>NC_085931.1:36373375-37044625 GCF_028885625.2 Pongo pygmaeus
CTGCATCCCCAGCCAGAAGAATCCTATAAAATGGTCCATCTGATTTTGTCACTCTCCTCTTAGAAACCTTCCACTGGCTTTCTGGTGCCCTGAGGATAGCTTCAATTCCCCACTGTGGCTCCAGGTGCTGCAGAATCAAGTCCTGTGACCTCTCCGACCTGCCTCTCCCTCCTCTCCTCCTTTGTCTGGTGGCTGTCCATCTGGGCTCCGCTGATCTGACCTTTCTCTAGTCTGGAACTCCCTCCCCTAGGTGAGGTCAGCCTGAACAACTTCAGGGTGGGAGATTGCCTGGGCATGTTTTTCCAGTGCAGATTTGGCTTAAGTCTGTGGTGGGGCCTAAGATGTCAATGTTTCTGCTGTGTTGGCACCACCTGGGGGCTTGCAAGGAGTGCAGATTCTCAGGCCCTGACTGGACCTCTGAATCCGAATCTGCATGTTGGCAATTTTAGCACATAGGTGTCTGGGGGTGCTGGTGGCAAGCGTGTCTTAGGAGCATGTGACAGCTTTTCTGGTGGCTCCCTGGAGAGGGTAGGGGTCGTCCTCTGTGATCAGGGTTATGTCAGGCCTGGCCCAGGCACCCTGATTTCATAATTGAGTGTGACCTGTTTGAATCTCTATTCATGAGCTGCTCTATACCAAGCAGTTTGGGGGTTATTTCTGTTGATCAAGAGAGAAGAAACAGACCTGGCCAGGACAGGAAGAGACAAGCTCTGAGAGGTGGGGGGGTAGATTTGCTCAGTACCTGCTGCCACTGGCCCAGGTGGCATGCCCCAAAATGACCTGCCCTTGTAAGGGGTTGCCGTGGGAGATCTGTACAAATTTTCTCAGCAGGTTGGGGTCAGTGGTTTCTTGGATTGGTTTTGATATAATTTCCCAGCTAAATGGCATGTGTCCTTTCAGACAGAATGCTGGACGGAAGGCCACCAGGCTAAGGGCCAGAGGTGACTTTGTGATGCAGAAAAGTTCTGGCCTTTTGTGACTCACGGATCCAGAAGTCATCTTCTTACTCCTTGAGAGGGAGACAAGATGGGCTTTCCAGTCCCATGGAGAGGCCGAGGCCTGCCTTGGCTGTCTGCGGATCTTCGGAGCCCACGTTCCCATCATCATGGCAGGCCCCAAATTCCCTGCTTTTGCTTAGTTCTTGTTCTCTTGCTCTTACAGCTGTTCCTTTATCTCGGTCCTGGTATTGATCCCAGCCCTGGTTCCCTGCTTCCCCTGCAACTTTCCATCAAAGTACCCCCAAATACAAGCTGAAAAGCAGGCATTGCTGTACAGAACTTAAAATGGCACAGAAGACAGAAGAACAGATTTCCTGTTCCGGAATGTTTTCCAGACCACCCCTCCTCCAGGCTTGGCACCCACTGCATGGACTGCCTAGCCTCGGCCCCTCTTGTTGTCCTCTCTCTTACTCCCTCTTTCAAGTTCCCCTTTAAGTCCCCTTTCTTAGGCAAAGGGAATGAGTGCTCTACATTCCTGTGCCTAAAGTTCCCAGACTCACCTTTGCACAGCCCAAGCACATCAGGGCTCTTGGCTGCGGGAGAGGCCTTCCGGGCCATAAGCAGCACCAAGGAGCAGTGGGGACCTGGCAGTTAGCACTCCTCCTTTCGTAGGAGGCATCCCTTGAGTGGCACTTGTGGTTTTAAGTAGTAATTTCCCCCCTCCCTTTAGGTTATTTTCCAATAGAAGGCCGAGGCAATCTATGCTCTTTATGTCATTCTTTCATTTACTCACTTATCCATCCAACACATATATTGAGCAAAGTCAGTGTGCTGAGAGCAGATGCTGGGGGAACAAATACAGACAGGCTTGTTTCCAGAAGCAAGCTAATGGATTGCTCACTTCACCTGTGGGATATGGTGACAGTGGAAATGATTTATGCCCTGGGTATTGCCCTATGCACTGAAACCTAAACTCATAAGATCTTATTGAGGGGAGCGAGTATTCTTTACCTTGCAAAAGGATTCACTGCAGGATTAAATAAAGCTGGAGAATTTTCGAATTTGAAAAGACGTCAGGGGACCTGCTCCTTCAATCCCTTCATTAGTTATTGGTGAAAAGTAAGATTTAAAAAGCTTAAGAGACTTGCTTAGAGTTATTCAGCAATGCCAGAGCCAGCGGGTCAGAGCCAGCACTGTTCTGTTCATTCTCAGTGCTGGTCTCTTTCCCTCAGGCCCTGTATGATGTAGAGATGCTCCAACGATGCTGCTGCTGCTGCTAACCAGGTCAATATTTATCGAGTGCTTTCTGTGTGCCAGACACAGTTCTAAGTGCTTTTTACATGTTACAGCATTGCTCTCATGGCAATCCCGTTAACAACACTGAGACAGAGCTGAGACACCGAGAGATTAGACAACTTGTCTAAGGTCACACAGCTCAGAAGGACTGGTCTTAGGCTTCTTTTCCATTTGTCTTTTGAGCCCATGCTCTGAATCACAACACTGTGGCTTTTCTTTAGTGACTCCCTGACCAGCAGTCCCCATAGAGAAATGTGTTTCCACTCACATATTGAAAGAAAAGTACTTCTGTATTGAACATCATTTCAGTGCTAATAGCTAATAGTTTAATAAAACCAAAGCTTGGTATCATACCTTTTGACATATCTTTATAAAGTTGTCATATATAGAGCTGCCATTAAAGTTTGTAAAGCTTTGTGGATAAAAGTAGCATGAAAAGCAGCTCGTATGATGTGTGTGACAACAAACAGAATTGTGATCCAAATTACAGGTGAAACGGGACAGTGGCCCCCGGGAGGCTAGAAATACCTGCATAGGCTTACAGAGTGAGATGTTTGTAAATAAAGCCATTCAAACATCAATTGTGTGTGGTTTTCCTGAGAAGCAACTGTATTTAAGGGACTGCTTATACAAAATCAAGTTCTTAGCAAGGATTGCTTTAAATATTCTGACTTGAATGAAGGCCAGTCATGTTCTGCCATTTTCAAAAATCTTCTAACTGGAGTCTTGGAGTTGATTTTCTTTTCATTTGTGATTAATTTCCCAGAATAACATTCCCAGCTCCCACCCCACCCAGCATTTATAGTCCAGAGATTCTGAGAGTAGGAAGTCCTAGTAAAGCCTAGAATCTAAAACAAATAAGACCAGTCAGTTCTCTAGTTAGCTTTTTTCCTTTCAAGTTGTTAGCAATATAAACTCTGGAAAGCCTAAACTTTAATGCACCCATCTCAGCAACATCTCTTCTAACGATGGAAAGGCGTAGAAAAGAAGAAAAGGGAACATTATTAATCTTGTGGGAATGCTGGAGTTTTGTCTATTATCACAAGCACTGTGAGCCCCAAGTCATTTAAATCCTCTGGGGGTGGGAAACATAATTATTTGCAAGGGGGCATTATTAGCTAAGTACAAATGGGTTGCTATTTGTTTTCTCTGTTCTTTGTAATGATTGCAGGCTGGGGATGGTGTTTAGTAACAGGATCCAGCAGGTCAGTTATGACAACTTCATCACTGTCATTAACCCCTTTTGTTTGCAGTGAACACAAAAAGCTGTTCAGTATCAAGAGAGTCAAGAAAAAGAGAAAGAAGAGGGGGTGGAGAAAGTGAGACAACCAAAGAGACAGCCAGGGAACAGAGGTTCATACACTATGAACACCAGAAAAAAATACCCCTGGGTAATTGAGTCAGCTGACTCAAATGGTGTAGGGGCCTCAGTTAGAGGACCAAATTTTGGACTCCTTGTTCTTTCTGCCCAAAGAGTAATTGCTCGTGTTTATAAATGCAAATGTTTTTGCCATTTTGGTTCCTAGAAATGCCCTAGGGAGATGTTATTTTTGGTAAGGGGTCTTCCTGCTTCAAGCGTAATGACTGTGAACAGCTAGTTTCAGTATCTTCTCTAGCATGCCAGG
Source organism: Pongo pygmaeus (assembly GCF_028885625.2). Classification (NCBI taxonomy): domain Eukaryota; kingdom Metazoa; phylum Chordata; class Mammalia; order Primates; family Hominidae; genus Pongo; species Pongo pygmaeus. The sequence goes on from NC_085931.1 coordinate 36,377,235, forward strand.
GTAAAATGAAGCAAAATAAATAGAGGAAGTGCTATGACCTTTATTGAGGATCTACTGGGTACCAGGCAAAATGCTTTTTTTTTTTTTTTTTTTTTTTTTTTTGAGACACTGTCTTGCTCTGTTGCCCAGGCTGGCTGGAGTGCAGTAGTGCAATCTTGGCTCACCGCAAGCTCTGCCTCCTGGGTTCCTGCCATTCTCCTGCCTTAGCCTCCCAAGTAGCTGGGACTACAGGCGCCCGCCACCACGCCCAGTTTATTTTGTTTTTGTATTTTTAGTAGAGACGCGGTTTCACCGTGTTAGCCAGGATGGTCTCCATCTCCTGACCTTGTGATCCGCCCACCTCAGCCTTCCAAAGTACTGGGATTACAGGTGTGAGCCACTGTGCCTGGCCAGTGCTGCGATCTTGACTCACTGCAGCTTTCGCTTCCTGGGTTCAAGCGATTCTTCTGCCTCAGCCTCCTGAGTAGCTGGGATTACAGGCATTCACCACCATGCCTGGCTAATTTTTGTCTTTTTAATAGAGACATTATTTTTAATGTATTTTTCATGTTAGCCAGGCTGGTCTTGAACTCCTGGCCTCAAGCGATACACCTGCCTCAGCCTCCCAAAGTGCTGGGATTACAGGTGTGAGCCCCCACGCCCGACAAGGTGCATTTTTATGTGCTTTTTCTCCTCTGTCTTCTCAACAACCCTGGGGTAAAAGGCCTCATTTCCACTTTTCCTATGAGAACAATAAAGTAGAAAGAGGTAAAAGACTGCCTCTAAGATCACCCAGCACAGAGCAGAGATTTGATTTCAGGTGTGTCTTGTTCCCAACTTACTACACAGTGCTGCTGGGGGAAAAAAAAGAGCAAAAGGTTCTTAACTGAAGTCAAAGACAACCAAGAAAATGTAGGCAGATGTCAGGTCTGATCATGTGGATGCTCAAATGATAAACAGACACATTGAGATAAACTGTATTAATTAAATCATAAAAATATGTTCTGCTTTTTGGGGAATTTATTCCTCCTCCTGGGGTGACCCTTGACAAGACATTCTGTCTTCCTATTTTTAAGCAAAAAAAAAAAAAAAAAAAGTGGGTAGAAGATGAAAGTTTGATATTTGGCTCATGCATAGCTTTGTCTCATTCATATATTTTGTGCTTGCCTGTCATTTCAGCTTTCTGCTGCCAGACCAAGCTCCTTCGACTGCCATTCCTACTTCTAACACTCCTCTTGTCCTTTTCGGGACAACTTTATGCCTATTGTGCCTTGGGTCTTGAGAAGCATGTGGTAAAACTGGCCAGTGGTGATGGCAGGCATAGCAGGGAATCAGACTGAGGGGGGCTGTGGGGTGGGAGAGAAAACAAAAGAGGGAAACAGGCTACTTCATGACGGAATCAGGCTGCTTCTGCAATGACATTACATGAAATATCTGAAATTTGACCTTAACTGTATCTGGTGGGTCCCGTTAACCCTGTAAGTTATGGACAGAACGTTCACTCAAATTCTAGCAACGTCTAGGCTCATGGAAATACGTGACCAATTCAGGTGAATGAAAGGGATTTTAAAACATTAATTTCCAGCTTAGGTCTTCCTAAGACTGCCTGTGTGTCCCTTAACACCACTCCAGCCTGAGTGTCATATGGATCCTGAATGTGGACTTGTGGGCACATTGTAGAAAAATAAGAAGCAACTGAAAACCCCAGGCAGCGGGGTGGTGTGCTGGAAATTCCCCCCAGCTTCGGTGTTTGGGCTCTATCTCGCTTTTCCACTTCCCTAAATCACCCTCGTGGTGCGAGTGTGCTCGCAGTAAATGCTCCCTAATTGTCTCTTGTATTGACCGTAAAACCCTAACGACAGGAATACTCTCTCTCCTTCTATTTCTCAACACCATTTCAACACCCAAACTAAAACCTCTCACCTGAGTGTAAGGGAGTGGTGACCTTCTTAAGCGGAGAGCTCTTCCATCAGGGGGCTCCCTAAGGGCATCTCTCTTCCTAGCGGGGGAGCCGTCACCCCACTTTCTTCTGCTTAGCCTGAGACACGCAACTTTTTCCAGCTTTTACTCTTCGCTGAATTCTCACGGCGGGGTTGGGGGGATGTTCAGGCTCAGGAGCGAGGTTGGGGCCCGGCCCGCTGGGCGCTGTTCACCGGTAGCTCGGACCAGAGCAGGAGTTTCATCATTACCTGCTGGGATAGGTGGGACACAGGTATTTCCGGGGCCATCCCAGACCTCCCGGAGGATGCTGATTGACACTGTCCAGTTTGAGAACTACTGTGTCCAGAGAGCAGAGGCCTCCCCATAACCCCTTGGGTTGTGGACATCTGGCCCAGGGCTTCTCTGGATGAGCCGGGCGGCTATCAGAGCGCATGGAACTGGGGGCGGGAGGTCGGGGCAGCGAAGGAGGAGGAGAAGGAGGAGGCGGAGGCCGAGGGGGAGGGAGGGGAGGAGGAAGAGGAGGAGGAGTCCCTCGTGGCCACCCCGAGGGGAGGGCGACCGTAGAGACTTGGTCGGGAGGCGCCGGCCGAGCCGGGCCGCTGGGACTGTGAGCTGAGGGGCGCTGACCGTCGGACGCGCGCTCCCCGCAGACCCTCGCGGAAGAAGCAGGGGGCGACGCGCGTGCGCGGGGCGGCGGGCGGCGCGCGAGGGGGCGGAGCGGGGAGGCGCGCTGCGACCCCGGCGGGCTACAGCCTGCGGCGCGCGCGCAGGGCGCTAGTGGGGCGCGCGGCGCGCGCGCGGGGCGGGGGCGCGCGGAGGGGGGGCTGCCCCGGGGCGGCCCCCCCAGGTCGGGGCGCGGCGGGCGGCGGCGGCGGGCGCGCGTCCCGTCCAGGTTCGGAGTAACCGCCGCCGCCGCCGCCAAAGCTCGCCAACATGGCGGACCTGGAGGCCGTGCTGGCCGATGTCAGTTACCTGATGGCCATGGAGAAGAGCAAGGCGACCCCGGCCGCCCGCGCCAGCAAGAGGATCGTCCTGCCGGAGCCCAGGTACCAGCTGCCCCGGCCGGCGCCGGCCCCAAGCCGCCGCCCCCTGCGGCCGCCAGCTACCCCCTGCTTCCTGGAGGGTCGGGCGCTGAGCCTCCGCTGCCCCGGGGCGGGTGACACAGAGGAGCGGGCGATGCGGGGCCGGCCTCGTCGTTCCAGTCTCTCAAATGGGGCATCGGATGGCCGGTGGGGGGCACCCCGTGAGAGAGCGCTCCAAAGTGCCTGGCGCGGCGCCCTGCGCTCAGCGAGCGCCCCAGCCAGGGGCTGGTTATGACTTGGCTGAACCAGCTCCATCCCTGTCGCCCCCTCCCCCCGGCCCTGTCCTGTCCTCTCCTGTCCCATCCCCGTGGTTCTTCCTGTTGCATTGGTGTGGTCCGCGTTGGCTCCTTGCCTGTCACTCCTTTGCGCTCCATCCTGGTCGCTCCTTCTTCCCGGGCTCAGCGGTCCCCCTTTCCAACTCCATCCTCTCAGCTCCCTCTGGGCCGCTTACCTGGGGACTGCAGGCTTGTTGCTTATTGTCCGAGGTAGTTAAGCTGCTGTTTTCAGTGTTTGCTCTTCTTGAAGTCTATTAAGTCTAGTCACCTTCTTCGGCTTCTCTTCTATTTTACGCCTGGGCAGGATTTTGACCCACTCAGTATTCTTTTTGGTGCCAAGTGTGTCACCTGAGCTGCTTTCCTCAACTTGTAGATCTACTGGTGGCACTTTATTAAAAAATCGAAACGGGAGTCACTTAAAAAGGCACTTGAATGGGTGATTCCAGACAGGAACTTGTTGTTAAATTATCAAAGGAGGGCCCGATTGAATTGGCGAGGGGCTCGGTGAGGTCCATACCAAGTTGCAATTTTCTCTCAAATGATTTATTATTAAGGAACTAGTAAAATTTTTTGCTAGTTCATATCATTAGCACTTCCCCAGAAAAAATAGTTTGTCAGGTTAATAGTGAGTTTTAAATAATGTATCAAAGCTTCAGTGATGGATTTTTTTTTTCTCTAGCTCCTTTCCTAATTAACACCATCATGAGTTGTACAGCTAATGTGATTCCTTGATGCTAAATAGCTCTTGCAATTGATGCTCAAAAGAGGCATCTTGTTTATGGTGAATTTGAAACCATGCAATTCTGTAAAATATTGGAATCTAAACCAAAGTTATTATCCATTTGAAATCATCAGTCCTTCAAGCGTTAGGCGCCCAAGATTACTTAAATGTTACCTAATGCTAAGTAATCATCATCTGATTTTTTTTACAAGTCATCCATGAGCCCTATGATATAGAAAATACCAGTCCCCTTGTTATTTGTTGTGAAAAGCTAAGTTGTGCAAATGAAGACATGCTTGCTAGATATTTTGGGCTTGCTTTTCCTCCTTAGCCCATGCATCTTGTTGGTTTTGCAGGATGTGCTACTCTTTGATAGGCAATGCCAAGTAGTGAAAATGAGGGAAAAGTGCAAACCTTTCTGCAATGTCATGAGTTTAACACCCCTATTCCAGAGTGTAGCATATCTGAAGCTAATTGAAAAAATCAATGCTGCTTAAAATTTCCGGCAAATGGGAAACTTACTTAGAGAACAAGAACTCCTGTATCAAACCTAAATTTCACCAAAAAAACTGTACATTTCTAATGTAGAAAAAGCCTTACTTCCTTTTTCTCTTGCCTTTCCTAGTGTCCCTCCACCACCCAAAGGCAGGGAGTCCTAAATATGTAGGGTTTCTATATACAGAATTGATAAATCTCAACTCATGAGCAGTTTTTTTTTGGGGGGGTAGTATATAATATTAATAAAGTTAGGAACTTCTGTTCAGTTTTTTTTTTTTCTTGGTGTTTGGAACTTAATGTGACTTCTGCTTTTTTAGTGTCCCTCTTAAGAACGTACTTATGCACTTAGGGTGTTCACTTCCTTGTATGAATGCCTTTGTTTTTCAGTGGTATTCTTTGGTAATGCTTTCTTTTAAGGCAGAGTAAGTGACAGCCAGCATATTTCTCATGACATTTGAAAATTGAGAAATACCAACCAGAGAGTAATTTTAGGAAACAGCCCTTCAGTAATTGTTATTCTCTTGCTCTTTTTAAAATAGACTCTCGAGTTGGGCCATTGGAACCTCCTCCTGAGATTCTAATTTGTTTTCTACTTATCTTAGTGGCTTTGGCTTTGGTTTTGTCATGTAGCTATTTACATAGTAACAGTCACTCCTTGTGCTGTGTTAGGATTCTGTTACATTGAGATTATCAGGTATAACATCTTGCAAAATTCTCTCTACTGCTGGATGGCAGTTAGTGGCCTACCTATTTGATTTGGAGGTTGGGGGTTGGAGAATTTCTAGATCCTGTAAAAAAGTTAATTGCTTGTTAAAATGCCCCAGCCTAATGACTTAAATAGCTGGTATGACTTCACACTATTGGTAAAAGGGATACGGGTCAAATGTTTTCTGATAAGTTTCTATTTCAGCTTCATTATAGAGCGAGCCATGTGATCGCCAGTTTTTGGTATTCTTGAAAGAGATGTTCAGATTTGTATTTTTAGTATCTGAATGAGAAGCATACATTTTAATTTGCCTTTGGTCTATCACTAGTGATTTTTTTATTTCCAGCTAATTATTTGCAGTCACTATTCTTTGTGCTTCCTTATTTTAGGTACTTTGCCTTTTCCACAATTTTAAACAGAAGAGCATCAGAACGAAATATCTAGCTGATTTAAATGAAACAATGGGTTTGCAGTTTCCTGCCTATTATAGGAGAGTCTCAGAAAATGGAACATTCTGTCTAGGGGAGATTTTGCTTCTCTGAGATGGCAAGAGGCAAACATTTTGTTATGTTGACACATTATTCAATTAACCAATGAGTGCAAATCCTGGAAAAGCTGACTGTTTGTCCAAATGGTATAGCTGCTTTAGTTTACTGAAATGTTGTTGAGCTAATGTAGCCGATAACGGGGCCTACTGGGAGTAGTAAACTGTGGCCCACCGACTCCCTTGCAGGCGCAGTTGAAACAGGAGCATTTACATGTGCAGGCCAGTTGTTTTACATCACGTTGGAAAAGAAATACTTTTTTTTTTTTTGAGACGGAGTCTCGCTCTGTCACTCCGGCTGGAGTGCAGTGGCCTGATCTGGGCTCACTGCAAGCTCCGCCTCCCGGGTTGATGCCATTCTCCTGCCTCAGCCTCCCGAGTAGCTGGGACTACAGGCGCCGCCACCATGCCTGGCTAATTTTTTGTTGTATTTTTTTTTTAGTAGAGACGGGGTTTCACCGTGTTAGCCAGGATGGTCTCCATCTCCTGACCTCGTGATCCGCCTGCCTTGGCCTCCCAGTGCTGGGATTACAGGAGTGAGCCACCGTGCCCGGCCAAGAAATACTTTTATTTAAGTAAGGTCTAATTCATAAGCAAAGGCCCACAGAGGGTCAACATCTTAAGCCCTGGAGTGATTCAGACGACTTTTACTGTAGGCTATATTACTCTGTTACTCTTTTTTTTTTTTAAAAAAAAAAAAAAGAATGAAATTCAGATGATTTGAAATCACACATAGTTGAAAGAGGTTGAGTAATGTGAACTTCATCTTTCCCCTGGAGTCTCATTTCTATTTACTGGACATTGTGAATGTTGGATCACCTATTGCAAAGCTTGTCCTTTCAAAGTATTCATACAATATGATAGGAAGGTCTGAAACAACATTTTAAAGATTCTTTATAATTTTCTAGGAGCACTGACAGTCCTTAAAGGACATTTATGATACTGTTTATGACATTAATTCAGTACATAGTTGTAGAGCCATTTCTATGAGCCAGGCACAGGGTACTATGACAAACCCAGCCACAGCCCCTTCCTTCATGGAGCTTATAGACTAGTGTGAAATACAAAGATTTGAGCCAAGAAGTGTGTTTGCTTTAAAGTGTAATTGCTTGAAGATTTTATTTAACCACAAACAAATAGTGTTTGGATGACTTTTATTACTCTATATGCATAGAATATAGAATAATAACAAAGAATGAATATAGAATATGGGATAATGCATAGAACACAAGATGTTTGGTGTTTTACAATAATTTGTTAGTGAGTACCTTTGAAGAACTATGTAAACATAGTCTCCATAGTGATATGGTAGTTTGCATCTTTTTGTTTGTGTAGCCACCACGTGTAATTGATCTTTAAAAGTGGCCCAGTTTTCTTCTTTAGTGGACATGGAGTTTATTCGGTAATTGTTTAACTCCAATCAGTAAGTGATTGGTGGGTAACTTGAAATACTCCTCTCCGTTTAGGCTGCAGAGTTTTCTGTGTCTTCACTCTCCTGTGCTCATAGCCTAATTTTGAACTGAAAAGTCCATGTTGAAAGCACAAATAGCCTTTAGAAAGAAAGTATTCCTTATTATTGATAGGAGTGTTTCTATGTGTAAGAAACGGTAGCGTTCTTGCTTCTTTTTCATTAAGGTACAAATTCAAAATGTAATTTGTTCTGACCTTTCAGTTATTATCTCATTCTTGGTCGAAGTTAACTTGTGCCAGTGACTTGAAGATGCAAGGAGTGCGTGTAGATGTCAGTTCTTAGAAATGGATGTTCTGGTGAAATCAGTTTTGGACCTAGAATCTGCCAAAGCTGAGCATCGTGAAATGCTTCGAATCGAGAGCCTCATAGATCTCTCTGAGGTACAGGCAGTCCCAGCTTTTACACGCCATGTGTTCTTAGAGACAGCCTCTTACAGTGTTTCCCCCAGTACACCGGAATTTGCCAAACATCTGTTTGGACAAGGATGGAAACTATCCGACGAAGGTGTCAAGGCTTGAGGAAGGGAAGCGCAGGTCTTTTTCAGTCAGTGGCTGGCCAGCAGAGCAGTGAAATGCAAAGTAATATTAAATAGCTAGCAGGACGCCTGGCCTCCCTAGGGTCCCTGGAGCCCTGGCAAGGGAAAGAGAAGTTTAACATCCATGATGTAATAATGTAATAACTACCTTTAATTGAGAGCGCATTCTCTGTCAGGCAGTTGGCATAATTAGTTCATTTGTCCCCACAATAGTTCTACCAGGTGAGTTGCATTAGCTGCATTTAACAGAAGGAGCAGACACTCAGCGAAGTAAGGAGCTCAGCCCAGGTGACACCTGACAGTGGGAGAGGCAGGAGGGACGCCCAGGTTTCGCCCAGCTCGGGGTCTTTCCCCGCCCAGGCAGGGTCTTGCTGGGCTGCCCCACCAAAAACAAATACCAAACTCCCTCGCGTCTTATTTTGCAAGGAATGGATGAAACTGTGATACTTTTTTATTTGGGGGAAAAATCCTTTTTTGTACTCTCCCGATCAGCTACTAGTCCTCAGAGACTGATAGAGAATTCCTCTGGGACCTGCGAAAATGGTAATTATGATTAAGTGAATAAGCAGCTTGTTCCTTATTTCCCATGAGCTTGAAGGTTAAGTGCCTATTCTGTTTAACACAAGCCATGCAGTCTTGCTGGTGTTAATGAGAAATTGTGTAATACACCATCTCACCCCCTCAGCCTCAAAACAGGATTTCTACTGTCTTTTTATTTAGAAAAGGGGCCACCTGAGCTGCCCTGTCTCCTTTTTATTTAAAAAAGGGGCAGCCTGAGCTGTCCCCTCCCCTGAAATTTTCATTTCTGGGAAAAGAGTAAAAGGGAAAAACAATATTTTTGGCTTTATTTGCAATAAAAATCACTTTCTCATTCACATAATCTTCCTTTGTTAATACAGTCACATATCTGTGGACCACTGTAGGTGAAAATGTAGGCTGTCTGCATGGCTATCATTGTCTTTTCTTATTCTCTGGACATTGGCAATGGGGAAATGGAAATGATTAATTTGGCAACTTTTACTCTATTATTGCAAAATCATTTGTATGGTAAGTAATTTCCATGCAAATGGGACTGGATATCCCGGCCCCCCTCTGCTTCTCCTATGTCTTACTTTTTTATTCTTCCCTTCCTATTTTTATCATTGATTAGAAGTTACAACCCCTGGGCCCTTTTTGATTGCTCTACAGGCCTAAAATGCAGCATAAGTAATAATGTGGCTCTTCATATCCTGTAAATGTTTCTTCTAATTTTGGAAGCCTTCTTTTGGGTCCTCTCTGCTTCCACTGGAGCATACGCATATTTGAATACTTTCTATGTAGGACACTATGTAGAGAGCCCATGGCAAATGCAGTGAAAATATTTTTGCAACATATTTTGTAAAATATTTTGTGATTGGTAGTTGGTAAAGGTCAGCTTGATCCAGCCTTGGACCTGTACTGTTGTTTGCCACCATTTCCTTCTCCTGCAGTTTCAGGAGCAGAAAAAGATGCTAATGTGAAAATAGCCAGCCCAGACCTCCATCCTTAGTGCACCAGAAGGCCACTGTCATTGCTGGGCCCCTCGTTTTCCTGTGCCATCCCTACTACCTACCAAACTGTCGTAGAAGAGAAGGTTCTAAATCAGAAGCCAGACGTAAGGATCTGATTCCACTGGCAGCTTGCTATGGGACCTCTGCAAGTCACTTAAATTTGCTGTATTTAGTTTCTCCATCAGTAAAATACAATATCTATTTCTTTCTGATTGTATAATGTCCCAATAAAAATCTGCCTTGTGAGCATTTTCTGTCCATGCAATAGATTTGTAAATAATAGGAAACATTAAAAATTACCCATATTGAATTTCAGACACAGATAACTCAAAAAAAAAGATGAGAAGGAATATTAAAAGAAATGATTAAAAACACTTATACTATAGTGTTATTGTTGTTGAGATTATGTGTAGTAAAAGATACAAGTGCACCTTTAAAAAAGTACAACATAATAGCGAATATTAAGGCAGTCTTGCAAGGAGATCCTGGTGCCATGTACTCTGAGGGAGAAGGGAGTGGGTTTGGGAGGCAGGACTTCTGAAAAGCTGGATGATTGGCTGGAACAGAGAAGAGCAATTGTTGAGCCTTAGACTCATAAGTAGGTTGATTGCCCAGATTTCTCAGTTTTCCTCCTCTAGCTGCTTATTGTGGTACTGTGTGTCTAGAACCTTCTACACATGATACCTCACTCACACTTTTTTTTTTATTATTATACTTTAAGTTCTAGGGTACATGTGCACAACATGCAGGTTGGTTACATATGTATACATGTGCCATGTTGGTATGCTGCACCCATTAACTCGTCATTTACATTAGGTATTTCTCCTAATGCTATCCCTCCTCCCTCCCCCAACCCCACAACAGGCCCTGGTGTGTGATGTTCCCCTCCCTGTGTCCAAGTGTTCTCATTGTTCAATTCCTACTTATGAGTGAGAACATGTGGTGTTTGGTTTTCTGTTTCTGTGTTAGTTTGCTCAGAATGATGGTTTCCAGCTTCATCTATGTCCCTACAAAGGACATGAACGCATCCTTTTTTATGGCTGCATAGTATTCCATGGTGTATATGCGCCAGATTTTCTTAATCCAGTCTATCATTGATGGACATTTGGGTTGGTTCCAAGTCTTTGCTATTATAAATAGTGCCGCAATAAACATACGTGTGCATGTGTCTTTATGGCAGCATGATTTATAATGCTTTGGCTATATACCCAGTAATGGGATCGCTGGGTCAAATGGTATTTCTAGTTCTAGATCTTTGAGGAATCGCCACACTGTCTTCCACAATGGTTGAACTAGTTTACAGTCCCACCAACAGTGTAAAAGTGTTCTTATTTCTCCACATCCTCTCGAGCACCTGTTGTCTCCTTTTTAATGATCGCCATTCTAATTGGTGTGAGATGGTATCTCATCGCACTCACGCTTGCTTGCTTGCTTGCTTTCCTCCCTTTCTTCTTTCCTTTCTGTCTTTCATCTATCCATCTATCCATCCCATAGGCTCTGGGATGGTGGTATCAGTGCCTAAGAGTTGCAAGCGTGCTACTTAAATAGGTGTAACCAGGCAATTAGCAGAGTTGACTCATTCTTTAGAGGTCTTTGTTTCAGAAAAATGAACCAAAAACCATGATCTGAAAGCAGCTGGCTTCTTTGTATTGTGCATAAGGTGATTCATTCCAGTCTTTCTTAGACATTAGCAGATTGCATATGAATAACATAGGATTGTAGTATCTCATGTTTGAAAAGATGTTGGGGGACATCCAATCTAGTTATGCTTTTTGATGAGTGACTTCCCTCTCTAATATCTAGCCACGGGCATCTTTGATGAGCATCTTTGGAAACTGTTGTATCAGAAAGCTCTCTTGTATTACCTTCTGTGCACTGGTCTCTTATTATCCCTTTGTGGTTGTGAGAAACAAGTTTAGTTCCTCAAATGTGACAGATCATCAAATATTTGAAGGCAGCTCCTCTAGCTCAAGATGCCTTTTATAGGAAGCTGTCCCCAGCTCTTTACTTATTCCTCATAATGCACACTGCTGTGTGTAATCTGTGCTCATTAGTCTGAACATTACTGAGTTGAGTAAGAATATCAAAATTTATGAAGACCAAAAAGAGATCTGTAAAATTATCATAATTAATTTAGTAATGGCAAAGCTAGTAATAAATTCTATTTCAAGTGTGTGATTGAGTCTCTCTGAAGTTCCATTTTAGGATTTGGTTCCTTGAATGATTCAAAATTCATTATACCAGTTTGCTTAGGGGATGAATATTTTCATTAGTCAGAGTTTGGAAGCCAGGTATGGGTTACATGTGTATTATGACAACAGCTGCCATTGCTGACTGCTAAGTAGGTACTAGGCACTGTATAATTCTTAGATAATTATGGACTAAAATATTTCAGGAAGAAAGTGAGCTTTAAATATGCAGAAAAAGGTTATAGGATATTAGGGGGTATGTTTCATATAGTCAAAAACATAAAATCGCTGTAATCCCAGCACTTTGGGAGGCTGAGGCAGGTGGATCACCTGAGGTCAGGAGTTCAAGATCAGCCTGACAAACATGGTGAAACCCCGTCTCTACTAAAAATACAAAAATTAGCTGGGCATGGTGGCAGGCACCCACAATCCCAGCTCCTCAGGAGGCTGAGGCAGGAGAATTGTTTGAACCCGGGAGGCGGAGGTTGCAGTGAGCCGAGATCGTGCTATTGTACTCCAGCCCGGGTGGCAAGAGCGAAACTCTGTCTCAAACAAAGAAACAAAAAAACCAGCCAACCAACCAAACACCACCACCAACAACACCACCACCACCACCAACAAAAAACTATAAAATCCCATTGGCTGGGGAAGACAGCAAGTTTCTTCAATGTCAGCAATAAAACTTTCTTGAATAATATGCTGTTAGTATTTGTGCATTGTGTCATTAAGTCAGTCCATTGATCTTTATTATCTTGTTTGGATACTAATATGTCTGGTTATATTTTCAGGTGTATTTCTTGTAATTTTTTTGTATCTTTATTGCCTTTGATAAAAGTTTAAATTAAAAATGAGGCCAGGTGTGGTGGCTCACGCCTGTAATCCCAGCACTTTGGGAGGACAAGGCAGGAGGATCGCTTGAGCTCAGGAGTTCAAGACCAGCCTGGGCAATATGGTGAAACCCTGTCTCTACCAAAAATACAGAAAATTAGCCAGACATAGTGGTGCGCACCTATGGTCCCAGCTCCAGCTACTCAGGAAGCTGAGGTGGGAGGGTTTCTTGAGCCCAGGAGGCAGATGTTGCAGTGAGCTGAAATCATGTCGCTGCACTGCAGCCTGACAGAGTGAGGTCTCGTCTCAAAATACAAAAAAAAAATGAAACCAAAAACTAAAAGTTGCATGGAATGGCATTTACACAGCTGTTAAATATTGCAGACTTTCATTTTTCTTTGTGAATGTCTAAGGCCATGACGGTATTTTGGAAACATCTTTTTAAAAAAATATGAGGTATTTGGTGGTGGTGGTGGGGTCTATTCTCTATTTAAAATGGAACAAATCCTAATGGCTAAGTAAGATCAAGGGACTTTAATACACATCTTTAACCTGGTCCTACCTTTTTAAGTGAATTTTCTTTGTCTTTTTTTATATTATGACACAGTAACTGGGAAGAGAATCATGCAATAAATATCGTCATCACCGGTAAGTCTAGTATAGCGTGCAAAATTTCTGTGCTGTCTTTTTTGTTCCATTTTGGACCTGCTTCTTTCTGTTTTGTTTCCAGTGGCAGTGGAGAAAAGCTTGTTTTTTATGCAAAACATCCCAATAGTATAGAAGAGAAAAATTGCACAATAGCAGTTTCTAAGGAATGAATGAGAGGACACGTATGTTGGTGACTTTGTTGTTCCTCTTCATCCCTCCAATAAATAAAACCGAGAGTTTTTGTGGACAGGGATTTATTAGAGTTTCATCATTTAGTTGACTGGCTTATTAAATTCCACATGGAAAACTAGCTTGACTCTCCACATTTCTGTCATTTAAGTAAGGTGACCTGCTTGATGCTGGATTGATGTTTCAAATTATTTTAAAAATTCAGGCTGCTCTATAAGAAAAGCTTATTTTGGTGGAAACTCCTTCCTGTGAGATGAGAGTTCTAAGTGAAGCGTTATGGCCTACGGTTATGACTAGCTGGGGTAGCATAGATGATGGTGGAGCAGATAGAAACAGCAGGGCAAGTTTGAAGTGCTCAGTGGTGCTAGCCTTTCACAACCCTCTTTCCCTTACTTTCAGGAAACTTATGCTCTAGAACTAGGGTTTGAATTGGGTCAGTATTGAAATGATCTTAGTGAGAGGCCAACTTGCTGGACTCCTCATGTAGATCTGTAGTTGTACAGGTTAGCTCATTAAACCCAGCGACAGTAGATGGTCATTTATTTTGTGTTTATTACAGTAGATGGTCATTTATTTAGAGTTTAAGAAAACCCCACAGTAGATAGTCATTTATTTAGAGTTTAAGAAAACCCCACTAAGATTTGTAGATAGTGTTTTATAGTTTTATATATATTAACTCTTTTTAGTTTTTACAATTATGCTTGGTAGTAGGTAGAAATTTTAAAAAGAAAAATATTACTCCAGATACATCCATGTGGAGACATTGAGAGGTGTATTTTATCTATTTGAGGACAGCTGGTTTTCTCCTTAGATACTAGTGTCTTGACTGTGGTGCAGGGAGTGGCTTTCAGCCTTCCAGACTCAGAAACTAGATTTTATTATATCACTGTATTAAGCATCTGTCTCTTATTGTGAAACTCACATAATCAGCCAAGTCTGCCTGACTAAATTATTCTCTTCCTATAGGCCTGTGGTTCTTATTTTAAGATTAAAGACCCTTTTGAGAATCCTACTAAGTGAGAGCCTCCCCCTCCCAAAAGTGCGCTAACTCACTTGCACAGATTTATCTGAAAAGCTACACTATAACTAGAATGTCCAGTTTGCTGCATTGCATTAAACACTGGCTCCCGCAGGAGCCTACGTGCCCAGCGTCTGTGTGGCTGGAGCTCTCTGTCTTGTGGGTCGCCCTTGCGGGAAGCAAAATGACCATCAGAAGGTGGTGTAGTGAGCACAGACCCACAGTCAGATGAGTCAGATGGTTACTTGGGACCAAGTCACCCCTCCATAGGGGTGGCTTACGCTGGATGTCCAGTACTTGAAATCCCTGACTACGGTGGCTTTGGGACAAGTCATCTTTCCGTATTTTCATGTTTCCCGTTGTAATTGGTGGGCACACCTCCACTGGATTTGAGACTATAGTTCATGAAACCACTGCCAAAGCTGCCTAGACCAGAAACCTTTGGCATTTCTTGGCCGTTTGTGTTATGTATTGACTTAGTTTTTATTCTCAGAGAGCAAGCTTTTTTCTTTATTTAGAGATTCTTGGAAATGGCTCCGTAATACTCATCATCTTATTTTAGAAGGAAATTCAGGTTCAGGGAGAAGCTAATTGCTCAAGGTCACGTTGATAACAAATGGCACAGCTGAGTTTCAAACCCAGGTTTTCTGATTCCAAATTCAGCATATTTTCAGAAAAACCTTCAGACTGTCTTTTTCCCGGTGAATCTTATTGTATGAGGAGGGGGCTCGTGGATTTGAGTAGAGGAGCACTGTCAATTTCAGACATTAGTAACACAATTTGAAAATGCATTGTATTCATTCAGTAAAGATTATCAGCTGCAGGGGTCTGAGGAAGTGCTCCAGTAGCATAATTTCACTGGCCACGTTAACTTAATAATAAATACATTAATAATTTCCTAGAAGAAAAGATGTCATAGATTCCATGTTAAGTAATAAGATTGTTATTAATAATGATGGCAATGTTATAACTTGAGAAAAGCTACATGTCATGAGTTCTTAATGTTTTCTTACCCCAAACATCTTTTTGTGATTTTAGGTGCATTCTTAATTAAAATTCATCTCCATGCCTGCCAGTTGGCAAATGAGTATCCCTGACTTGAACACGTTTGTCAGTTACTCTAGATACAATAAAGGATTTTTTTTTTTTTGAGACAGTCTCGCTCTCTTGCCCAGGCTGGAGTGCAGCAGTGTGATCTTGGCTCAGTGTAACCTCCGCCTCCCAGGTTCAACTGATTCTCCTGCCTCAGCCTCCTGAGTAGCTGGGACTACAGATGTGCACCACCACGTCTGGCTAATATTTTTCTACTTTTTGTAGAGACAGGGTTTTGCCACATTGCCCAGGCTGGTCTCGAACTCCTGGCCTCAAGTGATTCAACTGCCTCAGCCTCCCAAAGTGTGGGATTACAGGCGCGAGCCATCGTGCCTGGCCCGTAAAGGATTTTTAATGTTAAACTTGGCACTCATTAGCAGTTCATTCTAAATTGTGATGGAAAATTAATGGAGCGGGTTGCATATCTAACCCCTACCCAGAAAGGTTGTTGAGCTCAGCTTGGGACAGAGTTGTATTTGTCAGGAACACATTAGTAAATCCACTTATGGCTTTTGCCTTCTTCAGCTAGTAATGCGCGTGGAGCTTTTCCTCGTCAGCAGTATATAGATCTGTTCAGTGTTTGGAATCGCTGCATGAGATGTCAGAACTCTGATCTACTTAACCCTGTGCTCATAAGCCCAAGAGCAATTGCAGTGAATGTTCTTACAGAGGTGCCTTTGGGTCTATGTGTGAGCCTTTCTCTAAGACAGACACCTAGAAATAAGTAAGATATGGGCATAGTCTCCTCTACATAGAGCTGCAAAAAAATTCTAATTTTATTCAGACGCTTTACTGTTAAGAGTAATATTATTTTTAGTTTGAAATTATTTCATATAAACAATTATTTCATATATATTTGGGTAAAACAAAAAAGAATAATGTCATTTTTGGTTAGAACCAAGAATTTAAGTGTAAATGAAGAGATACATGAGTACAAGATAAGAGTTAAATAAAAATTCTGTAAGATCAAATTTGAATTGGAAGGTTATTTGAAATTCATGATTTTTTTTTCAAATATGTGTACTTATCATCCCCACTCTTTAAAAAAATCGAAGAAACAATTGCATTTCCATCACATAGGCACCCCATACACCTGCGCCTGACTCCAGGTGTGGGCGAGATGAGCCTGGATCCTCTGTTATCTGTTGTATCAGAAAACAAAGGAGACATCCAAGAAATGTGGTGGGCACCATCCCTAACTAACTCTGAGGCCAGAAGAAGGGGTTCCCATTGGCTAAAAGTGAGACACCCTGAACATCAAAAGAATATGACTGATACAAACCCCCTGTGGTGGGCAGAATGATGCCCCCCTGAAATATCCACATCTTAATCCCCAGAACCTATGAACATGTTATGTTATATGACAAGGGGGCGTTAGGGGTGTAGGTGGCATCACAGCAGCTAAGGTGCTGAGTTTAAGATAAAGAGATTATCCTGGATTATCTAGGTGGGCCCTAGTGTTACCTCGAGGGAGGCGGAGAGTTGGTGTCAGAGTGATGCAACATGAGAATGAGTCAACCAGCCACTCCTGGCCTTTTGTGGAAGGAGGAAGGGGCCATGGACCGAGGAATGTGGGCAGCCTGTAGAATCTGGAAAAGGCAAGGAAATGGCCTGTCCCTTACAGCTTCCATGTGAGACAGCAGTCCTACTGACACTCTGACCGACCTTAGCCCAGGGAGGCCCATTTCAGACCTCTGACCTGCACATCTGTAAGAGAGTCAATTTCTGCTTGATTTAAGCCACCAACTTTGTGGTGATTTATTATGGCTGCAGTAACAAACTAAGATACTCATGCTATCCACAAGAGATCCCCAAACAAGACAGAAGAGAACACCTCATTGATCACCACCAGCAGTAGAACCAAGGCACCTATTCTGTCTCTGAATAGTGGCAATTGAAAAGGTAAAGAATTAAGCATTTATCCTGCCTTTGCTGTAAAAACTGCTTCTTAGGGTATTCAGAACCCTAGTTGATGGTTGGGGTGGCAGGACAGGAATTCTTTTTTTTTTTCCTTTGTGACAGGCTCTTGCTCTGTCACCCAGGCTGGAGTACAGTAGTGGTGTGATCACAGCTCACTTCAGGCTCAACCTCCTGGGCTCAACTGATCCTCCCACGTAGCTGGGACTACGAGCACACGCTACCATGCCTGGCTAATTTTTTTTTTTTTTTTTGGTAGATATGGGGTTTCGCCATGTTGCCAAGGCTGGTCAAGAATTCTTGGGCTCAATGATCTGTTCACCTCAGCCTCTCAAAAAGTTGGGATTGCAGGCTTGAGCCACTGTGCCCGACCAATGAATGAGGGGACTTCTTTTTTTATTTTTATTATTTTTTTTGAGATGGTGTCTCACTGTGTCCCCCAGGCTGGAGTGTAGTGGCATGGTCTCAGCTCACTGCAAGCTCCATCTCCCGGGTTCACGCCATTCTCCTGCCTCAGCCTTCCGAGTAGCTGGGACTACAGGCACCCACCACCACGCCCAGCTAGTTTTTTGTATTTTTAGTAGAGACGTGGTTTCACCGTGTTAACCTGGATGGTCTCGATCTCCTGACCTTGTGATCTGCCCGCCTCGGCCTCCCAAAGTGCTGGGATTACAGGAGTGAGCCACCGAGCCTGGCTGAGGGGACTTCTTTACAGAAGAATGGCAGCAAATTAATGTGGAAGGAATGGTGAAATTTAAAAAAAAATCCCCATTTTGCAATTCTGAATGAAAATATTGATTTAGGCAAAGATCATCAATGTATGATATCACTAAATGAAAGATTGATGGGGAATTTCAGATGGAGAGATCAGACTATCACCAACTGAATTTTCTAAGTAAAGTTTGCATCACTAGGATGAAATAACTGTGTACCCGCTAATGTGAGGCAATATAAGTACCAAAACCATCTCAAAAGTATTCCTGCCCCCAAATGGTGGACTTGAATATGATCAAGCCTTTTGAGGTAACTTTCAGTTTATAGGAAATATGGAGAGAGAGGAACAATGAAAGACCTTATAAGGAAGCAACAGACAGAAAGGGCATCCCCCGTGATGGCTTCCTTGGCTTCCTCAGGGGGTCACTGCAGATAAAGGTCAGGGGTGGGGACAGTCAGGTGCTCTCGATGAGAAGAGATTTAAGAGATAGCGCTATCAGATGAATGTGTGGATCTTGGTTAGATCTGGATTGAAACCCACCAGCTATACAAAAGACACTTGAGTCATGGAAATGTGGTTAGAGACTGGGCATTGGATCTTCGGGAATTATTAATTCGAAGGGGAAGTTGGGAAGTGATAATAGACTGTGTTTATATGAGAAAATTATCCATAATTTTTAGAAATGCAAACTGAAATAGGCTAAAACAACATGTGGTCTGAGATTTGTTATTGATTGATTGATTGATTGATTGATTGATTGAGATGGAGTTTTGCTCTTGTTGCCCAGGCTGGAGTGCAATGGCACAGTCTTGGCTCACTGCAACCTCTGCCTCCCGAGTTCGAGCAATTCTCCTACCTCAGCCTCCCAACTAGCTGGGATTACAGACGACTGCCACCATGCCCAGCTAATTTTTTGTATTTAGTAGAGGCGGGGTTTCACCATGTTGGCCTGGATGGTCTTGAACTCCTGACCTCAGGTGATCCTCAGATGAGCCACTGTGCCTGGCTGAGATTTGTTTTAAAGTGCTTTAAAAAATAAAGGTGGGATAAGTCGGGTGGAGTGGCTCATGCCTGTAATTCCAGCACTTTGGGTGGCCGAGGCAGGCGGATCAGTTGAACCAGGAGTTTGAGACCAGCTTGGGCAACACACTAAAACCTCATCTCTACAAAAATTAGTTGGGCATGGTGGCACACAGCTGTAGTCCTAGCTACTTGGGAGGCTGAGGTGGGAGGATCACTTGAACCCAGGAGAGTGAGGCTGAAGTGAGCTGAGATTGCACTCCTGCACTCTAATTTGAGCAACAGAGTGCAACTCGGTCTCAAAAAAAGAGAAAAGTAAAAGAAAAAAAATTGAGGGTGGGGTAGGGAAAAGTAACAGATTACAATCTTGGTAACTTCCAATGAGGTGCTGAGTGATGGGTCTAGGTGTTCATTATATTATATCCTTTTGCATGTTTGAAAACTTTTGCAATAATTTTTCAAAACAGTAGAGAAGATGGCTAGGTGTGAAGATCCCAACTGTGTCCCTGCAGGGCTAATGGAAGCCTCAGTTTTCCCAATGTCATGTGTAATAGCACTGGTGACTTAAGATGTACTATATAATTTCTATGACAGCATCATACACAGATGCAAAATGTACCACATTTCAAACAACTTAGATTGACGGGAGGATGATGTGGTTTTTGGAAACTGCATTAGATGACTCAAAAAGAGGCTGTGTGACACTGATTCCAAAGATGCGGGTAGAGTTTTAAGAGGCTCATTTGCAACCTAAGAGTCCTGACTAATCCAACCAGAGTGGACAGATTTACAACTTCTTGACCTGAAGGCTTGCTACAGGAGGATGAGAAAAAAATGCAAGAAGGCTATTGAAAGGAGAAAGCACAGTAAGAGATCATACTTTAGAAAACGATGATCTGTTTACTTCCTGAGTGCAAAAGACTTCACTGACTTCATTCAGATCATGGGTATCTATTAAATCGCGGCTCTGATGTTTAAATTTAGCAGAAAAAAAAAAAGTAACCCATGGTCTTTAAAATAATCTACCCTCTAAGCATACTATCCATGCCTAAGGAAACCTTGCAATGTAAGTCTCTCTTATTAAAATTATGTTAACAGCTTTCTATTTTTAAATTACTTGAATATTAATTTGTGAAAACATTTCAGAATAATCATTTTTAAATAAATAAGTGTTTCATGGCTGGGTGCGGTGGCTTTATCATGCCTGTAATCCCAGTACTTTGGGAGGCCAAGGCGGGTGGATCACCTGAGGTCAGGAGTTTGAGACCAGCCTGGCCGACATGGTGAATCCCCGTCTCTACTAAAAATACAAAAATTAGCCAGGCGTGGTGGTGGGCACCTGTAATCCCAGCTACTCGGGAGGCTGAGGCAGGAGCATCACTTAAACCCAGGTGGCGGAGGTTGCAGTGAGCCGAGATTGCGCCACTGCATTCCAGTCCAGGTGACAGAGCAATACCCTGTCTCAAAAAAAAAAAAAGAATGTGTTGCTCTAAACCGGGCCTCACTAAGTAATTACCAGCAGGGCCAGTGTGAAGAAAAAAAGTTTATTAAGAGAAAAATTTAAAAAAACTGAGTAAATTGAGAGCTGTAACATATTTCTAGACAGGAAAACTCGACATTGTGAAGATGTCAGGTCTCCACAAATTAATCTGTAAATTCAAGACCAAAATTCAAATGAGAATCATTCCAAATGTGAATTTTAAAGAAACTCACAAGCCAGTGCTCATTCATCTGAAGAAAAAATGGGCAAAAATAACCATACAATTTTGGAAAAGTAAAACAATGGAGATGTGCTCTAATATAAAACATTCCTCTAGCAACTAAAACAGTGTAAATATTCATGTATAGATGTGTACACATATCAGTTTGGTTTATGTTAAATACAGGTGGCATTTCGAGTGGAGGAGGAAGAGTGATGTGTGGTAGCTGTCTATCAAATAAAGCCATAATTCCTCCACATTATACACAAAAATAAATTCCAGGGTATTTAATGAGATAATAAAAAAGCTAAAAATACCAAAAAGGAATATATTCTTATTGTGGAGTACAGATACTCTGGGCTTTCCTAAGCAAACCCCAAACCTGGAAACCACAAAGGAGGAGATGAATGGATACGAGGACATGAATGAAAAGTTGGCATGTGACAGAGATCTCAGAATCCAAATTAAAAGGCAGGAGGAAAAATTACATTGCATGACCTTCTGTGGAGCATGTTTTAGTTTGTAAGTCTATCTGCTTAGATAGCGCGTGCTGACTAAAATTCCTGACTGGCTCTTGTCCTAGGGAAGAGAGCGGGTAGGAGGCCTGGACTGTGTTTGGGTGTCCAGGAAGTAAGGCAATTTGTATCAAATGAGTCCCCTGTTTGCTAGTGGTAATTTCATCTGTTAGTCATTGGGAAGGAAGAGCTTGCTTTAAAAATGCCACAGAAAGATGGACGTTAATTTCACGGGCGGTAATTTAGGAATTCTTCTCACATGTCTACAAAAATAAGCCAGTCCAAAAGTGGAGGCTGTTTGTGGCCTGGCATTTTTCTGTGTACTTTTTTTTTTCTTTTCTTAGTTACTGTCGTCCATTGTCTGTTCCATTAGGTTATTTGGGGCAGGCTAACAGGACTTACACGATCCTTCCCCTTGGTTTATCTCACTTCAGCCTTGCCCATGGTCCCTTAGATTCTATCGTTGAGCTGTAGTGAACTGGGTTCTGGGGCACCCTGCAGTTGCCCCTGTGGAGGCCGACCCGTCACACTGTGTTGGGACTGTCTGTGTCTGTGTCCTCTCTTGTCACCCCCTCTGGACATGGGCTCCTTGAAGGCAGGGGATGAGTGGGGTTCACTGTGTATTCTGAGGGTCAGACTCAGTGCCTGGCTCAGGGTAAGGATGCAGCACCTATCTTTTGAATGAGCGAATGGGTGAATAAACAGATGGATTGTCTTTTCCTTTTCCTCCCAATGAGTCTATGTATTTAATAGCCTATATTAGACATAGCTAATATACCAAGTATTTGACTCGTTAGAGACAGCTGTGGCAAAGATTTGATTCTTCAAATGGTGCGAGATCAGAAATTCTTGAATTCATTCGAATATAGAAAAATATTGTATAGGTTATAACATCATATTTCAACTCCAAATTTGGACAGATTTTGCATTGTAGCTTTTGTAAACTATGAAAAATAGTTTTCTCTAAACAATGCTACGGCAGCTTATGTGAGAAAAATACTAGAGAAAAGCTAATGATTTATTAATGAGTAAGGAAATATGCAAATATGAAACTAGAATCAACTGGGGGCAAAAGTAGGGAGGGGGGAGTAAATGCCTAAAATCTTTGGGAGTACTTTTTCTGGAAGACTTTGTTTTGAAAAGTGGCTTTGAAAGCTCTGCTTTAGCCATGTGGTAGTTCCCCCATTATCTGCGGTTTTGCTTTCAGCAGTTTCAGTTGTCCGGAGTCAATCGAGGCCTGAAAATATTACATGGAAAATTCCAGAAATAGATAATTGCTAAGTTTTAACTTGCATGCCATTTTGACTAGAAAGATGAAATCTTGCACCATTCTGTCTGGAACGTGATTCCTTTGTTCAAGGAATCCTCAGTGTAGATGCTACTGCCCTGTGAGTCCCTTAGTACCTGGCTTAGGTATCAGATCCTTTGTAACCCTTATTTTATTTAATGATAGCCCCAAAGTGCGTGAGTAGCAATGCTGGCAGTTCAGATATGCCAAAGGGAAGCTGCAAAGTACTGCCTCAGTGAAAAGGTGAACATTCTCAATGTAAGAGAACAGAATAAATCATATGCGGAGGTTTCTAAGAAGTAAGAATGTTCTATCCATGAAATTGTGAACAGTATATTGCTATAATTGTTCTATTAGCAGTTATTGTTGATTCCTTACTGTGCTTAACTGATAAATTTATCTTTATCGTAGATGTGTATGTATAAGAAAAAACAGTAAATATAGGATTCTATACTATCTGCAGGTTCAGGTATCCACTGGCCTTGTATTTCCTTTTTTAGTCAAGATGATTTGAGAAACTTAGATACAGGGAAACCCTGTGCCCCGTCACTTGAATGGAAAGGCCGTCTTTATTAATGAAAACATGGCTTAAGCTGTTGTAACCAAGAGACCCCAAAATGAGATGGCCCCCAAGCCCAGGCCACACCACAGACCATTTACGTCAGACTCTCCCTGGAGAGGGCCAGGCACCAAGATTTTTAGAATTCTTCCCAGGTAATCCTAAAGTCTAGGTAAAGTGGAGAACCACTGGCCTGGAGTTATTCAGAACTGACTAGGGAGGGGACTGAGTTTTGCAGCCCACAGCCATCCCTCATCCTGGGCTTGTAGAACAGCTCTGCCTGCCTCGCTATAGGGCCCTCACCTCTTGGCCAAGCCTCGTGTTATGGGTGTTTCCCACTCAGGAGGAAGTGGAGTGCACAAGTTCCTTTTAAGGAATTGAATTGGAAGTAGCATGTTTCACTCACATTCCATTGGCGGGTGCTAGGACATGTGACTATGTAACCGCAATAGAGGTTGAGAAATGTGATGTGAATCTGGTTGGCCATCTGCCCTGCTCATTTTTGAGGTTTCTGTTACTGATAGGTAGAAGAGTGTAATGGTTACCATGCTATCCATTAATTAAAACTATTTCTTATCAATTACCAATTATCAACTCTAAAGCTGAACAGAGTTCAACTGACCTCATATATATGTCATGTGAGATAATTATACACATACACACACAGGCAAACTATGAACTAGATGCAAAGACTTGGGAGAGGCTTTAGTTTACATTAATTACAAAGTTTTAAAGTTTACATTTACTAAGCTTTTAGTTTATATTAATCATAAAGTTGTTGCTCTTTGTTCCACTGTCATTTGTGAGTTGTTTAGGAGTGAAAACACTGCTGTGGGTGACTTTTTCACTTGTTTGGGCTCCGTTGGTGCAAGCTGTTTAAAGAGGCAGAAAAGCGATTTTTGCCAAAACGTATTCCAGTGATGTCAGTTGCAATCCTGGGTCATCACATAAAGGTTATAGCAACTTCAAGGGTGTAGAATCTGAAAAAAGTTAAGGTTAAATAGGAATATCATTTTTGGTAGGGCATCACATTTTCTAGAGCCCCCTTTTGATTATCTTGCTACATATACTCTTACTTGTAGAAACCATTCTTGAAGGGTTGGGGAAGGCTACATGGTGTTGGTGGGTACAAATTTAATATAAATGAATTAGTCTTACTCATCTTTCTATATTCTTATGGCCAGAATACTTCCAGAGCCATAACAGATCCTTAGCAAATATTAACTGACGTGAATATGCTTGTATCATTGTATAGTTTATTTAGAAAGTGATACTCTTTCACTCCTTTGTGGACATGTCACAGTGACATGTTGAGTCCTTTGATATGCAACAGTGTTGAAGGTGGGGGATTGAGTACTAGAATGATTGCTGATGTCTGTTCAAGGGTGGTGGGAGATACAGAGATTTCTGTCATTATGAGTTAGAAAGAATGAATAAGACCTGCTGTGCAATGACACAACAGGGTGACTATAGTCAATAATAACTTAATTGTACATTTTAAAATAACTTAAAGAGTATAACTGGATAGTTTGTAACTCAGAGGAGAAATGCTGGAGGTGTTGGATACTCCATTCTTCATGATGTGCTTATTTCACATTGCATGTCTATATCAAAACATTTCATGTCCCCATAAATATATCTACCTACTGTGTACCCACAAATGTTAAAAGATAAATTAAAAACATCATGACTGTCCATTGTGGGAAATGATACAGTGGTGATGTACAGCAAGCAGTAGGAACAGAGGTGGGAGGGCTCGCCTCTGCAGAGTTGGGGAGGGCTGCATAGTGTTGGTGACCCCTGAACTGGGTCATGGAGGATGAGTAGGAGATTTTCATGTGAAAAGGAAAGAGCATTAGAGGGAATGGTATTTACAGAGTGATGGAGCTGTGGAAGAGCCTGTGTCTTTCATGAAAAATGAAAAAATCAAGTGTGGCTGCAGTATGAGAAAGACAACAGCAAGACCTGGTTGAGGCAGCCTCCTTGAAAATGCTCCCTGCAGTACACTAAGGGGTTTGGATGTTGGGCAAAGCGAGAGGCCCTTGCAATCTTTTTTTTTTTTTTTTTTTTTTTTGAGACGGAGTCTCATTCAGGCTGGAGTGCATGGCATGATCTCAGCTCACCACAACCTCCACCTCCCATGTTCAAGCAATTCTCCTGCCTCAGCCTCCTGAGTAGCTGGGATTACAGGTGCCCGCCACCACACCCAGCTAATTTTTGTATTTTTAGTAGAGACAGGGTTTCACCACGTTAGCCAGGCTAGTCTGGAACTCCTGACCTCAGGTGATCCCCCTGCCTCGGCCTCCCAAAGTGCTAGGATTATAGGCGTGAGCCACTGTGCCCAGCGGCCCTTGCAGTCTTTTAAATGAGATGATTACATGGTCTGATTTATATTTTAGAAAAATAACTCTTGGAAACAAGGAGGCTGCAACCTTCCCTGCATGAGGCTCCCTGACCCTGGTCTCTGTCCTCTAATAACACCACAGCCATAGAACATAGTCTCTTCTGTATTATTCCTGATTTAAAGGATTTTGATGAAAAGGCAAATGGATTCTGAAATGATTCTTGTAACTAATTTATTTTATTTTTATTTTTTATTTTTTGAGGCAGAGTCTTGCTCTGTCACCCAGGCTGGAGTGCAGTGGCACGATCTTGGCTCACTGCAGCCTCTGCCTCCCAGGCTTAAGCAATCCTGCCACCTCAGCCTCGCAAGTAGCTGGGACCACAGATACATACCACCATGCCTGGGTAATTTTTTTATAGTTTTGGTAGAGATGGGTGATATGGTTTGGCTGTATCCCCACCCAAATCTCATCTTGAATTGCACTCCCATAATTCCCACCTGTGGTTGGAGGGACCTGGTGGGAAATAATTGAATCACGGGGCAGTTTCTCCCACACTGTTCTCACGGCAGTGAGTAAGTCTCACGAGATCTGATGGTTTGATAAGGGGAAACCTGTTTCGCTTGGTTCTCATTCTCTTGCCTGCTGCTATGTAAGACGTACCTTTTGCCTTCCACCATGATTGTGAGGCCTCCCCAGCCACATGGAACTATAAGTCCAATTAAACCCTGTTTCCTGGATACATTACCCAGTCTCGGGTATGTCTTTACCAGCAGTGTGAAAACGGACTAATACAATGGAGTTGCACCATGTTGCCCAGGCTGGTCTCAAACTCCTGAGCTCAAGTGATCCACCTGCCTCGGCCTCTCAAAGTGCTGGGATTACAGGTGTGAGCCATCGCGCCCTGCCCGTTGTAACTAATTTAAAGGGATAGTTTTGATTATAAAGGTTCAGTCTCTTTGATTAGGTAAACCAAGGACACCATAAATTTATTTATCATTCAGCTGGTGTCTGTTTGGGGATGACTTTTGTATCTGATGACTGTTTGTGGGCCAGTGAAATTCAAGTATATTTAATGTCACCTTAATATCTAGTTATATTGCAAAGAAAAAGGCATTAAAACAGAATGTGGATTATCAAAATATTGTAGTAAAAGCACAAAATAAATCCGCAGTTAGCCTAATTGGGTTGTTATCTGAACATAGATTGTCCTGTGCTGAATTGTTTAATACTACGCAAATTATATGGGACTTCCCTGTAAAGACATAAGAAACTGAGGAAACTCAAAGAGTTGACATTAAACTATTTAAGATTCTTTTACAGACTACATCAGAATCCTGGTGGAGTTTGGTGGTTTTAAATCTAGTGGTCAAGTTTTTATTGTGACTTTGGATAACAGCTCTGTTCTGTGTGCTTGGTGAGTGGTTTGTGGAAAATACTTAGTAACTACATATAAGGAAAGTAGTTTCATTTTGGAGAAACAGAATCTTGATATGATTGTGTGGTCATTAAAAATAATCTTTTGGTTTTCTTGATGGTCAGTAATGGTAACAATTCTCATTTGTGTGCTGCTTATAGTTTATTAATTTTTTTTTTTTTTTTTGAGACAAGGTGTGTCGCCCAGGCTGGAGTGCAGTGGTGAGATCATAGCTCACTGCAGCCTCAAACCCCTGGGCTCAAGTAATTCTCTTACCTCAGCCTCCTGAGTAACTGAGACTACAGGTTCATGCCACCATCTTGGCTAGCTTTTTAATTTTTTTTTGTAGAAAGGGGTTCTCGCTATGTTGCCCAGGCAGTTCTCAAACTCCTGGCCTGAAGTGATGCTTCTTCCTCAGCCTCCCGAAGAGCTGAGATTATAGAGCCAGCAAGCCCACTCACTGCTTATAGTTTAGAAAGCACTCTCTTACAAACTTGTTCAACTTTTACGACTACCTTATTATGTGCTACTAGTTTTTCTAGGCAATGTGTTACCTGTTAATTAAAATATTTGCTTAAATGCATTTTATTTTGGACATTAGAATAAAACATAATTAAACCTCAGATAGAATATGTAGGATTTTAATAATGTGAGGTTATCTAGCAGTGTCGTTTCTCTACTAGTAAGGTGTTGACGTACAACCTAGCCCACCTATTCTTGGCCCATAGGGAGCAGATATCTGGTGGCTGGTCTTTCAACCACTTTTGTGGTAGAAAAAAAATTAAAATTATAATACAATATTTATTATACTTACCATGGATTTATGTAGCAGTAGGCCATGACAGGTAGGGCTGGTATATTTCCAGCCAGTTGGTATTAAATTAACACAAGTCATTATGCCTCCAAGCAGTATACAGTGTATGATATACATAACTATTATTTTGGTGAGGAGGAGTATAAAAGTAATAACCCTGGACTCTGGAGGCCAGAATTTGATGCTTTAAAACTTTGTATAATGAAAATTTTAAACACATACAGAACGAGAGAATAGGAGTATGAAATTGATACAGCCATCACTCGGCTTTCTCAGTTATTAATACTGTATTAGTCTGTTCTCACACTGCTAATAAAGACATACCTGAGACTGGATAATTTATAAAGGAAAGAGGTTTGATGGACTCACAGTTCCACATGGCTGGGGAGGCCTCACAATCATGGTGGAAGGTGAAGGAGGAGCAGAGGCATGTCTTACATAGCAGCAGGCAAGAGAGTGTGTGCAGGGGAACTCCCCTTTATAAAACCATCAGATCTTGTGAGAGTAATTCACTATCATGAAAACAGCATGGGAAAGATCCGGCTCCATGATTCAATGACCTCCCACTGGGTCCCTCCCTCAACATGTGGGAATTATGGGAGCTACAGTTCAAGGTGAGATTTGGATGGGAACACAGCCAAAGCAGATCAAATACATAGCTAATTTTGTTTTATCTATACCTCCTATTTCCCTTAGATTATTTTGAAGCATGTCTAGAGATCATATATATAATTTCATCTTTAAATATTTCTATATGCGTTCCTGAAAGATAAAAACTCTTTCAGAATACAAAAGTGAAAGTGGAATACAATGCCACTGCGATAAAAATGTTCCCTTAATATTATCAAATAGTCAATGCACATTCTCATTTCTCTATTTTTTTTTAAAGAATACTGTTCTACTTGAATTGAGTTTTTAATAAGGTCCATACATTATGCCAGATTGTTATTTCTTTTGATTCTTTTTTGACCTATACATTCCTCTGCTATCATTATTTTCTCTTGAGACTTTTTGTTAAAGATACCAGGTCATTTTGTTGTGTAGTTTCCCCACACTCAGGGTTTTACTTACTGCATCCTAATGGTGCAATTAAAACAAACAAACAGGCCGGGCGTGGTGGCTCACACCTGTAATCCTAGCATTTTGGAAGGCTGAGGCGGATGGATCATAAGGTCAAGAGATCGAGACTATCCTGGCCAACATGTTGAAACCTTATCTCTACTAAAAATACAAAAAATTAGCCAGGCGTGGTGGTGGGCACCCATAGTCCCAGCTACTCGAGAGGCTGAGGGAGGAGTATCACTTGAACTTGGGAGGCGGAAGTTGCAGTGAGCTGAGATTGCGCCACTGCACTCCAGCCTGGCGACAGAGCGATACTGCATCTCAAAACAATAAAACAAAAAACAAACAAACAAATAGCATTATTGAGGTATAATTAACCTAAGATAAACAACATATTACAAGTGCACGGTTTGGTGAGTTTGTCTACATTGGCAAAACCATTAGCAAAATTCAGATAATGAATGTCTCAGTTGTCTTACCAGCTGGGCGTTCTACAATTCAATTTGATTTTGACACCACCTTAAGTTAGCAGAGACCACCTCCCCGCTGCTAGGTTAAGGGCTCATTCCCACAAGACTGCCCCAATTCAGATGCCAGCTAGGAATGGGGTTCCCAGTCTCCCAAACTTCTGCCTGACTGACCACAAATTCAAGGACTCCCATGACCATCCTCTCCGGTGTGCTGTGTCACTAGAACAACTCACAGAACTCAGGAAAATGCTATCCTTATGGTTAGTTTTATTATGAAAGATGCAGCTCAGGAATAGCAAAATGGAAGAGGTACATGGTGCAGGGTCTTGCAGGGAGGGGTAGAGAGCAGAGCTTCGGTGCCCTCTCTGAGTGCACCACCTTCCCATCTCATGATGTGTTCACCTGAAAGCTCTCCAAACTCTTTAAGAGTTTTTAAGCCAAGTAGGCTTGATTGCAGAAAGCATTGGGTGTTGGTGACAGAACTCAATCCCCAGCCTCCCTGAGGTCAGGGGATAAGGGTGAAAGTCTTAACCCTCTAGTCACACTTTTGCTTCCTCTGGCAACAAGCCCCCATATTGAACTATCTAGAAGCCCACCAAGAGTCAGCTTATTAGCATAAACTCAGGTATGGTTGAAAAGGGCTCCTTAGGAATAAAAGACACTCCTATCAGGAAATTTCAAGCGTTTTTGGAGCTCTGTGTCAGGAACCAGAGACAAAAACTAAATATATTTTTTATTATACCACATGCACCACCCTTAAAAGTTTGCTCCTGCCTCTTTGTAATCAAACGTTGTGTACTTTTTTGGGGGGTCTGGCTTTTTTAAATCAGCACAGTTATTCTGAGATCCATCTGGGTTTTTAAATGTATTCATAGTTCATTCCTTTTATTGCTGAGTACTGATTCATTATAGTGATACGCATATTTACTTAACCATTGTGGCTATTGTGTTGCTTCCAGCTTTTGACCATCACAGATAAAGCTGCTGAGAATATCCATGTATAAATCTTTGTATGGATGTATGCTTTCATTTCTCTCAGGTAAATACCTAAAAATGGAATGGATTTATCAAATGGTAGGTGTAGTTTACTTTCTAAGAAGCTGCCAAAGTGTTTTCCAAAGTGTGTGCTTCATTGGACATTTCCACTAGTAGTGTGTGAGAATTCCAGTTACTCCATATCCCTACCAACATTTAGTATGGTCTTTTGTAATTGTAGCCACTCTAATAGGTATGTAGTGGAATCTTCTTGTGATTTTAATTTGCCTTTTCCTAATGACTAATGATGTTGAACAACTTTTCATATGCTTATTTGCCACCCACATATCTTCTTTGAAGTGTCTATTCAAATCATTTGCCCATTTTTCATTAGGTTATTTTCTTCTTGAGCTTTAAAGGGTCTTTATTTATGTTGGGTACAGATCTTCAATTGGATAGATGGTTTGCCAGTGTTTTCTCTTGGCATGTGGCTTGTCTTTTCATCCTCTTATGTGTCTTTTCAGGAGCAGTGGTTTTTAATTTTGACGAAATTAATTTATCAGTTTTTCTCTTATTATTCATGTTTTTGCTCTCATGTCTAAAGTCTTTGCTTGAACTAGTCACCAAGTTTTTTAAATATTTTCTTTGAGAACTTTTATAATTTTAGGCTTTATATTTAGACCTATGGTCAATCTTGAATTACTTTTTAGAAACAATAATTGCAGCTTTAATTTTAGATTTAAGGGGTACATGTGCAGGTTTGTTATGTGGGTGTATTGCGTGATGATGAGGTTTGGGGTATGATTGATCCCATTGCCCAGTTAGTGAGCACAGTATCCAGTAGTGTTTCAACCCTTGCTCCCTTCCCTCCCTCCCCCCGATTCATCCCTGGTGTCCAAATCCAGCAGCACATCAAAAAGGTTATGTCCGTGAGTACCCAGTGTTTAGCTCCCACTTATAAGTAAGAACATGTGGTATTTGGTTTTCTGTTCCCGTGTTAATTTGCTTAGGATAATCACCTACTGCTGCATTCACGTTGCTGCAAAGGACATGATTTCATTCTTTTTTATGGCAATATAGTATTCCATGGTGTATATGTACCACATTTTCTTTATCCAGTCCACCATTGATGGGCACGTAGGTTGATTCCTTGTCTTTGTTATTAATGAATAGTGCTGTGATGAACATATGAGTGCATGTGTTTTTTTTTTCTTTTGGTAGAACAATTTATTTTCTTTTGGAAAGAAAATAAATATATTCAGTAATAGGATTGCTGGGTTGAATGGTAGTTCTTTGTTAAGTTCTTTGGGAAATCTCCAAACAGCTTTTCACAGTGTCTGAATTAATTTACATTCCCACCAGCAGTGTATAGGCATTCCCATTTCTCCGAAGCCTTGCCAGCATCTGTTTCCTTCTTTTCCTTTCTTTTCTTTCTTTCTTTCTTTTTTTTTTTTTTAAATAATAGCCATTTGCCTGGAGTGAGATGGTATCTCATGATGGTTTTGATTTACGTTTCTCTGATGATTAGTGATTTTGAGCATTTTTTCATACGTTTGTTGGTTGCTTGTATGTCTTCTTTTGAGAAGTGTCTGTTCATGTCTTTTGCCCATTTTTTCATGGAATTATTTGTTTTTTGTTGTTAAGTTCCTTATAGAATCTGGATATTAGACCTTTGTCAGATGCATAGTTTGTGAATATTTTCTCTCATTCTGTAGGGTGTCTGTTTACTCTGTTGATAGTTTCTTTTGCTGTGCAAAAGCACTTTAGTTTAATAGGGTCCTACTTGTCAATTTTTGTTTTCTTTGCAGTTGCTTTTGAGGACTTTTTTGCATTTTTTGAGGACTTTTTTATATATGGTAAAAGGTAGGGATCCAGTTTCAATCTTCTGCATATGGCTAGCCACCTATCCCAGCACCATTTATTGAATAGGGAGTCCTTTCTCTCTTATTTTTGTTGACTTTGTCAAAGATCAGATAGCTGAAGCTGCATGTGGCTTTATTTTTGGGTTCTGTCTTCTATTCCACTGGTCTGTGTGTCTGTTTCTGTATCAGCACTATGCTGTTTTGGTTACTGTAGCCTTATGGTATAGTTTGAAGTTGGGTAATATGATCCTCTAGCTTTGTTCTTTTTGCTTAAGATTACTTTGGCTATTTGGGCTCTTTTTTTATTCCATATTAATTTTAGAATAGTTTTTACCCATCCTGTGAAAAATAACATTTGTAGTCTGAGAGCAATAGCATTGAATCTGTAGATTGTTTTGGGCAGCATGGCCATTTTTACAATATTGATTCTTCCAATCTATGAGCATGGAACGTTCTTCCATTTGTACGTATGTATCATCTATGATTTCTTTCATCGGTGTTTTGTAGTTATACCCGTAGAAAAAAGTCAAGGAGGAGGGACTCCTCCCTAACTCATTCTGCAAAGCCAGTATTACCCTGATGCCAAAACCTGGCAAAGACACAGTGAAAAAAGAAAACTACAGGCCAACATCCGTGATGAACACAGAGGCAAAAATCCTCAACAAAATACTAACAAACCAAATCCAGCAGCACATCAAAAAGGTTAATTCATCATGATCAGGTAGGCTTCATTCCTGGGAGGCAAGGTTGGTTCAACAAATGCAAACCAATAAATGTGATTTACCACATAAAAAATTAAAAACTGGCCTGGTGCGGTGGCTCACGCTTGTAATCCCAGTGCTTTGGGAGGCTGAGGCGGGTGGATCACGAGGTCAGGAGATCGAGACCATCCTGGCTAACACGGTGAAACCCCGTCTCTACTGAAAATACAAAAAATTAGCCAGGTGTGGCGGTGAGCACCTGTAGTCCCAGCTACTCGGGAGGCTGAGGCAGGAGAATGGCGTCAACCCGGGAGGCAGAGCTTGCAAGTGAGCTGAGATCGCGCCACTGCACTCCAGCCTGGGTGACAGAGCGAAACTCCATCTCAAAAAATAAATAAATAAATAAATAAATAAATAAATAAAATAAAAACAAAACCATATGATCATCTCAATAGATGTGGAAAAAGCTTTCAATAAAATCCAGTACCCTTCATGTTAAAAATTCTGAACAAACTAGATATTGAAGGGACATACCTCAAAATAATAACAGCTATCTATGACAAACCTAAATACAATATCATATTGAATGAGCAAAAGCTGGAAGCATTCCCCTTGAGAACTGGAACAGACAAGGGTTCTCATTCTTGTCACTCTTATTCAACATAGTACTGGAGCAATCAGGCAAGAGAAAAAATAGAAGGCATCCAAATAGGAAAAGACGGAGTCAAACTGTCTTTCTTTGCCGATGATATGATTCTATACCGACAAAACCCTAAAGACTCTGCCAAAGACTCCAGGAATTGATAAACGACTTCAGTGACGTTTCAGGATACAAAATCAATGTACAGAAATCAGTAGCATTTCTATACACCAATAACGTTCAAGCTGAGAGCCAAATTAAAATGCAGTCCCATTTACAGTAGCTGCACACACACAAAATACTTAGGAATACATCAAATTACTTTTTGTATGTAGTATTAGACAACCAGCCACATTCTTTGAGCTAAAAATAAAAACATGCAAGATATTAAAAATACAAATAGGGACTGAATAGTACAGTGAAGAAAATTACAAGTAGAACATAAGGGGATAGTCAAGAATTGTAGGAAAAAATAAAAATAAAAGCACAGACTAGATTTCTCATGTTTAGGAAATTAGACTTTTTAAATAAATAAAAAGTTGCCAGGCATGGTGGCTTGCACCAATAATTCCAGCCACTTGGGAGGCTGAGGTGGGAGGATCTCTTGAGGCCAAGAATTTAAGACCAGTTGGGGCAACATAGTGAGACTCTGTCTCCAAAAAAAATAATAATTACTGGGTGTGGTGATGTGCACTTACAGTTTCTGCTACTCAGGAGGCTGAGGTGGGAGGATGGCTTGAGCTCAGGAGTTTGAGGCCACAGTGAGCTATGATCACACCACTGCACTCCAGCCTGGATGACAGAGCAAGACCCGCTTTGTATGTATGTATGTATATGTAATACACATGTATATGTGTATATATATATATATAAAATGTTCTACTTCAAGGAAGATGATTACATGAAGGTATATAAGAACCACCACCACCAACCACCCTCTACAAGAAGGGAAGAGTAAAAATCATATCATGGTAGGAATTGTATGGAAAAATTGGAAAGTCTGAATGGAATAGGTAGTACATTGCTAAATTTGCTGATTGTTTTAGAATGGTTCTGGAACACTTCTTCAAGAGTATTCATGGGGAAAAATGAGAGTCGTGGGTAGGTGAAAAACCAGTTGTCATACATGAAATGTTGGATGAATCAAATGAATGAGTGCTTTTAATTTACTAAAGAAAAAGATTGCTGTTCTTCAAAAAGAAGTAATGTGATCTATGAATAGAGTTTAGGCTCAATTGAACTATTCTGCTTCAATCAAGGAAATATTTGACAATATGAAAAGTGAGAGATGAAGAACATTTTAATATCTAGTTTTTACTTTTATATTACTTGCATTTTAAACATCTATTTGAAAATGTTAATAAATTAGCAATTTCAAAAAAATTTAAAACTATCATTAGATTTATTCCCGCAGAACTTTGAGACAGGAGAGTACTACGAGTGACTTCTCATAGCTGGGTATAATTAAATGCAGGGGCAAGCAACTGGCTATTCTATGCACTGTTACAATTAGTGATAGGTCATCCCTGGCAGAGTCTTAGCATGTCTTATAACTTGTTTGAAAAATAAACCCTTCCTCTTCATTCATATCTTTATTGAGACTCATAATTTACTTGATACTTACCATGGCTCAAGTGCTGGACTTATATTCACAGAATTTAACTAATCATGGCACTTGATTCATGATACTCTCTCATTATTAATTTATGCATGGCCTTCTTTATTTTGTAGTCATTGAATCATTCATTAATTCATTTTAAATAATATTATAAGCACTTATAGTACCAGCATGAGAACAAGGATACTGAGAATAATTTCCTTCTACTGTGAGTTCCTTCCCCATTCCGTCTCCTGGCCTTGTGTTTCCTTTCCTCCTTCTGCCTGTAGGCAGCCACTCATTATGAATTGCACATTACACACTTCCCTGCCTTTCAGAAATGTATGGTTTTATTACATACATGTATTTCTATAGATTATATTTTTAGTTTTGGATTTATAATTAGGGTCTCACGCTCCGTGTCTGAAAGTTGTGGGACAATATCCATGTTCTAACATGCGAGTAAGTGAAATATCAGAAAGAGAAGAGAAAGAGCCGACTAAAAAAATATGCAGAGAAAATGGCTGAGAATTTTCCAAAATCAGTGAAAGATAGAAAGTTGGGAAGGGTAGGAGAAAGGGTGGGGAAGGAAGAAATTTGTTAAAGGATATAAAATTACGGCTAGATAAGAGAAATACATTCTAGTGTTCTGTAGCACTGTAGGATGACTATAGTTAACAATAATACATAATTTCAAGTAGCTGGAAGGAGAACATTGAATGTTCCCATCACAAAGAAATGACAAATGTTTGAGATAATGGGTATGCTAATTACCCTGATCTGATCACTATGCATCGTATGTATCAAAATATCACAGTGCACCACATGAATACGTACAATTATTATGTGTCAGTTAACAAAGTTAAAAAAATGTCCAGAGAACCCCAAGCAGGGTAAAGGTAGGGAGAGAAAGCATACCTCTAGATGCATTATAGTTAAACTACTGACCAACAATAAAGAGAAATTCTTAAAGAAGCTAGATAAAGAAAGGCAGCCAGATTAAAACAAAATGTATGTACAGAGGAATAAAGATAAAAATTATAGCACAATTCTTATATAACCTATGCACGCAGAAGACAGTGGAGTGATATCAAGTGCTGAGAGAAAACAAAACAAACCTGCCAACCTAGGATCCTATACCCAATAAAAATATCTTTCAAAACTAAAGGCAAAACAAAGACTTTTTAGACAAACAAGAGCTGGGAAAACTCATTGCTAGTTAACCTGCACTACAAGAGATGGAGGAAGTGTGTTGGGCAGAAGGTGTATGGTACCAGCTGACATTTGGATCTCCACAAAGAAATATAGAGTACTTGCAATAATATAAAAGCCATTGAATGTAAAGACGTTGCATGTCTAAAGCCAAAACAATGCAAATATATTATGAGGTTTAGAACATGTAGGAATAAAGCATATGACAATAATAGCACAAATCATAGACAGGACATGGAAATGTAAAATGTTATTTAGAGGTAGACTACGGTAAGTAAAAATGTGTATTGTAAACCCTAGAGCAACCCCTAAGGAAAAAAAGAAAGAAAAGAGTTAAAATAATCTAGGAGGGGAGATAAAAATTGAATCATAAGAAGAAGGCAAGAAAAGAGGAAAACAGGAACAAAATACAGACAAAAGCAGGTTCAGTGTTATTAAGATGGCAGTTCTGGTCCTGGCTTGGTGGCTCACACCTGTATCCCAGCACTTTGGGAGTCTGAGCCGGGAGGATCACTTGAGCCCAGGAGTTCAAGACCAGCCTGGGCAACATGGTGAGACCCTGTCTCTACAAAAAAAAAATGTAAAAATTAGCTGGGCACAGTGGCATGCACCTGTGTTCCCAGCTACTTGGGAGTCTGAGGTGAGAGAATTGGTTGAGCCCAGTAGGCCAAGGCTGCAGTGAGCCATGATCTCATCACTATACTCCAGCCTGGGCAACAGAGAGACCCTGTGCGAAAAACAAAAAGGTGGCAATTCTTCCCATATTGATCCATATTGATCTATAGATTTACTGCAGTCCCTTTTGAAATCCAAGCAGAATAGGCAACACAATTTTGGAAACAGAACAGAGAGAACTTAGACTGGTTTGACCACTTCCTGTAGAGCTGTCGTCATCAACATGGTGCTACACCGGCATGAAGAACATAGATAATGGAGCAGAATATGGAGGGGAGAAATCCTCACATTTACAGTAATTGATTTTTGAAAAAATGCCAAGACAATTTAGTGGGGGAAATGATAGGAATTTCAACAAAATGATGCTAGAAAAATTGAATGTCCATATGCAAAAACAAAGACAAAAACAAACCAAAATCCCTTAGATATTTACCTCCCACCATACTCCCGGAATAACTCAAAATTGATCATAAATCTGCATTTATGAGCTAAAACTATAACACTTCTAGAAGAAAGCATAAGAAAAAGTCTTTGTGACCTTGGGTTAGGCAAAGAATTCTTAGCTATGACACCATTAAAGAAAAATATTGATAAATTGGGTTTAATCAAAAATTTAAAACTTGTCCTTTAAAGACACCACTAAGCAAGTGCAAAGACAAATTATAGACTCTGAGAAAATATTTGAAAATCACATATATGCCAGGTGCAGTGGCACTTTGGGAGGCTGAGGCGGGTGGATCACGAGGTCAGGAGATCAAGACCATCTTGGCTAACAAGGTGAAACCCCGTCTCTACTAAAAATACAAAATATTAGCCGGGCGTGGTGGCGGGTGCCTATAGTCTCAGCTACTTGGGAGGCTGAGGCAGGAGAATGATGTGAACCCGGGAGGCGGAGCTTGCAGTGAGCCGAGATGGTGCCACTGCACTCCAGCCTGGGCAAGAGAGCGAGACTCTGTCTCAAAAAAAAAAAAAAAAAAGAAAAAGAAAATGACATATATGATAAATAACTTGTATTCAGAACATATAAAGAACTCTATGAATATTAAGATACCAGTCCTCCTCAAATTGGGCAAAATATTTGAATAGCCAGTTCACTACAGAAGATACATGAATAGCTAATAAGCACATGAAAATGCTTATTATTACTCATTAGGGAAATGCAAATTAAAACCACAGTGCGATGCTACTTCACACCCAGTAAAATGGCTAAAATAAAAGCTCAGAAAATAAGTATGTTCAAGGAGAAACAGGAATTCTGTGTTGCTGATGGGAATCTGAAAGGTATAGCCACAATAGAAGGTGGTTTGGCAGTTTTTAAAAAAGTCGTACTAAAACATATTTACCATATGATCTAGCTAATTCACTTACCTGTATCTACCTAACAGAAGTATGCAGATTGTTTAAATACTTCAATTAAAAGACATCATCAGGTAGGGTGAAAAAGCAAGATCCAGCTATACAGTCAGCTGCCCATATCTGTGGGTTACAGTCAGCTGTCCATATCTGCAGGGTTTTTTTTTTTTTTTTTTTTTCTGAGATGGAGTCTTGCTCTGTCACCCAGGCTGCAGTGCAGTGGCATGATCTCGGCTCACTGCAACGTCCGCCTCCCAGGTTCAAATGATTCTCCTGCCTCAGCCTCCGAGTAGCTGGGATTACAGGCAACCACCACTGCTAATTTTTGTATTTGTAGTAAAGACAGGGTTTCACCATGTTGTCTATGCTGGTCTCGAACGTCTGATCTCAGGTGATCCACCTGCCTCAGCCTCCCAAAGTGCTGGGATTACAGGTGTGAGCCACCGTACCTGGCCATATCTACAGGTTGCATCTGGGTATTCAACCAACTACGCATCAAAATATTTGGAAAGAAAGAAACAATGAGAAATAACTACAACAATAAAAATACAAATAAAAACCAATATAGTATAACAACTATTTACATAGCATCTACATTGCATTAGGTCTTATAAGTAACCTAGAGATGATTTAAACTATTCAGGAGGTTGTGCATAAGTGCTCTGTAGATACTACACCATTTTATATAAGGGACTTGAGCATCCTAGGATTTCGGCATCCGAGGCAGGTCCTAGATAGAACTCATGGCTTATATACCAAGGGATGACTATCTGTTGTAAACGGGAAGCTTATTTTAAATGTGAAGATATAAATCCTTAAAGGTAAAAAGATAGACAAATATAATACTCTCTAAGCACTAACCAAAAGAAAGCTGGAATGACTTGATTAAAATCTGATGAAATAGACTTAACAAAGATTATAAACAAGCATTAAAAAGGTATATTTCATAATGATCATGGGGTTATTTCATCATGTAAACATAACATTGTTCTTAAATATTCATGTACTTAACAACAGAGCAGTAAAACATATAACAAAAACAGAATTGAAAGAGAAATAGATTCACAATTTTAGTTGACGGTTTCAACACTCCTCTCTCAGTAATTTATAGAAAAAGTAGACAGAAAATCCGTAAGGATATAGAAAAATCTAAGCAACACTATCAACCAACTTGACCCAGTTGATGTTTATGAATCAGTCTATCCAACAGCAGCATACACATTCCCTTTAAGTGTACATGAACTACTCAAAACAGTAGATCATATTCTAGGCAATAAAACACATATCAACAAATCGTAAAAGAACTGAGTTATTCAAAGTGTGTTTTCTGACCATGAAAGAATTAAAGTAAAATTTAATAACAGAAAGATAACTGGAAATCTCCAAGTATTTGGAAATGAAGCAACACATTTCTAAATTACTCATAAGTCAAGGAAGAAATCTCAAAGGAAGTTAGAAGATAATTAATATAGAATGAAAATGAAAGTGGAATATATCAATATCTGTGAGATGCAGTTAAATCGATGCCTAGAGGGATTTTATAATTTTAAATGGTTACATTAGAAATAATTTAAATTCATTGATCCAACTTCTTAAGTTAGGAAAGAAGCAATGAAGACAATACAATGTGTATATAAGGATAGATGTACAGATCAATGCAACAGGATGGCCCAGAGATAGACCTGCACATACTTAGTGTTGAACCAACAAAGGTGCCAAGATAATTTAATGGAGAAAAAGAAAGAAGGAAGTGTTTTCAACAAGTAATACCAGAACAATGAAATATTATACAGAAAAAAAGAACATTGATTTCTACCTTGTACTCTACATACAAATTAACCTGAAATGGATATTAGACCATGTTTGTGTTTACACAAAAGCGAAAACTTTTAAACTTGTAAAAGAAAATATAGCTTACAGTCTTCATGACCTTGAGGCATGAAAGACTTCTTAGGACAGACTGTCCATCAAACAAATGTCAATAAATTGGAACTCATCAACTAAGCACCTCTGCTCTGAGAAGGACTCCCTGAAGAAAAGGAAGAGCTGAGGTGCTAACTGGGAGAAAATCTTAGCATCACATAAATCTGACATAGGACTTATTTCTGGACTAAATAGAGAAGTTGTACAACTGAATAATAAGACAACTCAATTAAAAGGTAGACAAAAGATTTGTCTACACACCTCTAAAAAGAAGAGAGGAGAATTCCAATAATCATGTACAAACATGCTCAACATCATTATTCATTAGGGAAATGCAAATTAAAATACAAAGTACAATAAAATACTACTACACACCCAACAGATTGGCCAAAATTTAAAAAGACTTACAACCCAAGTGTTGACAAGGATGTGGAACAACTGGAACTATCATACATTGTTGGTGGGATTGTAAAATGATAAAACCAGTTTGTAATATAGTTCATCAGTTTTTCATAATGTTAAATATGATTTTCCATATGACCAACAATTTCACTTCCTGGTGTTTACCTGTGAAAAATGAAAACACATGCCCATAAAAAGACTTATACATAGATATTTAAAGCACCTTTATTTATAGAAACAACCCAAATGTCTGTCAACAGATGGCTAGGTAAACAAATTGTGGAATATTCATACAATGGCATGCTGTTTGGCATTAGAAAGGAACGAAATACTTATGCACATAGCAATATGGATGAAGCTGTCTCATGTCAAACAAAAGAAGCCAGACACAACAGACAACATAGTGTGTAATTTTATTTTATATAAAATTCTAGAACTAGAGCATGAATCTATGTTATTAGAAAGCAGGTCAATAGTTGCCTGGATTCTAGAATATGGGGAGATTGATTGTAAAGGGGTGCTTTTTGGGGCAATGGAAATATCCTGTATCTTAAGATAGTAGTTACATAGGTGTATATGTTTGTCAAAAGCACATTTAACAATATACTTTCTTTTTGTTTTTGGAGACAGAGTCTCATTCTGTCCCCCAAGCTGGAGTGCAGTAGCATGATCTTGGGTCACTGCAACATCTGCCTCCCGGGTTCAAGTGATTCTCCTGCCTCAGCCTCTCTAGTAGCTGGGACTACAGACACGCGCAACCACACCCAGCTAATTTTTGTATTTTTAGTGGAGGTGGGGTTTTACCATGTTGGCCAGAATGGTCTTGAACTC
The DNA here is from genome assembly GCF_028885625.2 of Pongo pygmaeus. Taxonomy (NCBI): domain Eukaryota; kingdom Metazoa; phylum Chordata; class Mammalia; order Primates; family Hominidae; genus Pongo; species Pongo pygmaeus. The sequence continues at coordinate 36,418,470 of NC_085931.1, forward strand.
CTGACCTCAGATGATTCGCTCGCCTCGGCCTCCCAAAGTGCTGGGATTACAGGCATGAGGCACCTCGCCTGCCTAACAATATACTTTAAGTGTGCATTTAATTGTATATAAATTTGCCTCAATTTGTTTTAAAAAGTAAAAAAAAAAAAAGTAATGCTAAATTATTGTTCACTCCCACCATCAGTGGATAATAGAAATTCAATTTTCTACTTTTTCCATTTGGATAATCACTTTTGGGGTTCAGTTACTGAATAATCCATCCTCTCCCCATTTTTCTGACTTGCTACTTCTATTATATGTCAAAGTTGAATGTATGTGTGGTTCAGTTTCTGCACTGTCTTCCATTTCCTTGATTAGTTTGTTTATCCTGTCTTTATTATTTTAACTTTATAATAAGCCCCAGTATCTTTATTCTCTTTCTTCAGAAGTGTTTTGGCTATTATTGATCCTGTATTTTTTGTATAAATTTTAGAAAGAGCTTATTTATTTCTATGTTCTATGAAAAACCCTATTGGAATGTTAATGGGGATTATATTGATGTCATAGATAAATTTGGGTAGACTTCGAACTTTTACAGTATTAAATTTCTCTGTTTATCACTGTGGTATATCTTCCTATTTATTTAGATCCTCTTTAATGTCTCCCAATACAATTTGTAATTTTTCCCATAAAGTTCTTGCACATATTTTGAAAGAATAATTTCAAAGTATTTGATGTTTTTTATTTTATTGCAAGCTAAGTCTTTTAATTATGTTTTGTGCTTTATTGTTGGAGTATAGAAATATGATTTTAAAAATATTAATATATCTAGGGAACTTTTGCACTTGTTTTAGAAAGAAGCTCATTTATTGATGAGCAGAATTTGTGGTGGGGGGGCACAGGCATGTGTGGTGTGTACGTGTAGGGTGTGTGCTGTGTGCACGTGTTTGTGCGTGCAGACACATTTGTGAATATTTTGGAGAGCAGATGTATGGAGGGTGGGTTTTCAAAGCCCTTTAATTATTTTCTGCAGTTGAGTTTCTACGTGTCAGGTTGGCCCTGTGTCGCAGGAGGGGATGGTGGCTAAGGCCGTGAAGTTTCCAGCTTTTAGGCTGGTCTGCATTTCCTGCAGTCGTAGTAAGAAGGGTCTCTTGTAAAGCTGATATCATGAAGTCAAGACATCCATATCTCTCTCATCCTGGGGATAGTTACTCACAATGTAGGCTGTATTGTTAAAAATGTGTCATTCTTCCCTTCCAGTATCCGGAGTGTGATGCAGAAGTACCTTGCAGAGAGAAATGAAATAACCTTTGACAAGATTTTCAATCAGAAAATTGGTAAGTCCTGGTTGTTCATTTGGCATACGGTAATTTTAGTGATGAAATTGGGCGATACTATAGTAATATATGAATGCGCCCCCTAGTGCTTTATATCCTCTATAGCTGTGGCTGGGAATAAAGGAAATTTCATGTAATTAATAAGGTATTTAATGATGACTTATAGTCCTAGTAACATATTCCATGAATAAGGTCTTGGGAAATGGGTAATTCTAGGATTTTTACATGAAATCAGCGTTGCTGAATGTAAGAAAATAGGATATTCCTTTCTTTTCTTTGCGTCTTGCCTGCCTCATGTGGTTACTGAGGTGGTTTGCTGGGGAGCTGTGTGTAATAGTTTTAAAATTATTTTATGGCTGGAGGAAATTACTTTATGAAAATTCCAAGAAATTAAAGTTCCCTAGAACTCAATTTGTGCTCTGTTTCCATGATTAATAGACATAGACTGATAGATCCCTTTAAGACTGCATATTCTTCGAGATAATTCTGGGCTTGCCCTTTTGTTTGCTGATGAGGAGATGTAGACACAGGGAGGTGGAGTGACTTGTTCTGATTCCCAGTTCTCCTTCTTCTTTACTCTGATAATAAAATATTAACCAGTAAATAATAAAATAGTTAACAGTAGAAACTGGTGCAGAAATCTTTGGATTTTTGTAAACCACTTTATCTGGTTTACAAAAATCAGCCTGTCTGTGAAGACGGTCTTTGGTAGGTACAGCTTCTTTGATCACGCATGAAGTACAGTGGGGAAAAGGTGGACGGAGTGGTTTGGAGAAGCAGATGATGTGTGGTCTGTCTGTGCCTGACCACTGTGTGTGGAAAGCGATTGGTCTTTGCCATATAGAGATATTTCATCCTGCTCCTCAGGAGTTGGTTGGGGAACAGATAATTTGAAAGAGTTTGGCTTTCATTTTGTTAGTTCTTATGGCTTCTCGTTATTTTCATGGTGTGTGGTTACCATAAGCTAAACAGATGTTCTCCTTTGCTTCTGATTTTGTACTAAAAAACAAAATAAAACTCATGATAACAAGAGAGAGAAACTCTGTATCTCTGAGAGTGGAGGGAAAAAGGAATTATCTTTTTATTTGCTAGTTAAAAATTTTTTAAATTTATTTTTTGTGGATTTATTGAGGTATATTTCACATAGCATACAATCCACACATTGAAAGTAAACAGTTGAGTGACTTTTTGTGTATTCACCGTCATACAACCATCTGCACTACCTAATTTTAGAATGTTTTTATCACCCCCAAAAGAACTTGTACCCATTAGCAGTCCTTCTGCCTTCTACCCTCCCTCAGCTCCTGGCAACCACGAATCGAGTTTCTGCCTCCATGGATTTGCTTGTGTTGGACACGCCACATGAAGGGAATCACACCCTGTGTGGCCTTTTGCACTGGGCTTCTTCAGCATAAGGCCTTCAAGGTTCGTTCTGGTGGTAGCATGGATCAGAACTTCAGTCGGCTTTCCCTTCAGCTCTCATTCCAGTTTCTGAAATGCATCCAGGACTCTTCTTTTGTGTTTTCTGTTCTCTCTTCCTTCTGTAGCTCCTTTCCTGTCTACAGTCCCCCCAAACATACTTACAGTCCCCCAAACATGTATTTCCCATAGCTTGGGTTAAAACCTTACCTGACCCTGGCACCGGGGGACTCTGACCTGAGCTCCCAATGGCGTTAGTGTAGCCGAGTATCTCAGCTGCACAGATTGTTCCCTGAGAGCAGCCTCACTGGGCGCTGATAGGCTGTGCATTTTATCTGAAGCTGTTAAACATCGTTTAAATAAATAATTTCTTCTTTTATTCCCTTCAATTCGTGACCTTGGATCTGGTCAGGAGAAGCTGAGTTTGAGCTTGGGAAGGTCATGGTCAGGGGAAAGAAGAGCGGCTGATCGGAGGCTTAGGGAGAGCGCACACCACCATCTGTAATTATGTTTTGACAGAGCTGTCTAGTGTTGTTGGCCTGCTCCCCGTCTTTCTCTGTAGTAGTCTCACTTTCTGCCTGGTCTCAGGGATTGGGGGAGAGTGGAAGGTGGTCCGTGGTGGGAGTAAATGTGTCTGACACTCCAGGTCTTCCTTTTCCAGGTTCCGTTTGCGCCTTCCGTCACTGACTCCATGCGTTCCTGCCTTACGCTTTCCCTTCTCCATCTTTCCTTCCCTCTCCCCTCATTGTTTTGCTGGTCCTCTTGTTCTGTTTCACCCTCTATCTGCCTACTCATCTGCTCCTTTTCCCTCTTTCCTTACCTCCCAAGGTCCCCGACACACAGGATCACCATAGGGCTTGGGAACTGCCCTCCAATGTGTGCTGTGGGCAATTGGTAAAAATGGTTTTCAAAATGAAAACCATAGAAGTCTTTAATTTACTTGGCCTCTGAGGCATTGCCGAACTGGCAGATTGTTTGGCTACACCCTGAAGTGGTTGTTATTTCATTACTTTTTATCTATAAAAGTAGGGATAATAATAGTTCTGGTCCATGAGGCTGTTGAGAGGGTTTAGCTGGTGGTGTACATGAAGCCCTTAACACGACAATTGGCTCTCAGCAGATGCTCAGTGAATAGAAGCAAATTGTTTATGTTAAAAATTTTCAACATACAGAAAAGTAGACTAGAATAATTAACCCCATATGTACGTATATGTATATGTGTGTGTGTGTGTGTGTGTGTGTGTATATATAGTTACATCACCTAGATTTGATACATTTCACCATTTTGCTATACTTTGTTTTCCCATCCCGTCTTTTCTTGTGGTTACTGAATTAACAAAGCAGTCACAGCATTTTGTCCTATATGCATCTCTAAAAAGTATGCATGCTTTCTTATACAACCGCAATACCTTTATCCCAAACATGGAATTTATCATGTTTCTTGGTGTACTCTAATACCGAGTTTATTGTCAAATTTCTCTGATTAACTTTAAAAAGTTTGTTTTTTTTAACTCTTCAAATATGGTTCTTGTATTGTAATTGGTGATAACATTTCTTGTAATCTAGACCAGTTCCCCCGCATTGCCCCCGCCGGCACATGCACAGGTGATTAACTTACCAAAGAAATTGGGTCCTATGTGTTGTAGAATGTTCCATGTTCTGCGCTTTTCTGTCTGCTTCTTAATGGTATCATTTAAAAAATTTTTATTTATTTATTTTTTGGGACAGAGTCTTGCTCTGTCACTCAGGCTGGAGTGCAGTGGCACAGTCTCTGCTCACTGCAACTTCTGCCTCCCAGGTTCAAGCAGTTCTTGTGCCTCAGCCTCCTGAGTGGCTGGGATTACAGGTGTGCACCACCACACCCAGCTAATTTTTTTTTTTTTTTTTTTCGGTAGAGACAGGGTTTCACTATGTTAGCCAGGCTGGTCTTGAACTCCTGGTCTCAAGTGATCTGCCCGCCTCGGCCTCCCAAAGTGCTAGGATTACAAGCATGAGCCACCATGCCCGGCCTTTAATGGTATCATTTAAATTGTACTTCTGTTTCCTACATTTCCTGTAAATTGAGAGTTTGCTCTAACAGCTTAATGAGGTTTAGCTTCAGCTGTTTTTTGGTAGGAGCACTTTATAGGTGGTGCTGTGTACGTCGTAGCAGGAGGCACATGCCATTTAGGGTCTCTGTAGTCAGGTCTCTAAAATGGTCTCAGATGTGGTCGGTGTCAGTTTCTCATTGACAATCATTATCTAAATCAGTTATTTTATTAGGGATCAACTTAATGTTCATTAAGACATATAATTTCTATATAAGGATGAGGATAAAAGTAGCTGGCACTTAACCCCTTTCTTCTTAATTGTGGCAATTAAAAACAAAGAATGGAGTTTATTAGGGACTTAAAAAATGGTGAGTTTTCTAAATACACGATTCCTTCTGCATTGATTACTTGTATTCCTCAGTGGGAGGATATTTAGTTGCCTTTAAATATAGTTTAATTAGAAAGGCAGGTGTTCATGGTGCAGCCCCATGACCCTTGCCTCGTGGTGTTGCCCCCATGTGTAACATGGCTAAAAGAGATTCTGCAGGTGGAATTAAGATGATTGTCTGAGTGAGCTTAATCTACTCACATGCGCTCTTTAAAAGCAGAGTTTCCTCAGGCCGGCAGCAAGGAGGAAGTCAGAAAGATATGAAGCTCAGGAAAGATTCCACACACTGTTGCTGGCTCTGCAGATGGAGAGCGTGTGGGTGCTCACTAGGAGCTGAGAGTGTCCCTGGCTGGCAGCAGCGAGGAAACAGCCACCTCCATCCCACAACCACAAAGCACAGAATTCCATCCATAACTGGAATGGGTTTGGAGGCAGATTCCTACTTGGAGCCTGTAAATAAGAACCCGGGCTGACCGACACCTTGAATTTGTCCCGGTGAGACCCTAAGCAGAGAGCCCAGTGGAACCCACCCACATTTCTGACCTACAGAACTGTGAGATGATACGTGGGTGTTGTTTTCAAGTCACTAAGTTTCTGGTGACTTGTGATACATGAGAAAACTAATACAGCAGGTGAAATCTCCATTCGTTGTTTTTAATTGCCACTATTCAGAATAAAGGGGTTACGTGCCAGTTACTTTTATCCTTATCCTTATATAGAAATTTTATCTTAAGAAATATTAAGTTGATCCCTAACTTGCTGTCAAGTAAAACTTACACATTTAGACATTGACACAGTATGTTTGGTTTTAAGGGGATACTGGTTATTGAATAGACAGGAAAATCATTGTATCAGTTATAGTTAAGATCATTTTGTGACTATTTTTCTTCTTTAAGATACATTGAAATTGTAATTTCATCATATGAAGTGAGGCACATGGCATTTGATAAAGTCCATCTGTCTGTGGACAATCTACTTAGCTTCTCTGTCTGCATGTTCACTCCTGCTAGAGGAGCATGTTTGAAATTATAAGGAGACTCCAAAATAGATCCTTTTTTTTTTTTTTAAGACAGTCTTGCTCTGTTGCCCAGGCTGGAGTGCAGTGGTACAATCTTGGCTCACAGCAACCTCTGCCTCTCAGGTCAGGCGATGCTCTTGCCTCAGCCTCCCAAGTAGCTGGGATTACAGTCATGTGCCACCATGCCCACCTAATTTTTGTATTTTTAGTAGAGATGGGGTTTTGCCATGTTGGCCAGGCTGGTCTCGAGCTCCTGACCTTGTGATCTGCCTGCCTGGGCCTCCCACAGTGCTGTGATTACAGGCTTGAGCCAATGTGCCCAGCCCCCAAATCGATACTTAATACATGAAGTATGTAAATGTCATTCTCATGTATAAAGAATGTGGTGATTAATATTATATTACATACTGCCATTAAAGGCATTTCATTTTATAATACTGGCTTCAGAGCTCAATCCCCAGTTTGAATAGTAATCTTTTTCAATTTGTGTGAAATAATTTGGTGTCTGATATATAGATACAAAAACTTTGCAATTTTTACTTTTTTTTTTTTTTTAGAGACAGAGTCTTGCTCTGTCACCCAGACTGGAGTGCAGTGGCGCGATTTTAGCTCACTGCAATCTCCGCATTCCCAGTTCAATCAACTCTCCTGCGTCAGCCTCCCGAGTAGCTGGGATTATAGGCACACGCCACCATGCCTGGCTAATTTTTGTATTTTTTTGAAGGAGACACAGGGTTTCACCATGTTGGCCAGGCTAGTCTCAAACTCTTGACCTTGTGATCCACCCACCTCAGCCTCCCAAAGTGCTGGGATTACAGGCGTGAGCCACCTCGCCCAGCCCTGCAATTTTTACTTTTTAAAAAATGACTTGTCCGGGTGTGGAGGCTCACACCTGTAATCCCAACACTTTGGAAGTCTGAGGCAGGAGGATCACTTGAGGCCAGACGTTTAAGACCAGCCTGGGCAACACAGTGAGACCCTATCTCTATAGAAATTTTAAAATAAAATTAGCTGGATGTGGTGCTGCATACCTGTAGTCCCAGCCACTCAGGAGCCTGAGGTGGGAGGGTTTCTGAAGCCTTGGATTTCGAGGCCTTAGTGAGTCGTGATCGCACCACTGCTCTCCAGCTTGGGCAACAGAGCGAGACTCTGTCTCAAAAAACAACCCTCAAAATGCAAAATTACTATATGCCATTCACCCATTGTAAATGTATTATGTGATGATTTTGGTAAATTTCTACAGTTTTGCACCCGTCACCACAATACAATTTAAAAACGTTTCCATGCCTGCAAAAGATCCCTCCTGCCCATTTGTCGTTACTCTGCTCCCATCCTCAGCCCCAGACAAACACTCATCTGTCTGTCTCTCTCTATCTGCCTTTTCTAGACATCTCATAAAAATGGAATTATACGATATGCAGTCTGCAGTCTCTTGCATCTGGCTTCTTTAACTTAGCATAAGGTTTCTGAAGTTAATCCAGGTCGTTGTGTGTATCTGTACTTCATTCCTTTTTGTTGCTAAATAGCATTCCATATTATGGACAGAGCACCCTTTTTTTTTTTTTTTTGAGACAGAGCCTTGCTCTGCTACCCAAGCTGGAGTACAGTAGCTCGATATCTGCTCACTGCAACCTCTGCCTCCTGGGTTCAAATGATTCTCGTGCCTCAGCCTCCTGAGTAGCTGGGATTACAGGTGCATGCTACCACACCCAGCTAATTTTTGTATTTTTAGTAGAGACAAGGTCTCACTATGTTACCCAGGCTGGTCTCGAACTCCTGACCTCAAGCCATCTACTCACCTCAGTCTCCCAAAGTGCTGGGATTACAGGCGTGAGCCACGGTGCCCGGCCTACAGAGCACACTCTCTTCATTCAGCAGTTGATGGGCATTTGGATTATTTCCATTTTTTTCCTGTTTAGAGAGCAGTTATTGCCACTTTTTGCTTGTTTATAGAGCAATGCTACCATAAACATTTGTGTACAAGTATTTTATGGACATATGTTTTCATTTCTCTTGAGTCTTTACCTAGGAGTGGAATTGCTAGGTTGTATGGCAAATTTGTGTTTAACTTTTTAAGAAATTACCAAATTGCTTTTCAAAGTGGCTGTACTCTTTTACATTCCCACCATCAATTTATGAGCATTCCAGGTTTACTATATCCTCATCAATACTTGTTGTTACCTGTCTTTTTTGTATCCACTTGAATGGATAGGAAGTGGTATCTTGTTGTGGTCTTGATTTGTGTTTCTCCAATAGTTAATGATATTAAACATGTTTGTGCTAATTAGTTATTTGTGTATCTTCTTTAGTAAAATGTCTATTTAAATCTTTTAACCATCCTGAAATTTGGATTGTCTTTATGTTATTTGTTGTTTATGTATGATTTACAAATGTTTTCTTCTGGTTGGTGGCTGGAATCCAGTCTCTTTCATTTTCCTAATGGTGACTTTTGAAGCACAGGTTTTATTTTTGAAGTCCAATTTATACATTTTTTTTCTTTTATGACTCATACTTTAGTGTCTTTTTTTTTTTGAGATGGAGTCTCACTCTGTCACTCAGGCTGGAGTGCAGTGGCACAATCTGGGCTCACTGAAACCTCCGCCTCCCAGGTTCAAGTGATTCTCCTGTCTCAGCCTCCAGAGTAGCTGGGATTACAGGTGCACACCACCACACCCAGCTAATTTTTTATGTTTTAGTAGAGACGGGGTTTCACCACATGGCCCAGGCTGGTCATGAACTCTTGAGCTCAGGCAATCCACCCGCCTCGGCCTCCCAAAGCACTAGGATTACAGGCGTGAGCCACTGAGCCCGGCCTTTAGTGTCGTATTTAAGAGCTTTTTGCCTAACAAATTTGCAAAGGTTTTCTTCTGTTTTTCTTCTAGTAGTTTTATTGTTTTAGCTCTTATATTTTGGTCTGTGGTCGAATTTGAGTAAATTTTTGTCTATGGTGTAAGGCAAGGTCTAAATGTATCTGTTTTGCATGTGGATATCTGATTTTGTGTTTCTCATTAAATTTATTCCCAAGTATTTTAATCTTTTTGATGCTATTGTGAATGGAATTGTTTTATTTTAATTTTGGTTGTTCATTGCCAGTACATGGAAATAGAATGAGTTTTTTTGTAGTGATCTTGTATCCAGTGATCTTCCTGAATTAGTTTATCAGTTGTAGTAAGGTGTGTCTGCGTGTGTGTGTGTGTGTGTGTGTGTGTGTATTCCTTAGGATTTTTTATGTATGGAATCCTATCTGAATAAAAAGAATTTTACTTCTTTGTTTCCAGTCTGGTGTCTTTTATTTCCTTTCAGTTTTTACTTTTCACTTTAATTTCTTAAATGTTTTTTAAGTTGGTCTCAAACCTCTTTAGCATGATTTCAAAGAACATTTACCTAGAAAGAATACATAAATTATATTTGACATTTAGGGCCAAGGCATAAGAAATGTACTTGCTGTGGGCTTTGAAAGCAAAGGTGTATGTTTCATTATAAAAAGAATACATTGATAAAAACAGAAACTACTACCTCTAAAAGTCCTTTTTTTAAAAAAAAATTCTGAGCAGTTTCTATCATAATAAAGATGGATGTAGATATACCATAGATGCTTATTTTAAAAATTTGGTAATTATAAAAAAAAACCCAAAATGCTAAAAAACATAAACTAAAACATTTTAGGATCACTTTTTTGTCAGTTTCAATGAATAAACTTGCTAATTGATTTCATCATTTGTAAAATTATTGCTTGACATGTTTAATATCTAAAATATAACACATAGATGGTTAAAAGCTGAAAACATGTATAAGTCAGCAGCTTTGGATTCAAAAGTTGAGGTTAAATTATAGCAAATAGAGCCGTCTTGCATAAGGTTGTAGAGAGGGAGATGTTATCCTGGGAACCATCTTCAACTTTGTTTTCCTCTGTGTACCTACCTTTGTTTGGAAGTGTTTGTTTCTGTCACAGTGAAGGGCCTCCCCTGACAGATCCCCGGATTGACAGTGACACAGTCAGTTCCCACCCTGCCTTATCTGTAAGAGTTCTCTAGCCAGAGCAACCACAGACTCGGAGAAGAAAAACCTGGGGCCCTATTCAATTCTGCATCCATTACCCATGCCTTTGTGGAGACTTTTCGTGAGGGAGAGAGTTAAAGAGGCATGTAAACTTTCAAACAGCAGAGACCAACAGTGGACTAAGCACAGCGAATTGGATTTTCTGTTGAAGAGGCAGTGCAGTGAGAGGGTGCAGGCAGTAACGGGAGCCTGGGCGACTTAGGGTCACAGCCTCTGCTCAGTTTCAACTTGGGTTTCCTAATAAAAATGCTGCCCAGAGAGGAAAGACACTAGGGTAGAGGAAAAGCTGTTACTTACAAACCTACTGGCAAGTCAGTCTTTTCAGCTGACTTCATTATCTGTGTTGGACTAAACAAGTCTGGGCATCAGCTCCTGGTGCTGGAGTCTGCCCGGGCTGGGAGCCGCTACATGCCCCCGCAGTGCAGCCTCTGCAGCTCTGAACATTTGGGACATCTGAGCATTTTGGGTTAAAAAGGATAAAAAGAGGAGAAAAAGGCTAAACTAGTTCTATGGGAAAATTTGGTTGTCTTTTTTTTTTTTTTTTTTTTAAACCCAGCTTGGTAGGGCTGGTTTTCCTTCTTAAAATTATCATTCAAGTTCAAAGACCAGCCATAATTATCATCGCCCCACCCAAAAAAAAAATTCAGAAAAGCTACATTTTACTGGAAAAGCACAATCCTTTAATATCTACTAATCACTAGAAACTATAGGAGCGCTGATTTGCCGGCTAGCAAATGTATTATCTTTTTTTTAAATGTTATTTATGTATTTTTTGAGACGGGTCTCGTTCTGTGGCCCAGGCTGGAATGCAGTGGTACACTCTCAGCCCACTGCAGCCTCAACCTCCTGGGCTCAAGCAGTTCTCCTGCCTCAGCCTCCCGAGTAGCTAGGACTACAGGCACAGGCATGCACCACCATGCCTGGCTAATTTTTGTATTTTTTATAGAGATAAGGATTTGCCATGTTGCCCAGGCTGATCTTGGACTCCTGGGCTCAAGAGATCCACCCACCTCAGCCTCCCAAAGTACTGAGATTATAGGTGTGAGCCACTGTGCTTGGCCATCTATTATCTGTTAAATTTTTACTGCTTAATTTTCCCAGAGCTCTTCTGAGTGTGTGATTGGAATACTATTAGTCCATAATTGGATTTACTATTAGTTTAAGGCAGTGATGCTACCTGTGTACTAGACACTTCAGTGAGTATTTTATGTGCTGGTAAAACAATATCAAGTTTGCACAACTCCCAAGTGGTAGAGCCAGAGTTGGAAGTCATGTGCTTTTTCTGCCTATAACCAGCAAAATTTAGTGTGGAAATTAGCATGCATATGAAGTTCTTTAAAAAAATGACATATCAACTGTATAATTTTTATTTCCTATATAATGATACTAAAATCCAGGATTTGGCAGCTGTGCACAAAGATCTCTCTGTAGCTGGTCTACTTTATGTGCTTTGCTGAAGGGGACATTCAATCAAATATGTTTGAGTCCTTCACTGGGAATGTCTCATTAAACAAAAAGGCACATGGAGAAGACTAAGACAGAAGGCTCCCATCCCTAACCAGCTCACCCTGCAAAAGATGGACAGCAAAATGTGTGTGGAAGCGTACAGACCTCTGACATTCCAGTACTGAACAGTTGTTAAGTGTATTTACTATCGCCAAGGAGCCTGAGATTCCCAGAAGAGCCTACTGGTCATTTTCCTGAGGCACGAATTTAAATCCTAAGGCAAATGTGGGGAAGTTATTCTCTTAGCCAAGAGGTAAGCCTTGCTGATCAGCCAGCCTCTGCAGCTAAACTCAACTTTGTAGCTCTCTCTCTGCCAGGGTCCACGTATTTTAGGAAAAAAAAATTATATGCTCTAGCAATATTAGCAAATGTGGGATCTTAATTTATGTTGCTAGAGAATGCCAAGGACCTGTGAAACAGCACCTCAACTGGAAAAGTTCTCTGTAAACTTTTTGAACTGACAGTGGGGGGATGATGGGGCTGTTTTAGGATTTTAAGAGCCCTCAATTGGTTTTGAAATTCAAGGTGGTGCTACATTTCCATAATATCTTCTGGTTTTAGATTTTTTTGGAGATCGCTTTTCTGATGGTTTTACACCTTGTCTTTGATTTATTTTAGTATTTCTACTTCTAGTCAAAGTTAAAACCAGGAAATACAGAGATGTGCTATGGAGGTGATGGTTAAGCTTTGTTTGAAACTTGTTGCTAAACATTCAGTTGTTCGTTTAATAAATTTAACTATGTGCCACACATTTCTCCTAAGCACTGGGGAATCCCTTAGGGAACAAAAGCAGAAATCCACACCCTTATGGAGCTAACTCCTCCTTCTCTGGGGAGAAAGATCCACAAATACATACTGTCCACAAGGGGGTAAATCTCCAGGGTAGAAGAGCTGCGAAGAGAGGCAGGGAGTGCTGGTGCACATGGTGGGTTTAAACAGGGTGTTTTAAGAAGGCGCCATTCATAAAGGACAATTGAGCAAAGTCCTTTGGGAGAGAAGGTGCCGAGCCCCTGTGGATTTATCTGGGGGAAGAGTACCCAGGTGAAGTATTCAGCAGGGCAAAGGCCCTAAGGCTGGAACCTCAGGGTTGAGGCACAGCAAGGAGGCCAGGGGGCTGCAGGGCAGGGAGTACAGTGGGAATGGGGGTGGGGGTGGAGAGTGGCCAGGCCCTTGAGGCCCTTGTGAGGGTTTCTGCTCTTACCCAGAGTGAGGTGGGACATAGGGAAGTTTGAGAGTTGGGGTGGCATAATCTGAGTCACGTGCTCCTGGATCAGTCTGGCTGTTGGGGAGGCATGGGCCAGGGAGGCTGTGTTAGTCCTGTCTCACACTGCTGTAAACAACTGCTTGAGACTGAGTAACTTATGAAGAAAAGAGGTTTAATTGACTCACATTTCCACAGGCCTAAGAGGAAGCATGACTGGGAGGCCTCAGGAAACTTACAGTCATGGCAGAAGGCAAAGGGGATGCAAGCACCTTCTTCACATGGCAGCAGGAGAGAGAGAGAGGGAGGGAGGGAGGGAGAGAGAGAGAGAGGCGAGGTGCCACATGCTGTTAAACCATCAGATCTTGTGGGAACTCACTCTCATGAGAACAGCAAGGAGGAAATCCGCCCCCATGACCCAGTCACCTTCCACCAGGCCCCTCCTTCAACATTGGGGATTATAATTCAACATGGGATTTGGGCACGGACATACATCCAAAACATTTCAGAGACCGCTTAGAAAGCTAGAGGCTGTGAGAGACGATGCTGGCCTTTGGACCATTGGCGTTGCCGTGGAAGTAGAGAGAAGTCATGGAATTCCCAATTTTGAAGATAGAGCCAATAGAATTTGTAAGAAATTATGTTGCAGTACCAAAAAGGGTTGCAGGGAGAAGTGGTTTGCTGGGGACACTTGTCCTCAGGTCTAAAGATAAAGGAGAGGTTCTGATAAGAGGTTGAGACTGTAGGGCGATGATGTTGTTTATGCCTCTTGGAATTAAAGTAACTTGATTTGCACAGTGGGCCATTTGCTGGAGTATTGTCACACCTCCTTTGCATTCTAGCTGGTGCTTTGAGGTCAGCATTAAGCTAAGAGCTTTGTCCTGACGCTGATAGCTTTTTGCTAGATGAACAGAGAAGATTCTTACGGGTGTGAGTCAGGAGTGAAATCCCAGCTGGGACAGAGAGAGTCCTTCTAGGCCCCCAGAGAGTCTGTTTATAACATTGGAACACAAAAAGAGAAACTAGGACAACTTTTTAAAGAAGCACATATTCTTACCTTATACGATGCACTTACTCTCCAAAGAAATATATGTTTTTTTAGTTTAAATCATTGTCAGCCTTTGGAATTTGCTCTTTAGGAATTCATTTCCTTATCTTAAAATTTATGGCTATTTAAGAAGGTTGAAATTAGTTGTTTTTGGCTTCTGCTTTTCAGCCAGCAATTGAGTTCTGAATTGGTGACAGAAAAGAACTTGAAACGGAATAGCTTGCTGGGAATAGTGATTTTGGCCCTTTCTTTCATTGTTGCCTTTTAGTTTATTTTCAGAATATACCCAATTTCCTATTCATGAGGTACCAAATACAAGAATCCAATGTTATTTTTTTCTTGTTTACTAATAAATGTGCTCTGTACTTGTATTCTTACTTTTTAAAACAATTTAATTGATGTAAATATGTATTTCCATAATATGCATTTCCATAACTTCAGAAAGCATAGTCTTGCCCTTTGGGTTCAGCTCACCCGAGCCCTGGGCAGCCACTGATCTGCTTTCAATCACAATAGATTACATTCACCTTTTCTAGAACTTCATATAAATGGATTCAAACAGTACATGCTCTTTTGTGTCTGGTTTATGTGGCTCAGCATAATATTCTTGAGATTCTTCCATAGTGTGGCTCCTGTTATCAGGATTGCTTTTCTTATTTTTTTTGAGATGGAGTCTCGCTTTGTTGCCCAGGCTGGAGTGCAATGGCTTGATCTCGACTCCATGCAACCTCCGCCTGCCGGGTTCAAGCGATTCTTGTACCTCAGCCTCCCGAGTAGCTGGGACTACAGGCACTTGCCACCACGCCTGGCTAATTTTTGTATTTTTAGTAGAGGTGAGGTTTCGCCATGTTGGTCAGGCTGGTCTTGAACTCCCGACCTCAGGTGATCCACCTGCCTCGGCCTCCCAAAGTGCTGGGATTACAGGCGTGAGCCAACATGCCCAGCTAGGATTTTGTTTCTTTTTTTTGCTGAATATTATTATTTTACGTGCATTTAACACAGGTCACTTGTCTGTGGACGCTGGAATTGTTTCCAGTGTGGGACAAGTATGAATAAAGCTGCCACAGGCATTTCTGCACAAGCCTTGTGAACATGCATTATCATTTCTCTTTGGTAAATACCTGGAAGAGGAATTGCTGGATCCTGTCTGATAGGTGCACACACATTACGCTTGCGATGTCTTTTTGAGGAACTGACTTATTTATATCACAGTGAAATGTCTTTTATCCTGGCAATATATTGCTCTGGTGTCTACTTTGTCTAATATTGATTTAGTCACTCCAGCTTTCAGATGTTAGTGTTTGCATGGTACATCTCTTCTCCATTCTTTGATTTCAAAGTGTCTCTATTTAAAGTGTGTTTGTTAGAGGCAGAATCTGCTTGAGACTGCTTTTTAAACCCAGACTAACAATCCCTGTTATTTCATTAGAATATTTAGATCATTTACAATTAGTTATCAAAATAGTTGGACTGAAGTCTCCCATCCTCCTAACTGTTTTCCGTTTGTTCTTTTTTCTCCTTTTCCTGTTGTCTTTTGAATTGAATATACTTTGGTATGTTAGGTTTTTGCCACACTGGCTTATAAGCTGTACCTCTTCATTTCATTATTATTATTATTATTTTTTTTTTGGTGTTTCCAGGAACCTTAGCATCCCTGAACTCTTGATGCCCTCACCTCAGCAAGACCACCAAGGTCTGCTTGGGTGTCCCTCCTAGTGCTGCAGTTCAGTGCAGTTGACCACTATCCTAAGGTACCTCCAGGCTAAGAGCCAGCTCATCCTGGGATCCTTCTAGTTTATTTTCCTTCTCTGAAAGACTGCAACCCTTTCCATGTCTGAAAACAGTTATTTCATAGAACTTTTCTCTCCAGCTTCCTGGTTGTTCATGGTGAGAGATTAAGTCTGGTCCTTATTATTGTATTATGCCCTTGAAGTATAATTTCATTTTTGAAATATTTGGCTCTTGGTGGGAAAATTTGATAAATACTTGAAACTGAGACTCCCTGTAAAATCCTAGACATATAGCGCCTTTGTTATAACTTCATGGTGCAACACAAACATGATGGTTGTCTTCCAGGGTACCCATAACAGCACAGGTAAGTCTAAGAAGCTTTAGAAAAGGCTGTATCCATACATTTTGGGGTGATGATAACAGCTATTGAGCCCCTTGGTGCTCAGTGCTCTACATACGTGATCTCATTTAGTCTTCAGAATGACCCTGTGCAGATCATTCTTGGCCCCCTTTTACAGGCAAGGAGCCGAGCCTCAGAGGTGAAGGGATTTGCCTGGTGTCTTGCACATAGTGATGGGCTGAGGTGGAGTCTGCCACACTCCAAGCTAAAGCTTTTGACCGCTATACTAAGCTGAGTAAGGAGTGTTTTTTGTTGTTGTTTTTGAGAAAGGGTCTTGCTCTGTTGCCCAAGCTGGAGTTTAGTGGCGTGATCATAGCTCACTGCTGCCTCGAACTCCTGGACTCATGTGATCTTCCCATCTCAGCCTCCGGGGTAGCTAGGACTACAGGTGCACACGATCATACCTGGCTAGTTTTTTTTTTTTTTTTTTTTTTGTAGAGATAGGATCTGGCTGTTGCCCAGGCTGGTTTCGAACTCCTGGCTTCAAGCGATCCTCCTACCCTAGCCTCCCAAAATGCTGGGATTATGAGCCACTGAGCCAGATCAAACTAAGTTTTTGAAATGTCTTAAGGGGCAGCAGCAGGTTAGGTGGTGCTGGAACATCTGTGAAGTGGTTGGTTTCTTCCTGAGGTAGCTACTTGTTGCCAGGAGAGAAAGCATTATGGTTCTTTTCTCACAGAAAGTGGTTCTCTCTCCCCCTTCTCTCTTCCTTTACTCTCTCCTGCTACCCACATTCCTTCCTTTACTCTTCCTTTCCTTTGTCTTTTTGTGTGTGTGTGTGTGTGTGGTTTTAAGGAGTGGAGAGTTTAATAGGCAAGAAGGAAGGGAGAAGGAAGAAGCTCCCCTGTACAGAGACAGAGGGAGGGGCGCTTCAAAGCCAAGAGAGGGAACCCCAAATGGGGTGGAAACCAGCCAGGTGTATATATAGAGAGGCTGGAGGAGGCGGTGTCTGTTTTGCATGGGGCTCGGGATTGGTTTGACCAAGCGTGTCTTTCACATAGCCCAAGAAAAAGCTGGCCCTCCCACCCTAGCCTTTTAATATGCAAATGCAGGGCGCCATGACGTTCTGCACACGTGGGGGTATGTGGGGGCTGTCAGGTTGCCAGGAACATGTGGGGCAAGGGCAAGAAGGCCCGCGGGGATTGTCCTGTTGGGTGGACCTAGTTTCTAATTGCCTGCATTTGCATATCAAAGGTTGCCAGCCCAGCTTTAAGAACAGGGGCTTTACAAGAAGCTTTTCCCAAGAGGCTTTAAAAAATGAAAACTTCCCGAAACTTTTCCTCCCTGTCTGCCTAAAATAATTTCTTAATAACTCCTACAACATTCCCCCCAGTGGAGACGCCCCACTAACTGCTGTTAGGGGGTTTTGGGCGACGACTCTTTCTGGCTACTTCCTGCAGAAAAGGGGTGTTGAATGGGGAACAGCAGCTAGGGCTCCTCCTGGAGTCCATCTAAGGGTCCTCAGAAGAATGGCGTGTCCTTGTGTGGTTCAGTTGACAGCACTGTTTGGAGTTTGATTGCTTCTAGGCAAGAAGAAAGAATTTGAGTTGTAGTATTGAGTATACAGAGTCCAAATATCAATACAAGATGTATAAGTAAGAGGAGGCTTAATAAAGGGGTTAACGAATTCCATCAAGAAGACTGGAATTTATTAAAGAGGGATTGTAGCCACTCGGGACTGAAGCCAGCATTTTCCCTGAGCCTGTCAATAATTTTGATTTGATCTTTAAGTACCTGTAGATTTTCCTTTACTATACTAGAGATGTTCATCCAAAAGCAGCATGTTTCATTTAAAAGTGCGTCACTAGACCCAATAAAAAGTCCTAGCAGACTTAGTGATAGTAAAACTTTCATGCTTCCTTTTTGTTAGTAACTGTTATCCCTGCTATAGGGATAATAATTAAGCAAAATATGACAGTGATGGAAACTTTCTGTCCAGTATTTCAGCTAGAAGGTGCTACTGTGTATAACCCTATTGCAAATAGTAGAGTGAGGACAGCAATTCCCACAAGTGTGGTGTGGTAGGTAATTTCCATCTAAAATTTTACTTGCCAACATATAGAATTCCCCTTTGGGGGTCTGTGAAGTTCCTTGGTTTTATTTTCCCGAACAAAGACCTCTGGGTTATGGGCACCTTACTCACTTTCATTACCTGGCAGAATTTGCAAGATAATTGCCCAGAACCAGTATATTGATTCACATGTTTACGTTACCCATCCCTATTTTTTCTTTTTTTCAGGCTACAGAAGATCACCACTTGATTCACAGTAATAGGCAGAGTTAGTCTAAAATGTGGGCAAAAAGCTTAAAAACAATTAATGAGACTAGGATTTAATGACAAATGTATGATAACCTTTGGAGCAAAATTTTTCTCTCCAGTCCTTATTTTTGGTAAAAACTAATCATGAATAAACTTTAGTTTTATACTTGGCCTGATTATTTGCATAAAGGGCAGCAAGAATGGTTATTTTTACATGGGCCTTTTGGATTAGCTTTGATGAAACTCTATTCCACAAGGAATCTTAGATAAGACCCTTAAAGTCGAGCCCAGCCATGGGTTTGTATCCTCAGATACCTGTGAGTTGGGTGATCCTCTCCTCTTGAGGTCCCAAGATAAACCGGGAGCTCCTAGACCTGTTAGAAAGTGACATTCTTTACTGACCATAGGTTAGGAACCCTGTGCAGAGACTATAGACAAGGTATGAGGCCAGTTCTCCCCAAGGGGCTTTTATTGGCTCTACATGTTAAACTTGATTCCTTAAAGGGAAACACACTGTTTCAGTTAAAGCCTTGGTAAAATAACCAGTTTTTCCAACTGTGTCCTGTTGACATCCTTTGCCTTTTTTTTTTTAAAACCCCTCCTCTCTTTGTCAAAATAGCAGTAAGATCATCAGCAGAAGAGAATGAAATCAAAACTGACCCCACTTGAATTCATGAAACCACAGAACGTTAGGCCTGAGTGAAACCTCAGAGTCTATGCATTCCAGCCCCTTCATTTGATTGATGAGGAAACTAAGGAACACTGGCAGGAAG
The DNA here is from genome assembly GCF_028885625.2 of Pongo pygmaeus. Taxonomy (NCBI): domain Eukaryota; kingdom Metazoa; phylum Chordata; class Mammalia; order Primates; family Hominidae; genus Pongo; species Pongo pygmaeus. The sequence continues at coordinate 36,437,619 of NC_085931.1, forward strand.
TGAGTTGGTAGAACCATGCAGCTTGTCGGTGTGCAGCAGGCACTGGAATGCAGGCAACACTGACCTTGGGCGGGATGCGGGGATCAGCTCCCTCAGCGTCTGAGGGTATCAGCCAGATCCTAGCGTCTGCTGTGCAGTGGGATCATGAAGAGCCAGGACCTGAAGGAGACCAAGTAGCGCTTACTTAGGTTAGTTGTTCAGGGAACATTTCTTTGAGGATGTGATCGGGGGATCATGCAGAGCAGCGTCGTCATCAGCCGGGGCAGGAGAGAGCGTGATGTGTTTCAGAAACCACCAGAAGGCCCACGCAAGCAGCACCCGATGAGAGAAAAGAGGGGAGGCAGGGAACTGCGCAGGAGCCAGGGATTTGAGTGTGATGGGAAGCTCTGGTGGGTCTTGACCAGGCCCGATGTATGTTTTAAGATCATTCTAGCCTCTTTATGAAGAATGAATTGCTGGGATCAGAGTGGGAGCATGGAAACAGGAAGAAGAATCTGGAGATCCCTGTCCCATTTAGGAAGTCGCCAAAGGTGGCTTTTGTCAGAGTAAGAGCAGCAGAGATGTAAGAATGGGTGGCCTGGGATATATTCTGGAGCCAGAACTGAATAGGGAAGAGAAGACTCAAGGAGAAGTTCAATGCCATAGTTTGGTGGTAAGTGTATACATAGTTTTTATAATTTAGGGGAATAAATACATTCTATAAAGCATATTTTCTTTTCTTTTTGTTTTTTGAGATAGGGTCTCACTCTGTCACCCAGGCTGGAGGGGAGTGGCGCGATCTTGGCTCACTGCAACCTTTGCCTCCCGGGGTCAAGTGATTCTCCAGCCTCAGCCTCCTGAGTAGCTGGAAACACAGGTGTGCGACACCACATGTGGCTAATTTTTGTAGTTTTTGTAGAGACGGGGTTTCTCCATGTTGTCCAGGCTGGTCTCATACTCCCGACCTCAAAGCAATCTGCCTGCCTCAGCCTCCCAAAGGGCTGGATTATGGGTGTGAGCCACCATGCTCAGCCATACTTTCTTAAGTTATTCAAAACTATAGAAGGAGAGGAGCTAACTAATGCACAGAAAGATGAAATGACGAGACAGAGTGATGCGGCTACGATGGCATCGGGCCTTCCTGATTCCCGCCTTGTAAGGCCCTGCCTTTGGCTTGTGCTGCTCTCTGTCTCCTGTGTCCTTGTTTGCATCTGTCCCTTCCCGCAAGTAACCTCTGCCCTTACTTGATGGCACAGCTTTGGTGCAGCCTTAGTGAGCCAGCTCGTTTCAGTTCTGTGGTTCATTTCATAATGAATGATCATTTCTAGTGTAATGTGTTGCCCTTGCCTCTACCAGAACAGATTCAATACCTCACTAATTATCTCCTCCCTGACCAGAAAAACACAAACTAAGAAACCTACACACCTGTATTCATGCACACGCATACATGCACATGCACACCTGGTGTCCTTTCCTCCCTTTCTATTGACATTAATGACACTGCTATTCTCCAAGCTGTCCAGGATTCGAAGCTCTGAAGCCTTGCAGATGCCTTCTCGTCCTTGTCTCTCCTGCCCCATCATCCTCCATTTCCACCACAGCCACTTTAATTATGCCATTATTACTCTGACCCAGATAGTTCAGGACCTTCTTAACTGGCTATCCTATTTTAATTTTTTTCTTTCTCCAGCCCTTTTGTTAAACTTTTAATTTTTGCTGGGAAACATAGCCTCTGGCCAGGAGTCAGGATCAGGCACTTCCAATCTCCAGCTCTTTTTCTGTTATCCGGCAGTCTGAAAACATAGTCTGGTCACGGTATGATTGCATTCCGAAGCTTTCCTAAGCCCCCACTGCAGGGTGCAGTCAGCTTGTTCCCGTCACTCAGGTACCCAGAACTTGCCTCCATCTTTTTTTCCTCATCTTTTAATTTCAGCATTCATTGTGAACATGCATCATGCTCCTGGCACTCCGCATCTGCTTTCACAGTCTGTCTTCCTCTGTGGAAGGCCACCTCCTTTCCTATGCTCGTCACAGAGATTCACCATTCAAGGATTAGCTTAAAACCCTGATATCTGGCCAGGCGCGGTGGCTCACGCCTGTAATCCCAGCACTTTGGGAGGCTGAGGCAGGCGGATCACGAGGTCAGGAGATCGAGACCATCCTGGCTAACACGGTGAAACCCCATCTCTACTAAAAATACAAAAAATTAGCCGGGCATGGTGGCAGGTGCCTGTAGTCCCAGCTACCTGGGAGGCTGAGTCAGGAGAATGACGTGAACCCTGGAGGCGGAGCTTGCAGTGAGCCTAGATCACGCCACTGCATTCCAGCCTGGGTGACAGAGCGAGACTCCGTCATTAAAAACAAAAACAAAAAACCCTGATTTCTGACTATGAATAATCTCTTTTGATGTTCCTGCTCTACTCATTGTCTGTAGCATTCGTTTGGCGCTTACTGTGGAAAGTATAGTACTGTGAGGTGCTTCTTTAATGTTTCCCAACTGATCCTTGAGATCAAAGCTCATCTCTGACGCTATTTTCTCTTTGTAATTCTAAAGCTTCTAGTTCAGTATTTTACACATCTGAGGAATTGACTCTTCTTTTTTGGTTAACTTTCTGTTTCCGCACACAATGATTTTAACTGCTATTAGTATCAAACTGTTATTTGCAGCATTTAATATAAAGAGTGTATATTAGATGATGAATCTCTTTTTTTTTTTTTTTGAGACAGAGTCTTGCTCTGTCGCCCAGGCTGGAGTGCAGTGACGTGATCTTGGCTCACTGCAAGCTCTGCCTCCCAGGTTCATGCCATTCTCCTGCCTCAGCCTCCCAAGTAGCTGGGACTACAGGCGCCCGCCACCACGCCTGTCTAATTTTTTGTATTTTTAGTAGAGACAGGGTTTCACCGTGTTAGCCAGGATGGTCTTGATCTCCTGACCTTGTGATCTGCCCGCCTCGGCCTCCCAAAGTGCTGGGATTACAGGCATGAGCCACCGCGCCGGGCCGATGATGATTCTCTTAGTGTGAAGTCTTAGCCCACGCACCTGTCTCCAAGTTGTCTTGCTGTAGGACTTGCAGATGTTTGTGCACTGTTGGGATGGGCGATAGGATGAATATCTGTGGAAATAGAGGGATCCTTTGGGCAGCTGTTTTGAGTAGGGATCGGGAATAGCAGCTGCGTCCACTGCCCTTCCCTTGTACAGGGAGTGAAAGGGAGTGTTCACTGATCAAGCCAACTTCATTTCCACAGGAGATATCCCCACTTCCGGGATGCTATTAAGGCACTGGGTGTTACTCCCTTTAAAACATTCAGAGTGAACTCTCACTAGAGGTATTCACAACTTACCAGATGACTTAAAAAAAAACCTCTGTTATTTAATTGACAAATTATTATATTCAGTTGGTTGTAAGTTAAAATGAATTGGGGCAAAATAATCACGGAAACCATCTGATTGCTCTAGCAAGTAGTCATTTTATATGCATTAGATTTCACAGTAAATATGAAAAGCCTCTAACCACAAGCTGGTCAGGGCGGCATAGCACGAAGCTGCAGGTGTGAAGATCGGTGCACAGTCAGGGCTAACGTCTGCCCCCAGCGGGTTGGCAGTGGCACCCATACCACCTGGTGTTCCACTGTTATGGGTTTAGTCTTTTGAGTCTTGAAGGCTTTTGATAACATCTTCACATTCTAATAGAAATATTCAGCGGGGTAGAGGTAGGCAGGCACTATTAGTGTATAGGTGTTGACACCCAAGTACCTATTTTAGGTAAGGTTAGGGACAGGGAAGAGGATGCAAGGGCCATCTGGGGACAGGTGTCATGGCAGATAAGTGTCATATTGCAGAGTACCTTGGGGAAGGGGAAGGACTACAGATTCATAATACCTACCTTCAGCCTTGCTCAGGGACTCCCATGTTGGGGAGAAAGAGTTTCTGCTCTAAAATCCTCAGAACTGGGCTCAAGAGCCGAGTTTTTATTTTTTGTGAAACAATTGCCCACTTATACTAAAAACTATTCCCCAGCAGGCTTTTTGGCATTTGAAGCTTTCAGCAAGCAGAGTATTACATAACTGATAAATATTAAGTGTTGGAATTTCTGAGGCTGGATCCCTTAGCCTGGTGGCTGAAGGCCAACCCTCCCTGAGCCTCCTTGGCATAATAAAGCATACCTTCCACCTTTTCCCGTAGGAACTTGCTCTGCCTAAATTGAAGTCACACTCTTTCCTTATCTCAAGCTAAATTTCCTGCCTTTGAGCGCTGGTTCGTTCTTTCTCCTGACTCTATATAGCCCGTTAATCTTTCCAAGTCTAGCTTGCACTTAATGTCTTCCTGAAACCATCTGTGACTGTACCACAGCCATGCTGATCTTCCCTTAAGTAAATTTATCCAACGTTCATTGAGCCGATTAAGTACTAGCCATTGTGCTAGAGATTAGGAAGAAAAATAAACAAAAACAGACCACTTCCGTCTTGTAGCCCACAGCCTAGTCAGGGAGACAAATGAGGAACCAGCTGCTACTTATTGAACTAGGAAGAGATGTGTCCGTCCTTAACATGATGCAGGCTGTCTATTTCAAAGGCCAGTGTCATGTTTAAGAGGAGAATGCTAGAGGCATTTCTGTCAATGCCAGGAATGACAAGGAGCCAGGAACAGACACAGAGATCACTCACATGGATCTGACCAAGTACCTGAGAGGTGGACATCCAGAGGATTCCTTAAGCAACAGTATTGACTTGCAAATCCCAATACAGAAAAGCCCTAGAACCTTCTAAGCAAAAGCCGCATCATCCAGGGTAAAACTGGGCAAAGGTCCTATTGAGAGACAGACAGGTCGTTAAAACGGGGAAACAGATGGAACTTAAACCTAAGAAAAGATTTTCAATGTTATTCAAAAATAAGAGAAACACAAAAGTGCTCTGAAATGTTATTTTGTTATCTTTCAAATCGATAAAAAGCCCAAAGTTAAAGAACACATTTTTGGTATGGCAGTGGGTTTCAAAATGGGCACTCCTATCCATTGCTGGTGGGAGTAAAAATAGATACTACTCCAGCAGAGGCTAATGTGGCCATGTCTATTGAAATAACAAAACGTCCGTATGACGTTTAACTTACAAGTTTTTCTCTGAGGAAGGTATCCTGCAAGTGTACTGAATACATGATAAAAAGTGGATGTAGAGGGTTATTTATTGCAGCAGTTTTGTAAAAGCAAAATATTTGGCACAACCCAAATATTCATTGGAGAGCAAGTTATGTAAATTATGAGATGGAATGCCATGCGATTATAAAAGAGAATCAAGTAGCTCCTCCTGACTGGTACAGAAAGATCTCCAAGGCATAGTGTTTTGGAAAAAAGGCTGATGTTGACAGTGAGTATAGCCCTAGAGTACAGTGGAAAATTAGAGTTCATATTTGCACTGGCTTTTATACTGTATTCAAAGGTAATACAAACACTAGTAACAAGGAAACCCCAGGATGTCAGGGACTGTACACAGGGAATGTTCTTTCTCATTTGGTAACAGTGCTTGTGACAGGTTGTCACAAGCCTGTAACATTTGTAACAGGTTGTTACAGATCAGCATGAGGCTTTTCTCTGTGCACTTCCATCTTGTGGCGCTGGTGTCCCTTAGGACTTGGGAGTCCCTTGCAGAGAGCTGTCATATTGATTTCTTAACAGCCGTGGCCCAGAGGTGACATACCCCACTTCCCTGAAAAGATGGAAGAAACTAATAGCAGCAGGTGCCTTGGGGGTGATGGTGGTGGTACGTGACTGGGCAGGAAGATGAAGGGCAGGAAAGAGAGGAAAACTTTTAAAATATATTTTAGCAATTTTGAACTATATTATTCATTTATAAAATAAAAACAAATCATTGTAATAAAGCCAGATCGTGCTCTGAAAATGGTAAGAACCCAGTGCTGTGGGGCCATAGAAGGGGCAGCTCTGCCTTGCCTCGGGGAGCAGACTTCCAAGTGTACTGCTTTCTGTGGTGCTCGCTTGAAGCCCTAAAGGTGTAGCGGGTGTTAACCAGGTCAAGCCTGCAGGAAAAGAGGCTTGTGAGAAAGGGGCTAGACAAGTGGATGGCAGAGAATTGCCAGGGGATTGGTGAAGAGAGGGTGGCTGCCGAGATGGAAGGAGTCCATGTGAAGATACAGAGGCAGGATTTATGGTAAACAGGTTAATACAGCATATGGAACTGTGGGTGCTGGAGCCTGCTGGAACCACCATCACCCCAAAGGCAACTACTGTTACTAGTTTCTCCCATCTTTTCAGAAAAGCGGGGTGTGTCACCTCTGGGCCAAGGCCATTAAGAAATCACTGTGATGACTTCGATGTCTTTTCTCCCAACTCTATGCAAGGGACTGTAAGTCGTAAGGGACACCTGGCTGGTGGGTGGGCAGGTCAGGTCTATGCCAGTGCATTTGCATGGTAGAGGTATGGGACAGAGCGTGGTGTGTGTTGCAGTAACATGAATGTCTTATCCAACATCCTCTGCAACACCCATGGAAAGTTTCAAAGCAAGGAAGTGTCATGATCAGCTCCAGATCTGATGTGAGTAGCATGAAGGATGAATTGGAAAGGAGGATGACAGGTGGCTGGGAGCTTAGTGAGGGTGCTGTTGCTGTCATCTAAGGAAGTAACACTGACATTTTAGCATTTCTCCTCTACCAAGTGAATTTGGCACTTAATACAAGACAAGTAAGTGTTATCATTTTGTGTGTAGCTATCAGGATCTCCAATCAGAGTACAATTGCATTGAGGACCCCTTCATTTTACATTATAATATCATGCCATAAATACTTCCTGGCTGATTCTCTTATTTTCAATAAACTTATTGACAATATACGTATGGAAAAGTACTGAAATCATGAGTTCATAGCCACATGAATTATCACAAAGCAAACTCATGTGTATCGATTGGTTGGCTCTTATTCTGTTTCTTCCTCGTTAAAATTATGGTTAGACTCAGCATGCTCACAACCTCCCCACTCCCACTTTGTCCGGAGAGGTGGATAGATGATTTGTGTTGTACACTCAGACCCTGATTTCCATAATGCCAGCTTTAATATTTGTTCTTAGAGAAGTCTCTGGGAAATGTAAGTCATATGGCTTATTTGAATAATATTTCTATTTCATTTTAAATTATTTTAAATTTCTCTTATTTTAACTGTCAGTTTGTTTACTGTCTGATGTGCAGAGAACTGTGATAAATGAAAAAATTGAGTGCAATCTGGAGAGGAGTATTAGCATGGTGGCATAGTCAGAAATTTTTACTTTTCTGTCATTATATAATGGTTTTAAAAGGCTGAAAGCAATCCAGCCATTGGAAGGGTTTGATAGAATTTTGTCGCCCCTACATTCTTACATTTCCCTCCCAGTCCCAGTTCGCGTTGTTCCTTTTTGAGTCAAGAGCCAATTGCTTGGAACATTCCACGAATTTTTCTTTGGCCACATTCATTTCCATTTGTGCTTTTGTCTGTTGGACTCTTAATATTCATGGCTCAAAATCTCTCCATTATCTAAATGAATGATCCCATTAATTAATCTAGGAATATTTTATTGATCTGCTGGAAGAATACATATGTGTTGAATTTAAATTGTGGGCAGGATGGAGAAGTTGGGTTTTAGAAGATCCAACTATTTACAATATTCCCAAATTATATTTCATTTATAATTTTCTCCTCCTGTAAAGTTTTAAGAAGTAAAAGTTCCAGTTTGAAAAGTAGAGTTAAATAAAAATAAATGTATTTAAGGCTTATATGAAATAGATGATTATAGTTAACTATGAAATAGATGATTATAGTTAACTGAATACTCACTTTGATTTATGTTTATTTGCTCCTATTGGAACTTGGAAGAAAAAAAGCAGAGAATTGTTAATTGGGAATGCAGGTTAGTAATCCTTAGCCAGTAGGGACATGACATCTTACGGGAGTTTTCAGGTTTTATATCTATATGCTTTTTTCTTTATTTATGAATTTGCTTTCTTATTTGTCGTCTACAATTTCCCTTATTTTCATTTGTGAAGAATGTCATGTATGCTGGACGTGTCAGAGTACTTGTTTATGACCTCTGTATTACCAAGAACCTTTCTAATGACTTATTTTAGTCCACACTTAGGTGTGTCAATAATTTTATCCTCCATACAAACTTGTGTTTATGAAAACATCCTGTAGACATTGAGAACTATGCAAGTGATCAGGCTGGCTTCTAGAAATTTTAGATTCCAATTTGTGGCCTATTTACAGCCACTGTAAGGGAACATCTCTGAGCTTTATTCCTGGCTCAACTGTATGTACCCAATTTTATTTTTCTTTCTTCTTGCATGGTGCTATTTTTATTTAGGTGGAGGGTGGAGGTGCAGGTTTATTGAGGTATAATTTAAATAAAGTAAAATTCAGCAATTAGATCTACAATTCTGTGAGTTTTGACCAATGCATAAAGTGTGCAGCTACTACCAAAATCAAGATACAGAGCAGTTAGTTACCTCTCCAAATTCCTGGTGACCCTTCATAGTCAACCCACAGCTTATGCTCCAGCTCCTGGCAACTATGGATCTGTTTTCTGTTCCTATGGTTTCTCCTTTTCCAGAATGTCTTATAAGTGGAATCATTTAGCATGTAGCCTTTTGTTTCTTTTATTTAGCATGACGTGTTTGAGACTGGCATGTTGCACGTATCAGTAGTTCATTCCCGTGTATTGGGAAGCTTCCATTGTATGGATGCATGACAGTTGGTTTATCCATCCACCAAGTGAACATTTGGGTTGTTTCGAGTAGAGCTAGCTACTTTAAGTATCTGTTCACAGATTTCTGTGTGACTATAAGAGCATACATTTTTATTTCTCTTGGTAAATACTTAGGAGTGGGATTATTGGGTCAAACGACAAATGTTTGTTTAAAGAAACTGCTTTCAAAGAGGCTATACAAATTGCATTCCTACTAGCAGTCTAAGAGTTCCAACTGCTCCACATCCTTACCAGCATTGCTATTGTCTTTTCTTTTCCTTTTGCTTTTGTTATTCTAGTAAGTATATAGGATTATCTTATTGTGATTTTAATTGGTATTTTCCTAATGACTAATGATGTTAATTTTTCATGTGCTCAGTTGACATTTATATATCTTCTTTGGTGAAAGTGTGTTCAAGTCTTTTGCTCAAAAATATTGGTTTGTGTTCTCATTATTGCATTTTGAGAGTCTTTCATATATTTTGGATACAAGTCCTTTAGCAGATATATATTTTGCAAATATTTTCTCCAAATATGTGGCATGTCTTTGCATTTTCTTAAGCATGTAGAACAGAAGTTTTAAAGTATAATGAAATTGAATTTGCCAGTTTTCACTCTTATAGATCATGTTGGATCTTGGTGACCTTTGCTTTAACCCAAGGTTGCAAAGATTTTCTTGAATTTTTTTCTTACAACTTTATAGTTTGAAGATTTATATTTAATTCTATTATCCATTTTGAGTTAATTTTTGTAGGAATCACATATTTTTGCACAGAGATGTTCAATTGTTCCAGCACCATTTGTTGAAAAGGCTTTCTTCTCCTCATTGACTCATCCTTGCACCTTGGTGAAAAATCAGTTGATTATGTATATGTAGATCTATTTCTGGACTGTATTCTTTTTCATTGATCTATGTGTTTATCCTTTTCTCCAACAGCATACTGCCTGGATTACTGTATCTTTGTAATATATCTTTTTGTTGTTGTTTTTTTTTGTTTGTTTTTTGAGACAGAGTCTTGCTCTGTCACCCAGACTGGAGTGCACTGGCATGATCTTGGCTCACTGCAACCTCTGCCTCCCAGGTTCAAGTGATTCTCCTGCCTCAGCCCTCTGAGTAGCTGGGATTACAGGCACCTGCCACCAAGCCTGGCTAATTTTTTTTTGTATTTTTAGTACAGATAGGGTTTCACCATGTTGGCTAGGCTGGCTTCGAACTCCTGACCTCAAGTGATCCACCCGCCTCAGCCTCCCAAAGTGCTAGGATTACAGGCATGAGCCACTGTGCCCAGCCTATAATATATGTTGAAACCAGATAGTGTAAATCCTTTTTGTTATTTTCAAAAAGTTTATTATTCTAGTTCTTTTGATTTTTAATATAAATTTTAGAATCAGTTTGATTTTTTACAAAGGTTTCTGCTGGATTTTTGACTAGGAGCATGTTAAGTCTATAGATTGTTTTGGGAAGAATGGCCATCTTACCAATATCAAGTCTTCCAATCCATTCCATGAACATGGTTTTATTCTTAATTATTTGGATCACTTCTGTTTTTGTTCATTAGTATTTTGTAGTTTTTAGCATACAATCATGCACATATCTGGTTAGATTTATTAGTAACTGTTGGGTTTTTTGGTGTGTTATTATTAATTGTTCTGTTGCTTAAGTTTAAATTTCCCATTGTTCAGTACTAATAAATAAAAATATCAATAGGGAATGTGCACCGAATATATGAATACCTCTATTTAATTAATTTATTTCTCAAGCAAATTATAATTTAGGGCACTTTTGATTCCATTATCTCTTGGCAAAATGGTTGATTGTGTATTTCATGATAATATTTTAAATAGTGGGTTTTTCATGTTTTATTTTAATGCTTTGGTTCGTCAAACTTCTGAAACTTTATAAGAAAATGCATTAAAATAATTTGATAATTTGATTATTAGGGCTTTTTATTATTCCATACAACATAGTTATGGTGAGTGTTCACTATCTGCTCTTTGGATAATTTAATTTTTATTTCTAGACCTTCATGTTACTGTCTAGGTGTTTGTCCATAGCTTTTAAGGTCTTTCAGTAACCAGCTTGTTTTTGTCCATTTCATTTTCTTCTTCTCTTTGATTTCATGATTATTAGTTATGTTTGTATTTTTCACCAATTCATGACTTTCTAATTTTATTAATTTTATTTTATTTAGAGATATAGAATCTTAGAGTTGAAAACATTCTGGAGATTAATCCAAGGGGTTTTTCTTTTAAACTTGAAAAAATGTACTAATATTAGGGAAACCTAACACCTGTTTTGTTAATTTGTTCACATGGAAAAGTTAAGACGCTAGGTCTAACATGTAATGCTGGTTTAGAGATCCTGGTTTAGAGATAATTCTAGTATGGTCAATGGGGCTGTCTCATGATATGTGTTGTGATGCCGGATAAGATGTAAGATAATTGTTTCGTGGTGCTTGCAGGGGTTGGAGGGAATTTTCAATTATGTGGGCGCTAGTGTGCTTGCTTAGGGTGTTTTACGCAAAAGGCTATAGAGAAATATAATATGTGAAAATGATAATCTTCAAATTGTTAGGATAAAATATTTTAGAAAATTCTTAGAACATGTAACTGATTTGCTGCATTAAAGCACCTTTATGTTTCCTCCCAGAATTATGTTTAATTATAAGGGAGCTTATTAACATTGTTCTAGTTAAATTATATTAGCATTTCCATTATATTGTGTTTGTTCAAGGATTTAAAGTGCTGTAAGTTTTCTTCCAGTGCAAATGTCTATATATAGTTTATAAATGGGTTGGAAATTACTAATTATAAAAGGAATAAATATTTGAAAAGCTAATTTGACAGCAATCATTTCTATTATTAGTTACATAAAATTTCTAATAGTTAAAAGCCAAATTTCAGTTATTTTTCTGTAGTCTTTTTGCCAATAATTATATATAATCTTAGTCATAAATGAGTTTTGTGATTTTGCCACTTTTCTTATAACTTTGTATTTTGATATGCATTTTAAAATTATATTTTGAAATAACTTCAAACTCAGAAAAGTCATAAGAATGGTATGAGGAATTCTGTATACCCTTTAAACCAAGCTTGTTCAACTTGCGGCCCGCGGGCTGCATGTAGCCCACGATGGCTTTGAATGTGGCCCCACACAAATTCATAAACTTCCTTAAAACATTGAGATGTATTTGTGATTTGTTTTTTTGTTAACGTGTGGCCCAAGACAATTCTTCTTTCAATGTGTCTTAGATAAGCTGAAAGACTGGACACCCCTGCTTTAAACAGTTTCATTGTTTGTATACATTTTGCCTCATTTGTTTCATTATTCGTTCTTTTTATGATTTTTGGGGGGTGTAATTTAGAGACATCACACCTCTTGACCATTATATGTTTCAGCCTGTATTTCTTAAGAACAAGGTTATTCTTTTAGAGAACCACAGTACAATGTTCAAAATCAGGACATTGTGCACAGATATAATACTACTGTCTAATCCAAAGTCCATATTCACATTTCAACAATTGTTCCCCAAAATGTTCTTTTTTGCTATAATTTTTCCGGTGCAGGATTGAGTGTGGGATCATGCCTGCATTTCCTTGTCATACCTTTAGTCTCCTTTAATCTGGACAAATCCCTCAGTTTTCTTTTACTTTCTTGACCTTAACATTTGTAAAGAGTACAGGACAACTATTTTGTAAAATATCCCTTTCTTTTGTTTTGTTTAGTGGTTCATAATAATTAAGATTCATATTAGGCACTTTTGTCGGGAGACCATAGGTCAGATGTGTTTTTCTCAAGGCATCACAACGTTGCGTTGTCCCAAGTCTGGTGATTGTTAATTTTGACCATTTGCTTAAAGTGGGTGTTTGCTAGCATCCTCCACTGTTAGTTATGAGTTTTCCCTTTGTAAGTAAGTAACTCGTGGGAGTTACTTTTGCACTACGTATATATTCTGCTCCTACTCAAACTTATCCACTAGTTTTGGCACCCATCAGTTTTCTGACTCCATCATTCATTCCATAGTTTTTGATTGGCATTTGACTATAAGAAAGCGCTTTTCCTTCTCCCTATTTATTTGCTTATTTATATCAGTATCCACTCATAGATTCTTAACTTATCTAATGGGTTATGATATATTACTCTTCTTATTTATTTTGATGTTCAAATTTTCCCAGTTTTGGCTACTAGGAGCGCTTTCAAGCTGGTTCCTGTTCATATAGCTACATCATCCTACAAGTGCTTACTTACTTTCTAGCAGATGTTTAAAGCTCATGTTGTTATTTATTCACTGTCCTTGCCCTAGAATCAATCAGCCTTTTCTCTAAGGAGCTCTAGTTGCTTTTAATGAAGAATAGTGTTTAGCGGCCTAAATTTGGACACTAGAAGTGCTCATTGCTGCCAGTGTGTCATTGCTTCTAGACCTTTATAAACAGAGCAAGGAAATGTTTGTGTATGTGTGTATGTGTTCACATATCTACCTACCAGAAACAATGAGTTCAAATAGATACTCCCATTCCAATTCAGTGCTACAATGTACATTCTGTTCTCTTTCCATATTTTAACTCTCTTATCCAAAAAGGCTCTTATTATCCTCAATATATTTACTCATTTGTGTAAGCCTAGAATACACTGTAAATAGTTTCCGAACTGCTAACTCATACTGCTGTGAAAGCAAACCTACTAGCTAGAGTTAATATTTGTTTCCAGTTCTTTTTTAAGGCAAATTTACTTACAGTACTGTACACAATTTAATTCTGATAAATGTATTGACCCACATAACCCCTACCTCTATCAAAAGACAGAATATTTCCATTCTTAGAAAGTTCCTTCATGCCTCTTCCCAGTCAATTTCATGTTCATAGAGGCAAGCATTTTTCTGATTTTTTAAAAAAAACCATAGATCAGTTTTGCCTGTTCTAGAATTTATATATGTGGAATTACGCAGCATATACTTCTTTGTATCTGGCAACTTTTGACCAACGTAATGTCTGACATTTACTGATGGTGATGGTAAAGTTTCATAGTCAACTTGACTATGTTAAATGTGATACCCAGATAGCTGATAAAACATTATTGCTGGATGTGTCTGTGAGGATGTTTCTGGAAGAGACTAGCATTTGAATCAGTGTAAAAAGATCCACCATCAGGGATATGGGTGGCTATTGCCCAATCCATTGAGGGCCTGCAGGAATAGAACAAAAAGATGGAGAAAGAGCTCATCCTTTCTCTCTTTTTGAGCTTGGGCATCTATCTTCTCCTGCCCTTGGACATTGGAACTCCAGTTTCTCAGGCCTTGAGACTCCAGGATTGATACTAGCAGCCTTTTCCTGGTTCTCAGACCTTTGGCCTTGGCTTGGGAGTTACACCATTGGTTCTCCTGGTTGTCAGGTCTTTAAGCTTGTACTGAGTTACACCATCTGTTTCTCCAGCTTGCAGACAGCATAGCATGGGACTTCTCGGCCTCCATAATCATGTCAGCCAATTCCTATAAGTCTCCTCTTACTTGCTTATATGTTTCTCTGGAGAACCCTGACTAATACAGGTACAATGCTGGATGTATCAGTAGTTTGTTTTGTTTTATTGCTGAATAGTATTCCATTGTGTGAAAATATCACAATCTGCTTATCTTCCTGTTGATAGTCTTTGAATCATTTCAGATAAGTTATGAATAAAGCTGCTATGAAGATTTCCTATACAAGTCTTTTTGGAGATATAAGTGTTCATTGGATAAGTATCTAATAGAGGAATCACTGCATTGTGTAAGTGTGGGTGTAACTTTATAAGAAACTTTCAAGCTATTTTCCTAAGGGACTGTATATTCTTTACCATGCTCCAAATCTATATAACGCAGCATTCTCTAGTGATACAGAAGTAATAGGATGTGTGCATATAGACAGAAAGAGACTTATTGTAAGGAACTGGCTTATGTGATTATGGAGATGGGCAAGTCCAAATCTGCAGTGTGAGCTGGCAGGCTGGAGATCCAGGATAGCTGATGGTGCAGATGAAGTCTGGAGGCAGTCTGCTGGGAAATTCTCCCTTCCCTGGGGCATCTGATCTTTTTGTTCTATTCAGGCTTTCAACTGATTGGATGCAGCCCACCCACGTTATGGGGAGCAATCTGCTTACTCGCAGTTTACTGATCTAAATTTTAATCTCATTCCAGGACACTCTCCAAGATGAAATTAACCATCACACATCCACCCCTTGTCATCCTGGTGCTCATACACATCTCCTTACAGCAAAATTAATCTCCAGTAAAGACGATAACAAGGTCATGCTTCCACCTAACATGATACAACTAGTCTGCATACAGTGGAAGATGCATTGACTCTTTTCCCAGAAAAGGATGCAAAGTCCTTGGATGATGTTTGCTCTTTTCTTCGATGTCCTGCAACTTAAATACTGTCATGTAAAGTTAACAATATTTAAATGCTACACTAGGAAGTTAGTATGTCTTCTGTTACATGATAAAGGGGCAAGAAGCGGAGAAGAAAGCAAAGATATTTGCTTAACATACACACACACAATAAGGGGGAAACACTCATGACAGTTGTAGTCCTCATTCCTGTAACTGGTCACATGGTGGTAGCTGGTACTCCTTACTCCCATGGATTCCGTGTTCCCTTTACCATCAGCAAGCACCTCAGTTGGTCATGGTTATGTACCTGATGGGATGACCCAAATCATTACTCCTGAAAGGTCTGGGCCATTCATAGCCCTGCCTGAATTGGGTTATAGTTTTCCCTTGACTTTAATCACAGGCCACAGTAATAGTGGGGGGATACCCTAGGAAATCTCCTGTATTCCAGACATGCTTTTCCTTATCCCTCTAGTGTGGATCCCCTTGGCAGTCAGGATCAGTTACTCCAGTCAACACAAGATGTCCCTTCTCTGCCTCTTGATTCAGAGGCATGGGGGACCCAAGGCATTGTCCGTCCTCCTCAGCAACTCATTGGAGTTCTGGCTGCCTTGTATCCCTGCTGGCAGTTGGGGTTGTCAATATTTAACTTAGCCATTCTAGTAGTTGAGAAGGGATATCTTAGAGTGGCTTAATTTACATTTACATGATGACCAATGATGCTGAGTCCCTTTCATGGGCTTACTGGCTGTTTATATCCCTTTCTTGTGAAGTGTTCATGTGTTGTGATGTGTTCAAATCTTCCTTGAGTTCTTTTATTGAGTTGTTCTTCTTTTAACATGGATTTGTAAGAATTGTGTTTGTTTGTTTCTTTGAATCCAAATTTACAAGGCATTTTTTCTAACTTAGGTTTTATAATATTTTACCCTAGTCCATGGCTGGTCTATTTTTTTTAACACTGTCTTTTGAAGAACAAAAGTTCTACATTTTGATAAAGTACAATTTATCATTTCTTTCTTTACCCTGCCTAAGAAATCTTTTGCATGAAGATTTTCTGTGAAGATATTCTATATATATTCTAGAAGCATTATAATTTTAGCCTTCACATTTAGTTCTATGATAATCCTTAATTTAATTCTTTATAAGGTGTGAGGTAGCAATTCCTTTCATCTTTTTCCCCATATGGATATCAGCTTTCCCAGCATCATTTGTTGAAAAGACTTAAATTGACTATATAAATGTGGGTATATTCTGGGACCTTATATTTCTGTTCCAGTGATTTAATCTAATGCCACTACATTATATAGCCATATTAATCAATCTAATGTATTGATTAAGATTAGTATGGCTATGTAATGAGTCTTGAAATTGGATAGCGTTAAGGCTTTGAACTTTGTTCTTCTTTCTTAAGATGTTTTGGGTATTCTAGGTTTTTTGCATTTCCATATATATTTTAGAATCAGCTTGTTGGTTTCTTTAAAAAGGCCTGTTGGAGTTATGATTGTAATTGCACTGAATCTACAAATTAATCTGGGAAGAATTAACATCTAAGCAATACTAAATCTTCCAGTCCATGAACTGAGTATGTATTTCCATTTATTTAGATCTTCTTTAATTTCTCTCAGTAACATTTTACAGTTTTTAGCATACTGGTCTTGTATGTCATTTATTTGTTTATTCCTATGTATTGATAGTTCTTTGTTATTACAAATTGACTTGTTTTTAAAATTCCATTTTAAAATTGTGTGCTATGAGTTTATAGAAATTTCATTGGTTTTTATCTAATGACCTTATGTCCTGTGGCCTTGCTAAATTTACTTACATATTCTAGTAGTTACTTATAGATAGGATTTGCCAGGTAGGTAACCAGATTGAATAGAATCAGTTTTAATTCTTCCTTTTCAATTTGAATAACCTTTATTTCATTTTCTTACTTTATTGCATTGGCTAGGACCTCCAATACAATGTTGAAGAGGAGTGAGATTACATATTGCAGCATTTTCTTATCTGACATGCATTGTATTTTGTTTGTCTCACAGCTCAGAAAGGCCTTACTGACCGTTCTATCTGAAATACATCTTCCTCTTTTTATCATTATCTCAGCATCATATTTAATTACTTTATATTCCTTGTCATAAATTATATGTGTTTATTTCTTTGTTGTCTGTCTCTTACACTGATCCATAAGCCTCTTATTGAAAAACACTGTTTTCACAATCACATCCTCAGTGAATAACACAGTGGCTCTTAGTAGATACTCAGTAAATGTTTTGTAGAATTAGTCAATATTGGGAGGAAGTTTTAGCAGTTATGCAGTCTATTCTCCTTACTGTCTTAATCTCCTTGGCAAAACTGAGGACAAGTATTTTTTCTTGCAAGAAAATTTTCATATTTCTCTTTTCACCTTTCTAATTTTTAGGAGATTTAATTTCAAATTTTCTCATAGAAACCACTTATATTTAATACGTTCAAAAGCTCTTAACTTACATTTTATAAAAAGCAATACAATTCTTTCTACTAATTTTTGAAAAATTATTGTGATGACGGGTGTTACATACACTAAAAAGTTAATCAATATTCAGCATTTTGCAGTGGTTCAAATATAGAAACAAAGTAAACACATTTCACAAATATCTACTAAGCAGGTGTTAGGTCGCTATTTTTTACTCTTTAAGATCTGAAGAAATTACAACGATGAAGTGAACTTATTAGGCAAAATATTTCCTTATTTTTGCCTCTCATATTTTGCCGTAATCTAGGCCATGCTTCATTTGCTTTTTATATAATTTAAGGCTGATTAAGGTAAGTTGCGTTCAGCCTAGGACACAGTGATCTAAGATTTAGCCAAAAGGCAAATATCTTTCTTCCTGTTGCTCCATTTTAGCAGCTCCATTTAAACAGCTGGTAGAAAGTAAAGCTTCAGTTTATGTGCACACAGAAGGAAAATAATATTTTGGGTTTTCTATTGTGTGTTATTAAGTCCTTGGCTTATTCTACTGACTGACAATGGAAATTTCCTTAAATAAATAGGTAAACACATTCTAAGTTGGGTGTTCATTCATTCAACTCCCTCTTTTCCTCATCCCTCCTCTTTCTGTCCTCTTCCTTCCTCCTTTCCCCCAACTTCCCTCCCTCTCCTTGTACCTATGCTCTCTCTTCTACCTTTCTTCCTTTGTTCTCTCTCCTGAGCTCTGTCTTTGTTACAGTCAATGCTCTTGTGCAAATGTAGTAGAGAATAAAACACCTGTACCCTATGCATTGCAGCTTACATTGTAGTGGGAGAGGTAGACAGTAAAGAAGCAAATATAAACATGTGACAATTTTTGCTCATCGTAAGTGCTACAAAGTGTTTTGTGGTGTGTGTGTGTGTGAATGGATGCGAGATAGAGACAGCAGGACAGTGAGAATGAATGAGAATCATGAAAGGCCTCCTCAAGGAAAGGGGTATTTGAAGTGAGCTAGTGAGCTGTTCATCTAGAAGATCCAGGAAAAGTGGGTGAGGCAATGGGAATAGCCGGTAAGAAACCCTGAGAAGGGAATGAGCTTGGTGTTAGAGAAACTACAGTACAGAAGCTTGGCCTAAGTGAAGTGAGCTTGGGGGGAGCACTGTGAGATGAGGCCAGAAAAGGAAATGGTGACTCCAGAGGGCATGGGTAGGCTATGGTGAAGAGTTTCAGTTTAATTCCAAATGTAGTCAAAAGACAGTGGTCCGTGTGTGGTATTATTTCATTTTGTCATTTAGACGTTTTGAAAACATCTCTAATTTGATCAAAATACTTAAGTTCAAATTCTCATGTTAGTTTTGTCTTCCAGAAATAGAAAAAGAAATACATGTGGCAAAAACTGACAACACTGAAAAAAGATGAACAAATCTACAATTACAAATGGAGAGTTCAACATTTCACTGTTGATGATGGATAGAATAAATAGACAGATGGCCGTGCAGTGGCTCACGCCTGTAATCCCAGCACTTTGGGAGGGCGAGGCGGGTGGATCACCTGAGGTCAGGAGTTTGAGACCAGTCTGGCCAACATGGTGAAACCCCATATCTAGTAAAAATGCAAACATTAGCCGGCCTTGATGGCGGGTGCCTATAATCCCAGCTACTCGGGAGGCTGAGGCAGGAGAATCACTTGAACCTGGGAGGCGGAGGTTGCAGTGAGCTGAGATCACGCCATTGCACTCCAGCCTGGGCGACAGAGCAAGACTCCGTCTCAAAAATAAGTAAATAAATAAATAAACAGACAGACATTCCGTAAAGATTCAGAGGATGATCTTTTATTTCTATGGATTTAGGGAGTACAAGTGCAATTTTGTTACCTAGATACATTGCATAGTGGTGAACTCTGGGCTTTTAGTGTACATTGTACCCAATGTGTGATTTTTCATGGCTTACTCCTCCTCCCATCCTCCTGCCTTTTGGAGTTTCCGGTGTCTATTATTTTACTCCCTATGTCCATGTGTACCCATTGTTTAGCTCCCACCTATAAATGAGAACGTGCAGTATTTGACTCTCTGTTTCTGACTTACTTCACTTAGGATAATGGCCTTCAGTTCCATCTGTGTTGCTGCAGAGGACCATCTTGAACAACTCTATCAAGCCCACTTGGTTTAATTGCCTTTGTATTCTTTTAAATGAAACACTCCACCCTATAAGAACAGAATGCACACTTTTTTCAAGTGCCATACAGCATTCCGCTAGATAGACCAAAAGTTTCAATGCATTTAAAAACATTGAAATCTTACCAAGCATGTTCTCTGACCACAACAGAACTAAACAGAAAATCAGTGTCTGAAAAATCCCCAAATATTTTGAAATTAAACTACACCCTTCTGAAGGACTCATGGATCAAAGAAGAAATGACAAGGGAAATTAGAAAATCCTTTGAAATGAATGAAAATGAAGAGACAACGATTACTCTTAAAATCAGAATACTAACATACGAACAGATAGAGATGTGTATCCTTCCCATTTACCTGCTTCTTGAATTTCCTACTTCCTGCGTATGTTGGGGTCATTGCAGTTTCTCCATGGGAGGAGCGTGGCTGTGCTGCCACTGCAGGTGTGCGTCTGACCCTGGTAAAGTCTGGCTATGCCTATTTAACTAGTATTCTTAGTCATTCTACTCTAGTTTGAGTGGACGAACATTTACCATTTTCAAAGGGCACGTTCCGGGAACTATGAGGGGAATTTATGGATCAGTCACAGACCAGTTCAAGTTACAAGATCCTTATGCTAATGTTAATTAAAATCTCATCACAGCCACTTCCTTTTTCAGTCCCACCTGGGGAATTCTGGTTCACTTCATCTCTACATGGTAGACTTTGTGAGTCTTTCCTCAGTTCCTTTCTGCGGCTTCTGTTTCTGCGAACTCTCTGTTTAATTGTTTTGACTTTTTGGAATTTTATAATCTTCAAGTATCTGTACCTTCAGTGTGGTATCAGCTTGTTCTATTTAATTTTGTTTATCTAGGCTTCACCATTAGGCATTAAGCTAGGCACTAGGTTTTCAAATGGAATGGGAGCCTTATAAATCAGGTAATTAATTAGTATGTGGTAAATATTTTGACAGAATGTTGGAAAGGCTAAGTAAATATTCATTCAGTGAACATTTATTGGCCACCTACTGTGTACCAGGCATTGTGCAATAGGGTCTGTCTCATCAGAGAAGACTTCAGAGCACAGGTGGCTTTTGAGTCCAATTCTGGTTATTTCAGGAGTTTTCAAGGTACAGAGAGGGGCGTGGTATTCTAGGCAAAGGTGTTTAAAGGTGAGGCTTGTAGTTGTGAAGGAGTAAAGCATGACCTGGGAATGGGTAATCTGCTCTGGCACTAGGTATTTGGTAGGGACTTGGAAATAGTGAGTGAGTGGCAAGAGAAAGGACTAGAAAGGTTTGGGAAGAAAGGACTAGAAAGGTTCTGGTGTTTTTTGTTTTGTTTTGTTTTGTTTTGTTTTGTTTTTTAAAGGGAGTTTAGTCCTATTTTAGTGGGCATAGTGTTTATTAGTGTCTTGGTGATTCTCACCAACACTTTCATACCATCTGTATCTCTTATTCCTTTGGTTGTTATTTTGGTCACTACAATGGTCAGCGGCTCCAAGTGGTGGTGGTGAATGCCAGCCCTGTTGTATCATACTTTTGTAGAAAGTGGGGGGCGGGGGTGGACATGAATAGAGAACGAATCCTGAAGCAAGGAGCCAAGTATGTGGTATTTTTCTGCCTGGAGTATTTCCCTCTAGGAATTAATTAATTCACTAGCTTCTTGAAATCTTTTTTTTAAAAAAAAAGTAGAGGAGGAAGAGGTTGAGGTATAAACACATTGCTTTGAAAACACCCTTGTGGGATAAAATTTCAATTAATTGCCCACCCTGAAATTTTTTATTTTTTTCCTTTAGGTTTCTTGCTATTTAAAGATTTTTGTTTGAATGAAATTAATGAAGCTGTACCTCAGGTGAAGTTTTATGAAGAGGTAAGAAGTAACTGTTTTACTGATGCTTTTCTTTCAAAAGCATATTTAAACTGTACTTTGGAACATATTAAGACTACTTAATATCTTATAAATATTTAG
Source organism: Pongo pygmaeus (assembly GCF_028885625.2). Classification (NCBI taxonomy): domain Eukaryota; kingdom Metazoa; phylum Chordata; class Mammalia; order Primates; family Hominidae; genus Pongo; species Pongo pygmaeus. The sequence continues at coordinate 36,459,243 of NC_085931.1, forward strand.
AAATTCATTGAAAGTAATTAGTAGTGCAAAATATAGTATCAAGTTTGAGATGCTAACAGGTATGAAAAGCTGAGTGTGCCATAAAAGTCGCATTCTTAAAGGCTTCAGAGTGCTATGGAAGCAATGAGGGACAGTTGGACTAAAGTTCCAGAGATGGGAGGCTCATCCAGAGCTGCACCGAGGAGCGCCAGTTATTTTATTTTCTGTGGAAGCGTGCTAGTTCTGGAGATGTGAGCAGAGGCAGAGGACTGCTGCTAGCTTTGAAAGAGATACTAGCCAAGGTTTTCTGGCCATAATGGACTGACAAATTGGAGATTTGGTGGGGGGTGTGGTGGGGTGCTCAAATGCATGACTGATTTTCCCCATAAGACATTTGGTGAAATGAGGTTGGAGGGGAGCTGAAGAGAGAGGCCAGAAACTTCCGGAAGGCACATTGAAATCTCCTACAGCCTTACAGTGCCTAGGAAACACAGACCTGCTGGAGTCTGGAGTCTGAAAACAGAATGGGCGAGAGGTGAAAACTCTAGAAGATGTGGTCTGGTCACAATGAGTATCTACAGCTACTTTTCACCTAGGGTTTCTGTTGATTTCAGGTGTAGCAGGCAGATGAGCATCCAGGCTTGGCTGCTTCTGGGAGACAAAAAATGCAGAAAAGGTTTCTGGAGCTAGAGTTTAAAAATAACACTAGAGGAGCCCCACATGTGTGATTAGTCACCCTCTCAAAACACACGCCAAGTTTTCAAACTGAGTGGGGTGAGAGGCCAAAGAGCTAAGCTGAAAACTTGTAATGGGCAGAACTGAATCCAGTGCTAAGGAAATAAAAGTCTTTCCTTGAACTCCATGGAGGGCGTGCCTTAGAAACAGGGTCAAGGCAGGCCAGGCACGGTGGCTCATACCTATAATCCCAGCACTTTGGGAGGCCGAGGCGGGCGGATCACGAGGTCAGGAGATCGAGACCATCCTGGCTAACACGGTGAAACCCCGTCTCTACTAAAATACAAAAAATTAGCCAGGCGTGGTGGTGGGCGCCTGTAGTCCCAGCTACTCGGGAGGCTGAGGCAGGAGAATGGCATGAACCTGGGAGGTGGAGCTTGTAGTGAGCCGAGATGGCGCCACTGCACTCCAGCCTGGGCGACAGAGCGAGACTCCATCTCAAAAATAAAAGAAACAGGGTTAAGGCAGAAGCAGATGGGGTCCTACAAAAATGACAGCCCAACCTAGCGCCATCCCTCATTGGATGATGAGCTCCCTCCTTGCTTACCAGAGTACAAAGGGAGCCCTTTTTTGTCTTTTTTATAGGTAGGCAATAACATTATATAAGGACTCTATAGTGTTTAGCATACAGTAAAGAATTATGAGACATGCTAAGAAGCAAGATCATGTGAATCATAAACAAGGCAATGAAAGCAGGCCAGCAGGTGAGTCAGATATTGGAGTTATCAGACAATAACTTTAAAATAACTATGAATCACATGTTCAAGAAAAAAGAGAAAAAGATGGACAAAATAGATGAAGGGGTACATAATTTCAGGATAATTTGAATTTATTATGAAGACTTAACCACTTTAGAACAGAAAGTACTATATTTGAAATTAGAACTAATGGTTCAGTTCAATAGCAGATCGGTTAGAGTTCAAGACAAAATTAATAAATAGGAAGGCAAGTCAGTGGATAATCTCAAACTGAAGCACAGAGAAAAGGAATCAAAAAAAGAAACAGGAACATTAAAGACACATGAGACATTCTTAAAAGGTTTAACACATGTAGGTTTGGAGTTTCAGAAAGAGAAGGGAGAGAATAGGGCAAAAGCAATATTTGAAAAGATAATACTAAGAATTTTACAAAATGATGAAAGACAGCAGCTTAACAGAGTTGAAAGCTTAGGAAACCCTAAGCAGAATGAATACATATGAAACACACCTTTGGATGTCAATATAAGACTATGGAAACTATGACAAAGTTTTTAAACTATGAAAAAAATATTTAAAATAGCCATGGTGAGCAGTGGGGAAGACACAATACTTTTAAAGAGCAACAATTTGACTGACTGACATCTTAAGAAAAATGATTTTTAAAAAAGACAATGAGGCTGAGCACAATGGCTCACGCCTGTAAACCCAGCACTTTGAGAGGCCAAGGCGGGCGGATCACGAGGTCAGGAGTTCAAGACCAGCCTGACATGGTGAAACCCTGTCTCTACTAAAAATACAAAAATTAGCTGGGTGTGGTGGTGCATGCCTGTAATTCCAGCTACTCAAGAGGCTGAGGCAGGAGAATCACTTGAACCCGGGTGGCAGAAGTTGCAGTGAGCTGGTATCTTGCCATTGCACTCCAGCCTGGGTGACTGAGGGAGACTTTGTCTCAAAAAAAAAAAAAAGAAAATAAAAGACAAAAAATGAAATTGCCATCATTAAAGGAGAGAAAGATAATTGCCAGCCTAGAATTCTATTCTCAGAAAAAATTTCCTTCGAAAATGGAGGATGAGGAGGTGGAGGAAGGAGAGGGCCCCGGGCCTCACCTCCACCCACCGCCCTCTCCCACCACCCGGAGCTGCAGCAGCAGCGACTCCTGAGAGCACAGCCGGAGGACAGACTTGATAATGGGCTGCATTAAAAGCAAAGAAAACAAAAGTCCAGCCATTAAATACCTGAAAATCCTCCAGAGCCTGTCAGTACAAGGGTGAGCCATGGACCAGAACCCACCACAGTGCCACCATGTCCATCATCTTCAGCAAAGGGAACAGCAGTTAATTTCAGCCGTCTTTCCATTCCATTATACCATTTGGAGGATCCTCAGGGGTAACACCTTTTGGAGGTGGGCATCTTCCTCATTCTTAGTGGTCCCAAGTTCATATCCTGCTGGCTTAACACGTGGTGTTACTATATTTGTGGCCTTATATGATCATGAAGCTAGAACTACAGAAGACCTTTCATTTAAGAAGGGTGAAAGATTTCAAATAATTAACAATACAGAAGGAGACTGGTGGGAAGCAAGATCAATCACTACAGGAAAGAATGGTTATATCCTGAGCAGTTATGTAGCGCCTGCAGATTCCATTCAGGCAGAAGAATGGTATTTTGGTAAAATGGGGAGAAAAGATGCTGAAAGATTACTTCTGAATCCTGGAAATCAATGAGGTATTTTCTTAGGAAGAGAGAGTGAAATGGCTGGGCGCGGTGGCTCACGCCTGTAATCCCAGCACTTTGGAAGGCCAAGATGGGCGGATCACCTGAGGTCAGGAGTTTGAGACTAGCCTGGCCAACATGGTGAAACCCCATCTCTACTAAAAAAAAAAGTACAAAATTAGCTGGATGTGGTGGTGAGTGCCTGTAATCCCAGCTACTCGGGAGGCTGAGGCAGCAGAATCACTTGAACCTGGGAGGCAGAGGTTGCAGTGAGCTGAGATCGCGCCACTGCACTCCAGCCTCAGCAACAAGAGCAAAAACTCCGTCTAAAAAACAAACAAGCAAATAAAACAAAACAAAAACGAGAGAGCAAAATTACTAAAGGTGCTTATTCCCTCTCTATTCGTGAGTGGGATGAGGTAAGGGGTGACAATGTGAAACACTACAAAATTAGGAAACTTGACAATGGTGGATACTATATCACAACCAGAGAACAATTTGATACTCTGCAGAAATTGGCAAAACACTGCACAGAACATGCTGATGGTTTATGCCACAAGTTAACAACTGTGTGTCCAACTGTGAAACCTCAGACTCAAGGTCTAGCAAAAGATGCTTGGGAAATCCCTTGATAATCTTTGCAACTAGAGGTTAAACTAGGACAAGGATGTTTTGGCAAAGTGTGGATGGGAATATGGAATGGAACCACAAAAGTAGCAATCAAAACACTAAAACCAGGTACAATGACGCCAGAAGCTTTTCTTCAAGAAGTTCAGATAATGAAAAAAATAAGACATGGTAAACTTGTTCCACTATATGTTGTTGTTTCTGAAGAGCCAATTTACATTGTCACTGAATTGATGTCAAAAGGAAGCTTATTTGATTTCCTTAGGGAAGGAGCTGGAAAGTATTTGAAGCTTCCACAAATGGTTGATATGGCTGCTCAGATTGCTGATGGTATGGCATATATTGAAAGAATGGACTGTATTCACTGAGATCTCTGGGCTGCTAATATTCTTGTAGGAGAAAATCTTGTGTGCAAAATAGCAGATTTTGGTTTAGCAAGGTTAATTGAAGACAATTAATACACATCAAGACAAGGTGCAGAATTTCCAATCAAATGGACGCTCCTGAAGCTGCACTGTATGGTGGGTTTACAATAAAGTCTGATGTCTACTCATTTGGAATTCTACAGACAGAACTGGTAACAAAGGGCAGAGTGCCATATCCAGGTATGGTGAACTGTGAAGTACTGGAACAGGTGGAGCGAGGATACAGGATGCCCTGCCCTCAGGGCTGTCCAGAATCCCTCCATGAATTGATGAATCTGTGTTGGAAGAAGGACCCTGATGAAAGACCAACATTTGAATATATTCAGTCCTTCTTGGAAGACCACTTCACTGCTGCAGAGCCATAGTACCAGCCAGGAGAAAACTTCTAATTCAAGTAGCCTATTTTATATGCACAAATCTGCATATAATCTGTGAAGAACCTGTGTAGAGTTTCTACAGGGATCAAAAGAAGAAAATCTTCTTTACTCTGCACATTTTTAATGGTAAACTGGAATCCCAGATATGGTTCCACAAAACCACTTTTTTTTCCCCAAGTATTAAACTCTAAAGTACGATGATGAATTTTCCAACCAATTTCAGGGTCCAAAGAAAATAGAGCTAAGATACTGATGACAGTGTGAGTGATAGCATGCTAATGAAGGACAGTGAGGCTACTGCTTATAAATCATTTTCTTTCTTTTCTTCCCCAAAGTCAGAATTGCTCAAAGAAAATTATTTATTGTTATAGATAAAACTTGAGCGATAAAAAGCTATATACCATAATAAAATCTAAAATTAAAGAATATCATGGGACCAAATAATTCCATTCCAGTTTTTTAAACTTTCTTATATTTATTATTCTCAAAAGTTTTTTCTAAGTTAAATAGTCAATAGGCAATCTTAATATGTGCCTCCTTTTGCATGGACATGGGCCAGGTTTTTCAAAAGGAATATAAACAGGATCTCAAACTTGATTAAATGTTAGACCACAGACATGGAATTTGAAAGTATAATGCAGTACCTTAACATTCATATTAATGGAACTGAAAAGTAGAATAAGAAATTTTTCACGTCAGTCCTTTTCTGAAGAGTTTGACTTAGAATAATGAAGGTAACTGGAAAGTGACTTAATCTTGTATGAGGTTGCATTGATTTTTTTTTTTTTTTTTTTTTGAGACAGAGTCTCGCCCTGTTGCCCAGGCTGGAGTGCATTGGCGCCATCCTGGTTCACTGCAACCTCTGCCTCCCTGGTTCAAGTGATTCTCCTGCCTCAGCCTCCTGAGTAGCTGGGATTACAGGTAGCACTCCTGAGTAGCTGGGATTATAGGTAGCACCCTGTAATCCCAGCACCACCCTGTAATCCCAGTGCCCTGAGTAGCACCCGCCACCACACCTGGCTAATTTTTTATATCTTTAGTACAGACAGGGTTTCACCATGTTGTCCAGGCTGGTATCGAACTCCTGACCTCGTGATCCACCTGCCTTGGCCTCCCAAAGGCATGAGCCATCATGCCCGGCGATTTTTTAAGGCAATATATAATTGAAACTGTGCTATCCAATCCAAGGGGAAATCTTTTAATCTTTAGATAGCATGCAGAGTAAGACCCAGCATTTAAAGAGCCCTTTTAAAAAAATAGACTTGGTACTGTGAGATATTGCTAATATGTCCTTATTGTGATGGGTGCCACAAATAGAAAATAGGACCAGATCAGGGACTTGAATGCACTTTTGCTCATGTTGAAATAGATGAACAGAGAGAGGAAAATGTATTTAAAAGAAATACGAGAAAAGAAAATGTGAAAGTTTTACAAGAAGAGGGATGGAATATAATGTTTAATGTTGATGTCATAGAGTGACAAGATGGCATTGCTGGCATTCAAAGCTCCTCACTTAGCTATCTTCTGAGACTTTTAAGAGTCATAAGGTACAACTAACTATAAAACTAATTTTTCTTACACACTAAATGGGCATTATTTGTTCAAAATAGTGAAGTTACGGCTTCACATTCATTCCAGTGGGATACGGCTTTTATGCAAAACATTTTTAGAACTCCAGTTTTCAAATCATGTTTGAATCTACATTCACTTTTAAAGTCTACTTAATGGTGGTCATTTTTTCCCCTTTAGAATATATTAAATAGTTGATTTGGGGAGGAAAACTTATTCTGAATATTAACAGTGGTGAAAAGGAATGTGGAAGTTAACCTTTACCAAAAGAGGAAGTTGGCAAAAACAGCCTTCTAGCACACTTTGTAAAATGAATAATGGCAGCCTAAACTTAACAGTTTTTACCCTGAAGTGCAAAAGTGAAACATACAAAATAAAACTATTTTTAAGAGTAACTCAAAAATTTCAAAATACAAATTCGAATAGCAGCATTAGTGGTATAAGTGTCTAGCAAAGGAAAAATTAAATCTAATAAATAAAATGAAGGTCTGGTGTCTATGTTATAAAATACATATAGTCACACCTTAAATTAAGCCTTATACTAGATTCCTCTGTTTTCAGGATATAATTCTTAACTATCATTATTTACCTGATTTAATCATTAGATTTGAAATTCTGTGCCATGGCATATATGTTCAAATTCAAACCATTTTAAAATGTGACAGATGGACTTCATGCAAGTTGGCAATGGTTCTGGTACTAAAAATTGTTGTTGTTTTTTCTGTTTACATAACCTGCTTAGCATTGACTCTCTACCAAGAGGGTCTTCCTAAGAAGAGTTGACGTCATTATTTCCTCTCTCAACAACTTGTGACGTGAGATTTTTAAAGGGCTTTATGTGAACTATGATATTGTAATTTTTCTAAGTATATTCAAAAGGGTAACAAAATTATGTTATGTACTAAATCTGATCAGGAAAGTAAGCCAGGAAAAGTTGATGGTATTCATTAGGTTTTAACTGAATGGAGCAGTTCCTTATATAATAACAATTGTATAGTAGGGATAAAACACTAACTTAATGTGTATTCATTTTAAATTGTTCTGTATTTTTAAATTGCCAAGAAAAATAAACAACTTTGTACATTTGAAGAGTTTTTCCAACAGCTTTTCATCTTCAATGTCTTAATGTGGAAGTTAACCTTTACCAAAAAAGGAAGTTAGCAAAAACAGCCTTCTAGCACACTTTTTAAAATGAATAATGGCAGCCTAAATTTAATATTTTTATAAAGTATTTTTATAAAGTATTATAATATTTTGTGGATAATTGAAATAAAAAATTCTCATGAAGAAATGAAGTGATATAAAGATATAGTTAGACAAACAAAAACTGAGGGATTTGTCAATAGTGGACCTGTATGACAAGAAACACTAAAGGGAGGTACTTTAGTCAGAAGGAAAATGATCTGGCTGGGCACAGTGGCTCATGCCTGTAATCTCAGCCCTTTGGGAGGCCGAGGCAAGCGGATCATGAGGTCAGGAGACCGAGACCATCCTGGCTAACACAGTGAAACCCCGTCTCTACTAAAAATACAAAACAGCCGGGCGTGGTGGTGGGTGCCTGTAGTCCCAGCTACTTGGGAGGCTGAGGCAGAAGAATGGCGTGAACCCGGGAGGCGGAGCTTGCAGTGAGCCAAGATCGCGCCACTGCACTCCAGCCTGGGCAACAGAGCGAGACTTCATCTCAAAAAAAAAAAAAAAAAAAAGAAGGAAAATGATCCAGATGGAGAGCATGAAAGGTGAATATGCATGTAAAATATAAATGAATGTTGACTGTATAAAACAATAATGTCGTGTTTCTCGAGCTTAAAATAATCTAGAACTAAATCGCATGACAGTAGCACAAAATGCAGGGGAGGTTAATGAAGTTAAAATATTTTAAGTTTCTAGGATTATTGGGGGTTAGTGTAAGTAATAATTTTAGTATAAGTAATAATTTCCATTGGATTATCATCAGTCAGGGATGTTTATTTTAATTTCTAAGGTAATTTATAAAAGAATAGTGTATATAGTCACGCATTGCATAATGATATTAGGCCAACAAAAGACCACGTATATGACAGTGATCCCAGAAGATTATAGTACTGTATTTTTACTGTACCTTTTCTATGTTTGGATATACTTACCATTGTGTTACAGTTGCCTGCAGTATTCAGTATAATCACATGCTGCACAGGTTTGAATCCCAGGAGCAATAGGCTACATCATACGGCATAGGGGAGTAGTAGGTATACCATGTAGGCTCTTGTAAGCATGCTCTATGATGTTCACACAATTATGAAATTGCCTATTGACACATTTCTTTGAACGTATCCCTGTCATTAAGCTCCACATGACTGTATATCTAACAAGTTAAAAGAGGGAAAAATTAAATAAAACAACATTTGCTAATCAACACAAAGGCAAAAAAAGGAATATAAGTAGGACATAAAATAGGTGGGTCAAATTTCAAACAAAGAGTAAGTAGCTACAAATCTATTTAAGTAATTACATTTCATGTAAAGGATTAAATACTCCAAGTAAAAGATTAGGTTTTTTAGACTGGATAAAGAACCAACCCTCCCCCAATATACTGCTTACAAGAGATATAAACACATGGATGGAAGAGGTGATATAATACAAACACTAACCAAAGCAAAGCCAGCATAACTACATTAGTATCAGGCAAACTATGCAATAATGCTGCTTTAAAATAAAGATATGTTTCTTAATGATAACAGGGCCAATCCAACAAAAAGATATCACAAACTGAAATCTGTATGTTACAAATAACTTCAAAGAATGTAAAGCAAAAATTGCAGATATAAAATGACAAATCTATAATCCTATTGGGAGATATTAACACATAACCTTCTAGAGCTTATAGAACAGATAAGAAATTAGTAAGGATATAGAAGATCCTAATAAAATGATGAGTAAATTTGACCTAATTGACATATGTAAAATGCTTGCACCTAGCAAAAATAGAATTCACATTCTTTTTTTCTGAGACGGAATCTTGCTCTGTTGCCCAGGCTGGAATGCAGTGACATGATCTCGGCTCACTGCAACCTGTCTCCTGGGTTCAAGCAATTCTCCTGCCTCAGCCTCCCAGGTAGCTGGGATTACAGGCACCCGCCACCACACTTAGCTAATTTTTGTATTTTTAGTAGAGACGGGGTTTCACCATGTTGGCCAGGCTGGTCTCGAACTCCTGACCTCGTAATCCGCCTGCCTCAGCCTCCCAAAGTGCTGAGATTACAGGCATGAGCCGCCGGCGCCTGGCCCACATTCTTTAAAGTACACATGGAGCATCAAAATAGATCATGTGCTGAGTCCTAAAGAAAGCTTCTACGAATTTCATGATTGAAATTGCTTAGAGCATGTTCTCTGACAACAATAGAATTAAGCTCAAATTTAATAACAGAGTTAAACTAAAGAACCTTAACTGCCTGAAAATGAATATACTTCTAAACAATTTATAAGTCAAAGAGGAAAGTAAAATAGAAATTAGAAACTATTTTTAATGAAAATATATTTAAGAAATGATATATACCATTATTATTAGTGTGATGTATCTTTATCCTAAAACATTAAATGGTCAAAAGAAAACATAGCATGACTGGGCCTGCCTGATATTAGTCATCCTTGTAAAAATTTGGAAATTGGAGGAATATTCTTCTCTTTCTCATTTATATATGAAAATATATGTAAAAATATACATACACATGAAAACTTAGAAAATTATGTTCATGTATTTTTAGAAAGAAGGGTCAAATTATGATGTACATTTACCATAATGTAAAAACGTAAGCTAAATCCAAAAGGATTTTACTCAGTGACCTTATTATTTCAGTCTGAATCATAATCAGGCATTTTATCTGGATACGTATCACAGCTTGATCTGTCATAAAAAATTTCTTTCTTGTGTTTCTAAAAACTTCAACTCTCCAGTTTCAGCATTTACTAAGTCACCTTGTCAAACACAGATAAATCTCCTTTAGCAGATAATTTTTGCTGGGTTGAAACAGATGGGCAATCTACTTGTGGTTATTTCCCAAGTACTTATTGCAGATATGGTGGTGATTGCTGCTTATGCATTTCCATTTGAACTTGAAGCATTGGTGTTTCTCTTAGCTGGCGTCCTCCCCAGCTCTTGTCACCTCTCTTCTGGCTTGGCACGTGGTGGGTCTGGCTCATCAGATGATCCCCTTGGAGGATGCTGCAAAACTCCTCAGCAACCTGCTCTGTATTCTTTCGCTGAAGATATCCTCCACTCTTGGGGCTCAAGTGCATTTCTCTAAATCAATGCAGCCTTCACACATTGAAGTTATCAGTAATTCTTCTCTGACCCCTCATTTTTGTCAGTTTAGTAATTTTTCTTTAATTTCTGCTTGTTGATTTGTGACCCCAATCTCTAGAAAACTCTTGTCAGGTATCTTGAAATGTACATTTTGTACATTGTATTTCCACTTTCCTGTGTCCCCAAACAGTTACCCATTTCCCATGTTAAAGTTCTAACTGCATATCCTGGCATTCAAAGTATCTTTACATTACTTATTACCTACCTCTCCCGGTTAGTTTTCACTACCTTCTTACATAGAATATCTACATTGGCCAAATCTGACTAACCAGCATTCCCCAAATCCAAGCCCATTCTTTTTGTTACTTTACTGTGTCCTTTCCCCAGCCTAGAATGCTGCTGCTTCGCTTGTTGAAAGCCTAGCTTTCTGTAAGGTCTAGCTCAATATGGAAAATTTCTACATTTTCTAGCAAGTCTGTTTGTGCAGCTATTTCCGTCTTCTGTGATGGCTGACTCCTCTGATTCTTACACTATTTGTTGTCTAATGCTCATGTCATGCCTACCATGTGCCTGCTGCTTGTGTGTGTCGTCAGCATTTTCATCTGGACCATTATTTGACTCATCAGCAGAAGACCTAGCTAGGATCTAGGTGCAACAGTGCCTCTTACTTGCTGTGGGATATGGGGCAAGTCATTCAGCAAACCCTGAAGTATCTACCTTATGTCAGACCCTGAGCTTACAAATGCAGACACTGTCCCTGTACTTGAGGCTGTCATGGTATGAGGGCTTCATATCTGAGCTTCAGTTACCTCATCTATAAAGTGAGGCTAGTGATCGTCTCCTGCTTACTTCACAGGCTAACTGTGAATTTCAAATAGGACACCAGATGAACAATTGCTTTCTAAACCATAGTGTCTATAATATGCTGTTCCATTATGTGCAGCATAGTGGTTGAAAGTTCTAGTGCTGAACTCTGACTGCCTGGATTTGAACTCTACTACTTACTAGTTGTGTAAACTTGGGAAAGCTTTTCTCTACCTGGGTTTCCTTAGCTAAGAACTGGAATGATTATAGTACCTGTCTTGTAGGGTGGTTGTGTGTATACGCAACACACATAGAACAGTGATGCCCCACAGCTACTGCTCCGTGTGTTGATTTATATACTTCTTATTCCAGTTAGATTTTGAGGCAGCTTATAGAAATATGTACATTATACCTAGATTTAAAAATAAATAATGGGAAAGAGAAAATAAATATTATTCCAAGATAAAGTTATTATATAGATTTTTTTCACTGGTTCAACCAATATTTATTTATTATTTTTTAAATTTTGAGACAGGGTCTCTGTCACCCAGGCTGGAGTGCAGTGGTGCAATCATGGCTCCCTCCAGTCTTGAACTCCTGGGCTCAAGTGATCCTCCTGCCTCAGCCTTCTGAGTAGCTTAGATAACAGGTGTGTCCCACCACACCCAGATACTTTTTTTTTAATTTTAAAAATTTTTGTAGAGATGAGGTCTCACCGTGTTGCCCAGGCTGGTCTTGAATTTCTGGCCTTCCTCCCACCATAGCCTCCCAAAGTGCTGGGATTATAGGCATGAGCTACTACTCCTGGCATAACCAATATTTATTAAACACCAACATTATGCCAGACATTGTTCAGATGAACAGATACAAAGAACTTATCTCTTCGAGCTTGTATTCTGGTTGAGAGAAACAGACAATAAACAAATAATAAACAGGAAATATACCTGGAAGTAAAAACTGCTATGTAAAGACTCAAAACCTACTCAAAACTCAGCATGTTGTATTGTGACTTGGTGACCACTTTAGATTGATGGGTCAAAGACTGAGGAGATGACATCTAAACCCAGGTTTGAATGTTAAAGAGGCTGGTCTTTTGAAGATGGAAGCTTGGTGAGGGGGTGAGCATTTTAGGCTAAAGTTGTGGCCAAGACAGAGCCCCTAACATGGTAGGAAAGAACTGGACATGTTTGGGGAACTGAAACAGGACTAGTGTGGTCTGGCTGTACTGCACTGAAGAGACGGGCAGGTAGTGTGAGATAAGATCAGGTTGAAGAGAGAGGCAGAGTGTTTGGGGCCAGAGTAACACATTTACATTTTATTCTAATGCCCATGGAAAAATTAAAACAGAGGAGTATTAGGTGTCATGTTTTATAAGTATCAGTTAGGTCAAGGTAGTTGATATGATAGCTTCTACATCTCTTTTGATTTTATATCTAGTTGTTCTATCAATTGCTGAGAAAAGGGTGTTAAAATCTTCAACTCTGATTGTAGAATGTCTGCTTCTTCTTTTATTTTGTCCATTTTCTCCATATTTTTTGAAGCTCTGCTATTGAGTACAGAAACATTTTTGATTGTTGTGTCTTTCCATATGAAATGTGTCTGTCTCTGGTAATATTCTTTGTCTTGAAATTGACTTCACTGGATATTAATACAGATGTAGACACTTCAGTCTTCTTATGCTTACTATTTTCATGATATATCTTTTCCCATTCTACTATCAATTTGTTTTTATATATAAAGTGTGTTTCTTTTAGACAGATATAAAAGTGTCTTGATTATTTTTTTCCCTCATTCTGACAGCCTCTGCTTTTTAGTGAAGTAATTTTAGATATTGTATTTATCCTTTGTGGAGTTTGCTGAGTTTCTTGAATCTGTAAATTTATATATGTATTTTTTACCAAATCTGGGAAAATTAGGGGCCATTACTTCTTAAAGGATTATTTTTCTACCTCAATCTTTCTTTCCTCTCCTTTTAAGACTGATTATATATATATTTGATATTTGGATATTATCTGTCCTATATATCCTGGATGCCCTGTCTGAGTTTTCCCCCAATATTTTTTCTTTCTTTTCTTTAGATTGGATACTTCCTGTGGATTTGTCTTCAAATTTATTGGCATTTTCTTTTGGCATCTCTAATCTGCCATTCCATTGAATGTTTTTTTCAGATACTCTATTTTTTACTTCTGACATTTTTATCTGGTTCTTTTCATAGTTATTTTCCGCTGCTATTTCCTATCTTTTTATTCGTTACATGAATATTTTCTGTTAACATCCTTTGTGTTATGTCCAGTTATAATAGCTGCTTTAAAATCCTTGTCTGATAATTCTAACATCTGGGCTATCTTGGATTGGTTTTCATTGATGGTTTGTCCTCTTGCATATGGGTCACATTTTCTGTTTCTTCATCTGTAGAATAATTTTAGCTTGTATCTTGAACATGTGATTGATATATTGTGGGTACTCTAAACTCTGTTATGCTCCTCCAAGGCGTATGGATTTTTTCATCTGTTCGTTGAAGAATACAGTTAACTTGGCTTACTCAAACTCTGAGCCCTGTCCTCTCTGCAGTGGTGGAAGATGAATCTTGTTCAGTTCTTTAAGGCTTAGCTAGGCTGCTTAGGGTCTGCCATGCTCATGTGTCATTATGGGGCCCACCAGGGATTTTGACTGGATTTATACATAGAATTTTGGAGCTTTCCTTCTGTGGCTCTTTATTTTCTTACAGTTTCTGTTGGATGCCCTTTTCCATTCTCTGTGTTCCTTTGGTCACTCTTCAGTGCTTATTGTCTATATGTGTCCAGAATTTTAGTTGTTATCTCAGGAGGATTGTTCTGTTAGGTATTAATTGGTTCTTACCAGAAGCAGAGCCTGAGTTTGTGTTATATTTTGAATATAAAGCAAACGTGATTTGGTGATGAATTGGATGTAGGGGGTGGTGGTGGCAGGGGCGTGGCGAAAGAGTGGAATCAATATGATTATTCATTTTTTGGCTTAAGCAACTGGGAGGATGATTTTACTCATTTTTTTGATAAAGAAGACTGGGAGAGGAGCCCATTTGGCTGGAGTACAGAGGATGTGGAAGTTAAGGGTTTCATTTCGACGTGTTAAATTTGAAATGCTTTCTAGATATTCAACTGGAAATGTCAAATAGATAGATATTTAGAATCTGGAGCTCAGGAGTCCTAGAGATCCAGACTTAGTCATGAGAATATAATTGATATTGAAACTGTGGGACTACATAGCTTTACCTAGGGAGAACTTAGCTGGTGAAGAAGGGGTGCCCCCAGCACCATGCTCTGAGGCAGTTCAGGATTTGGAAGTCAAGCAGAGGAGAGGAACTACCAAAGGAGACCAAGAAAGAGAAGGCTGGAGAGGATAGGTCACAGAAGTCAGAGAAGAATGTTTCAAAGAAGGCATCAGTGGACAACTGAGTCGAATGCTGCTGAGAAGTCAATAAGGTGAAGGACAAAAGAGAGAGCCTTGGATTGGGCCAGGCAGAGATGACTTCACTAGACCATCTCACTGCAATGGTGGTGGAACAAAGGGTGGGCGCAGAAGCGGAGACTATGACACCTGTGGACCAAAAGTGCTTGTTCTTAGGGCTCAGGTTATTTAGGCTTCCAGTTCACCTGGGAGCTGTGTAACCACCAAAGCAGAAAGGGACTACAGGTCTGTGAATATTTATTATTGATGATAGTGTTTCTATCCTGCAGTAGGGAAGACTTTTCACTTTGAACTTAGACCTTTCCCTGCCCAGGTTACCTGGACAACCAAACTTCCGGGATCAGAGATGGCATTTGCTATGTATATGCTGCAATAGGATGTCCGTTTAGAGTTATTGGTAGTCAACTGCATGGTCTTTAATCAGTGGTCTTACTGATTATAGAAGGTGAATACCAAATTACAGCCACAGATGCTTTAGGCTCTTATTTTGCATACCAAGAGTTACCTTTTCTGTTGTCAAGTTGGAGCTTAGAAGGCACAATTCTCTTAGTCAAGACAGTGTTGTGGTTCAGAGCATCATTTACCCAGAAATGATGGGATTTGACTGTTGATGGGAAGCAACTTCCACAGAATGAGCATTTGTTTAACCAGGTGTCAATTTGCTTTGTAGGTTTCTTGGAACATACACTTAGATTTCATTACACTTGTTTTCAAGGATCATCATTCCATGAAGTCTTATTATCCCTTGAGGCTGTTCTTATGTAGAGGCAGAAACTTTTGCCTTTGGTTTAGTGATAGTCTACCGTTTTATCCTAGCATTCTGGCATTAACCTTTGGATTTGCCTAAAGCAAAATACAACAAAAGGAATCAACCAAGCCAAAAATCTTTGATTTATTTTCCTGCTCTCCTTCGGATTTTGGTATCTGGCTTCTGTTACTTTGCAGCTACCATATTCACATCTGGTATGGCGCTTGGACATGTTAGACTTGTTCTCCTGAATTGACTTAGAATGGTTAAGCCCTGGTCTTTTGGCTATGTTGACATTACTGGACTGATTCTTCATAAAGATGGTCTTTTCCTGTTGGATAGAGTATCAGCCTTCCCCAGTCTGCCTGCCTTTATGTCAGGTTTTATTGTCTTCTTCAAGAAGACTCCATGTGAATTTCAGCCATCACAGTGTAACACTGATGATCTTTCAGGACAATTAAGATGTTCCTGGCAATTTCTCAGCGTGTGAACCTGCCAGCCCTCATATGACTCATATGGGACCTCAGTGTTTCACGTACCCTTTTCCCCTCACCTGCATGACTGAGCCCTTATCTTTATTAGGAATCTAATAAATAGGATTTGCTGGTTTTGATTTCAAAACTGTGAAAGCCATACTATAAGGTAAAAGGTAACCTTTATTTCTATTTAGTTTGTGAAAGGAAGTCATATGTACTAATCAGTCATTATAGTGAAGATCTTTGTGACAGTCTCCCTCTGAGCTTCATATTTCATGTATGTTTTCATTCTTTTCTTGTCTTTTGGATTAAAAATATTTCTGTAAATAAATTGGGAACAATTCTGAGGTCCAGGACCTTCTGTTATCAGGTTAGAGCACTGGGAGCCATTTCCACATAAGGCAAATATTTCTAAAGCACAGTTTCATTATTTAGTCATTTTTAACACCAACCAGGTTACCTTTGCTGAATACAGCAAAATACACGATTTGAAGTCACCTGTCTGTTAATACTTTTATAGTGCAGCTGAGGTTCCAACCTGAAAAGCCAATGCTTTCATCTGTGGGTTAATTCCTTTCTATAGTACTTATTTGCTTTAGTTGATTTTTGAGAAATCTCTTTGCAGGAATTCTGGCAATATATTTTTTTCCTCCTTGTAGTTTTGGAACACTGTAGTTGAGTGAGAACATTCCCTATCATAACTCCTAGAACTGAATTACAGCCAAATTGTGCTTTGAAGAGGAGAATTGGCAAGGTTGCATGGTCTATGGCTCGTGTACTGTGAGATAATTGTAACCATGGCAGTGTGTGTTTCCTAATATTATGTTTCTACATTTAAGTGATGAGAGTCATCATAGGGAAAAAATCCACTTGTATGTTTCTAGTTGAATTTAAATTATTCCAACTTCATTATTACAACATTAGAAGTAGCTGTTTCCTGTGGAATAGCCGGTTCAGTAATTTGCTTTATCTCATGTGCAAGTGGTTTCTGCCTGGGCCAGTAATATATTTTAATAAGGCAAGTTTCCAGGAAGATATAACCTAACAATGATAACTTTAAAAAACCTAGATAAAAGAATATGAAAAACTTGATAATGAGGAAGACCGCCTTTGCAGAAGTCGACAAATTTATGATTCCTACATCATGAAGGAACTTCTTTCCTGTTCACATGTAAGTTATTTCTTCTTACTCTGTTACTTTAGTACTGATGAATAAGGGACCATGTTCAGTGTTTCCAGAATGAAAGTAAAACAGTAGAAAGGTGTTTAAAATTGAAAAATGCACGCCCAGGATGGAACCTATTTCTTCTGCTTTGTTGTTTCCTGGTAATATTACCACGATGTGTGTTGCTTCGTGTAAGCTTAGTTTATTTCCAAAAGCTGATACTTTCACTGCAAAAATCAATGAAATAAAACCATTAATTTAGATCAACTGAAGAAAAAGTCTCAATTCAAGACTTTCTAAAGGAAATTAAGCTTTGTTATTTTAAAATGAGCTATACTTGAACAATTAAGCTAATCAACTATTGATAAATGTAAATTTTAAATGGTCTCTTTGAATGAATAAGGTGGCTTATAATCATCGTGTTAATTTTGTCCATTAATAGTTCAATAGCAGTTGTAATATTTTTTTTTTCCTTGTAAATCAGATAAACAATCTAACTTGGTCATTAGGATAAACTAGGTTATTAGGAAATTATTCTACCAGGAGTAACTGGAAGAACATTTACCATGTAATATCTCTACATTAGGAATGTTTTCCAAAGGGTGGCCTGACAGTCCTGGCCTGCTGTATCAACGCAGTAGCCACTAGCTGCATGTGGCAATTTACATTTAACTTTAAATTAACTAAAGTCAAATGGGAGTAAAAATTTAATAACTCAGTTCCTCATGAGCCACATTTCCAGTACTCAGTGGTTACATGGGGCTAGTGGCTTTTGTATTGGATGGCACAGATACACAACCCTCCCATTGTCGCAGCAGGTCCTATTGGACAGCACTGGTCGTGGTAATGTTGTATTTTGGTGCTTCTGTATTCATTGTTTATTTACAGTTCTTGCTGACATTTGCATAACTGTGGCTAAAGAGGACATCTCTTTCTTGTGGCATGCACTGCTCTGTTCCTTGGACCCACTGGGCTTGATGAAGGAATTTCTGGGCCTAGGACTAATTGTTGCTACTCCATGCCTTGCTGCCTCAGTAGGGAAGGACTGAACCCTTGAAGAATGCCAGATGTTCAATGGGAAAGCGTCCGTAAACTTAGTTTTTATGTAGTTCAGCAGTTTAGAGGGTGTTTATTTGTATGATGGTACTTTTAAGCCTTTCTTCTTATTGTGCATTATTAAAGAAGACACAATTTGAAGTTTGGAGAGGGGAGGATACCATTTTAATTTTTATCAGTGGACACTCCATTGTTTTTGCCCTAGTTCCCGTCGCTGTGGTTACAGTAAGACTTTCCTTAACTTAGAGCCTTTTTACCACTATGGCTTGACTTTGTAATCCTGACATTAATTCTTAGGGGTATTTTTGTGTATTTTCTCTTATTTGATGGAAATTTTACATTTTTACAACCCCATTATCAGTTTGTTGATGAATGTATGCATTTAGGGCCCAAACAGTCCTCCCATCTCAGCCTCCAGAGTAGTTAGGACTACAGGCGCACACCACCACGCCTGGCTCATTTTTATTTTTATTTTTGTCTTTATGGAAATGAGGTTCCACTATGTTGCCCAGGCTGATCGCGAACTTCTGGGCTCAAGTGATCCTCCTGCCTCGACCTCCCAAAGTGCTGAGATTACAGGCATGAGCCAGTGCACTTGACCTGATAATAGGATTCTTTACACTTTATTATCAGAGTGATCTTGAACCCTTCTGGAATTGCATAATGTCAGCCCCTGCATGGTCATTCTTCTGGGCATCTGTCTAAGAACTGGATGCCCAGAGGAACCCAGCATTTGCTGGGATTGCCTATAAACACTCAACAGATTTTTAAAGAATGTTTGTTAACATAATTACCATAGGTTACTGTTTAGTAATTGCTGTGTTAAATTTATCTGTTGTGATATTATATAACATACACAGATTTGTTACATCTCATTATTTAAAAATATTATTTTTGACTTTTGATAGCCTTTCTCAAAGCAAGCTGTAGAACACGTACAAAGTCATTTATCCAAGAAACAAGTGACATCAACTCTTTTTCAGGTAAGATAAAATTATTCCAAAATAAATAGATAATATTTGCTTAACACTTGGCCTTGGTGACATTCTTTTTGCATGTGCAATTACACTAGAGGACTTGCTTTGTAAAGACTGTGTTCTATTCTGGAGCTTTGTCTGGGACTATTTGAGTTTATTATCGTTTATCTTCCCATTGCAAAGTGTCCTTCTACCAACGTGCTTCCTAAAGCCTTTTCTGAAGAAGCCCATTAGAGCTTTGTAGTAACATTATGTTCTAGAAATCAGTCAAGATAAGACATCAGAGAAGCAAGTTTTTGCCCATTTGACATTCCAGCACCTGTGATGAGCAAAGACTCTACAAGATTTATTTTGTAGTGCCAGGCTGTTGATACTTGCTGTGATTATCCTCTAGGGGAAATACAATTTATTTTCAAGATTCAGGAGCAAATGTTTGAGTGATCTTTGAGTCATGGGAAATTGTATTTTACCTTGGCTGTTCATATCTTCAACACAATACTGTCATAGAGGTTTAAATGACAAGACTTGGAAAATCAGGTTCCCAACTAATAGGCCTATGTATTTGGCGTTCTTTAGATGAGATGGTTTCACTTCCTCCCAAAAGCCTTTTCCATCCTGTGTTTTTTATAGAGGTGGCAGTGGTTTACAAGGACAGTCAGATTCTCCAATGAATAAAGTGCTTTTCATGTTTCTGTGAATTACAAGAAATAGGAAAGAACGTCATTGAGTAATATAATGGTTTTAATAAGTGAAAATAATCAACTTATCTTTTTCCTGGATAAGTTGGTCATTTAAAGGGAGGTAAGTTGACTTTGGCATCTTTTTTTTTTTTTTGAGACAGAGTCTCGCTCTGTCTCCCAGGCTGGAGTGCAGTGGCACGATCTCAGCTCATTGCCGGCTCTGCCTCCTGGGTTCACGCCATTCTCCTGCCTCAGGCTCCCAAGTAGCTGGGATCACAGGCGCCTGCCACCACGCCCGGCTAATTTTTGTATTTTTAGTAGAGACGGGGTTTCATCGTGTTAGCCAGGATGGTCTCGATCTCCTGATCTTGTGATCCGCCTGCCTTGGCCTCCCAAAGTGCTAGGATTACAGGCATGAGCCACCATGCCTGGCCAAATTTGGCATCTTATGATGGTGTTTATGCAAAATGAATTTGATTATTCAGCAGAGCAAATACCGATTTGACTCTTAGAGCATATTTAGATAGTAACAAATTGGGTGTTACCTTTCTGTGACAATAATTAGATAGACTTTCATAAAATGTAATACCTGTCTGGATAGTAGTGGGTTATAAGCTTGGGTTATGAAATTCATTGACCTGACCTGGCTTTGAGTCCCAGGGCCGTAGCTGGAGGACCTTGGGTAAGCTTCTCCACCTTCCTAACTTCAGTTTTCTCATCTGTAAAATGGAAATGACACTGCGCTGTCCCTCAAAGGGAGGTCTTGAAGATTCAGTGAGAAGGGTGCACACAGGTTGCTTTGTACGAGGCCCGCCTATCACTGTGCTCCACAAACGTCACCTATTATCACACATCTTACAGTCAGAAAGTACAGTGTCAATATCTGCTTTTTGTTGTCTCCATGACATTTGAGTGTCAGAATTTCAGTTTTCATCTGACTTTGCCATGGTACGTAGACAGCCTTATGGTCAATTACATTTAACATTGCTAAACTATACCTCATAATACATGGGTTTTACAAATGTGATTTTAGCTTCTACCATAACATAAATAACATTGAAAAAAATTGTTCCAGTGGAGATACAAAGACCACTAGGATTCTTTCATACCTTCAAAAAACATTCATTTAGAAGCAACTTCTTTCATATATCTTTTAAAAAACACCTTATTGATTTGTTTTGTTCATTAAAAAAATAGTCAAAATAATCTTCTGGCTAAACAGATATTGAATGGGTATTATTCTTATTTCAGAGGTGAAGAAAATATTATAAAGTTTATTAAAATAAGGAGTATATTAATGCAATTCTATGTATTATGTACCATCAGAGCATAATGACTAAAGTATAAGTAAAAGGTATATGTCTGAATGTCCTGTTTACAGAGGTACATTAACCAGTAAAGTCAGTTGTAGTTCATAGTAAAACAAAACTGTTTTTAAAGTAAATACAAATGCTTTTTATTAAATTCTTTTTGTTGTAAGATTGCCTTTAGAGGTAAGTAAATGCATAGGTCCATTGGTGGCGGGCTTGGGAGGGGCCCTAGCTTGTGCTTGAGTGCTTCTAAAATGCACTGGGCCCTGAGCTCGGCTGTCAGTATTCTGAATCTTACCGAATTCTCACGACAGCCTTGCAACTTAGATACAACTGTTCTCTTTTACAGATTAAGGGAACTGAGGATCAGAGAGGGAAAGTAGTCTGCTCCTCATCTCACTGTTGAACTCTGGCTTTCATACTCCTTAGCAAGCCTGTTGCGGTTCCTTCTGTTGAAAAGTGGCAGCATGGTAGATTCTACGTAGTCTTAGGAATTCCCAGTGACACTCATCTTTTACTTTATTAGCAGAAAGTAGGGATGTTTGATAAAATATGAAAGAAAAATATTAATTGACGTAATAGCTTTTATAAATAGAAAAATCTGTGATCTATAAATGTAGCCTTTTCTTAGATCTTTGGACATTTGAATCTATTTCGTCTCTTGACTCTTTTGAACCTCTTGAGACTTGTGGAGGACTTGGCTAAGATAGATGTTGTGTGTTTCCTGGAATCATAGGATTTCAGAGCTGGAAGGAACTTCAGAGAGAGATAATTTAGCTTCCTCTTTCACCACAAAGGGGACAAAGTCCATACGGTTTTCGCAACTAGCTCCAGTGCCTTCCCCAGGACAGGGATAGTTCTGCAAGTTGGCGTAGACTGGCTCACCCCCACCACCGCCCCCTACCCCGCGTTGCCCGCCAGGGTAGTGTCCTTTCTGCTTGCAGGAAGCAAGGTTCCCAGAAGGACTGCAGCTGCCTCCCAGCCCATGTTTGGTTCCTGTGGCTTCTGCAGACTTCCTATTCTCATCACTTGGTTTGTACTGTTCCATGATGTAGTTTTTCTTTTATTTTTTTTTGTATACTTTCAGGATGATCTATGAAGACATTAAAAAAAGGTTAAATTTGGATCATTCAATGAGCTGAGGGTGCCAAAATGTTTCCCAAAACTATCTAATTGACTCTGGGCTGAACTGTGAAATATTGTCACTTTATATTTTTATAGTTCTTGATTTTAAAAGTTCATCACATGGAAAAGGAAAGCTGATGCTGTTTATTCAGTAATGGGTAAAGTGGCATGAAGTTGAAGTAGATGGTAGTTGTTCTCCATGAGGGGAAGAGCGCTGTCCATGTGAACCAGGAGCCCTCGCCTTAACCCCAGTTTAGCCATGGACCTTCTCAGAGACCTTGGGAGTGCACCTGCCTGCAGTCCGGTAGCCTTACCTGTAAGATGAGGAGTGGGATTGGATCAACTCTCCCCTGTGGTTTTCTCTATGACTCTAAGAGACAGAAAATCAATAAATAAAATAGCTAATTAAAAAAAATTTCACTTCATGGACCTATTAGCTTTGAGTTTTTAAAACTCAGTGCAGATTACAGATGCTTTTATTAGCCTACAAGTTGTGCCACATAACTTGTGGGGCCCAGTGCAACGTGAAAACGCAGGGCTCCTCATACAAAAATGATTAAGAATTTCAAAATGGCAACAACAGAGCTTTAAACCCAGCACCAGGCTTTTCTGAGTCACACCTCCATGAAGCGAGCCCTGCTCGTGTAAGAAGTGTCTGTGACTTGCCAGGAGTCATATTAGGTAGTAGGAATATAGTGGCAAACAGGGCAGACCTGTCTGTGTCTTCATAGAATCAAGTGGTGTAGATAAATATTGATGAATCCATTAGTGAATATTAGACAAGCACGGAGAAGGTCAGGTACCAGCCACAATGCTATGGGGAGTGCATATTTGGGAACTTCGTTTAACCTGAGTCTCATTAGTTTGTGTTTTTTTGATACATTCCGATTCATTCAGTGTGGAATTTCTTTTCCATCTCTTCCAGCCATACATAGAAGAAATTTGTGAAAGCCTTCGAGGTGACATTTTTCAAAAATTTATGGAAAGGTATGAAACTTTATGCATATATGTACACAATTTTTTATAGTGTATGTGTACCTCATTTTATGCCGTAAATGCTGACCTTAAAATGTGTGTTAATCATTCAGCAAGTATTCATTGACCGTGTACGATGTGCCAGGCTTTGTGTTAAACTGTTTCCTCAGTACTTTATATTATAATTTTAGGGTTTGTCTATCTTAACATCTCTTTGACCTTCAATTTCTTAGCTTCAATAGAGTCTAAAATATACACTGAGGAACCTCAATTTTAAAAAGTATCTTATTGGGAGACCTTTGCTAATAATGCAAACTTGACTATAATTTATCTGATTCATTTGCTTGGATTTTGGAAACATGTCTCCCAAAGCAGGACAAGCCTGTACTTGATTCTTTATGTTGGAGTAGAATTTAAGGACATAGGTCAATGTCTGTTTATGATCGTGTACATCATTAAATACCTAATAAATATGTCCCTTGGTTACTCAAACTATAGATCTACTGGTCAATTCTTCAGTTTTTTGATTATGTCTCTGTGACAATGCACCACTGAAATTGGACCTTCTAAAACAGAATCTGCATTGACACTGACTTTATCAGCTTGGCCAATTTCTAGACAATATACGTGATGATGATATCTCATGCTAGAGTTTTCTGCAGCTGCTCAGTAATTGCACTTTAAGAACAAATGCTACTTTACTGTAGTTTTCTTCACCACATATTCACAGAACTAAAGCAATTAAAAAGAAATTTGTGTTGCAATTCTATTGGAGTTCAAGAGGTAATTTTATCCTGGAGTAGAGTCAATATGTTGGGAAACTAATATTCTTACAGACGATTGTACTTTTCTGAGTAGTAGCAGGAACTTTGCCAAAAAGCACCAGCATCAAATGGAGAGGGTGGGCTGCTGGCTCAGGGCTGAGTTGCAGCCAAGTCCTGGGCCATCTCCATGGCTGTTGGTCCTAAAATCTGACCTTTCCCAACTCTTGGGTAAACCTAACTTTTGTGTGATCCTTAGGGGAGAAGGGAGAGAGGGGAAGGTAATTAAAAGTGGGGAAGAGGTTCTCCCATGGATATTTTATAACTTTGCCATGCATCCTTTCACTTAAAACCAGGCTGACAGATAATAGTGATTTTCGCTCATTGAGCCAGTCATTTCATATCCTCGCAGTAAATGCAAACGATGCTGTTTGCATTTTAGGCAAGCAGGCACACGGGATTTTCTGCAGCCATTACAATTTTCTGTAAATTATTTTTAAAGTTGATTTGTTAATTTCCATCAAATTAGAAAAAAAATTTCATGTCAGGTGATAAGTTTGGAGCTTTGATTTTGAAAAGCACAGGGACTCCATCAGTATTGGTCATGTAGCCTTTGGCCTCATTGGGACTGGGCACACGAAGGGCCCCATGGAAAAGGCGATTTTTCCGTGACCACCCTGAGTCTGATGGTAGAGAGGGAGCCATCAGCAATGCAGGGACATGTGCAATGTCTTCCCACCTTCCCTGAGGTCCAAGCAGGGCTGTGGGGCTGAGTTCCAGGTGAGGCAGAATTGGAGAGGGCAGTGGAGGCTTTCCCTCTTGCAGTTGAGAGCTATGCGCCTCATTCAGGCAGTGAACTTCAGTTGCTCAGCAGGACAACGACTGGGTCAGGAATCAGAGTTAAAAACACTTCTTCTACTCCAACCTTACTGCATCCCAGGCGTTTCCATGTCTTTAACCTCTGATCTTCTCTCCAAGATCCTTTGAAGTCATTTGCAAGGGCTCTAGCTACCTGAAGCCCTGTCATTGTCTGGGCTCTTTCCTTTGTCACAGTTCCCCTCCTGTCAAAAATGTCCCACTCAGTAACCAGGCATTGATTGGGAATAGCACTCAAATAAACCCCCGTGGAGACAGGACTGAGCCTAGATACTCAGGACCATCTGTACTTCCTAAAGAGGAACTTGTTACAGCAAATCCATTCTTAGTGGGCAAAATATGCAGGCACTTCTCTTTTCCTTGTTTGTTAACCCTCCTCAGCTAGTTGTAAAATGTGTCAGATTTCCATCCCCTGTCTCCAGCTCTGGACTCCAGAATCTGTGAGAAAAGAGAGTACGAGCTAGCCTCACAAACCAAGTGCATTTCAAAGACCAGTCATAGATTTATAAATGGGAGTGCACCCAAATGTGGTTTTGCCTTTTGCATGCACCATACTTTAAAAAAATAGGTTGAAATAACTCTTAGAAAGTCTCAAAACATAATTTTAATTTACCAACTTCATTAGACATGTTAGGAGGGTCAGTGAAACACTCTTTGTGAGTCATTTTAGATTCATTGAAAAAAAGATGCTATTATAATTGCAACTGTTCCTCTGCTTTTGATTTTTAATTTGATTATTAGCCTCAGAAATATGTTAAAGATCCTTATTTTTTAAAAGGTCTATTGGTCGGGTGTGGTGGCTTGCCCCTGTAATCCCAGCACTTTGGGAGGCTGAGGCAGCAGGATTGCTTCAGGCTAGGACTTTGACACCAGCCTGTACAACATAGCAACACCCACTGTCTTCAAAAATAAAAATTAAAAACTAATAGCTCAGTGCGGCGTTGTGTGCCTGTAATCCTAGCCACTTGGAGGGCTGAGGTGGGAGGATCACTTGAGCCTAGGAATTGAGGGTTGTAGCGACCTAGGATTGCACCACTGCACTCCAGCCTGGGACACAGAGTAAGACCCTGTCTTCAAAAGAAAAAAAAATTGTAAAGCTCATTAAATGAAGCCCCTAGGGAACTGTGATATTTGGATGTCTTTAGCGCATGCCAGTATGATGCTAATATTACCTGTAACTCCCTTCCTCCCTTCCTCCCTCTCTCCCTGAATCCTGTGTCTGAGTTAAGGAATCATGCCAGGGGCAAAATGGGATCGAACCATCACCAGAATGTTTTCTACTTTTTAAGAAGTATTCAATCTAGAATGCATTTCTTTTGAAAATAGTTTAGAAAACAAACACCTGGCCGGGAGGGTGGCTCACGCCTGTAATCCCAGCACTTTGGGAGGCCGAGGCGGGTGGATCGAGACCATCCTGGCTAACATGGTGAAACCCCGTCTCTACTAAAAATACACACACACACACACAAATTAGCAGGGCGTGGTGGCGGGCGCCTGTAGTCCCAGCTACTTGGGAGGCTGAGGCAGGAGAATGGCATGAACCCGGGAGGTGGAGTTTGCAGTGAGCTGAGATCGCGCCACTGCACTACAGTCTGGGAAGATAGCAAGACTCCATCTCAAAACAAAAACAAAAACAGAAACAAAAAACAGGCCGGGCGTGGTGGCTCACGCTTGTAATCCCAGCACTCTGGGAGGCCGAGGCGGGCGGATCACGAGGTCAGGAGATCGAGACCATGGTGAAACCCCCTCTCTACTAAAAATACAAAAAATTACTCGGCATGGTGGCGGGGGCCTGTAGTCCCAGCTACTCGGGAGGCTGAGGCCAGAGAATGGCGTGAACCCGGGAGGCGGAGCTTGCAGTGAGCCGAGATGGCGCCACTGCACTCCAGGCTGGGCAACAGAGCAAGACTCCGTCTCAAAGAAACAAAAACAAAAACAAAAAACCCACCTTACAGATATATTGCTCATTAATAAAAAACGTAATCAAAATGCCTTTGTTAAATAGATACAGGATATATCTTTTTCCTCATGGATAAAGAAAACACTCATCAAGCAGTTGAGTGAATTGTGGGAGCATGTCAGTGTGGTGAACCTATTGCCTCTTAGGATTCTAGTCTGAGGGTTTCTCTTCTATACTACCTGTGTCTTTGAGGGGCAGTACTGAATCTTGATTAAGGTGATACACTAGATTCTATTGGTCTGGGTTCAAATTCCACTCTCCCACTCTGTCACTGTGTGACCTTGGCCAAGCCTCTGAACATTTTGATGCCTTGGTTTCCTCAGCTATAAAATGGGGATCATAATAGTACCTGGCTGTAGAGTCTGTAGGAGGAATATATGAGCGGGCCTGGCACATGGCTACTCTTAGAATTATTTGTAAACATTAATTTTTTGTCTTAGAGCTGTGCTTTAAAAGCCATGGCTGTCCAATATGGTAGCCAGTAGCCAGATACAGCTATTGAACACTTCAAATGTGACTAGTCTAAATTAAAATGTGCTTTTAAGTGCAGAATACACATCAGATTTCAAAGACTTAATATAGTAACAAGAATGTAGAATATCTCATTAATTCATGTTGATTTCATGTTGAAAGAATTTTTAATATATTGGGTTACATAAAGTATATTATTAAAATTAGATTATATGTGTGGTTCATATCATCTCCGTATTGGACTCTGCTGATTCAGATAAAAGTGTTACCATAGCTTATGACAATTAAAGAAGAAACATGAAATCTTTCATTTGAATCATGAAGTGAAGCCATGAATACTGGTGAATGCTCTGTGAAAAAGGGTTTCAGAAGACTTACTTTATTTGACAAGCAACCCAAAAGTAATGCTGTTCTAGTCTGTCTTACGGTGTTGTTTTGTAAATCCAGTTAATTTGATATTTAACTTTTTAGTAATTATTTTATTCTCTTTTAGTGACAAGTTCACTAGATTTTGTCAGTGGAAAAACGTTGAATTAAATATCCATGTGAGTATCATCATTTTCTTTTTTCATTTTTTAAATAAAAACTTCTTCTGGCTTAACCTCATGAGAAAATACTTGATTCTGGAACGTACTCCCAGAGGGTCCACTGCCCAAACAGATGTCTGTCTTACAGCTTTAAGTACTAAGCATTCACGCTCCCATGCTTCCTTATAAACAATAGGAGCTTTAATTCTTTTTCATATTCATATGAGAATGTGCTTGTTTATGTCAGAAAGGATATTTTAAGAGGTAATTGACTCTTTAACAAAAGTAGTAGTAAAAATACAAATCTTTTACTTAATATAACTCCTTCATGTCCTTGCCTTCTGCCATTCTGGTAGAGTTCCTTTTCTTTTTCTTGTTATTAGATGTAATAATACAAATTGAGTATCATAATGAAAATGATGACATCTTTATCAGACCAAGGCTTCATCTTCTTTTTTATCATTTTGAGAGTGATAAAAGCAATCTTCCAATACAGGCCACGTTCTAACACGTCATCTCCTTAGTGTTTCATCTACTTTAAGTTTTCAATTTCAGTCATTCTTATTGCATCATCCTTATCACAGTTTGAAAATGCACACATTTCTTTGCACAGTCTTTCTTACCTTCTGTTTTACAATCTCCCTTCTCATAGGCTTGCAATTGGGCAAAACAATCAACTGGAATTTTTTGTTGTTGTTGTTGAGATTTTTACTTGAATGGTATTGTTGGAAGAGGAGCTTTTTTTTTTTTTTGAGACGAGTCTCGCTCTGTCGCCCAGGCTGGAGTGCAGTGGCGTGATCTCCGCTCACTGTAACCTCCGCCTCCCGGGTTCACACCATTCTCCTGCCTCAGCCTCTTAAGTAGCTGGGACTACAGGCACCTGCCACCACACCCGGCTAATTTTCTGTATTTTTTAGTAGAGATGGGGTTTCACTGTGTTTGCCAGGATGGTCTCGATCTCCTGACCTCATGATCAGCCCGCCTCGGCCTCCGGAAGTGCTGGGATTACAGGTGTGAGCCATCACGCCTGGCAGGAGTTTTGTTTTTTTTAAAATACTTGATCTTCACTAAAAGGCCAAGAAATGATTTTTTTTTTTTTTTTTAAATTTATAACCTCCTTTTCCCATCATATTTCCTGGAAGGATTTAGAAGCAAGAGGCAATAACACATACTCTAAAAACCCCTTATATCTGCTCTGGGTCTTTCATACGCTTCTGCCTCGGGAGATCCTGTGTCCTTGTGGACTCTG
The DNA here is from genome assembly GCF_028885625.2 of Pongo pygmaeus. Classification (NCBI taxonomy): domain Eukaryota; kingdom Metazoa; phylum Chordata; class Mammalia; order Primates; family Hominidae; genus Pongo; species Pongo pygmaeus. The sequence goes on from NC_085931.1 coordinate 36,488,252, forward strand.
AGAATCAAACGTGAAGTCTGTGGCCCAAACGCAGGTTTCTATATGATGTTTTAAGATTGTTTGGGGGAACCCTTAAAGAATCCCACCCTAAATTTGCCAGGATATGTAAAGTAATAGGTACTTGCTATTGTCTTACGGCCTCTTACATGAAATGTCAGATTCACTATCTGTCTTTGTGCCATTTAACATTATTAAATCTAATGATGACGTGGGGCATTACTGAGATATTATTGACTGAAGGAAAGTGCTTATGAATACAGCCTCTGTATATACTTTACTCACATTTAGCCTTGTTTCACGCTCACATGGCCAGCATGAGTCCTCTCTATTCACTGATGTTATCAATAACAAATTCACATGGCCTGCATCTGTTGGGTTTCCTGATCATATGGCCTTGTATCATGAACACATAGATGCCCCTGACATGGACTCTCGTTTTTCAACTTTGACAGTTCTCGGAAGCATTGGATTGTTCCCAAACATTAGGCTTCAGAGTAGCTAAGGCTGCTTTTCATTTTGATTAGACGTTTCACATTCACTTGTCTTCAAGGTATACATATTGTAATCTGGGATTTGTGAGAGTGGAGAAACAGTTTGGCTTGGTTCCACTCCATCATCTTCCCTTGTGCCTCCATTTGGTGCCTCGTTTATCCTGGAGGTGGAGCTGAGGGAGGCTGTCGAAAGTCTTGCCACCCCTGGGGCATCTCATCCTTCAGCTTAAAGACTCAGTCATGAAAAGGGTAGATCCCTAAGTCAGATTGCTATTTTAATTACTGTCTATGTTTTGCATGAAAAAATCTTTAAAACACCATAGCTTTATGTAATCTTATGTTTTCATTTTGTGTTTGGATTTCCCAGTTGACCATGAATGAGTTCAGTGTGCATAGGATTATTGGACGAGGAGGATTCGGGGAAGTTTATGGTTGCAGGAAAGCAGACACTGGAAAAATGTAAGCTTTCAATGCTCTTATTTTTTACTGGCACTATTAAGATTTTAATATTTGCATTAAAAAAAATTCCTATAGAGAAATGTGGAAACCTATGACTTTTCTTTTGAAGTACTTTACCTCCAAAAGAAATAAGCTGTAGGCTGGGCGTGGTGGCTCACGCCTGTAATCCCAGCACTTTTGGAGGCAGAGGCGGGTGGATCACGAGGTCAGGAGATCGAGACCATCCTGGCTAACACGGTGAAACCCCGTTTCTACTAAAAACACAAAAAATTAGCCGGGTGCGGTGGCGGGCGCCTATAGTCCCAGCTACTCAGGAGGCTGAGGCAGGAGAACGGCATGAACCCAGGAGGCAGAGCTTGCAGTGAGCGGAGTTCGCCACTGCACTCCAGCTTGGGTGACAGAGCAAAACTCTGTCTCGAAAAAAAAAAAAAAATTAAGCTGTATTTTGTTAAGCATGGGGAATGAGAGCAATAAGCTGGAACCTCCACCTCTTAGGGCCAAATGGGAAGTTCAGCAATAACCTTGTATCCTATGCCCAAGATGGTGCGGGCTGTGGGTGGGAGCCAGGGAGCCAGAGGTGAACTAGAAAGGATCCTTGACAACTGTGGCGTGTTATGTTCAGCCTCCCCATCAGATCACATGACAAAGAATTGTTTGCTTTGCAAAAGAGAGACATTCTCTTTTAAATAAAGACTCACCGACGATGAAGCATAAGCAGTTGTGGCATTTCAGATGCTGGTTCCGTAGATCAGTAGCTGGGGTGCTGGAGAGGAGGAAGCTCTGTGGACAATGATCACCGATCGTGGGCTCCATCACTCACCTTGGTTAACGTTTTTCCTGGGAGGTCAGCATTCGGAAACTAACTGCATCTGAGCTGGGTAGAAGGGTCTTCTGGAGAGTGAATGGTGGAATTCTTAAGTGTGGGGGAAAAATTTTTTTTTAACAGAAGTGGTTTAAGACATATTTCTGAAAGCAAAAGAGAGTGGGAAAATATGATTTGATAGACCCAGAACTACAAGTTTGGTTAAGTGCCAGGCATGTTAGAGCAGTGGGCTTGGTGGAGTAGTATAGTGTGTGAGGCTTGGTTATAAAGTAATTGAGTCCTTGGGAGAAGGGGTGTTTGTGGCCCCCTAATTCAGTGCCTGCCTCCGGTCAGCCTCTGCTCAGGCACTTCCTGGGATTGGGAGCTGATGGCTTTGCCAAGAAGTCCTTTCCGTTCTCAGACAGGTCCAATGGATGATATGTTTTTTGGGGACTGAAATTTACCTTTGTTAATTTGTACCCATTGGTTGTCTTTCTACTTTGGGGGCCTGGGCAGGGTGAGCCTGATGCCCAGCACTCAGGAGTTTGAAGTCTGGGGTGGTGCCCAAGCAATGTAGCCTAGGGATCCAGAGTAAGGGTCCTGGTATCACACCTGCTACGTCAGGTTCACCCTCCACACTTTCTGCCTTGGACAAAGTTTGGGACCTCTCAATGCCTCCATCTCCTGGTCTATAAAGTAGGAGTAATAAAAGTGCCTTGTTATGAGAATTAAATGAGATTAGACATTGTCAGGCTTTCGGAAGGCTGCTTGTTGTATGTTAAGTACAAGGAAATAAGAGTATACTGAAACACAGTCTTCTGCAACCCTGGTCACTTTCACTGAAACACAGTCCTCTGCAACCCTGGTCACTTTCTCACGGAAAAGTTCTTTCTTATTCTGTACTTGCACAGTAGACCTTTTGATCCTAAGTGATATACTCTACTTGTTGCTTGGCACCGTTAATTAATTTCTGCTAGTTTTGCTTCATCATTGTATTTAGAATATCTAGTCAGACACTTGATGTTATAGAAGTAAATAATATTGGCCGGGCATGGTGGCTCACACGTGTAATCCCAGCACTTTGGGAGGCTGAGGTGGGCAGATCACAAGGTCAGGAGATCGAGACCATCCTGGCTAACACAGTGAAACCCTGTCTCTACTAGAAATACAAAAAATTAGCTGGGAGTGGTAGTGGGCACCTGTAGTCCCAGCTACTCGGGAGGCTGAGGCAGGAGAATTGCTTGAACCCGGGAGGTGGAAGTTGCAGTGAGCCAAGATTGCACCATTGCACTTCAGCCTGAGTGACAGAGTGAGACTCAGTCTCAAAAAAAAAAAGTAAATAATATCAACTTATCTCTTTGTACACATTTACTATTTCACATAACTCTCAAAAATAGCCAGTGGGTAGTAAATATTCTTCTATTCTATAGATCAAGTGTAGATACTTCTCAGGAGCCATATAGCTAGAAAGGGGTCAAGTCTTAAGGCCCATGAACCCTCACTCATGTCTGTTCCTGTCACCAGGCTGCCAGTTGCATGCACACTGGCTCTGCAAGCCCATCAGTGAACCACAAGGTGCACCCCTAGGAGCCTTTTTAGATAGCTCTTTGATACCTTCTAAACAGAGGCCCAAGAATGCACTTGCTTCCCAGAGGCCCGAGGCCTGTGTGCTATCTCCTTTGGTCTGCAATCTAAAGGTTTTATTAAAAACCACCAAGTGCTGTGGCTCATGCCTGTAATCCCATCTACTCAGGAGGCTGAAATAGGAGGATTGCTTGAGGACAGGAGTTCGAGACCAGCCTGGACAACATAATGAGACTCTCATCTCTAAAAATATTATTTTTAAAATTAGATGGGCATGGTGACAGGTGCCTGTAGTCCCAGCTATGCTCCAGCTACTCTGGAGGCTGAGGTGGGAAGATCGCTTGAGCCCAGGAGTTTGAGGCTGTAATGAGGTACAATCATCCCACTGGTTTCCAGCCTGGGCAACAGAATGAGACCCCATCTCTTAAAAAAAAAAAAAAAAGAAAAGAAATCAACTCCACCGTGGAAGAGAGTGGTGACAGAGGTAGTGTAAAACATTTTGAAAATTCTTTTAAATAAAAATAAGATATTTAAAGAACATACCACTTCATGTGTTTCTAACATTTGATCCCACACGTAAGCAAATTAATGTCTTGCCAATTGATTTGTTATAAGAACTTCTAGAAAAGTGGATAAAATACCAAATTTGAACATTTATCTTGTTTTTATATAACTTAAACATGGTAAGTTATGATCAACAAGAAAAACGTAGATTTTCTGTGTCCTGCTACACTGAGACAATGTCCATGCTGCAGATCCGGGCTGAAGGAAGTAGTCCATCATCTGGGAATTTAGAGTTATACACAAGAACTTTCAGCCTGTGAAACGTGTGAAAACACTTGCAAGAATTCCCTTTTAGCCTTCTGTTGTCCTACCGAAAAAGCTTCCTGTTGTCTATAGAATATGCCATATAACTTGTCTGCATTTTCTTAATATGAGTTTGTTCCAGGTTTTCGAAAATCTTAAGTTGCCAATTGGTTCTTCTCAATTGACTTGCCTCAATGATAGTAGAAAAATCTTATTGATTCTTTGTATTATTTAAAACGTCATAACTTAAATATCAAAATTAAAAATAAATCAATAAAGTAGCATTTTAGGACATGCTGTTTTGAATTCATGCCTTCCCTTTCCATTTTGTTGATTATCACTGTTTTAGATTCTTAACCTCTATAAACTCTTTTAAAAATTGACCACTGCCGGCCGGGCACGGTGGCTCATGCCTGTAATCCCAGCACTTTGGGAGGCTGAGGCGGGCGGATCATGAGGTCGGGAGATCGAGACCATCCTGGCTAACACGGTGAAACCCCGTCTCTACTAAAAATACAAAAAAATTAGCCGGGCGTGGTGGCGGGCTCCTGTAGTCCCAGCTACTTGGGAGGCTGAGGCAGGAGAATGGTGTGAACCTGGAAGGTGGAGCTTGAAGTGAGCTGGATTGTGCCACTGCACTCCAGCCTGGGGGACAGAGCGAGACTCTGTCTCAAAAAAAACAACAACAACAACAAAAAAAAACAGTTGACCATTGCCGAATTCACAATTCCTAGCTGCTAAATATATACATATGCCCTTATTAGTCATAATAAAATTATTTATGTCCATCTTCTTTATCATTTATTTAACTGGGACTTCTATCCATTTAATGATACAAATATCTTAAGTATTGCTTGATTTTGTTTTCACAATACATGTGAAATAAAAATATTTCTTGCATGGCGTTTGGGTACTGCTCTGCTTCTTTTAAACATGGCCTAAATGTTCAGAAACTTGCCCCAGTGTGACGTATATTGTTTAAATTAGTCTAGATATATTTACGGCATAGATTTTTCAATAAATTTATGTTTCTAGGTATGCAATGAAATGCTTAGATAAGAAGAGGATCAAAATGAAACAAGGAGAAACATTAGCCTTAAATGAAAGAATCATGTTGTCTCTTGTCAGCACAGGAGTAAGTATTCAATTTCCAGCATTTCTTTTAAAAATGTTTTGTTTGTTTCATAGCAGGATGATTTATTATTTTTCCTTCTAGCTGATTGCAAGGCCAGTGAGTTCTTGGGTGGGTTAGAATCTGATAGTATCTCTTTATTTGATTTTGCAAGTTAGAAGAACACCAGCCACCTCCATTATGCACACCCACGGCTTCTCCCTTTAGTGCCTATTTATTTGTCCTTGACTTCCTTTTTTGCAGAATATGGTAGTGGAGATGGCAGAAAATAATGATAGCCAGAAAAATCACTGGAATGTAGTCAAGACTTGACTAAACGACTGGCAAGAAGGACTAACCTAGAGGGGAAAAGTAAGAGAAAAGTGGCTTCTGTCCTTCAGAAGTGAATTGAGAGAAGCGACTTGGATTAGTCACATCTGAATTGTCCTTTTGAGATTGTCCCTAGTCAGTGTTTCACTGGAAGGTGATCTTACCTGCTTCTCACTACCTGCTACTCTGTTTATCAGCCTTTCCATTTCTAGCACTGTATTTCTACTTATTGGACACTTTCTTTGTATATTAAGCTATCATTTTTAGCTCAACATGTGTGACCCCACTTTTACCCTACATCTTCTTTACTTACTAAATAGCTGCCCATTCCAATTTCTTTTTCTGTTAATGGTATTACCCAAGATCAAAACCTCAGCTTTTATGTGTCTGTACAGATGCCAGTATATGTGAAGACACATCCAAAAAACCCGTCCTCCCAGTACCCTGTTCCAGCATGTGTGCACTGGTATGGCTGTGACCTGGTGTTCACAGTGGGTTAGGGAGTCAGGACAGAGAGGGAGAGGCATGGGGTGAGCGTGGAGGGGCCAGACATTAACTAACTGTGTACCCCACATGTGAATGAAGCCGTAGATACTCCAGCCAGGAAGGTTTTATATTCAGTGAGAAATGTGAGAGACTTCTAGATCCCATGGCTGGATTTTAAGTAAGGTCTTCACCAAAAGGATCTGAAAAAAACAAATTTTTAGTGGCTAATGAAAGAATCCCTTTGAACTGCTGAGCAAGTAACCTGAGACCCAGAGAGGTTAATTTCCTTCCCCAAATCTCTAGACTTTTTGGCCAGTGCTCCTTTTATCATCACTTTATAGGCTGTATGTTTTTTCGTTTGTCACCTGTATTTATTGTATTATGGTTTATATTATTCTATCATTAAAGTGTTTCTAGAAGAGGTATTTGCTGTTGAAGCAAAAGAATAGCATAATGTAGCTAAGTTACAACAGTGCTCCTTTTATCATCACTTTATAGGCTGTATGTTTTTTCGTTTGTCACCTGTATTTATTGTATTATGGTTTATATTATTCTATCATTAAAGTGTTTCTAGAAGAGATATTTGCTGTTGAAGCAAAAGAATAGCATAATGTAGCTAAGTTACAACAAATGGAAACCCATAGCCATAAATAATTTCTAATTATGTGTCTTGACCTCACGCTGTATGGGCATTAAGGATTTCAAATAAGAGTTGCTTTGTGTGTGTGACCAAGTTTTTAACTGATGAGAATGGAAACCAAGCATCCCGCATACTCTGTTGGAATCAGTGTGAATGGCATTGGCTTTTAATTTCTATTGGAAATATCTGTATCCTAAATTTCAAACGTGGATGTGAGTACTGGATGAAGATTTTAAGTGGTTATTAAAATATTAATTTTCAGTGAGTTATCTCAAAGCCTTGGATATTTATTCTCAAGAAAGCCTATAGAAAATAAATGTTTTAATGTTGGAAAAACATAAGTATAGTTTTCATGTAGTATTTTTATATTGATTTGACTCAGGTGAGAGGAGATGTGGTTAAGTGGTTGTGTAGTTTCTCACTGGTGTAACCCTGAAAGAGTAAATTAAAAAATTAGGGTTATTTTGGGCTAGTTACTTTGAACTAATTTAAAAGAATTATTTGTATTTTATTTAGATATCAAAACTGTATGGTATTTTTAAAATTTATAAATGCCTAATTTAACCAAAATAATTATAGTAAAGTTATTTGGAATTGTTTTTGCTAATCAAGGGATACTTTCTACAGTTTTTAGTAAAACTTAGTTGAAAATACCCTCACTAGGCAAAGCTTTTGATCAGCCTATATCGGCAGGCTTTCCTGTATTGTGGATATGTAACTGAAATGCATTCACTCACCACAGTTTTCTTTTTACTGGAAGGTTGTTTTTTTGTTTTGTTTTTTTTGTTTTTTTAAATCTCAACTTGAGTATTCCTACCCATCTCCCCAAAAGACAGTAGGAAGTACTGTTCCCAGTTTTCTTCTGTAATTCTCAGATGGCAAAAAAGGAAATATGCATGTTAGAGAACCAGCATAAGCATGTCCACAGCTGTGAAGAGCAGTCAGCAATTCATCCAGTCAATCATTTAAGTTCCTCAGAAGCGTGACTCATTTATTCCTTGAACCACAGTTGAGCATTTAGGTTGAACCAGGCACTCTGCGGCAAGCTGGGACTGTGGTCCCAGTTCTTAGTTCTCATAGAGCTGCATGGAAAGGGAAAAGATGTATTATTCAAATGATGACGGAAATGTATGGACAATTGGGACCTGTGGCAAGAGCTATGGAAGACAGGCACACAGTGCTCGGAAGGCCTTTCGCAGGGTGGAGATGGGGTCAACGAATGCCCTTCTGAAGTTGGGGATTACCTGGGGAGGAGCCAGTGCACGTCTGAGCCCAGGCACATGAGGTTGGGGGAATCAGATGAGGGGCCAGGGTCTGCGATGGTGGGGGGAGTCGTGCAAGACAAAGCTGGAGAGAGACATGAAGGCCAGGCCAGACCGTGAAGAGCATCGCAGGCTGATCTTGAGGAGCCTAAATGATCTAACTGCAGTTAGAAACCAAGTGTTTTAACTAGAGAGAGACCATAATCAGCCTTGCAGTTCACAAAGATTGCTCCGACTGCGGTGTGGAGGATTTTCTTCAACAACGACTTCATGGTCCTGTTTTATCAGTTTTTTTATGGCAAGTTCCTGCAAAATGTAAGCTATTTTGTTCACTTTTAGTAGGAAATCAAAGAAGACAGTTCCTTTCTCAAGAGTTTTACTTAATGATCTACTTCTAAAAATCCACTTTTATTCTGACTTGTAATCAAGGCAGGCCCTCTTATCCATAATTATCCTTGGAACTATATCCCACCCTTCATTAAATTGCCACTGATTTTCTCATATTGGTCAGTATTCGGTTGTGTCCTGAACTCCACATGAAACCCATTATAGTGTCTGTTCAGCACCCCGAGAGGTGAGGGTTGCAGTAACTGATTTCTGTAGAGATAACCACATCTGATTCCTTCACCTGCGTGTTTATTTTACATTGAGTCAAAGATAAATATAGTTGGACATTAGTTAAAGCATTTCTTTGGTAATTAAAACAGCATTTATTTGGTAATGACTAGACAGTAAGAGAAATAGTGGAGCTCCATTCTGACTTGTGCAGAGGTGACCGGATGTTTTAAAGGGACAGTGGCCCGTGGAGTGCAATGCGGGCTGGAGCAGAGTCAAGGACGTGAAGAATTTTACAATGCAGGAAGGGGCATGGTCCATATGGGACCCATGTGGGTTTGCTAACTGGGACTTATCCAATTTAGACTCCTACCCTCCCATGGAGGCTGGGAGATAGGGGCTCTATCTTTGAGTGTTGGCTGGAACAAATAAAAATTCTTTGGGAAGCCTTGATTTCTCTGAGGCAGTCATTTTAAGGGGGACTGAGCCTCCTAGGGATGTGGTCTTGAACTGTTAGCTTTAACAATGCAAATTCTGTTCACAGATTCTGTTGAAATGTGAACATTTTCTTTGGAATTTAATAATTTTTTGTGTTCGTTAAGAAACAGGATGTAGACAATCTAGGCCATTTTAAAAACTGAATCAGTTTAGTGACAAGTATACACTTTATATAAAGAATCTAAGTGGATTTCATAGATAAAATAGATCTAAATAGAGCTAATAGATCTAGCATAGCACTGATGAATTTTCATAAGGGAATATACGCACCCAGATCAAGAGACGGAGAGTTACCAGTATTCTAGAAATCTCTTTGTGCCTCTCTCAGTCACTAACCCTGTGCCCAACTTAACTACTATCCAGATTTCTAACAGCATATTTTAGCTTTGCAAATTGTGTTTGAACTTTATAAATGTGCTCTTCTGTGTTTGGCTTCTCTCACTCCATGTTGCTTACAAGATTCATCTGTGGTGTTGCCCACGGCAGTAACTCCCTCCTGTAGCTGTGCAGCAGAGGTCAGAAAGCCAGGTGTGGCTCAGGCCAAGTCTAGCTTGTTGGCCTTATTTTGTAGAGCCCATTACCTAAGAATGGTTTTTACGTTTTTAAAGGATTGTAAAGAAAATAAGCAAAGAATAATAGATGACAGAGATTGTATGTGGCCTGCAAGGCCTAAAATATTTACTTTTTAGCCCTTTGCAGAAAACATTTGCTGATCCGTGATCTATATAGTATTCTAGTGTATAAATATACCATACTATCCATTCTACTGTTGGTAGACATTGGGGTTATTTCCTGGCTTGTGCTATTTTGAATGATGCTGTTTTGAATATTCTTGTCCAGGTATCTTGGTGCACATAAGTGCAGATTGCTATTAGATGTCTACCTGGGAGTGAAATCACTAAGTCAGAAAGTTTGCAAGTGACACTTAGCCTTGGTAGATACCACCAAATGGGTTGCTAAAGTGGCTGCACCATTCAGTGTACACTTCCAGCGGCCATATATGAAAGTTCATTCACTCTATATCTTCCCAGCACTCAGTATCGTCACTGTTTTTCTTTTTAGCTGTTCTCGTGGGTTTAGTGATGGCATATTGTGGTTTTAATTTGCGTTACCTTGGAGACATTGAGGTTGAGCATCTGTTCATTAGTTTGGGGGCTATGTGGTATCCTCTTATGTGAAGTGCCTTTTTTTTTTTTTTTTGGCCATTTTTCTGGGGGTTGGTTGACTTTTTTAAGTTGATTTTTTAAAGTTCTTTATATACTCTAGATATGAGTCCTTTGTGTACTTATGGGTTGCATATATCTTCTCCCATCCTGTGGCTTGTCTTTTTACTCTCTTAATGGTGTCCTCTGATGAATAGAAGTTCTTAATTTTATTTTAGTCTAATTAACATTTTTATTGTTACTGCCTTTTGTGGCCTAAGAAATCTTTACTTACCCTAAGATCATGAAGATATTCTCTTTTGTTTTCTTCTGGAAGCTTTATTGTTTTATCTTTTACACTTAGATCTACATCAGCTGGAAATGGCTGTAGCATATGGTGTGAGGCAGGGGTCAAGGTCCATATTTTATTGTACAGATATTCAGTTGCTCCAGCACCACTGATTGAATAGACCATCCTTTCCCCAGGCCCTGTCGTGTCACCTTAATAAAAAATCAAGTGACCATTTATGTGTGGGTCTATTTGGGATTCCCTTTTCCATTTCATTGGTCTACTTGTCTGTCCTTGGGCTAATACCACACTGTCTAATATCTAATAAGCACTGTCTGCTTTCTAATAAGTCTTGATATCTGGTCCTGTAAGTTTTCCAGCTTTGTTTGTATTCAAGAATATTGGAACTTTTCTTGACTGTTTATATTTACATATGTTTTAGAATCCAACTTGTCAATTTTCATTTCAATTAAGATTGCATGGCATCTATAGCTTAATTAGGGGAACACTGAAATCTTTACAATTGAGTTATTCAATCCTTGGTCATGATAATAGTTTTCCACTTTCAAAAGCTAATTTAATTCCATTTTTATTCTCAGTGTTTCAAAACAACACCACAAATAACATTCCTCCCTCCCTGACCCGTGCTATGATTCCATTAACTTCAGAAGCAGAGATTGAAATGGGTATTTGAATAGCCAGAAACAAAATGTTGACCAGCAAAAAGCCTGGCAAGATAGTGATATGTTTCTGTATCTAGCTTTTTGAAGAGGATATAATTAGGATAGAGACGTGATTGAATCCAAGCAAGAAAGGACCTTCAAGGTCGTCTGCTCCAATTATTAATGTTGTGTCTCTATGAATTTTATTATGTAACCAGCTCCATTTTACTGTGACTTTAAAAATTACCATGTAGGTGTTCGTGCTCAATGCATGGGGTGGCAGCTTGGATAAAAACCCACAGCATATATTGTATATTACAAAATAGCAAGAAGAGAGACTTTTGAAGGTTCTCACCACAAAGAAGTGATAATGTGTGAAGTGATGGATACACTAACTACCCTGATTTGATCATTATACAACATAGATATGTGTCAAAACATCAAACTGTACACCATAAATATGTACAATTGCAATGTGTCAATTAAAAAAAGTAATTTTAAAAATATGTAGCATGGTGTTTGGTGGTAGATGTGCTTTCTAGGCAGCTTTTGCTCTTCTTATAAATTTTTATTGTTTCACCCTAGGACTGTCCCTTCATTGTATGTATGACCTATGCCTTCCATACCCCAGATAAACTCTGCTTCATCCTGGATCTGATGAACGGTAAGCAAAACTTGGAAAGTCTGAATGCCTTGAAAGACTTCGCCATGATGTTAAATCTTAGCATGCATTAATCTAGGCAGACTGGCAATGTGGGTCTTTCGGGTAATTAGGTTCCCCCTGAAGTTTGAGGAAACCTTTTACCCTTTAATCTTCACTGAAAATTCATTTTTCAATGTTGACTGCAACGTCCTTCTGGGCCTCCCAGTCTCTTCCCAAGAAAAGATTCTAGAAAAGATTCTCATGAAATACTTACAGTGAAACTTGATTTTCTGGAATGCAGCTGGCCTAGATCTTTAATTAGCTTATTTCCTGGCCCTCAACTTTTAGGAATGAAATACCTCATAAGAATATAGGCCAAAGATAGAAATGTATTTAAAAACCAACTTTGAAGGACTGACTTTGGGCCAAGTACAGATTTTAGCCCAATCTTCTGCACCTTCTAAATCTGCACTACTGTACATTGATCTTTTAAACTGTGGATGATGACTTTGAAAATGCTGGAAAACGTTCAGCTAGAAAAGGAGCTTTCTGATACTAGAAGGTGTCATGGTATATATCTAAAGTATTTTTAGTAACAAGAACTGAAATAAAGCCTACAATTCACAACTCACATGCCTAGTTTTTTTTTTTTTTTTTTTTTTTAAGTTCACTTGAAGTTTTATTATGTTCCGAGTGTTTGATTTAAAACCAGATCTGGCTGGGCATGGTGGCTCATGCCTGTAATCCCAGCACTTTGGGAGGCCGAGGCAGGTGGATCAACGAGGTCAGGAGATTGAGACCATCCCGGCTAACACTGTGAAACCCCGTCCCTACTAAAAATACAAAAAAATTAGCCGGGGGTGGTGGTGGGCGCCTATAGTCCCAGCTACTCAGGAGGCTGAGGCAGGAGAATGGTGTGAACCCAGGAGGCGGAGCTTGCAGTGAGCCAAGATCACACCACTGCACTCCAGCCTGGGTGACAGAGCAAGACTCCGTCTCAAAAAAAAAAAAACAAAACAAAACAAACAAAAAAAACCACAGATCTACCCCAAAACAGGAAGGCAGGAAAGAATTTCACAGCATAATAATGAGCAAAAGAAGCTAAACACAGCAGCATCTACCCTAGGTGACCCTGCTTATGTGACTGCCAAAACAGGCAAAACTAATGGATGGGGAGAGAGGGCTGAAGAGTGGCTTTTGTGTGAGTGGGGCTGGGGGGTAAGGTCTTGACTGAAAGGGCATAGTGGTAGGGGAGCTTTTGGGATGCTGGGCATCTTTTCCATCTTGATGTGGTGGTGGTTTTACAGGAATATGTGTATGGAGAGAGAAATATGTTTGCGAAAGCAAGGGTAATAAAGTTGGACACACACTCATTTTTATAAATCAATAGAGGCTTTTCCCTTGTGTTTTATAAAATCATTCCCTTACCCTGTTGACAGCATTCTCTGTCTCTGTAATTTGAGGCCATCTGATAATTTCCTTTCTCCGCGTTTTATTATGAAAAATTTCAAGCAGATAGCAACATTGAAAGAATTTTCCTGGGGACACCCACCACCTGGATTTTTTATCAGTTAAAATTTTACTATATGTGCTTTGTCAAATATCTGTCTGTATGATCAGTTTGTTGTTGTTATTGTTGTTGTTGTTGTTGTTTTTTGAGACAGAGTCTCTGTCGCCCAGGCTGGAGTGCAGTGGCACGATCTTGGCTCACTGCAATCTCCGCCTTTCAGGTTCAAGCAATTCTCCTGCCTCAGCCTCCCGAGTAGCTGGGATTACAGGCATGCGCCACCACGCCCAGCTAATTTTTGTATTTTTAGTAGAGACAGGGTTTCACCATGTTGACCAGGCTGGTCTCGAACTCCTGACCTCAAGTGATCCACCCACCTCGGCCTCCCAAAGTGCTGGGATTACAGGCATGAGCCACTGTGCCCAGCCTAGTTTTTTTTGTTTGTTTTTTTGGTTTTTTTGTCTATCCATAGAGCCAGTTGCTAAGTCGTCTGTTGGATCACTCCATGGGTTGATTAATTTACTAGGATTTAGTTAATCAAAGCAGGTTAGGTAGTCCCACCTCGTGATAGCAGAACTAGAAGCTGAGCTGCCAGCCTGAGAATGATGGCTTGGTTTTGGCTGTCTTGTGCTTCCTGTCATTGCATTTAAATCTTCCCAATGTTTAAGTTTTCTCTATAACATTTAAGTTGTTGCTAAACTACAGGAATGAAACATAGGTATATAGACCAAGCAGAAGCATAATTTCCCTTTTTCTGCTGAGTCCTGACTATTTAGGATGACAATGATTTTTGTTTCCTTTAAATTAACATGCTTTGAATTAAATTCTGAATCTGATTCCAGGGGGCGATTTGCACTACCACCTTTCACAACACGGCGTGTTCTCTGAGAAGGAGATGCGGTTTTATGCCACTGAAATCATTCTGGGTCTGGAACACATGCACAATCGGTTTGTTGTCTACAGAGATTTGAAGGTGAGGATGGTTGACAAACTCATTCTGCATAGTAGGTATTGTGTGAATGGTCCTCTAGAAGTCCCCTTCTATTTCATAGAGTCCTGTCATTTTCCTCATAGCCCTCATCTCAGCCCTGATGAAGTCATTAGCTATATGACATTTTATGTCCTCTAGACCAGACTCTGCGGGGACGGAGCGCATGTCTGTCCCTGTCATTATTATAACCCTGGTGCCTACTACAGTGCCTGCTGCAGCACATATACTAAGCCAAATATTTTAGTTGATTAGTTAATGAAAAGCAATTTAGGCCAGGCACGGAGGCTCATGCCTGTAATCCCAGCACTTTGGGAGGTCAAGCAGGGCGGATTACAAGGTCAGGAGATCAAGGCCATCCTGGCTAACACGGTGAAACCCCATCTCTACTAAAAATACAAAAAATTAGCCAGGTGTGGTGGCGGGCGCCTGTAGTCCCAGCTACTCAGGACGCTGAGGCAGGAGAATGGCTTGAACCTGGGAGGCAGAGCTTGCAGTGAGCTGAGATTGCACCACTGCACTCCAGCCTGGACAACAGAGCAAGACTCTGTCTCAAAAAAAAAAAAAAAGAAAAAAAAGAAAAAAAGAAAAGCAGTTTAGGATCCCTTTTGGTGTCACTCATTTCATAATTAATTATAATTCAGCTAATGTTCACTAAGCAACTGATTTGGTCGTGGCTCTGTAAAGGGCTGGAAATGTACAATGATGGATAAGCAAAGAACATATATTTTATGGGGCTTAGAAGCTGGTGAGTGAAGACATAGAATGGCCAAGTCATAACTCCTCTGAGGCAAGGTCTATCAGTGAATAGTGGATGCCGACCAGCCTGCGGAATTTCTCCCAAAGGCCACCCTCAGAGCTTTACATTGTTTTGAGATTGCCTTAAAAATCACTGATAGAGTTTTAGATCCTTGCACTATGTAACCTCCAACTGCTGTGCCCGAGTTTGTGTTCTTGTCCTCTGTGAGAGCTCACTTGCCTTGAAAGCAATGATATGGGAGTATTCTGAGTTTCTCCATTCCAGAACGTGGTGCTTGGTCCTGGGTTTTACATGTGGGAAGGAGATAGAAGCTGGCTCAGGGTGTCCATGGTGACACTCACCTAGTTGTATGGCCAACAGCCTGCAGGCAGGCATGGAGAGAAAGGGACCTTGATGAATTAGTGATTGCGCAAGCATAGAAATGCGTAAATTGTAATAAGAAAAATGATGGGACTGACAATTTGCCAATAGGCGAGAAGATTCCAGGAGAATGTGTTTGCCTCTCATTTCAGATGCCTTCTTGAATGAACCCACAGTGGCCAACTGAAATGTACAGATTATGTTCCTTCCTCTAGGGAGCTGAGATGCTGTGATTGGCTTTTGAAGATTACGTTCTAAAATATTATAAAAATTGTATTTTATTTCCAAGAATGTTATTTTTTTTTTACAAAATACTTTGTGAATTTTAAACCTTTCTGTAAGGTTACAGAATTATTATTATTCTCTTAGTTTTCCTATAAGCATAAAGAAGAAAAATGTATTTTTATTGAATTAGAAATAACTAGACAATAGTTGGCCCTTGACATTTTATTTCCTTATGCGAGCTTTGCAAAAGAACAAAACACATGCTGAAGGCCCATGAAGCGCTATTGTAATACATTCTAATTTAAATCAGTAACTGGTTTCTAACCATCTTTATGCTTTATTTTTATTTTCTAAGCTATTTGGAAGGCAGTGGTATTATTTAATTTCTATTCAAACTTAATTCTAGTCACTCATGATTATTCATGCTTCAGTTTTATAATAGCATGCCATTTATTTTTATTTCAAGCAAAACAATAGTTGATTGCCAGCAGAAAAATATTAAGATGACTATAATTCAATGTATATCCGAGAGACTAGATTTGTTTTTCATGATTATGATGACTAAATCTAATCTTCATGGATACATTTCATCAGAGTTGTGGTCAAAATTATATTTGGTCATTTGGTAGGGCCCTATGTTAATGATGTACTAATAAGCAGAAATGGCACTTATTGGGATTAGTGTGGCACTATGGAATATTTTGATTGCTTAGGTCAGTGTTGATACATTCTTGGAAGCTTCCTGTCTGTCCCGTGCTTCATGGCTTTACTCTTAGAAATCCTTGTGGTTCTCAGAAGCCCAGAAGCTGGTGGACTCACCTCCTGCCCTTGAGAGGCACGCTGTTCTGGCTGCACAGCAGTCCTTGGTACAGTGGAAAGGAAATGCTTTTAATGCTGATGAACTGTGTTCCCAACATTCCTGTGTTACCTGCCCCATGTTTCATTTTCTAATGAGTAGAATCCTTCTCCTCTATCATTACCACTTTGCTGCTGAAGTTAACATGAAAAATATTATTCTCAGTATCATGCCCTACTTCGATGTGATGGGCTAAAGCTATAATTTGTGTTTAGGAACAAACTATGATAAAATAGTAAGATATCAAGTGTCTGCACTGAAAGTTCTCAAAGCCTGCATGGCATTTGGGGCACTCTTATTAAAGATTATTCTCTTTCTGTTTAGCCAGCAAATATTCTCTTGGATGAACATGGACACGCAAGGATATCAGATCTTGGTCTTGCCTGCGATTTTTCCAAAAAGAAGCCTCATGCGAGCGTGTAAGTAGTGCATCAACTTCAGTTCGCCATCATTTCTCTCCTGCCCTTTCAAAGGCGTGGCCATTTGTCACCCCATTTCTCTTGCCAGTGGTGATTTTCAATATGTCAGGAAGATCCAACATCACAGGTTGTGGGAAAGGAGATAAGAACAGGATGCCTTCCTCACTGTCTGCGGAGAGCAGGAATTAACCCACAGTGGAGTTGAACCTGCTCAGGGACCAGGGTGGCCTCTCAGAAACAGTCAGGACCTCAGCAAGAAACCAGAATACATGCTACCTGTGTGACCCTAAAAGTCAGTCAGTTACTGACAGTCTGTCAGTAATGGTAGTGATAAACCCCTCAAAGTTGTCCTAAGGATAAGTCAAAGAGACTGTGCCTAGAAAGGCACCGGGGCAGCTGCGTGGATGTGGTCAAGGGAGGCCCTCGGGGCCAAGTTTCTGTCTTCATCTACTTTTCCTTCTTTTTCAAAAAGGCTTTTCTTCTTTTTTTTTTTTTCCCTGAAGAGAAATTAGGAATATTTCTTTCTCTCTTTTTTAATTAAAGAAACAAATCATCTGCTTGCAGTTTAGGCTTTCACTGCAGGCAATATTGTTAGACTTGGGTCTTGCACCAGGTCCTCTATGTGATCACCCAGAGGGAACTCCTGAGGCCACAGCTCTCAGCCAGCACCTGACACCTCGGGGACACCAGACTGCTTCTGGGTGTGGCCCTGCTTGATCAGTGCAAGTTGGCCCTGACCCGGGGACTTCTCTCTGTACTCGGGGTTGTTAAAAAGACAGCAGGACTAGGACAGTTCCCCCGGGGCTCTGCAGAAATACCATGGAACGTGCACTGGTTTTCATTTCTGTTTCTTTGGTAGGTGATGATCTGGGTGGAAAGTATGAACACATGTACAGTTTGTGGAAAAGCAGACAACTTTTGCTTTATTTTGTCTTTTTGAATGTCTCCTCCTTAGCACTGAATCTTTTAAAATTACATTTTATTGACATCTTAAGCTAACATTCATCTCTGTGTTGACTGGTCTTGAAAAAAAACTCCCAGTGGTCTCATTTCATGCATCTGTGCAGAAAATAAACCATAGATCCTTCTCTTTGTGTAACTAGAAGTAAAGTGGTTCTGAACTGCAATACTTTATGAAGGACTGCATTAAATCAAAATTGCCTTTTAAAGCTCTTATCAAATGTTAATAGTGAATAGCACCGTTTCTGTAAACATATTTCTCTTTTTCTACAGAATCTGGGATATGGTGATAAAAGCATTAGCATTTTGCTAGCACTTTACACTTATTAGGCCAGAACCTGTGGTCGTATAAGCTTCTCTCAGGGAGTTCATCAGATTCTTTTAAGGGAGTCATTTGAATTTTTAATGCCACAGCTATTTGGTATGCTAATTTTTTCAGTTTAGTATAGTCATAACTAAATATGAATCCAAGAGTTCATAAGAAATAATCTTCCAGAGGAATTAACTTTCAGATATGGGGTTATTTATTTCCTAGCAGGACCTAGTCCACTTTTTGCTATAATTCACATGTCAGCTCTGAACTGTGGGCTGTTCTTTTGCCTGCTGTGCACAATATTTGAACAGCATCTGTAAAGAGGTAGGACTGAGAAGGTTGGTTTCCATGTTTAAATAATGATCAGGAGGCTACTACTTTAAAAAGGTAAACATACAACAAAATTTTATATTTTTTATTTTTTTGAGACAGGGTCTTGCTCTGTCTCCAAGGCTGGAGTACAGTGGCGTGATCATGGCTCACTGCAGCCTCCCCTTCCCGGGCCCGAGTGATCCTTCCACCTCAGCCTCCCAGGTAGCTGGGACCACAGTCATGTGCCCCTACATTCAGCTAATGTAAAAAGAAATATTTTTTAAAGACGGGGTCTCCCTATGTTACCCAATCTGGTCTCTAACTCCTGGACTTAAGCAACCCTCCCGCTTTGGCCTCCCAAAGTGCTGGGATTACAGGTGTGAGCCACTGTGTCCTGTCAAAATCCTGTATTTTTAAATAAAGGAGGCATTTTGTGGCTAGGAATAAAGGCTCTGGAGCCAACAGATCTGGGTTTGGGTTCCTCTTCCTAGTTGTGTCAGCCTCATTTTTCCCTTCTGTGAGGAGGAGAGGACAATTATATTTATCTCCTGTGATAGTTGTGAGGGTTAAGTTAACTAAATAATTCAGCAAGTCTTTATTTAACATTTGCTGTGTGCCAGCTGCTGGCGATGCCACGGTAAGACAGAGCTGGCCTCAGACCTCCTCGAACGAGCAGCCCTGAGAACTGTGTCCCCTAAGTGACCAGCATATGGAGTAGTGGCGGTACCAGCAGCATTCACTGTGTCACTCACTGAATATCCAGCTGTCCCAGGCATGCATATGTCATCTTCACGGAAACCCCATGTATTATAGGTGTCACTATCCAATTTTTGTGGTATGGAAATTGAGGTTCAGAGAAAGTAAGTAACTTGAACCAGATCACATGGCTGGTATGCCGTGGGGCTAGAATTATAATCCAGTTCTGTCTGATTCCAAAGCCTGTACTCTTTACGCTGTGTGGATGAACTCCCTGAGGCTTTGGCATGATCTATTTAGTACAAGACTGCAGATTTTTAGCCACAATTTCACCCTGAACTTGGTTTCTCAGATCTTTTCAAAGCTGTAGATGTGATTCTTTGATTTCATCTAGCGGCTGGCCCATCTCCAGAGTAGTATTGTAGTTGAGGTTTTTGATTTGAGCTTAGACTTAGTCCATTTAACGAAAGAATCGCAAATTATTGTAAACTAGAAGTTAACTGTGAAGTAGCCATGAAAAATCACAGGAAAACTTCTGGAGCTGAGCAGATTGTCAGTGACTAATTTGAGTACTAGCCTATTTTATCTAAGAACACAAAGCTGTGTCTCATGTCACAGTGTCTTAAAACGTCCAAGTGTTCGTTCAGTATTAATAGTAGTACAGATCTTTAGCAGAATGCGTCAGGAAGCATTAGCAGCTGCCTTAGGCAGAATCAGAAAACCTCAGCAGCAGGCAGTCCAAGGTTGAGTTTTCCTTGTATCTGGTATAAGCATGGGGGACTGGTCTGCATTCATTTATCTTATTTATCCTGTAGATACCTATTGTAGTTATCTTTCCATTCCAGAACTGTGACTTGATCCTGATAAGTACAGGTTACAAAGTCACCGAAAAGGACTTTCTAGGCAACCCTGAAATTAAACCTTCCCAGAAAATGGCTTGGATGCCCCTCATAGAAATCTCCAATGCTCTCACGGTGTGGCCTGATGACCTTACACTGTCAAACTTTAGGTTCGGGCTGATTGAGCTTTCCAGAATGCTGGATTTGCCCTGATGGACTAATGCCCGTTTTCACTGTTGGATAAAACTCTCAAATACACCTCTTAGACAGAGAGTACCGGACCCACTGATGACCCAGGCTCATTAGTGATCCAGGATAATTTATTCTGAGTAGATTCTCACTGTTGCTGAGCATAAGCAAGTTAAAAATTCTTTTTTTTTTTTTTTTTCCTGAGATGGAGTTTCACTCTTGTTGCCCAGGCTGGAGTGCAATGGCACGATCTCGGCTCACCACAGCCTCTGCCTCCCAAGTTCAAGTGATTCTCCTGCCTCAGCCTCCCGAGTAACTGGGATTACAGGCATGCGCCACCACGCCTGGCTAATTTTGTATTTTTAGTAGAGACGAGGTTTCTCCATGTTGGTCAGGCTGGTCTCAAACTCCTGACCTCAGGTGATCCGCCTGCCTTGGCCTCCCAA
The DNA here is from genome assembly GCF_028885625.2 of Pongo pygmaeus. NCBI lineage: Eukaryota > Metazoa > Chordata > Mammalia > Primates > Hominidae > Pongo > Pongo pygmaeus. The sequence goes on from NC_085931.1 coordinate 36,508,883, forward strand.
GCTGCTGGGATTACAGGCATGAGTCAGCGCACACGGCCTAAAAATTCTTATACTAAGATAAGCACAGAGATGCAAAGCCCCAACACGATTCCAGTGGCTGCTGTATGTGGCCCCATGACGTTTGTGCAGTGCTCACAGCAACCCTGAGAAGTAGAGATGTCATTTGATTACCCATTTTACTGATGAAGAAAATTAATTGTGGATGAAAAGGTTGTAGGGCATACAACCTTTTGCCAGAGCCCTGTCAGGCTGCATCTTGGAAAGTTCCCCACCGGCTGCCTCGCGTGCTTCCTGCTGCAGCCGGGCAAGCTTAGCCCTTCAAGGAGGGGTGGAGAGTGCTAGAGCGGGAAGGGCTTTCGAATTGCAGACGGTGCAGATTACATATAAAATGGTTGTCCTCCTAAGTGATTTTTCTCAACTTCCTGAAAATCATCTTCACATTTGCTTAGTGCTGAGTCCTTTGACCTTCTGCAGCTTTTGAAACCTGACACGTGATTTCTCCATCTTATGTACAACTGGGCTTATGTTCCTCCTTCTTCCCCATCCCCCTGGGGTCTGTTGCTGACCATGACCAAGCTGATGCCCCTGTGAGCTCAGGTCCTCAGCACAATTGGTGGTACCACACAGGGGTGGACGTCTCCATGCCTTCAAGGTCTACAGTGCCGCAGTGTGGTCGCCTGTTCATCATCCATTCCCTCCTCCCTTTCCCTGCCTCCCCCAACCCCATGCACCTCCACATGAGAGCTCCTGAAATGGCAGGAGAACCTTTGCTCTTCATAGCTGGAGTAGAGAAGGACTAATGAGATCCCGAACTTACATTTTACATATTTATTTTATATGCTTATTTATGTTAATTCATACATGAGTGAAGGCAGAAAAGATCTTTTTCCCATTGGATGTTCAGTGCGTCATGTTTGCGGTGAAGCACAACTGTCCCCTCTCCTTTGTTTACAGTCGCTGCCGTCTAATGAATGACACCCGGACCTTGGGGCGCTGTTAGTGTTTTCTAAAGTGGGCATGCTCTGATAACTGTGTATACTTTCTTCTCCCTAGTGGCACCCATGGGTACATGGCTCCCGAGGTGCTGCAGAAGGGGACGGCCTATGACAGCAGTGCCGACTGGTTCTCCCTGGGCTGCATGCTTTTCAAACTTCTGAGAGGGTGAGTTGAAATGCATCCTTCTAGTGCTGTCCTCATGGCAGCAGGAGCTTGGATGAAAACTGAGAATATGTAGAAATGACTAGACACTAATCTTATTTTAAATCACACAGTGATCTTTAAGCCACGTGCTAATCTGGAAGACTCTGTCTTAGAAGAGTGAAAGCTGCTTCCCGATAAGCTGCTAGATAAAAGCTTATGGCTTTGTATTTTTATTCTATACCATGTAGGAATCAGAATTCTTTTAAACCTAAAATTAGACTGCTTCGAATTTTTTTCTTTGATAAGCCACGTTGTAGAAATAAATATTGTTTTGAAATGTAGGTAATTTAAAAAGGTAGAATGATTTTTTCCCTAGAAATTAATTATTCATCATCTTGAGGGTTTACAGAATTTTGAGAGTTACAAAAAAAGGATGAAAACCCAAAGTAAACCTATTTTATTTTATTTTGTTTTGTTTTTATACAAGGTCTCTCTCTGTTGCCCGGCTGCAGTGCAGTCACACAGACATGGCTCACTGTAGCCTCGACCTCCTGGGCTCAAGCTATCCTTCCACCTCAACTTCAGTCTCCTGAGTAGCTGGGACTACAGGCACACACCATCACACCCGGTTAATTTTTTTTTTTTTTTTTTTTGAGATGTTGTCTCACTCTGTCTCCCAGGCTGGAGTGCAGTGGCGCATCTCCGCTCACTGCAAGCTCCGCCTCCCGGGTTCACGCCATTCTCCTGCCTCAGCCTCCCGCGTAGCTGGGACTACAGGCTCCTGCCACCACCCCGGGCTAATTTTTTGTGTTTTTTTTAGTAGAGACGGGGTTTCACGATGTTAGCCAGGATGGTCTCGATCTCCTGACTGGGTGATCCGCCTGCCTCGGCCTCCCAAAGTGCTGGGATTACAGGTGTGAGCCACTGTGCCTGGCCTACACCCGGCTAATTTTAATGTTTTTAGAGATGAGGTCTTGCCATGTTGCCCAGGCTGGTCTCGAACTCCTGGCCTCAAGCCATCCTCCCACCTCAGCCTCCCAAAGTGCTGGGATTAAAGGCCTAAGCCACCACACCTAGCCGGTGAACCCATTTTAAAAAGCTTGCATTTATTGGGGAAAATGCTGAAATTAATTTGTCTTTTAAAGCTAGTAATATACTTGGCCCTTGTTCTGAACTACCAAAGATGATGAAATAAAGTAGAAAAGATTATGAGAGGAAAGTACTCTCAAAATATGTTCTCATATTAAACACTTAACAATTATGTTAATGTTTCCACTAATTCTAAGACTTTTAGCCAATATCAATGGAAAACTTCAGTTAAATTTTTTTATTATTCAGACTCATAAATCATTTTACATTAAAATTTCCTAGTTAAGATTTTCCTTTTAATATTTTCATATGAACACAGTCCCGATAGTTTGCTAAATGTTGCACCTTTCCGTCGGAGAGCCTAACTGAGCACCACTGCATCTTACTACATTTAGCACATTCTGGAGAGAGGCTGAATTCCACATTCCCCCAAAACTAGGTTCTGAGCACCCTCTGTTTCGTCAGGACTCTGATAATCCAGTTGTTCTCTACTTTGCATTCACTTGTGATCTAAAATTGTATTATTACTTAGAAAGTCGGGTTCTGTTATTCCTTAATTGAATTATTATATTTGTGGAGCCTGGATGGCTTTAATTCATGTCATCAGACTAGCTGACCTAATTAGAGAGTTTATCTAAGCAAACCAGAGAAAGCCATTTCCCCTATGAGATGCTGTTCTCCCCAGTGGAGTCGCTTCTATGCATATGGAGTGCATGAAGACACCCAGGAGGTCTTTATTTTGGATCTCTGCTGGAGATGTGGTTGGAGACAGACAGCCCCTACCTACAGAATTTGGAGATGATAAAAAGAAAACTCTGTGCAACAGCTGAACTGTTGAATGCAAAAATCAGCAGTAAAATCTGACAATCCCAGAAGCCTTGTATTTAGGGCTTTGTGTACTTCTTTGTTTTGTTACTCTAGCTGTTAAAATGTCCGTGCATATAGGCTGGGGAGGATTGCTGTAACACTGCTTCATTTTTTAAAAGACTAGAGGGTTTTGTTCAATAACTCTGTCTGCTCCAACAGTGTGGTTTGTGGCTAATAAAATGAATTCAGTCTTATTTGGCTGTAATTCAGCTTTGGCATTCTGAACTGGAAGGTATTAATTCCTTTGTGAAGTCCTTGATTGGCCTTGATGGAAGCATTATGTTCAGTGGGGCTCCTGCTGAAAAGAGTCTTGACAGACAGGAAGACATCCTGAGGATGGCCGTGAGGCTGGGAGGGATGGATGAGATAAGTGGAGAGTGGTGAAATTGCTAGAAATGATGGCCTCCGTGGAAAGACTGAAAGAGCTGAGTGCAGAACTTAGGGGAGCGCATGGTTGGCTCCAGCTGCTGGAAGGCCGTCTTGAAGGGATCATATGCATGCTGTGTAACTCCAGAGCGATGCATTTTGAGGAGAAGAAAGATTGCAGTTTGATACAAGAATGTCCAGTCATTTAAGCTATGCAGTGAAGGAGGGTTCTGCCTCATGGATAGCAGGCTCCTTGTCACTATCTGGTGACCATCGATTGAGACTGAAATGGAAGGAATCTTTCCAGTGCTTGATAGATAGGATTAGATGAATCTCCCCCACTAGGATTTATTATCTCATGCCATTCCTTCTATTGTTTGTTCAGAAGTCACTCACAGATAGGATATAGCACTGGAGCCAAAGAGCAGGAAACATTTTTGACTTAAGTGATTTAAATTAAATGTGATAAGCATTTACTGAGTACCTGTAATGTACAAGAGACTGCTTGATGCTGTGGGGGAAGGAAAGGGGTAAGGAAGGAAAAAAGGAGAGGGAGGGAGGAAGGGAGGAAGGAGAGGGAGGGAGGAGGGAAGGAAGAAGGGAGGAAGGAGAGGGAGGAAGGGAGGAAGAAGGGAGAGAGGAAGAGAGGGAGGGAGAAAGAAAGGGAAGGAGGAAGGGAGGGAAGGAAGGAGGAAGGAAGAAGAGGGAAGAAAGAAAAGGGAAGGAAGGAAGGGAGGGAAAGAAGGAAGGAAGGAAGCCAGCCAGCCAGCCAGGAAGGGAGCCACACAAAATCCTTGAGGGATAGGCAGTCCAGGAAGAGTAGCTATTGATATACACACCGGATCAGGAGCTGGCCAAGCTGTGCTAAGTTTGACAGTAGCGATGTGCTGGGAGCACAGACATGACAGAACCAATTCCAACCTGGAAGTGTGGGGTTGACATCATGTGGGAGATGGTCTGTCGGGTAGGCTTTGAAGATAGGTAGGATGACAATACAAAGCCTGGGAGCAGGGGAAATAACAGCTTTCTATGTTTCTCAAGAGGGAGGGAGTGCTGAGGGAGAAGGCTCAGATGGTTGGGTCAGCACTGGGAGGACCTCGGATGCAGTGCTGGGAAGTTTGACCTTTATCCTCCAGGCCCCCTAGGCTGAAAGCTTTTCAGCGGAGTGGTGGCAGGGTTGGGTGGCTTTTCATTAAGATGATTCTGGAAGCAGCCTGGAGCAATGGAGGAACCGAGACAGGAGGCAGACAGAAGAATGTGAGCAAAAGGCAGTGAGCTTGTGCAGCAGCCCTGGAACCTGACAGGAGCAAATGACATGGCGGCATTGCAGAGTTAGCTTCCGTAACACTTCAGTGTTTTCGTGGGGTGTGTTTTGTTTTTGTTTTTTTATAGATGGTTGGATATGGAAGGCTAGAAGTTAAACATGCTGCAATTTAGATTCAAGATGATTGGGAGAATAACGATGTCGTTACTAAAATCAGCGTCTGTAAAATTTCAGTGGTTCACATGAAACTGAAGTGTACGGAGGGCCTTTCAGGAGCAAAACCCTGTGGCGAGGCGGGCAGGAGGTGGGACCATGTGCAGGAGCCCTCACTGCCTCAGCTGTGAACAAGGGGAAATGCCACCTGTTCTACTTCCTCACAAAGTTGCATGTGGGAGAACCTCAAAAATATGCCTGTCAGCCTCCTTTGCATTTTTCCTATGTTGCAGAGAAGGGAGCCCCTGGCAGCTGTCTTTTCTCAGGCACACGGGGCCTAAGAAATCAACTGAGTGGAGGAGGAGATTGACTAGGCAGGGTCTCCGAGGCACAGGCTTGGGCACAGTCCCCTCTGCATCCTAACACTCTCCTGGGGCGCCTGTCCTCAACCCTGGGGGACACTGGGCAATGGCTGGAGGCATTCTTGGTCATCATAACTTGGGAAGGGGCTGCTACTGGCATCCCCTAAGAAGAGGCCAAGGATGCTGCTCAACATCCTATGAGGCACAAGACAGCCCCCGCAACACCCCAACAAAGAATCCTTTAGCCCTAAATGTCAACAGTGATGAGGGTGAGGACCACTGCCCCAGAGCAAGTGGCCTTCCCTCCTCCCACAGCTGTTCAGTGAGGTTGAATCAATGGCCACCAAGGAAGAGTCTTTCTATTTTCTTTTCTTTTTTTTGGGACGAAGTCTCGCTCTGTTGCCCAGGCTGGAGTGCAGTGGCGCAATCTCGGCTCACTGCAACCTCTGCCTCACAGATTCATGCCATTCTCCTGCCTCAGCCTCCCAAGTAGCTGGGACTACAGGTGCCTGCCACCATGCCCAGCTAATTTTTTGTATTTTTAGTAGAGACGGGGTATCACCGTGTTAGCCAGGGTGGTCCCGATCTCCTGATCCCGTGATCCGCCTGCCTCGGCCTCCCAAAGTGCTGGGATTACAGGTGTGAGCCACCGCGCCTGGCTGGTCTTTGTATTTTCTATGTTTTAATCCTCCTTGCTCTGACCAACGTGTCCCCTTGCTTTGACCAACGTGCCCCCTTGCTTCTGCTGAAACACCTTTCTGCACACTTCATTTTATCTTCATCCCCTACAAGAATACTGCAAGGCACTTGGAGAAGGAGTCTGGATGGGAGAAAGGTGTCAAGGCTTGAGAAGGCGTTTTGCGTCCCTGGACTCACAGTGATTGATTGAGCTGCTCATATGCCCTATCTTTGAGTGCTGGTCACTACTTCTATTTCAGATGACTTTGTCAGATACTTAAGAGCGTCTGTGTAGGAAGATGCATCCATGTTGCAAATCTGTGGAGCTGCCGTCGTGATCTTCACCTAGATTTAAGATGTCTGTTAAGGAAATCAATTGATGTGACAGTGGCCTCGATCTTAAGCTTGTCACCGTTGATTGTCTCCCCTTGGAGTTGTCAGACATGAGGAGAGAGCCTGGGCAGTGGCCTAGGGAGAACTGAGTGCTGCTGGTGCTATTGAGTTTGTTCCAGGAGGGGAAAAAGGAAAGTTTATAAATATTTTGGCAGCTACTGGCTTAGGTTTGAAATGCACATTTAATATAACATGCCATCTTTTGGGTATTTTATTTTATTTTATTTTATTTGAGAGGGTGTCTCGCTCTGTTGCCCAGGCTGGAGTGCAGTAGTGTGATCTTGGCTCACTGCAAGCTCTGCCTCACAGGTTCACACCATTCTCCTGCCTCAGCCTCCCGAGTAGCTAGGACTACAGGCGCCCACCACCACGCCCAGCTGATTTTTGTATTTTTAGTAGAGACGGGTTTCACCTTGTTAGCCGGGATGGTCTCGAACTCCTGACCTCGTGATCCACCCACCTTGGCCTCCCAAAGTGCGGGATTACAGGCATGAGCCTCCGCGCCCGGCCTCTTTTGGGTATTTGAAAATTAACTTTTGATGTGAGAGTTTTTAATCACATAATTTTTTGAACCCATTGTTTGCCCATGAAAATGATGTAGAGCTAACTTGGGTGGGGTGTGTGTTTTGCCATCATTTATAATGCCCTGAACAATTTTCCAGCTCATTTAGGGGAAGCGTGCAGCTGTTCCATTCTATCTGTAGTTCAGAAAGCTGCATTTGACCACAGGACATGTGAATTCTTTTCCCACAACGCTCCCTGATGCAGCCAGCATGTTGCATGGGAAGAGCTTGGCCGTGCCTTGTAAGCTGTTGACAGGCCTGTTACTGTCTCCTATTTAAAGCGGCTGCATCAGGGAGCAGCTGCGATCACACAGGATCTGTGCACACCACGTGCCTCACTCAGAATGGAGATTATTACTATCATAGGTTTTCTTTAACGTTTTTCAAAATAGAAACCAAGTCTTTGGCTTTGTTCACAAAGAATAATCAAGAATGCATTGGAAACAGATGTGCATCAAGATTTCAACTTGAAAGACCAAACTGTCTGAACATGGCAGCATAGACTTGAATAGCTGAAGAGCATTTTCTGATAATTTCTCATTGAGCCGGACATGGAATCGCTATATTTATAAGTGGAATTTGTACCAATGGGGCCCATGTGCTGGAAATGGTTTTGGCACCACTAACTTTAACTCCAAGTCCCCTCACAAGCCTCCCTGTGGTCTCATGAAAGACTTTTTAAATTTAGCACCGAGCGCTTGTGTCAGAACACAGCAGGCTGCAAGGACACCGGGACCAGATGGAGGAGTGGGGTCCTCTGGCTTTGCACGCAGGAGCCAGGTCGAGGGATTTGTCAAAACACCAGGAGATCTTCACTTAATCCCTTTTTATACATTAAGGAACATCGTCGGGTGGAAACAGCTAAGTGTCAAGCAGGAAGACTAAGGTTTTCTTAAGATTTGATAAACTTTCATTCCTTTTCTCTGCAACCGCAAACATGTTAATATTTCCGTGGATTTTGTATAAAAGAATGATACAAGTATGTTTTTAAAAATTATAAATAACAGATATTGTTTGCTTTTATATCTGCTTTTTAAATGTGGTAATTGTACATTTTTTCCTTGGAAATAAGGCAAAAAGAATATTTCCAATCAAAATCTGTTTTAAAAGTTAACAAATGCTTGCTGGGTGCTAATTTACCTTGTTTTGATCTTTTTTTTCCCCCCCCAATTAATGCTTCTAAGAGATGGCAATTAGTTTGTATTTCACTGCATATGGAAGGAAATAAAGGACTAGAGTGCCCTCTCTTGTACAAAAAGAAAATTAAAGTGTTTCAGACAATAAATGGTCTGAAATGTAATAATCTCAAAAGATAGTTCAATGTATAACCTAATTAATTCAGTAGGATGACCAGCTCAGTAGCAGTAAGTAGCAGGGCAAGATAAGTGGCATTTTAATTCTTTTTTAGAATCTCTGATTTATGTATTCAACATTCTAATCCATTTTATGGAGTTAATATTAAAATATGTTGCATAATATCCTGCCTGCCTCAGATTATATCATATATGCCTTACAAATAAATTTATAAGGTTACTACTTTCTAGGCACATCTTGCTGTAAGAAAACTCAATCATATGTGTCCCTTTAATTTTGAAAATGAAAAATAAACCATGGTATTCTGTTTGCATATTTAATAGTGTCTTTTAATGATATGATTTCCTTTGAAAGCCAGCTTCTCCAAAGTTTTTAAAACATGAGAAAGAGTGAGAATAATCTGTTTTACATAGTTTACCAAGTAGACATTCATTTCATAACGTAAGAGTTACCTTTCTTAATTTCACCAGTGGTTACTGTATTAGGTACCTACCGTGTACTGCCATTGTCTTGGCTACTTGCATAGATGTCACTTTAGTTTTTCCCTTCACTGCTTCTGTGAAGTATGCGGCTTGATCCCCACTTTACAGATGAAGAATTGATACTGAAGGTTTCTATGTGGCTGACAGTCACTAAACAAACAAGTCACAACTTGAACCCAGCTTTTCTGACTCTGGAGTCTGGGGTTCTGCACAGGGAAAACAGGAAGTGCTCAGAGCTGTGGAGAATCTGCTGGTGCACGGTTAGTTTCTGTTTTCATCAAAGGGATGTATTACTTAAAATGACTGGTTTCTAGGGGTGAATCGTTTCATCTCCTTCATGTTTTGGTTCAACTGCTGTTCCTTGGGCTCTTTGAGGGACCAATATCCATTTTCCTGAAAAATGTACATGAAAGTTAATGTTTAGCTCGAACTCTCATATGACAAATGTTATATAAATGACTTTTATTCTCATGATTACCTGTTGGCTAGTTATATATTCTTTTCTAATGATGTTTCCATTGGAACAGCGTATTTTAGGGCCACAAGTTCACTGAAGTGAAATTCAGGCAGTTCAAGTAAGATACAAGTCTTGCTATTTCAGGACCTAGCATTTATTCACCAGTTCTTCTATGGAAATGATAAATGTTTACGGCTTTTGCATTTCTCCAGTTTTGAATGAATAGTGGTAGGACATCATACTTTACCCAAATATTAGTCAGTGATATGTGCTGTGTCACCTGATGCCATATTTTAATAGAACAATTCTTTATTTCTACAGTCACAGCCCTTTCAGACAACATAAAACCAAAGACAAGCATGAAATTGACCGAATGACACTCACCGTGGTAAGGGGATTCAAAACTGTATTCTTGTCTGCATGGTAATTGTCATGCTTCATTCTGTCAATAATAAAAAATGCTATTACATAAAATATTATAGGAAATATAAAATTATGTATAGACATAATAAAAATTTGCTTTCTTGAAACAAATAAATGCAGATACAATTTCTAAACGAATTTCTAGGAGAAAAATTAATGGAAATAGATGCCAAGGCAAAAATCAGGATTTACTAACAAACAGTATGAGGAAGCTAGCAAAAGAACTACCATCAGAGTGAACAGGCAACCTACAAAATGGGAGAAAATTTTCGCAACCTACTCATCTGACAAAGGGCTAATATCCAGAATCTACAATGAACTCCAACAAATTTACAAGAAAAAAACAAACAACCCCATCAAAAAGTGGGCGAAGGACATGAACAGATGCTTCTCAAAAGAAGACATTTATGCAGCCAAAAAATACATGAAAAAATGCTCACCATCACTGGCCATCAGAGAAATGCAAATCAAAACCACAATGAGATACCATCTCACACCAGTTAGAATGGCAATCATTAAAAAGTCAGGAAACAACAGGTGCTGGAGAGGATGTGGAGAAATAGGAACACTTTTACACTGTTGGTGGGACTGTAAACTAGTTCAACCATTGTGGAAGTCAGTGTGGCGATTCCTTAGGGATCTAGAACTAGAAATACCATTTGACCCAGCCATCCCATTACTGGGTATATACCCAAAGGACTATAAATCATGCTGCTATAAAGACACATGCACACACGTATGTTTATTGCGGCACTATTCACAATAGCAAAGACTTGGAACCAACCCAAATGTCCAACAATGATAGACTGGATTAAGAAAATGTGGCACATATACACCATGGAATACTATGCAGCCATAAAAAATGAGGAGTTCATGTCCTTTGTAGGGACATGGGTGAAATTGGAAATCATCATTCTCAGTAAACTATCCCAAGAACAAAAAACCAAACACCGCATGTTCTCACTCATAGGTGGAAATTGAACAATGAGAACACATAGACACAGGAAGGGGAACATCACACTCTGGGGATGGTTGTGGGGTTGCGGGAGGGGGGAGGGATAGCATTAGGAGATATACCTAATGCTAAATGATGAGTTACTGGGTGCAGCACACCAGCATGTCACATGTATACATATGTAACTAACCTGCACATTGTGCACATGTACCCTAAAACTTGAAGTATAATAATAATAAAATAAAAAAAAACAGAAAAAAGAAAAAAAGAAAATTGAGAACAGAAGTAAAGAAATCAAAAAAAAGGAGAAATTACTGAGATGCCAACGAATGAGAATGCCTTCCGGTTCTTCTGATCTGCCCCCAGCCTCATTGATTTTGCAACTGATTAGTTACCTTTTCATGTTTCTATAGAGTAAATATTAATTCATAATGAGGCTGCAATTTTTAATACTATTCTTATCCTAGTAATAGCCTTTAAGTCTGGTTGAGTGTTAGGATGCTGTTTCCATGAATGGATTTTTGAAATCTTACTCGTCTTTTCCCCAGAATGTGGAACTTCCAGACACCTTCTCTCCTGAACTGAAGTCCCTTTTGGAGGGCTTGCTTCAGCGAGATGTTAGCAAGCGGCTGGGCTGTCACGGAGGCGGGTAGGCCATTGTTCCTGCCTTTCAGTATCTTTACCAGAAGAGCAAAAGAGTGATTTTAAATACTGCCTATCAAAAGTCATCCCTAGTCATTAAAATCTTCCATTTTGACTTGAAAGAGGAAAAAAATAAATCACATGGGAAATATACATATATTGTCCTATGTGTTTTATAATTAGGAAGTTGAAGAAGTCACTCACTTTTTTACTTTATTTATTTTTGAGATGGAGTCTTGCCCTGTCACCCAGGCTGGAGTGCAGTGGCGCGATCTCGGCTCACTGCAACCTCCACCTCCTGGGGTTCAAGTAATTCTCCTGCCTCAGCCTCCTGAGTAGCTAGGACCACTGGTGTGTGCTACCATGCCTGGCTAATTTTTGTATTTTTAGTAGAGATGGGGTTTTGCCATGCTGGCCAGGCTGGTCTCAAACTCCTGACCTCAGGTGATCCACCTGCCTTGGCCTCTCAAAATGCTGGGATTATAGGCGTGAGCCACTGTGGCCAGCCCACTTTTTAACTTTTAAAGATTGACCTTGTAGATGACAGAAATGAATTCTGATATTTTGTAGTCCATTTGTTTTTTAGTGATGGTTATATTTGTGATTGTGGCAGTTTAACATTCTGATCAGATTCTCACATATTTCTCTCATGCATAACTGAGTAACTGCGATCTAACACATGCTCACTATTCTCCTGCCCCAAAACACTGAACAGTAATATCTGGAAAGCTTATAGAGAGGGACTTAAGACAGACCTTTCTCCTGTATCTCTTCGCCCCCAGGCTTGCTGGGCATAAGAAATAACTTTTAACTGTATATTACCTATATGTATATCATACATATGTGTATGTATTTTTAGTGTGCATATTATACATATAAGCATTTTATGTAGATAGCTAAATAATGTACATATATATGAATGTGTCCTTCTTTATCAATTTGCAAAATTACCTATTCCTGCTATAATAGATGAAGATTTAGCTCACTCATTACTGTCTCTGTAGCCTTCCCTTCCTCCACCTCTCCACCTCTCAAAAGTTGAAACGCTATTTTGAGCTCCTCTTTTGCTTGCCTCTGTAGCTTTAAGTTCTATGCTTAACCCAGTCGTGCCTTTTTCCAACTATAAACAGTATCTGAGTTGAGGATTTTGACATTCCTTTCATTGACTTCTGTCTCATGTTCTTTCATGTTAATTTTTATTTTTACATTATCAAGATGATACTGCTTTCTATTCTGTGATCATAATCAATCATAATCAATCTTTGTGCTTTGCATATAGGTTGATTTCAAAAGTTGTGAATGAAGAAGGGGGTATTTACACTGTTAAGGAATCAAAAATGTTGTTCGTTACATGGTTTCTACTTAGCCTGCTAATAAACCTTAAGTTAGTTTATTACCTTAATAAACCTTAAGTTAGTTTATACATACATATATAGTATGTTAGTTTATTCAGTTAGTTTATTACCTTAATAAACCTTAAGTTAGTTTATACATACATATATAGTATGTTAGTTTATTCAGTTAGTTTATTACCTTAATAAACCTTAAGTTAGTTTATACATACATATATAGTATGATCTCTCTCTGTCTCTCTCAAAAAAGAATATGATAGTTGTGGACTTTGTTTTTCCATGATGTTTCTTTCGGGAAGGACTCAGCCTGCAGCTGCAATGAGAAAGAGGTGCTCTATTTCTGCTGATTGGCATCATCTCACCCAACACTTCCCTTTCCAGTCTTCTGGACTGAATCTGCCATTCACTTGATTCCCTGCCTCCTGCTATATTTAGGCTAGATATAGAATTCTAAGCAAATAATAATTTTCCCCCAGAGCTTTGAAACTCTTACTTTATTGTGTACAAGCGAGCAGTCAATGCAGGTCATGGAGCTAGGTTACCACTTGCGATGGCAGACACGTAGCATCCCTTGTGCTCGGAGACTCATGTTCTTCAGCTTGGAGACCACCCTTACTTTACTTATTTGACGTTTATCCTCCTCTGTTTCTCGTAGAACTCTTATTAGCTGGATGCTGGGATTCCTTTCTAGATTTGGGCCTCTGTGCATCTGATCTTGTATATTATCTGCATCTTTGCTTTAATTCTTTGTTTTACTTGCCGATAGCATAAATTTTCAACCCTTTTGTTGATTTCTTTCTAACAATCTTTAGCAGGTTTAATTTCTTAAAAGTAGAACCCTTCAGGGATTTTACGCCATGTTAAACACCTTGCTGCAGGTGTTCTGGAGTTGGGTGTGGGGGAAGGAAGTACGGTGGGTATGGGTGTGCATTTGTGTGCAAGTGTGCAGCTCAGTGCCCAGAGCTCCAGTCCTGTGTCTCATCCCCCAGCCACACACACCGTGGTGAGCTGGCGCTCAGCATGCTGGCTCTGTCCCCAGGGCAGTAGCTCTGCCCTGCTTTGCTGTCAGTCACTGCCCCTGTGTCAGCACCCCCTCTTGTCTGCTGATGGCCCTCTCTCTCTCGTGGTGGATTTATTATTTTAATATTTGTTTTTACTTTTTATTTATTTATTTTTTTGAGATTGAGTCTCGCTCTGTTACCCAGGTTGGAGTGCAGTGGCACAATCTTGGCTCACTGCAAACTCTGCCTCCCAGGTTCAAATGATTCTCCTGTCTCAGCTTCCTGAGTAGCTGGGGCTACAGGTGTGCACCACCGTGCCCGGCTAATGTTTAGTAGATATGGGGTTTCCCCATGTTGGCCAGGCTGGTCACGAACTCCTGACCTCAAGTGATCTATGCGCCTTGGCCTCCCAAAGTGCTGGGATTACAGGTGTGAGCCACCGTGTCCGGCCTATTTTTGTTTTTTAAAAGCAATAGTATCTCACTCTGTCACCCAGGCTGGAGTGCAATGGCATGATCATAGCTCACTCCAGCCCCAAACTCCCGGGCTCAAGTAATTCTTTGGCCTTAGCCTCCCAAGTAGCTGAGACCACAGGCCCACATTACCATGCCTGGCTAACATTTTTTTTTTTTTAAATAGAGAAGGTGTCTTGCTATGCTGCCCAGACAGGTCTTGAACTCCTGGCCTCAAGTGATCTTCTCCTCTTAGCCCCCAAAGAGCTAGGATTACAGGCATGAGCCACCATGCCTGTCTCCTGTGGTGGGTTTATATCTCCATGTTCCTTTCCTGCCATTTCAGTGGTTATTGAGACTATATGAAGTTGCATGCTTTCACGCAATCACTGGCTTGAACCAGAAACCTTCTTTCTGGGGCATTTCTAATTGCTTGGATATATGCAAGTAAACTTCTTATTTAGCTTACCACATTTAATGTGTCAACAATGATGGGTACAAAATGGAACCCAGTAAGAAAATCACCAGAGTGTTTCCAGTAAAAATGCACAAGGATACGCTCTGACTTGGATCCCATTCCTTCATTCAATGTCTGTTTACTGGGCACACACTCATGCTACCCCGTAAAGTGGCTGAGGCAGTGCACATGGTAGGCATGGCCCCTGCCTTCCTGAAGCTCATGCTATGGGAAAGCCATGGTGTAGAAACATCAAGTGAGACAGGTCCAGATAGTGAGAAGTACCTGTGTGGGGGATGAGGCGCCACCTTATGAAGAAGCCTGGGGAGGAACACTCCGGCTGGAGGGGTCAGCGAGGGAGGACTTCCAGGTAGAATCATTGCTCCCGTGATCCAGCAAAGCCAGGTCTCCTAGGCCCTGGGTTTGGTTATAAATGCGAAGCAAGACTTTGGAGAGTTTTGAGTAGAGGAGTGGTGAGTTCATTGAAGAAGAAGATTTGGGCGCTATATGAAGTGGGATGGGGCTGCAGGTGGGCAGGACTAGAGGTCAGAGGAGGAGACATTAGAGCAGTTCAGGCAAGAGGTGCCAGGACCCTGGTTCCTCAGTGTTTCTGGCAGTACGTCTATCATCCCTTCCCTGCCCACAAATGCCAGTAGCACCCTGAGCAGGAATCACCACCCCTGGCCAGGCGCAGTGGCTCACGCCTGTAATCCCAGTACTTTGGGAGGCCGAGGTGGGTGGATCACAAGGTCAGGAGTTTGAGACCAGCCTGACCAACATGGTGAAACCTCATCTCTACTAAATATACAATAATAATAATAATAATAATAATAATAATTAGCCGGGTGTGGTGGCATGCACCGGTAATCCCAGCTACTCAGAGGCTGAGGCAGGAGAATCGCTTGAACCCAGGAGGCGGAGGTTGCAGTGAGCTGAGATCGCACCACTGCACTCCAGCCTGAGTGACAAAAAAAAAAAAAAGAAAAAGAAACACCACCCCTAAGCGAGAGTCTCGTGAGGATGGGAGGTGGTAGGAAGTAGTCAGGTCTGGGTCTGACCAAGGGGTGGCTGTGAAGCCTGAGGGAAGACAAGCATCCAGGACCATCCTGGCTGGGCCTGTGCAGGAGCAGTGCGGAGAGGGCTGTGTTAGCCCTGCCTGCATCCCGTGAGTGGGCTGGGGAGTAGGAGTGTCCTGGAACACAGGTTGGTGCTTGGGATACAGATTTAGGAGTCCTATAAGGGCACTCAAGCTCTGGGATGGGTGAGATGCCCCAGGGACTGACTACTGAAGGGCCCCAAGAAGCAGCCCTGAGCTCTGTGACAGGATGTGGAGAGAGAAAGTCAGTGGCATGTTCTGGGAGTACTCCTCCCCCATGCGGGCTTTTCCTTGGAGCGTGCAACTTGTTTTTTTTTTTTTTCCTGGCAACAGATTCTCACTCTGTCACCCAGGCTGGAGTGCAGTGGCACAATCTCGGCTCACTGCAACCTCTGCCTCCCGGTTTCAGGCAATTCTCCTGCCTCAGCCTCCCGAGTAGCTGAGACTACAGGTGCCTGCCACCACACCCAGCTAATTTTTTGTATTTTAGTCGAGACAGGGTTTCATTGTGTTGCCCAGACTGGTCTCGATCTCCTGAGCTCAGGCAATCCACCCACCTTGGCCTCCCAAAGTGCTAAGATTACAGGCATGAGCCACCATGCCTGACCAACTTTTGCTGTGGGTACTCCGAGTTTTAATCATGACCTTCAAGAAAACTTGTTTCTTCAATTTATTTTTTATTTTTATTTTTGTTTTTATTTTTTTTTTGAGATGGAGTCTTGCTCTGTCGCCCAGGCTGGAGTGCAGTGGCGCGATCTTGGCTCACTGCAAGCTCCGCCTCCCAGGTTCACGCCATTCTCCTGCTTCAGCCTTCCGGGTAGCTGGGACTACAGGCGCCCACCACCACGCCCGGCTAAGTTTTTTGTATTTTCAGTAGAGAAGGGGTTTCACCGTGTTAGCCAGGATGATCTTGATCTCCTGACCTCGTGATCCACCCGCCTCAGCCTCCCAAAGTGCTGGGATTACAGGCATGAGCCACCACGCATGGCTAATTTTTTTGTATTTTTAGTAGAGACGGGGTTTCACCATGTTAGCCAGGATGGGTTTCTTCAATTTAGAAGGGGTTTTGGTATACATTATATTATTAGATCTCTTGTTTGCTTCTGAGTAAATGTGGTGCTTCACATTCCTGTCATTTTCCTATTACATTATCTATTGCAATGTGTAAATATTTGCTGTAAATTTCTTTAATGTGTAGATATCCAATTTAATTCTTATTTTCAGTTATGTTCTCCTGACTATAGAATTATTGTGTGTGTGTACATGTGTGTATATATATCTGTGAAAATTTCTAGGTTATCTTAAACTGTAATAACTATCCCAAATAAATGATCATATGGGATAATATTCCCAGGCGCTGCATGCGGTATTCTAAACATCGTAGCATTCCTCGTGTTGTTTTGAAGGAAGCATATTTATTTGCTTTCTTAAAGGAAAAACTGGAAATACTTGTTCCCCTGTATTGTTAACAGGAGACAGTTTTGCACAATATTTCTTACGTTTCCAAATGCATACTCAGCACTGTTATGACTCTTTCTCCTCCAGCTCACAGGAAGTAAAAGAGCACAGCTTTTTCAAAGGTGTTGACTGGCAGCATGTCTACTTACAAAAGGTACTCACTCCCTCTTGACTCTACTTATGATACTGCCGCCCCGCCCTTACACGCTCATCTGTCTCAGTTTCTGTCTCTGTCTCTCTGTGCACTGCTGGCTTCCTAGCTGTGTCTCCCCAGCATCCCCACCGTGTCCACACTGCCCTGTTACCCAAGAGTTACCATGTAGCCAATTCCCTTTGGGGCATCCTCTCACGCTTCATTTCCCTAATAGAAACATTTTGAAAATATCTCCCTATATCAACTAATAAAAGGTAAAATGGAGCTACGATCTAGTTAATTCAAATGCACATATAATTGAGCCTTTTTTAGTTTTTGCTCTTCTTCTTGAATTCTTATCTCAATGTGACTGTATTTTTACATAGATCTCTATAAAATGTACGTGAAACTTCTGCCATAAACGTATGTATATTTTCTAGCCCAATACTACATAATTTAAGAATTAGCATGATTTTATATCAGCATAATTTCCTTTCCTTATTTTAAGCTTCATTATATTTGCGTTGATACAGGAAACACCCCAAATTCAATTTTTAGAAAAATGTTGGTTATCAGCTTTAAACTTGCTTTGCGTGAACTCAAGCTGCAGAGAAATGATGATTTTCTGTAGTAAAGAAAGACTAATCTGTTAGTCCTACCGAATTAGAGTTCGACCTCTGGGTCAGTTAACATATACCTCAGGGTGTTTGCAGATGTGCCCTGCTCCGTCTAGGCCCCATTGTCTGTTGTGACTCCAGCAACCTGAAGGTGGTGCTGTGTCCTCTGAGAGAATGTGCTTTCTTAAGCTGAGCTGGACGGATATGCAGTCCTGAGATTTTGTTATATTTGAAAATTATTTAAGGCTTTGGACATGAATCCTATTTTTCTTTAATTTGTCTAAAATCTAGGGCCTTCCTTTGGGGCTATTTAATGCAGAGGCTTTTCTACAAAATATGAAATGTGATTTGTTACAAGTTTGAATGACATGCTGCGCAGTGTAGCATGCGGATATCTCGCACTGTGCTGTCTTTGTAGAATGTTAGGTTGGGACAGGGCCATACGATCGTCTGAAAACTGTACCATGCTTGTTTGGACCTTTCAGTACCCACCACCCTTGATTCCTCCCCGGGGAGAAGTCAATGCTGCTGATGCCTTTGATATTGGCTCATTTGATGAAGAGGATACCAAAGGGATTAAGGTACACATGCGATCATTTATTTCTTTATTTTTATTTTTGGATGGGGTGATTTCTGTTGGAAATCAAACTTAGTGGTTGTTTTAATATTGGGCTGTTTGTAGTATTTAACTTACAAATGAGTATCAACATATTTGAAGAATGTGTAAGTTAAGGATCTAAATTAAAGGCTTTGAAAGCTTTCTTCAGACTAATAATTTTATTTTTGAGGAACTGCATGGTAAAATATTATTGATTTGGAATATTTGTGATTGAAATAAAACTTGAATTATACCTGAAGCAGGAAAAACAGCTGTGTGATATCAAACATACTTCCCTAGTGCAAAAGAGCCAGCTGTCTCAATTCTTCTGAGTTTTTAGATCTCCCCGTGTTAGGATGAAAGAGCAAACAGCATGAATCATTTTGCGTTTGTCAATCAAAGGTGAAATAATCACTGTTTTTTTAATACAGTCCTCTGCATTTTTGGAACTTTTGTTCCTATCGTTATTCCCCCAAGTAGAGACAAGACATAATTAGAGACGGTGAGTCATGATAGAAGATTGCTCTGTTTAAGATGCTGGGTCAAAGTGTATCACTACATCAAGCTCTCACCTACCCCCATGCTGGCAGCTTGCCCCAGGCTCTCCCCCCTGCCCCCGGGCCTTCCCTGTTTCTTCTCAGCTGCTCCCATTTACACCCTTCTGACGCAAACCCGCCTTGCCTTCCCCACCAAGTAGCTTCCTTCTCCAGAAAGCTGCAGCACTATTAAAACACACACCTGTGAGGTGTAAATAAAAGAGTGGCAAGTAAAATGCAAGGGCCTAGCAGGAGCTATAACTGGAGACATGTAGGACTGGGACCAACTAGGCTGTGGGACAGAAAAAGCAGTAAACGGCTGGAGGAAGATGGGAGGACTGCGGGGAAGGAGAGCAGCTATCGGGAGCAGCATGTACCGGCCAAGTGCACCTGGGGAACCCAGTGGCAGCTGGTCAGAGCTGGGGGCCCCGGGAGATGAGGGGCTGGGCCATGATGGTGATTGAGGTGTTCATGGGACCAGCTTTTCTGGTGTTGGAGGTTAGGTGAAGGCAAAGTGCAGAGGACCCAGGTCACAGGGCTGTGAGGATTGCTGACCAACTGAGGGACACCATTCTGTGGTCTGGAGCAGTGGCTGGGGTCAGCATTGAGACCGATGCCTAGACCTGTACACCACCAGGCATCGTCTGTAGCCGGAACCATTGATACCTGTCAGGTATATGAGTATACAGCAGTGCTTTGGGGAACGATCCATTTACAAAGGTATTTAAAAAATTTACTGCTGACACAATAGAATTTTTTCACCTGCTGTATACCACTATCTATCCGTCAGGGTACTAAAAATAAAACACCGTTACGTGGGTGCCTACAAGCATTTTTTGATGTTAAAAAGAGATGCTCATACTTAAAAATGTTGTAAACCAAGATCTAGGCTTTGGAGTCAGACAGACTGGGCTGGGATCTGCCACTGAGCTGAGTGAATGTGGGCCATTCTGCATCCTCTCGAGTCTTGGCTTTCTCACCTGTAAAGTGGGTGGTTTCATTGCCAAGCTTTCTCTGAGGATAAATAAGGTGGCCTGCTGAAGGCTACAGGCATATAGTCAATGCTTGGCAAACTAGTAGCTTCTACTATTATGTTTTGGTTCTTCCTGAGCAAGAGCTGAGAAAGAGCACACTTAGAACAAGAAGTCCTGTCTGGTAGGGATTCAGCTGTAAACAAGAAGCCCAGGTCCTGCCCCCGTGAGAGCTGAGTCCAGCAGGGAGGGCAGGGGACTGCATTTTAAGAAACTATCTTTTAAAAACAGCCCAAATAATACATTTTCTTTAAAAGGGTGGGGGAAAACTCACCTCATGTAAACATAAGTTCTTTTTTAAAAAAATTCATTTTCAGCAAGGTGGGCTCAGTCATAAAGATCAAGTCTTTCTGAAATTACAGGCGGTAGAACAGTGTCTATTAAACAGAGTTGGCCATTCCAGAATAACTGCCTGGGCAAGGAGCATGCTTTGACTCTTTGCCAGACTGTTCAGAGCCTGTCCCTGTGTGCCTGATCTCAGGTGCTCATTGGACCTTGAGGTTTTCAACACCCCATCACTCACACACACTCACACACGCACCTCCAGTCCCATTCAGAGCAACTGAGGGGTTCAGTTATGGGCTTAGATAGAATGTCTGAAGAAAACAGAAAGAGGAAAAACTCTACAGGTCAAAGCGACCTCAGAATCAACAGATTATTAGAATAGATCAGTGAGACTGGATGGAGTAGGCCCCATATTGGGATGTGGGATGCAGCTTCTTCTGGTGTTCTGTTGATTTGCTAAGGGAGTGTGTGCAAGTGCCTTAGCCTCCTTGGTCTTTCTTGCCCTTCTCAGTATTTTGCCTGTTATGATACCTACCCCTGCTTATCTTTCAAGGAGTAAGCAAATCAAGTTTCTAAGGAGGTCTGTGCTTCTAAGACAAGCATGTATTTACCAGCAGGCTTGCTAGTATTTCTGCCATAAAAATGTAGTTCACATGCAGAAAACCATTTTCTTTGCTCATATTCAAAGTGCAGCCTTACCTAGAGGGCAGAAAGAAGAATTTTGAATAATCGTTTGGAAGAAAAATGCTACCATTAAGTGTAATTTTTGTTACAGCAGCTCTTAAAGGCTCCATTGCCTAAACTCCCCATGTATCTTGAGATTTCTTATACATGTGATTATGATGTCAAACTGTAAATAGTTGGAAGGTTCATGGAATCAATAGGAAGCTCAACTTCATTTACCTTTTGTTTTTCTAACTTTGCAAATTAATTGAGGGTAGGTTCAAAAGCCCTCTTGGCTTCTCCCTTATAACTGTTTCTGAAACTATAGAAACAGTTTTCCTACCTATATAAACAAAATATCCTTACCATAATTGAAATTTTACTTTGTTGTCAGAGTCTCTTAGTACTTCAAGTAAAATCCTGTATGTGTGAGTTTTCGTTGGCAAATCACGTCATGAAGATAGTGTACAAGATTGGGTTGAATGTAGCTGATCCAGGACTGAAAGTAAAGTGCTCGTCAGTTCTGTTTGTGGATGCTGATTGCTTGAGTTGTCATTAGCAGAGATTTATGATAACTAATAACCTGCCTCGAAATGATTACTGCTGCCATCTAGTCATCTTCCTATATAGAGTTATGATAGAGTCACCATGGATGTGGCGCCGCGGACTCTTACCTTTGGAAGTATGTTAAATCATAATTATCTTGATTTCTTAAAATAATCAGCTACTTGATTGCGACCAAGAACTCTACAAGAACTTCCCTTTGGTCATCTCTGAACGCTGGCAGCAAGAAGTAACGGAAACAGTTTATGAAGCAGTAAATGCAGACACGGATAAAATTGAGGCCAGGAAGAGAGCTAAAAATAAGCAACTTGGCCACGAAGAAGGTAAAATAGCTCACGTGTCTCAATACATTTCTAATGCAGTAAATTTTCAAAATTTATTGTAAAGCTGAAAAAGTATTTGGGTCATAAGATATTTTCCAGTCGAGAAGAAAGCAATGCCATAAATCGCTTTAGTTTGCTCTGGCTTGGAAGAGCTCAGTCTAATATTTCAAAAGTCTTCAGTCAGCACACAAATAAGTCTATGGAGACAGGTGGCCGGGTTTCTTTAGTATGCCCTTTTATCTTGGAGTGCTTGGGGACTGGTTTGGAGGTTTTTTCCTTGCAGATTGAGTATAACGGTGTCAGGAGTGGGGCTGGGGCTGGTGTCATTGGTGTGTGCCCTGTGCGGTCATCTGGGCACCTGACTCAGTTTAGTCCTCTTGTCATCACCTTGAGACGCTTAGTCATTTTTGAACAAGGGGCCTGTATTTTCATTTTGCACTGAGGCCCGAGAAGTATGTAGCCGGTCCTGGCGAGGAACTTAGCACGACACGTCACTTGTCAAGAGAGGTAAATGTCTCCCATTCAAGTACTAACCAGGCCCAACCCTGCTTAGCTTCCAAGATCAGACGATGTCGTGTGTGTTAAGGATAGTATGGCCATAGACAAGAGAGTTAAATATATAAAGACATGTATATTACAAACAGCATTTTAAAAATGGCCAAATCAGGCCAGGCGCAGTGGCTCATGTCTGTAATCCCAGCGCTTCAGGAGGTCGAGGCAGGAGGATCACTTGAGTCCAGAAGTCCAAGACCAGCCTGGGCAACATGGTGAAACCCTATCTCTACAAAAAATAAGAATTAGCCAGGCGTGGTGGCGTGCGCCTGTAGTCCCAGGGACTGGGGGGCCGAGACAGGAGGATCACTTGAGCCCAGGAGGTCGTCCGCAGTGAGCTGAGATTGTGCCACTGCACCCTAGCCTGGGTGACACAGTGAGAAGCTGTCTCAAAAAAAAATTGCCAAACTGTATTTTTATGTAAATAATTCAATGCCCTACTAAACATAACATCAAGTAGGAAACATAAGTTTTAAATAAATCAGTCATTCTCGATTCACTGAATATGGTTATTCTTGATTTTTCGAAGATTTCATGAATTTTGGATAATTAAATTTATTGTAGTTGATGATTATATTAAGATGTAATTTCATTTTCCCTCTGAGCAAAGACCCTTGCAAGGTTAACCTTATATAACAAGAATAACCAGAAACATTTTAACTCTATTAATAGGTTACTTTGGTGGCAGCATCTTGGTATAGGATTCCTTGGTCTTATCTGGCAATTTCCCTGTGGCATTTAAAGTGTCTTCAATTCTGGATGACTTACTGTTTATATAAACGTTGCCAG
The DNA here is from genome assembly GCF_028885625.2 of Pongo pygmaeus. NCBI lineage: Eukaryota > Metazoa > Chordata > Mammalia > Primates > Hominidae > Pongo > Pongo pygmaeus. Next base: position 36,531,938 of record NC_085931.1, read on the forward strand.
AATACACCTAGGGAATCCTGCATTCTTTTAACTCTGCTTACCTCAATTCTGCAGGGACACACAGCCTTTATTTGTAAGCTCTTTTTTTTTTTTTTTTTTTTTTTTTTTGAGACAGAGTCTCACACTGTCGCCCAGGTTGGAGTGCAGTGGTGCGATCTCGGCTCACTGCAACCTCCGCCTCCCAGGTTCAAGTGATTCTGCTGCCTCAGCCTCCCAAGTAGCTGGGATTACAGGCGCCCACCACCACGCCTGGCTAATTTTTTGTATTTTTAGTAGAGATGGGATTTCACGATGTTGGCCAGGCTGGTCTTGAACTCCTGACTTCGTGATCCACCTGCCTTGGCCTCCCAAAGTGCTGGGATTACAGGCATGAGCCACCGTGCCCGGCTGTAAGCTCTTCTTTAGAGAACAGGTCCATTGTGATCACACTGGGGTGTGTTTGCCACAGCAGATTTTACACAGGAAATTGAATCGATGTGGACTTGCTCAAGGGGGGGTCATGATGTCACTAGAATCCTGATTAATTGGATCCAGAAATATATATACATCTTCATAAGCACGTTCAAGTGTATCCTTCTAGTTAGAGCTGTAATTAGAAAGTTTAGCAAATCAATGAATTTATCTTCCTGTGTTAGTAAGTAATTCGTGCATAAGTAGGTCTTGGCTGACAATCTCAGAGGTCACCTTTATAGAAAAATATAGTCTAGGCTTAGATTCCTGAAAAAAAAAATTATAATAAACTTGGTCCTCCATGTCTCAGGTTCTGCATCTGTGGATTCGACCGACCATGATCAAAAATATCTGGAGAAAAACAATAAGAATAACAATACAACAATAAAAAATAATGCAAATAAAAGCCATACAGCAGGGGTTCCCAACCCCCAGTGGGGAGGCCAGTTGGGAACTGGGCCGCACAGCAGGAGATGAGTGCTGGGCGAAGGAGCATCACCACCTGAGCTCCGCCTCCTGTCAGATCAGCAGTGGCCTGAGATTCTCATAGGATTGCAAACCCTATAGTGAACTGTGCACGTGAGGGATCTAGGTTACGTGCTCCTTATGAGAATCGAACGCTTGATCTGAAGTAGCACAGTTTGAACCCAAAACCATTCCCCCATTCCTGTCTGTGGAAAAGTTGTCTTCCACGAAACTGGTCCCCGGTGCCAAAAAGGTTAGGGACCACTGCTATACAGTGTAACAACTATTTATGTAGCATTTACACTGTATTAGGTATTATAGGTAAACTAGAGGTGATTTAAAGTTTGTAGGAGGATATATGTAGGTTCTATGCAAACACCATGCCATTTTATATTGACGACTTGAGCATCTACTGATTTCGGTATCTGCTAGGGTCCTGGAACCTATCCCTTGTGGATACCAAGGGATGACTGTGCTCGTATTTTAGATAGATTTTGGAAGTGCAAGCACTTCTCAGTGAAAACAACTCCATCCTTCCCCATCACCACTGACCTTCCCTGGCCCTCCCTCTCCTTTGTTCTTTTCCTGCTTGTCTCCAGATGACACGACATGGGTTTTACTTGTTTACTTATGGTCTGAAACACTCACTAGATTGTAAGCTCTCTGAAGCAGGGGTTTTTGTCTCTTTTGTTCTCTGCTGAACCCAGAACATCTGGAACATGCCCAGCACCTGGGCATTCATGTGATTCTTGTCGAAGAAGTGAGCGTGTGAGTGAATGATTTTAGCACAATCACCAAAGCCTTTAATACAGACTTTAAAATTAACCTTTTTTTTTTTTTTTTTTAAAGACACAGTCCTTCACTATAAAAATGTAATCAGGACTCAACAATGTCTGTGAATTATCTCTATACATAACCATATATTTGAGGAATAAACCTAACATTAAGCTGAGGAATGAACCATTTTTGATCCTTATGTTACCTTAAATTACTTAGACAAGAAAATTCCCACTATTATTATTTTTAAGATTAAAGGGAGAATCCCAACCCCACGTAAAGGCGAAGGTACTTTGGGGATAGCTTGACTTTAAATACCCTCTATTCTCCAGTTCTCATTATACATAATGAAAAGAGTTTGGAAACTAACTTTTGCCCCCCCCCAGAGTGATAAATGAATATCATGGATTTATCAGCATATTGAGAAGCAGTCATTTACTGTGTGAGCAGAGAAAGCTGCAGAACCCTCTGATCTTTAGATCCCCAGTACACATGCATTTAAAACTAAAATCATGACTTCTGTAATGTGTTCTATTTATAGAAACCTGGTTTTTCCAAAAAGTATGTCTGTTCTTTTTTCAGAGAATAATGCTGCTAAGACATTTTGTTTCAGAGCCTATTTAACTCCTAGTGATTTTGTATTCCTCAGATTACGCTCTGGGGAAGGACTGTATTATGCACGGGTACATGCTGAAACTGGGAAACCCATTTCTGACTCAGTGGCAGCGTCGCTATTTTTACCTCTTTCCAAATAGACTTGAATGGAGAGGAGAGGGAGAGTCCCGGGTAAGTCTAAGGCAGTCTCACCGAGCATGTTTCCCAGTCCTTACAATGGCATATGGTTATTTCATGTTGCTGACATGTTTTATACAGTATCTTCCGAAACTCTGTGATTCTATTTTACTGGTATACATGAGATTGTAATGTGCAAACTTTAACTTGTTTTTAAACTTCCAAGTCAAGGAACAACTTGGTAATACCTGAAAATAGAACATGCTTTTCAGTGAGGTCAGAAGCACCACATCATCAGATGGACTTGAAGAAGGCTGGAGAGCAGTTAGACAGATCTAAAAAGAAAAGACAAGCTGGATTTTGAAGTCGGACAGTGGTGTTCAGCTCCACTGCTGAGTGTCTCTGGGACTTTGAACACATCACATTGACTCTCTCAGCCTTCGTTTTCTCATCTGTGAAATGAGGGAAGTAGAAATAATCACAACTGCAGTCAGCCCTCTATATCCACAGATCCCCATCCTGGGATTCAAACAACCAAGGAGAGAAAATATTCGGGAAAAAAATATTTAAAATAACAACAAAACAATGAAAACTAATACAGAAAAAAACAACACAGTCTAACGACTATTTACATAGCATTTACGTTAGAGGTGATTTAGAGTATACAGGAGGATGTGTGAAGGTTATATGCAAATACGATACCATTTTATATCAGCAACTTGAGCATCTGTGGATTTTCTGTAATTCGGACCTGGGCAGATTATACATTTATTACGCTACTCGGGGGTTCCTGGAACCAGTCCCCTGTGGATACCAAGGGATGACTGTACTGTAATTTTTGCAAGTTTATCTGAGGTCAAGTGCTGTTAAAAAAACAAACAAACAACTCTATGTGTTTTGGAACCTTTGAGGGTCCAACTCTCATTTTATAAAGAGGAAAGCAGGCTTAGAAGAGGAAAGCCTGCCACCCAAAAACACAACTGGACAGTTAGGAGGTGGAGGGGTGACTCAGACCAGGTCGTCCTGTGCCCTCAGTCTCTCCATTGTACGGCCTCTCCTAGTTGGGTCAAATAAAATGTCCCAGGCCATGACACTTGGCACAGAGGTGAGGTCACCAAAAGATACTTCCTTATGTCTCCACCTTGTTGAGAATTTATAGGTGGATCTTACAACAGACAGCAAGATGTAGCTGCCCTCTAAGATCCTTTCGAGAGCTAATGTTTGTGAACAAGATAAAAAGAAATTTCCGATCCACACTACCTTTCAGCAAATCAGGCAGCATTTATTAAGTGCCTACTGTGTGAGGAGCCCAGGGCTTGTCAACAAGGAAGAAGCCAACCCTGGTGGAAGGCGTCTTTTCTTTTCTTGGTGGGGGTGGGGTGGGGGTGGGGCCTGGTGAGTCATCGTAAGCAGGACAATGGTCCCAAACACTCAAAACATTGTTTATGTGTTGGATGTGTTGGAATACCACCCATCTGTTCTCCAGGGATCAGAAGTGTGGAAAACAGGGCACCTAAATCTCATGTATTTGACTTTGGACTATATTTTTAGTTTACTGTTGGCAAAGTTTTCATTCAATTATGAATGATTACAATTGCATATCACTCCATTTCTTTGAAAAGAAACAAGATCTTCCCAACCATCACTCCTGCCATCGAAGTTATTTTTGAAAAATTAGAATCTAGGATCTAAGTTCCAGTTAATAAGATTCTTTTGGGGAGTCTGAAGTGTAACTCAGGGCTGGGAAGCATCAAAGTAGCTCCCCAAAGCTCACTGTATTTCCAGGTAATGAGCGGACCTGGGCAGATTATACATTTATTATGCTACCCACTGGCATGTTAAAAGGAAATCACCCCACTTTTCAGGATGTTTGAAAACTTAAAAAAACAAAACTTACCTTTGTTTAACATTGGATGCAATAAATGAGCTTGGTTTTAAAAGATTCAACATTTAGTGTTCTATTTGAGAAGCTAAATAATATGCGTGAGCGGATTTGTAAGTCTAAGTAAGGAAAAAGAAAACCTGAGTGTTTATCAGGGTGCCGTTTCTCATTCGGGATTCCTGAAGTATTTATTTAAAAAAAAAAAAACCATAAGACGGTAAGGAACTCATGACACTATAGCATTCACCTTAAGCAATAATACTATAGACTTTTTTTTTTTTTTTGAGACAGAGTCTCGCTCTGTCACCCAGGCTGGAGTGCAGTGGCGCGATCTCGGCTCACTGCAACCTCCACCTCCTGTGTTCAAGCGATTCTCCTGCCTCAGCCTCCCGAGTAGCTGGGACTACAGGTGCCCGCTACCACGCCCGGCTAATTTTTGTATTTTTAGTAGAGACGGGGTTTCACCATCTTGGCCAGGCTGGTCTTGAACTCCTGACCTCGTGATCCACCCGCCTCGGCCTCCCAAAGTGCTGGGATTACAGGCATGAGCCACCACGCCCGGCCTATAGACCTTTTAATCTTTAAATGAAACCACCTCTATTTATGACATCATTGGGATACTATCAAAATATTGTTAGCTTACAAGCTGACATCACTAAACATTTACTGAGTTGCTGCCTTAAAACTGAACCGCACATCTTTGGCTCACATAAATCATATGTGGCTCTGTTGCTTCCTCACAACATTATTGACAGAATGTATATGAGTGTGCCACACAGCAAGTACGCTTGCGGTTCATCGTCATTCAAAATAAGTTCTGCGTCGAGGGAACAGCTTTGCCGTTTTTCCTTAGCAAAACATTGCTTTCTCTGCAGTTTTCCTTGAAACATTATAATTTGAACTTTTGTTTATGTTCCTTTATAGCCATTTTCCCCTTATTTCTAGAATACCATCAAAGAAAGAAAACCGAATGCATTTTCTTTTTTTACTTGTTCTAACTTGGTAGTTTTTGGTATTACTACTTAAGAAATCACAAAATAATTTGAATTTTGAATTTCTGTTTTTATGGTTAGCAAAATTTACTGACAATGGAACAGATTCTCTCTGTGGAAGAAACTCAAATTAAAGACAAAAAATGCATTTTGTTCAGAATAAAAGGAGGGAAGCAATTTGTCTTGCAATGTGAGGTGAGTTTTTATTTATTTTTTCTTAGGTGAATGTTAGAATAATTAAATATTCAGCAAAGTTGGCTGCCTGGCTATAAAACATTTTCTTATGCCATGTTTTATCACTTACAAACTTAGTAAGAAAGCTCCAAGGTACAAGGTTTTCAGCAAATTCCTCATTATTTTTTAAAAAGGCAAATATTATTAGAAAATGGCAGGAGGATGTAGGTGAAATAATGTCATTACTCTATCTGGAAAATCTGCTCAGTATTTAATAGGGCCTGGAATTTTATTTGTTCTATAACTTTGAAGATTTTTCGGCATGTTCGATGTTAAGGTTTATATATTTAGATAAATATAAGATGGCAAACTGAAATGCCATCTTCTCTAAAGGAAAATGCCATCTTTTCCTCAAAGTTACATTGTAACACAAATTTCATTCCTGGACACTTTGTGACTGGTGTACTACTGTGTGTGTGTTTTAAGAGAGCATATTTAGAGAAATAAACACGTATTAGATGCAAAAAAATCATTTTTACTAACGTCAGTACTACATTACATACATGAATATATATTTAAAACATTTTTTAATTTGTCAAAACTCCTTCCCCTATATTATTATAGATTTCAGTTGTTTTAGAAATCAAAAGTAATCTCTAAACAAATTAAAGGCAGTGATTCCCAGCGTGGTATTGTACTGGAATCATCTGAAGGGTTTTAATGTGGCCTTTCCCTGCTCTTTTCAAGAGATTCTGGAGAAGGTGGCAGCATGACCCATCAGCTAGTAATGCCACTGGGGGTGGACACGTAGGGTGTGCTTCCTTCAGGGGTTCCAGGGACGCTGGTAATCAATAGGGGCACCCACCGCTGTTGGCAAAATGGGTGAGCCTGTCACAACGTCTGCCTTTGTATTCCCCCTCAGAGTGATCCAGAGTTTGTGCAGTGGAAGAAAGAGTTGAACGAAACCTTCAAGGAGGCCCAGCGGCTATTGCGTCGTGCCCCGAAGTTCCTCAACAAACCTCGGTCGGGTACTGTGGAGCTCCCAAAGCCATCCCTCTGTCACAGAAACAGCAACGGCCTCTAGCACCCAGGAACAGGGAGGGTCCTTGAGGAGGACACACCAGGGTCTCAGCCTTTTGGGGTGAACAAGGATGAGGCATCTGATCTATTCGCTACTGGGACTCCTCCAGGCTCCCGAGAGGAGTCGGGACCCTTCGGCTCGGGGTCAGCTCAGCTCCCTGCCTTGTCACATTTGTCCACATTTGAAACTACTGAAGAAATAAAAGTTCTTTTTCTTTGCTACACACTTTGGTACCTATGAACCTAGAACTTGAAGTGACTCCTACTTATCACGTAAATTTTTATGTCTGATATCAAACACATCTTAGACTTTCCAGGATGGAATTTAAAGATATTCATTGTTGGGTAACAGATTGCCCTAAGCATTGCCACATTTTCTGTCTGGTCACTGCTGCTTTTCCATGTCTTTGCTCCATGCTGCTGGGGGATGGGAGAACCACAGTGTGTTTCTTTTGTGCACTTCACAACTGACTTCTTATCCTGGGATTAAAGGTTGAAGATATTTTCTGACAATATTAAAAGTTGAAGATATTTCTGCACTTGGGCCCTCCTCCGGGAGCCGCACCCACATGACTGCCCTGCCTCTGACCAGTCTGTTCCGGGGCCCCCTCAGCCAGGTGGGAATGATGGACATGTACTCTTCAAGTGTATGGGGTTAACTAATCATTGAAGGCATTCATCCGTCCATCATTGGAAAGATTTACAGTGATTCTGAAGGACAGGCCATGGAGTTTTAAGTTTCAGGGGCAAGAGCAGTTTTCAAAAGTCTTTGAGTCCAGTGTGCGCGAGTCGACAAGCAGTACCTGGCGTGCAGGAGCACTCATGGGTGAGTCCGTCTTGGGTCTCGACAATTAGCAGTTGTGTGACAGTCATTCTGGTTCCTTCTGCCTGACTCTGGGAGACATATCAGTAATGGATGTACAAAAGCAGGTCTGTTTTACGTCTTAGTATAATTTCAGATGAATTGTATTGAAAAAATGCTGAGGAATGAATGTGTCAAAATGGGTTAACTGTGTATATTGACTTTCATCTCGTCATCCATCTGTCATGAATGAATGATACTTTGCACTGGGCTGTACGACAGTGAGGACCTTAGGGCATGAAGCCTTTTTCCTGGTCCCAGCAGCATCTGCCCTGTGAAGTTTGTTTTCTCCCACTGCCTCCAGGCCCCACTGATACCCCCAAATAGATGCTGCGTTATGAGAACCAGCGAAGTCCCCCATGTCATCAGTCTTAAAAAAAATAATTTTACAAATCCACATATTTGTCCCATTCTTGGAGTAGTTTTAGTGTGTGTCTTTAAATTAACTACTAACAGTATAAATAACTTGACATCATAATTGTCTGCATCCTGTCCTTGATATTTTTAGCAGTTCCAAATCTTTGTTTTTGTATTTGTTTGCTGTGTTCATGGGCAAAGTAAGTACTTTTTAATGGAGTTATTTTGAGAGTTTGGAAGATAAATTCCCAAAAGGGTCCATTATTTCATAAGAGTTACTTTGCAAAAAAAAAAAAAAATGTGGGTTTTTTTTTTTGTCTATCTCAACTACTAGTTGGGGTTTAAATTAACATACATTTTCTACTATCTGTTATTTCCAGTGTGGGAGGAGGGATGTACTACTTACATGCATTCTCCTTATTTAAAAAGGAAGAATAGTATTCAAATTCTGTTTAAACACACACACACACACACACACACACACACACACACCAGAAGCAGAAAAGCCATAGTTCTTAAAGAGTGAATGTCTTCCCAGCCCTGGTTAATTATAGCTGTGACTGATGCCGTTCCCGTCTGCATCTCAAGTTCATAGGTTCTCAGCATGTGCAGTTGAGGATGCGCTGGGCCTCATGCCTGTTCTAGATCTCCAGGATAAAGGGCCTGCTGTTGACTCCACGAGGGCCTGGGCTTAGCGTCTTAATATCTCGTACCTAGGGCGTGAGCTGCACAAACGTGTTCAGAAAGATTATTCAACTTTCCCATACTTGTTCTAAAATTGAGCTGATCCGCATCTCTTTCAAAAACTAGAATTTCTGCTCTAAGAATAGAACATAAGGCTCCACTCCCTTTTAGAAAAGATATATGAATTGGAAAATGCCCTGAAAGTCCTTTTGCTTCAAACAAAAGTGTAAACTTTTACACTTCCCCAACTCACATTTGATTTGTAATGATATGGTTGAGAAGTACATCTAGATGTCATTTATTAAAAGTACTTTGTAAGACTAGATTGAGCTGCTTCTGAGGGCGGTCACCAGTTGTGTTGGGTCTGGTTTGAATGTCTTCTGCCAAAATGTTGTAATGGAGGTGTTTCTGCGACCAGACACAGGATACCACTGTGTCTGCACCCGGTTGCCTGCATGGCCAGAGGAAAAGTCAGTTGGATTAAACATCATGGTATACTTGGCTGTTGTTTTTTTTAATTTTTTAATTTTTTGGGATAGGGCCTCGCTCTGTCACCCAGGCTGGAGAACAGTGGGATGATCATGGTTCACTGCAGCCTTGAATTCCTAGGTTCAAGCAGTCCTCCCACGTCAGCCTCCTGAGTAGCTAGGACTACAGGTTCATGCCACCTTTCCTGGCTAATTTATTTTTTGGGTAGAGATAGGGGTCTTGAACTGTTAGGCTCAAGTGGTCCTTCTTCTTGGCCTCCCAAAATGCTGGAATTAGAGATGTGAGCCACCATGCCCAGCCGTAGTACTTGGATGTTTTAGAAGGTTTTCCAAGTACTACATAATTCCTAGATGTTCACCCTTGTTATATTCCAACTGTTAAAAAGGTCAAAATTCAGCCTATATTTTTTTCATTATTTTAGATTTCTGTGGTTGGGATATTTTAACATTGATGAGAAAAATAATTGAGGTTTTTTTTTTACTAAATCATGTGGTAATGTCTTGATTTCATGATTCAAAAGAATCAATAAAGCCTAAAAATAATAGATTACTTTAAGCTGCTATGTAAGATATATATGGAATAAATTAAAAACCTTTGTGAATTTAGGTTTATTATTTTTAACCTAAAACATTCTCTTTGGTTCATTCATCCCCTCATGTCATGGGGGCTCATTGGTTTTCCTTCTTTGTCATATTTAAGTATGATTTTTCAACAAAACTTCTAGAAGTCAGCTTATTATGTCAACGTTCATGCAAAGTGCTCATGACTCTGATTGGTCCATTCACTTCACTAACGTGACAATTTCAGGTCCTATGTTTAAAAAGAAGGAGCTGGCTGGGCACGATGGCTCACGCCTATAATCCCAGCACTTTGGGAGGCCGAGAGGGCAGTTCACAAGGTCAGGAGATTGAGACCATCCTGGTTAACACAGTGAAACCCCGTCTCTACTAAAAATACAAAAAAAAATTAGCCGGGCGTGGTGACGGGCACCTGTAGTCCCAGCTACTTGGGAGGCTGAGGCAGGAGAATGGCGTGAACCCGGGAGGCGGAGCTTGCAGTGAGCCGAGATCACACCACTGCACTCCAGCCTGGGTGACAGAGCGAGACTCTATCTCAAAAAAAAAAAAAAAAAAAAGGTGGTGGGGGGGCTAAATATCCAGTGAGATGCACCAAGGAAAGGAATCATTTTGCTCAAGACAGCAGCAGCAACAAACAACGGTCTGTTTGTTGCAAACAAGAGGTAGCTTGATTTCTGGTGTGACATATGCCGTATACAGATATTAGAAACAACCGTCTGAAGGCCACATTGGTCATCTACAAAGTAACGTCTACCAATTGACGACAGGGATTTAACTAGATTAAAAAGATCAAAGTGTGGTTTTTCTCTGCTTTTGAAAATTTCACTCGGAATTTGTAGCTGGGCCAATTCAACACATTTTACTTTTCAGTGGAATTGATTTTTCTAATGTTTCAGAATTTTAACATATCAAGAAGAAAACAATGTTCTCAAAGTCTGGCCTCTTTTGCATGATGTAAACCTATAGAAATGCTTTGAAATGTGCTGGTGTGAGATAAGAGTTATCTTGTATGATTTAATCATATGCAGTGTTGTCTCAGTTACGTTCAGGGAAATGTTTCTGTGTCATTCAGAGATGCTTGATGAATTAACACCTCCCACCCTGAGTGAGGGGTTGACTTGTCGGGAGATGATTTGGGCTTCATTGGGATCTGTGACAGGTGGGGGCTGGGCTGGGTGTCACAAAGAGAATAGTGGTAGAAATTGGGCGAAGGAAGAAAGAAGTTACTGGTAAAAATCATTACACCATAAAGCACCAAGGAAACAACTGAGTTAAAATAGGTGAAGTTTCTTTTTCCCCCCTGTAACAGGAGATTTTTCCTTATGATAATTATTCTGAGACTTGGTCACTTTATTTTTGAATGTGGAGCTGCTGAACTCATTCAGAAGCCATTTGCTGCCTATCAGGACTTTCTGAAGAAGTTCTTTTGCCTCTGCCTACCCTCTGGCACCCTCCCATGAAGGCACAGGGGACCCAGAGCTAAAGCATTACCGGGCCATCTCCAAAACACCGTGTGTGTGTGTGTGTGTGTGTGTGTGTGTGTGTGTGTGTGTGTGTGTGTGTGTGTGTGTGTGTGTGTGTGTGTGTGTGTGTGTGTGTGTGTGTGTGTGTGTGTGTGTGTGTGTGTGTGTGTGTGTGTGTGTGTGTGCACTTCGCAGCCCCCGTGGTGGAGAGGCAGTGTCTGGATCACTGTGAATGCATTGCCCCATTGGTCAGTTGGGGACACTGTTACAAATCCATTGAAGTCCTGGTAAAACTGTCAGAGTAACAGGCCTCTTCTGTTCTGCCCTGCTCACTTCCACGGTGAGTTACCAGCCTGGGCAACACAGCAAGACCCCATCTCTACAAAAATAGTTTTTTTAAGTAATTAACAGTTAAAATTTTTTCCTAAAGATTCAACATGATTTTTCCCTCCTATGTAAAGTTTACTGGAGAGACTTGAATTAATTACTTAAATTCATGTTAATATGATTTTTTTTTAATCCAGGTCACATTTTAACAAAGTTTATTATGAAACAAATGAAATTTGAACTCTAAAATGGTACTCCTTGGCTTCCTCAAGTCACAGTGAACTTTATATTTTCTTTGTCCTTAAGGACTAAGATAGTTGTTTTATTTTAGCAGAATAACAGAGATTACCACTCCTGCAGGCCCCCACAGCTGGCCCAATGGGGCTGTCTTTCTGACCTAGCTGTGTTAGCATTGATTGAGAAATGCAGGCTCCCAAATTTTAAATTGCCTTTATTAAAAACACAAAGAAACTACAGAAAATGGGTTAAGAGTATATGCATTTCATCAAATACATATAAGGAAAAAAATCCTTCATTTTAGAGTTAAATAACTCAGCTTTGTATAGTAGAGTTAGCTCTCCAGTATCTAACAATCTCAAAATCATCTCTGAAAACTGGTAACTATGCTTCCATTTTTAATTTTGTCCTAAATATCAGATGTCTTTGATGTAAGGGTAGGGAATGGAGAAATATTTTCAATTGTGTATTTGTATTACAAAGAACTTGAAATTTACTTTCTTAGTTGATTATATTAAATGATGTATATATTATATGTGGTTTATAAGCTCAACACTGGCCATTTTTTTAGTTTTATTGTTAAATGGTATTTTTCTATGTTTAATTATAATAGATTTGGCTTTTTCTGGATAGCATAAAGATCACTGAACTATATATATATAAGAAACAAGAGTTCTATTTTAGCACAAAAGCATTTTATATTATTTATTGAATCCATAAGTTTGTTTTCGTCAAAAACATTCCATATTATTTCTGCTCCTTTTTATTTGTATAGTTTGTTATTTAAAGAAATGGCAGTCCTTCCTGTTCTTAATACAATAAAATTGAAATAATGCACATAGCAACGTGGCCAACATCTCTTCTCACTACCATGGACTGTTTTCAACAACAGTTGATCTTCTGGTCTGTGCTGAGAGGCGCGTGCACGTCTTTTGTCACATCGGGCAGCAAACCTGCTGTGAAATACTGCTTTCATCTACCTCTTCAGAAGGCTTCTTGCTTGTTGACAAGTACCCCAAAGGCTTTATTCTGGACTGGCTATCTCATAAAAGGATTTCTGTAAGACTTTGCAATGTCATTCCCTCAGAACCCAGGTTTGTTTCTAAAGCCACGGTATTGTCCAGGAGCCCCTGTGCATGGGGCAGGTAGCTATCCCTCCCATGTCATTAGTAATCCTTTAGGATTTAAGGTACAACTGGACAGCATCATTCCTTCCCCTTATTGTGCCAGATCCCCACCATCAGCCTTGCCATTGCCTTAAGATTTGATTATTGCACCCGATTACCCAACCACTAATCAGAAAGGCCACCTTCACTCTTTGAAAAAGGCAAGCTGTGTTTAGAAACACTGCTTTTAAGAGTAGCACATTTGAGTGTGACTTTTTCCCCCCTTCGCTATTTCAAAATGGTTTCAAAATGGGGTCTTAAAGGTAAGCGCCCTCATACATGACTGAAACTTTGTAAGAGGTCTTATATTTGAATGGACCCTTAATGAATTATGTGAAATAGAATGAAGTCCTGTCTCTGTGAGAGAACGTGCCTCCTCACTCATTTGTCTCTGTCTGTTTTCATAGCCATCAATATAGTAACATATTTACTATGTTCTTGGCAAAGTATAATACCCTTGAAGAAAGAAATCCATGTTCTATTGTGCATTGCTATACGAAGTGAAGCCAGTAAACTAGATACTGTAAATCTAGATATTGTACCTAGACAAAATATCATTGGTTCTATCTCTTTTTGTATCTATTGTGCCAGGGAAGGTTTATAATCCCTTCTCAGTATACACTTACTAGTGCACGTCTGAAATAGTATCCCACGGGAGATGCTGCTCCATGTCTGAGGTCACCTGCCCTGTGTGGGGCACACCACCATCAGCACCACCATTTTTACAGTTACTTTGGAGCTGCTAGACTGGTTTTCTGTGTTGGTAAATTGCCTATATAAATCTTAATAAAAAGGATCTGTACAAAGATATCGACTTCCGTGTGCTGTTTTTCCCCTCAATTAAAAGCTGCATTTCTTTACCAAGCTGTTAAGATATCAGAAAGTGACTGATTGGAAAGAATCCCGACTCTGGGGGGAATTCACGCAGAGGCTGATTTTACATAGAAGAAGAAGGGGACTGCCAAAAGCATTTCTGCTGATTTGGTGGGTTGCTGGAGCATAGCCAATTTCACAGTTTCAGGGTTTGGGACACCGGCACTTGTGCCCCAGAATGACACGTTGCAAACGAAGAGCCTGGAGAGCCTAGGCGGTGAGGAAATCCAGTAGGTCTGGCTCATCTAGAAGCTGTTCCATGCTCCCCAGCCCACCACTGGGGGGCTTTGGATTCCCTCTCAGAAGACACCTCTTGCTCCCTATCCCTGCTCCCACGGAAATGTGCTGAGATGCTCCCCGTCTGCCACCCACCCCCCCGCCCCTGCATGGTGCCTGTCACTGTAAACCAGAAATCCAAGGTGACAGTCCCCAAGCCACAGCTGTCTCTGGGCATGACTGTCTTCCTGTAGGTCCCGTGGGTCAAGGGCAGGCTGCGTATCTCCTGTCTTTAAGCTGGCAGGGTTGGGGAATACCCTCTCTCTTGCTAGTTTAGGAAAGCAGGAAGTCACGATTGGTCCATGTAGCCACTGAGTAACCCTGGGGTGTATTTGTGCTTGCCAATTTGAAAACCATTTTGCAAAATAGTTGACAGGTGACCGAGCTATGGAGTGTGTAGCCAGGTCCATGGGCTGGAGGCGACAACCGTCATGGAACCCTTGGTCTAATGTGTTATATAACCAAGGGAAGCTGGATATGGGGGTTCAAACAAGCACTCCAACCCCTCTCAAGACCTGCGGAAATCAAGTCACCCCCTCGGGAGCCAGAAGGAGGGAAATAGCATCAGGATCTCAATTCCCAGCATCATCACTTTGGACAACCTCTTTGGCCCTCAGTTTTCTCACTCCTATGTTACGAGGATCGAATTAGAGGATCCTGAAAGGTCATCCAAGCCAAAAACATCCTCCGTCTCTGACTAGAGGTAAGTGACATGTTGAGGCTGCAAAAAGGAAATACCTTCCAAGTCCTAGGTCCCTCCTGCCTTGCATTATGAGTAATCATGTTAATGTCCCCCTTTAAACTGTGAGTTCCTGGATGCAGGAGCCCCTCAACTATGTACTGAATTTGAGGAGAGCCATCTAACAACTGCAAGGCTTTCTTTCTCTAGGCACTTTTACCAGTTTGGATATTGGAGTTCTAAAAAAGAGTTTTTCAGGCCAGGCGCAGTGGCTTATGCCTGTAATCCCAGTGCTTTGGGAGGTTGAGGCAGGACGATCACTTGAGCCCAGGAGTTTGAGACCAGCCTGAGCAACATAGCGAGACCCCGTCTCTACAGAAATAAAAAAAACTAGCCAAGCATGGTGGCACATGCCTATGGTCCCAGCTACTCGGGAGGCTGAAGTGAGAGGATTGCTTGAGCCCTGGAGGTGGAGGCTGCAGTGAGCTGTGACTGGGCCACTGCACTTCAGCCTGGGCAACCGAGTGAGAGCCTGTCTTAAAATAAAAAAGAAAGTTTCTCAGCCCAAATTACTCAGGCTATTTCCAGAGATCGGATTCACCAAATAAAACCTTCAGCTTTTACTTCGTGCTCACATACACAGTTTTGGACGTGCACATAATTAATGAAATCCATGAGGGGAAATTTAATGGCTCTTTTTTTTTGTTTTTTTTAGATGTTTAATTTTTGTGGGTACATAGTAGATGTATATATTCAGGGGTACACGAGACAGTTTGATACAGGCATGCAATATGTAACATCTCATCAGGGAAAGTGGGGTATCCATCACCTCAAACGTTTATCCTTTCTTTGTGTTACAAACATCCCCATTATACTCTTAGTTATTTTAACATGTACAATAAATTATTGTTGTCTATAGTCATTTTATGGTGCTATCAAATACTAGATCTTATTTATTAAACTATGTTTTCACACCCACTAACCATCCCCACTGCCCGCCCTCCATCCCCATACTAACTACCCTTCCTAGCCTCTGGTAACCATCATTCAACTCTATCTCCATGAGATCAATTGTTTTAATTTTTAGCTCCCACAAATGAGTGTGAACAAGCAAAGCTTGTCTGTCTGTGCCTGGCTTATTTCACTTAACATAATGTCTTACATTTCCTTCCATATTGTTGCCAATGACAGGGTCTCATTCTTTTTTTTTTTTTTTGAGACGGAGTCTCGCTGTGTCACCCAGGCTGGAGTGCAGTGGCGCAATCTTGGCTCACCGCAAGCTCTGCCTCCCGGGTTCATGCCATTCTCCTGCCTCAGCCTCCTGAGTAGCTGGGACTACAGGCACCTGCCACCATGCCTGGCTAATTGTTTGTATTTTTAGTAGAGACGGGGTTTCACCATGTTAGCCAGAATGGTCTCGATCTCCTGACCTCGTGATCTGCCCACCTCAGCCTCCCAAAGTCCTGGGATTACAGGCATGAGCCACCGTGCCCAGCCGAGAGGGTCTCATTCTTTTTTATGGCTGAATAGTACTCCACCCTGTGTATGTACCACATTTTTTTTTTTTTAACCATTCATCTGTTGGTGGAAGCTTAGATTAATTCCAAACCTTGGCTATTGTGAATAGTGCTGCAATAAACATGGAATGTCTTCAATATACTGATATCCTTTCTTTGGGATATATACCTCACAGTGGGATTGCTGGATCATATGGCAGTTCTATTTTTAGTTTTTTAGGCACTTCTATATTGTTCTCCAAACTGTTCTCCATACTGGTTATACTAATATACATTCCTACCAACAGTATATGAAGATTCCCTTTTCTCTGCATCCTCACTAGCATTCATTATTGCCTGTCTTTTCAATAAAAGGCATTTTATTTTATTTCTTATTTTATCTTTTGAGACAGAGACTTGCTCTGTCACTCAGGCTGGAGTGTAGTGGCGCAATCTCAACTCACTGCAACCTCCACCTCCCGCATTCAAGCAACTGTTGTCTCTCAGCCTCCCTAGTAGCTGGGATTACAGTTGTGTGCCACCAAGCACACAACTTGCCACCAAGTCCTGCTAATTTTTGTACTTTTTGTAGAGACGGGGTTTTACCATGTTGGCCAGGCTGGTCTCCAACTCCTGGCCTCAAGTGATCCACCTGCCTCGGCCTCCCAAAATGCTGGGGTTACAGGCATAAGGCACCATGCTGGGCCAATAAAAGCCATTTTAACTGGAATGAGATTAGAGGCTCATATTAATGGGTCTGTAATTTGAGAAGGGAAATGGGAAATGAAGGCAGAGAAGCACAGCAAGGAAGCGTTTTGCATAGCTTACGGATATCCGAAATGACTGGATTTTATTTAATACATTTTTATATTTTAGCCATAGTATCTGGGTAAAATGCCCAGTTTATCATTTACCCTTCTAGGTGTAGACACAGTCCCAATTTGATAGCGTGTAAACCCAATCTCTGCCTGGAGGTAATATATGGCAGAAGGAGGTGGAGTCAGTTTGTCTAGGAGCTATACCAAGCTCCTCAACTTGCTCCCAGGGTGTCCTGAAAGTAGCTCCCAGTAACCCCCAGGGACCTGCACCATTTCATCTATACAATGGGCATGATGATAAGACACACCCCATATCCATTACAGGTTTTCTGAGGAGGTTGTAAGTAGAAACATACCAAGCGCTCAGAACGGTGTGCAACATACAGTATTCTCACAATGCAGATTGACTTTTTATTTCTATGAATATTTTGAACTGTTTGTAGATCCACCACAGCATATTTTAAACTACAGCTCACTATACCAGGTTGGGGAATGCCATGAAGTCTGCAGCCCAGGCATTGAAGGGGACCTCTTGTCTCTCATTTTCAGAAGTGATAAGCACCAGCAAAGCCGGTGGTTCCTGCAGAAGGCAGGAGGGAATGGGGGTGCTGCCCTTCCTCATGCCCTCAAAACCTACCCAGTGGGTCAGTCAAGGTGCAGCTACTAGGTAAGGAAAGATCTACGCTTAAGATCTATGTAACTGAAATGTGTTTAAATGTATAGATTTACACCAATCACAACTCAAACCACATGTGGTGTGGGTGTGCTAGGGGTTCAAACTTAGCTTTGCGCTTGGGTTTTTGTTTGGTTGCTTTTGGTTTTTGAGATGGAGTCTCATTCTGTCACCCAGGCTGGAGTGCAGTAGTGTGATCTCAGCCCACTGCAGCCTCCATCTCCCAGGTTCAAGCGATTCTCCTGCCTCAGCCTCTCAAGTAGCTGGGACTACAGTTGTGCAGCACCCATGTCTGGCTAAATTTTTTTAAGTATTTTTAGTAGAAGAAGGGTTTCACCATGTTGGCCAGGCTGGTCTTGAACGCCTGACCTCAAATGATTCGCCCACCTCGGCCTCCCAAAGTGCTGGGATTACAGGCGTGAGCCACTGTGCCTGGCCACGCTTGGAATTTTTGATGCTCCTGCTTTTGGATAGTCTGTCTGCTTCAGGGAGAAGCAGATTCAAGGTGTCCTTTCCAGCCGGGCGCAGTGGCTCACGCCTGCAATCCCAACACTTTGGGAGGCCAAGATGGACGGATCATGAGGTCAGGAGATCGAGACCATCCTGGTTAACACAGTGAAACCCTGTCTCTACTAAAAATACAAAAATCAGCCGGGCGCGGTGGCGGGTGACTGTATTCCCAGCTACTCGGGAGGCTGAGGCAGGAGAATGGGGTAAACCCAGGAGGTGGAGCTTGCAGTGAGCTGAGATCGCGCCACTGCATTCCAGCCTGGGCGACAAAGCGAGACTCCGTCTCAAAAAAAAAAGTCTCCTTTCCACCTGGTAGAGGTGCCGTTAGTATTACCTCTTTGTCAGCTGGTCTAACTCTTAAAATTTCCTTTAGTGTTTCTAGGGGTTTCACTTTTCAGATTCTTATTGTCTTGAGCTCATTCTTCATCAGGCCCGGAAGATGAAGTCACCGACGCAAGTCCCTGGTATTTGATTCTTACTGCCTTTCAGAGTTGCTCTGAACGTTGCACTTGGAGGCAGTTCCAAGGTTCATCATCATGTTTCAGAATTGGAGGTTTAAGCTCTTAGCCCCCTCACCAAAGATCAACATGGCAGAGGGAACCAGTAATGAACATGAGTCATAGTAAGGTAACTGCAAAAAGGAGGAAGCGTTTTCTTATTCATTTTGATTCAGGCTGCCTAACTCTTTAAGAAATGTCAACTGGGTAAAATATGGATACATTTTGGACTTGAAGTTCAAAATGCATATTAAAAATTCTATGGCAACCACTGAAAAAATAGAAATAGTGAATAACTACCAAACTAGTATCAAGAAAAGTTGAAAATTAAGGCTGGGTACAGTGGCTCACACCTATAATCAATCCCACTGCTTTAGGGGACTGAGGTGGGAGGATCACTTGAGGCCAGCAGTTCTAGACCAGCCTGTGCAACATCGTGAGACCTCATCTCTACAAAAAAAAAAAAGTTTTTTAAATTAGCTGGGCGTGGTAGTGTGTGCCTGTAGTCCCAGCTATTCCGGAGGCTGAGGTGGGAGGATCACATGAGCCCAGGAATTCAAGGCTGCAGTGAGCTATGATTGCACTACTGCACTCCAGCCTAGGTGACAGAGTGAGACCTTGTCATAAACAAACAAAACAGAAAATAAAAATGGAAAATTAGAGAGGAAAACCCTTCCTCCCCAAAAATGCAAGGAAGGATAAGTATTTAACTTTTCTTCACTGAAAGACACACAGAATGAAAGACAAGCCATGTAACTGAGTGAAGATATTTGGGATATGTATGACCCAAGGACTAGTAGGTATAACATATAAACAACTCCCATCAATCAATAAGAAATCAGTTCATCCGGTGGAAAAATGGGCCAAAGACACAAAGTGACAGTTCATAGAAAAGAATCCAAAAGTGGCCCAAAAACCCAAAAAGATGTACGATGTTATCAGTAACCAGGGAACTGCAGGTTACTAATTTCCACTTCAGAAAGACAAGAGTTTAAAATTAAAGTCAGATAATTTTCTTTTCTTTGTTTCTTTTTTTTTTGAGACGGAGTTTTGATTTTGTTACCCAGGCTGGAGTGCAATGGCGTGATCTTGGCTCACTGCAACCTCTGCCTCCCAGATTCAAGTGATTCTCCCGCCTCAGCCTCCTAAATAGCTGGGATTACAGGCATGCATCACCACGCCCATCTAATTATGTATTTTTAGTAGAGACGGTATTTCTCCATCTTGGTCGGGCTGGTCTTGAACTCCCGACCTCAGGTGATCCTCCCACCTTGGCCTCCCAAAGTGCAGGGATTACAGGCGTGAGCCACCGTACCCGGCCAAGGGATTTATTTTCTTTTAGCTTGTCCACAGTGGACTTGTGGTACCCATGTAATATGCTAAAATGTTTTGTCCCAGGAGTCTTCCCCACGTGGACTGGAACAGCAGGCTCCCTTAGTGTCTGACTTTTGCTGGGGTTCAGAAAGAGGAGGCCTCTCAGGAAAACAGAGGGCAAGAGGTGAAGGAAATTGCAGTCACGTTCCCCAGGCTCCTCCCTCCAAGTATTGAGCCAGCTGTTCCTGCAGCTGTCAGCCACAGCTCATCAGGCAGCCTCTCTCTGCAGGTTTCCTGGCCACATACTCCTTCTTCCTTCAGCCCAAGAAGTGGAAAAGACTTTCTGTCACTGCTAGCCACTGAGGCCTCTACACTCCTTGTTGGTTTTCCTAAATGCAAATAGTGTCTTTTTTTTTTTTTTTTTTTTTGAGATGGAGTCTTACTCTGTCGCCCAGGCTGAAGTGCAGTGGCGCGATCTCAGCTCACTGCAAGCTCTGCCTCCTGGGTTCATGCCATTCTCCTGCCTCAGCCTCCGGAGTAGCTGGGACTACAGGCACCTGCCACCATGCTTGGCTAATTTTTTGTATTTTTAATAGAGACGGGGTTTCACCGTGTTAGCCAGGATGGTCTCGATCTCCTGACCTTGTGATCCACCCGCCTCGGCCTCCCAAAGTGCTGGGATTACAGGTGTGAGCCACCGCACCTGGCCGCAAATACTGTCTTTATTAAACTCTGCTTAGATTAACCAATTTGAGGATGTCTTTTCTGCTGTGACTGCCAGACGAATACACACATACTTCCTCCCACATCCTGCCCTCAGTGTGTATGGTATAGACTTTTTGATAGTACTGGTGAGCTATGACAAAATGCCCTCTCCCTCCTCAGGAGCCTGGGGTTATAACTGTGTCAAGAGGGTTTGACCACAACACCATTGACAGTTGAGGCCAGGTTCTTTGTTGGAGAGAAGGTGGTTTTCCTTTGCATCATGGAATAAGTAGCAGCACCCCAGCCTCTATCTGCTAGACGCCAGTAGCATTCCCCACTCCAAATCGACAACCCCAAATGTCTTCAGACCTTGCCAAAGAAAGGTACCTTCAGGGCAAAAATTACTCCCCCCCACCAACCGCCGCACCGCCCCATTTGAGAACCACTGGTTTAGATGATAGGAGATTCTCGGTGTGTGGCAGATAGGATTGAGGTTGAAGGCTGATGCCAGGTGTAAGGACCAGGGCTCTAACTCCTCAGAGAGCACGTAAACCATGAATCTACCCTGTAGTTGCTGTGCCCAAATTCATTGCCATTCCAGGAAATGAGCTTACCACATTTGACTGTTGAAGTCATGCCAGCCCCAGCATCAAAAGTGAAGGAGTGGGTGTTTCAGTTAAAATTGCGGGAGGGGACTTGGTCCTTCCTGTTGCTTCTTCTGACACCTGCGTCACCGCTTTCTTTTTTTCTTTTTTTTCTTTTATTTCTTTTCTTTTCTTTTTTCTTTTTTTTTTGAGGTGGAGTCTCGCTCTGTTGCCCAAGCTGGAGTGCGGTGGCGTGATCTCGGCTTACTGCAAGCTCCACCTCCTGGTTTCACGCCATTCTCCTGCCTCAGCCTCCCAAGTAGCTGGGACTACTGGTGCCCACCACCTCACCTGGCTAATTTTTTGTATTTTTAGTAGAGATGGGGTTTCACCATGTTAGCCAGGAAGGTCTCGACCTCCTGACCTTGTGATCCTCCCGCCTCGGCCTCCCAAAGTGCTGGGATTACAGGTGTGTGCCACCACACCTGGCCTGCGTCACCACTTTCTTGATGTCCATGTATGTGACATAGTTTTCTAGACAGCAGAGCTGCAGATCCACAAGACACAGTTGGGTCAGGGACATGAAACGCCGTGCTGGTGAACTTCCCATTCAGCTCAGCCTGTGCTAAGGGGGGGTTGAGATGCAGGATTCCTGCAGTAGATGGTGAAGGAAGAGATCAAAGAGCTCAGAGACGTCAGCATACTTGAGGGGATATATTAAATAAGGCCAGACCACCCACTAGGGGCCCATGACACATGAAGGCCACTGGGAGAGAGAGCACCCACATTGCTGAGAATTTTAGTGGTGGCTCTCCCCTGCAGACAGCGCCAGTGGTAGGAAAGCCTTTTACAAACCTAAGCGCAGTCATTCAGTCATTCAACAAACATCCACTGAGCATGTACTATGGGCCACGTGGACTGTAACAGTCAGAAGGATAAGAATCTCATTTTACAGAGGGGAACCTGAGGTCCAGTGAGGTGAAGCCACTTTCCCAAGGCACATGGTGATGGCTGGGATGGGGACTGGCTCCAAAGCCCACACCCTTTAGCCCACATCCAGAGCTCTGTGCAGACGTCCTATCTCCTGCTGAGGGAAGAGAGTGGGCTTCAGTGGGGCTTTCTCTGCATCTCTTCCTCCTCCACACTCCTGGTTGCAGCCTTTGTTCACTCATTACTTTGTTCACCAGAGTCCATGAGCACCTACTCAATGCCAGGAATGAACCAGGAGGCTAGAGACTGCTGGAGGATAGACAGGTAGACGGACAGACAGACATCTAGGGAAAGCACGATGCAGGAGTAGGTCTTCAGACACTCGCTCCAGTCCAGTTTCCGTGCATTTACTGTGAACCAGCCTCAAGAGACACAGAGACAGTTTCTCTTCATTGCTACAGGGACGGTGGCACACAAGTGAGGCCCCTGCAGTGGTCGCATGGATGGATTTTCATGATTGTTGTACACACGAACACACATAGGCCTGTTCTCCAGTTTATCAACACACACATCCATGCACATCCATGCACATATACTCACAAGCTTCCATGCTCACTATACAGTCATATCCTACCCATGGGCACACAGGACAGCTTCTCTCTCTCTCTCTCTCTGTCTATGCCTGTCTCTGTCTCTGTCTCTGTCTCTCTCTCTTACACACACACACACAGTAGTTCCCCCTTATATGAAGGGAATACCTTCCAAGCCCCCCAGTGGATGTCTGAAACTGTGGATAGTACTGAACCTCCCTATATACCTCCCTATATATGATAAAGTTTTATTTATTAATTAGGCACAGTAAGAGATTAATAAAAATAATAATAAAGTCAACAATTATAACAATATACCTGTACTGTAATAAAAGCTACATGAATGTGCTGTCTCTCTCTAACATCTTAATGTACTATACTCACCGATTGTTGGATGGTGGTTGACTGCAGGTAACTGGAATCTTGTAAAGTGAAACCACGAACGAAGGGGGATTTCTATACCCATGTGGCTCCCCGATAGCAATGGAGGTGACAGGACCCCGGAATGATAGAGGCCAGGTGGCAGCACTCATCCTAGTTAGTGACAAGGTGGGAGCGGCTCACAAGACATATGGAGACAATTAACAGAATGTCGCATTCTAAGGGCAGAATAGATGGGCCACCAACAAGGGTCCACTCCATTTGTACCATTAAAAACATTAAGGATGGGCTGGGCATGGTGGCTCATGCCTGTAATCCCAACGCTTTGGGAAGCTGAGGTGAGAGGATCACTTGAGGCCAGGAGTTCAAGACCAGCCTGGGCAACATACCCAGACCCCATCTCTACCAAAAATTTAGAAAAATTAGCCGGGTGGTGTGTTGTATGTCTGCAGTCCCAGCTACTTGAGAGGCCGAGGTGGAAGGATCGCTTGAGGTAAGGAGTTTGAGGCTTCAGTGAACCATGATCAGGCCACTGTATTCCAGCCTAGGTGACAGAGTGAGACCCAGACTCTAAGAACATTTAAAGAAAAAAATTAGGGGCCGGGCGCGGTGGCTTCCGCACTTTGGGAGGCCGAGGCGGGCGGATCACCTGAGGTCAGGAGTTCAAGACCAGCCTGGCTAACACGGTGAAACCCCGTCTCTACTAAAAACACAAAAATTAGCTGGGCATGGTGGCAGGCGCCTGTAATCCCAGCTACTGAAGAGGCTGAGGCGGGAGAATCACTTGAACCTGGGAGGCGGAGGTTGCAGTGAGCAGAGATCACGCCATTGCACTCCAGCCTGGGGGACAAGAGCAAGACTTCGTCTCAAAAAAAAAAAAAAAAAAAATTAGGGATGATCAAGAGACAGAAGTCAATTGTCCATATAAAATGTCACAATCCTTTGGCTGTTTTGTGGATCCAGAACTCCTTAGCCTAAGGAGAGGCCAAATCTCCAGGGGAAAGGAAGAACAGCAACCCCATGGCAAGTATGTAAAGTGATGATTCCCTTGGTCTTTGCCCAGATAAACCCACAGCCACTTGAACTATCCTGACACCCAACAGAATAGCACCACGATCCACTCTTTCCATGACATCACGCCAACTGGATCAGATGAGCCCAAAGCAGCCGGTTCTCTGGATGCCTTGATAAGAAAGCCTCCACTTTCTCGTCTTTTCTCCCAGCCTGGGGAATGAAGCCTGAAGACTGGACAATAAGTGCTCAGCTGGGTGACAAAATCTTGCTTTTAAGGGTTGCACTAAATCACAGTGTGCTCAAGGTAATACTTGGTCGTCTTGTGTAGCAAAAATCCACCCACCACAGGTACCAACCAGGTGAATGGAGCAAACACATGCCATGTTGACTCCTTGGGGAAGGGAGTTCCCTTCAAGTCAACAAACCATCACTGGCCTAAGAGAGCCCCAGCCCTGGGCCCAGAGAATCATTTCTGCATGTCAACTCTGGTTGTCATGAAGTGTCAGACCAACAGCGTCGGAAAGACAGCAAGGACAGAAAAGCCCAGGAGCTGATGGTTGAGGACTTGTGATGCAAGGGGCGGGAGAAGGGAGGTTCTTGTTTCAATGTCAAATGATCTAGCACAACCTGGAGAAAACAGCTCACCGGGACCTGTCTCCAAACTCTTTCCCTGGTGCGGCCTCAATGTCCCATGCCACTCTCCACTGGGGGCCCCAGGGACCCCTCCTCAACCTCATGTATATTGTATTTTCTTTTTCTTTCTTTTTTCTTTTTTTTCAAAATGTAGTTTTGCTCTTGTCGCCCAGGCTGGAGTGCAATGGCGCGATCTCCGCTCACTGCAACCTCTGCCTCCTGGGTTCAAGCGATTCTCCTGCCTCAGCCTCCTAAGTAGCTGGGATTACAGGCGCCCGCCACCACGTCCAGCTAATTTTTGTATTTTTAATAGAGATGGGGTTTCACCATGTTGGCCAGGCTGGTCTCGAGCTCCTGACCTCAAATGATCCACCCACCTCAGCCTCCCAAAGTGCTGGGATTACAGGTGTGAGCCACCATGCCCGGCCTAGACTGCCATTTTCTAAGCAGCCTTGCCTTAGTGTTTCAATGAACTTCTGATTGAATGCTAATTTTCAAGACCTCGGAGAAAGTGAGTACTTTGGGAAAATATTGCTCGATGAGCTCTGGGGAAAGAGGAGCAGCACCACATAGCAATTATTGAAACAATTCTCACAGGAGCAGTATCATGCTGGGGTGATTGTGGTCTTTGGAACCAGAAAGACTTGGATTTGAGTCGTGACTCTACCCTTTGCTAGCTGCATGGACTTGCATGGTTTATCTAATTTATTGAAGTCTGTACTTTTCTCCTTTTAGGCAGTGGACAAAGCACTTTTTTTGTTGTTGTTTTTTTTGAGGTAGAGTCTCTTATCGCCTAGGCTAGAGTGCAGTGGTGCGATCTCGGCTCATTGCAACCTCCGCCTCCTGGGTTCAAGCAATTCTCCTGCCTCAGCCTCCCAAGTAGCTGGGATCACAGACACCCACCACCACACCCAGCTAATTTTTTTTTTTTTTTTTTTTTTTTTTGAGACGGAGTCTCTCTCTGTCACCCAGGCTGGAGTGCAGTGGCGCGATCTCGGCTCACTGCAAGCTCCGCCTGTAGCTGGGACTACAGGCGCCTGCCACGACGCCCGGCTAATTTTGTTTTTGTATTTTTAGTACAGACGGGGTTTCACTGTGTTAGCCAGGATGGTCTCGATCTCCTGACCTTGTGATCTGCCCACCTCGGCCTCCCAAAGTTTCAGGATTACAGACGTGAGCCACCGTGCCAGGCCCAAAGCACTTTTTCATAGCCCCTAGTTTGCTGTTGTGTCTAAGATTGTTGTTTCCTCTAGGGCCAGCACAGCCTGGGTTTGAACTCTGGCTCTCCGTGGCCTTGGGCAAGTTGGTTAACTCTTTGTGCCTCAATTTCCCCACTCGTAAAGTGGGGCTGGGGAAAGACCCTACCTCATAGGGAATATTAAGTGAGTTCATGAAAGCCCTCGGTGCGTGGCATGCGATAACCACTACCTAGACATAAGGTATGTTTACATGCACTGGTTGTTTACCACGACACACCAGCATTCATTCAAGTTATTTTCTTCCAGTGTCCGCCTGGAATGTAGAACCGGCCAACTCTCCTCCTCAAACAGTTCCTGCAGCCTCCGGTTATCTGTGTGGGCAGAGGCGGGAGTGTGGGTGTGTGGCCTGCCCTGCGACAGGGATGACGAGAGAGCATGTGCTTGTGTCCGGAGCTGTCCCCTTCCCTGCTCAGGGGCCACCAAATATGTCCATGGTCTCGGCTGCCTGGTCAACGGCCACCCCGGGCTGCCGTCTCCTGGCCAGACCTGGAGCTCACAAGCTAATTTTAGAAATGACTGGTCGACTCAGCTGCTGCTATCACATTGGCCCAGAAGGAGGGTGGGGGGAGGACGGGTCGGGGAGGGGCAGTAAGGGGAAGGGATGTGTGTCGGCGTGTGTGGACAGGGTGCTCCTTCGCTCCTGCTTTCCCGGCTTGGTGGGGTCCCTTCGCGGCCACCCGGGGAGACGTCTTAGTCGTGGTTCCTGTGACCTGTGTTCTCTTTGCAGAAGGTACTATTGGGCTGGGTTTTAGACGGGCACCTTGCGAGCTGATCGGCAAGTTGTAACTTTCTGGAATGCCCTGTTGGGGGCTGCGGTGGCAGGCCTCCGATCTTTTGGTCTATTTTAGGCCTTTCTGGTGTTGAGAGCTTCCGAGGCCTGATTCCTTTGCCGGTTGCCCGTGCTGCTCACTTTGAAAACAAGAGTGTTTCGGTGGAAGGATTTGAGAACAAAATGCTGGGGCAAATGGACATTTTTAAGGATCACTCTCCTCTGGCCCCAGCTGTTCGCTAATAATTTTTAAAAATGTGGTTAGGATCATGAGTTAATCTCCACTGTGAACCTTTGCCCGCAGTCGTCAGGGTTTATATTTTTCCTCAACTACCAGTAATTTCTGCTTAACTGGTGTTCAGTTATGGTCAGGGAAGAGCTAGGCTTCCCCTTTCGTGTTTCCAACCCTGTTGCGTCAAAATGTTAATTCTAATGTTCTTTTTTAAACTGCAAATTAAGCATGTATGAGTGTTGGGGGAAGGGCAATGGAAGTTCATGGCCGAAGGTTTCAATTTCATGCCACCTTCCTTGAGCTCTGTCTGAGGGAAGGTGTCTTATCTGGCACCCCGGATAGCAGGCATTTCTTTGAATGAAGAAGATTCACAGGTCTCAGTGGCCCCGTAGTGGGGCAGAAGGGGGCTATGCTTTGACATGGAGCTCTCTCCCAGGAGAGGAGAAGACCTCACCAGCTACAGGCCTCTGGGCTGCTGCCTTCCTGCAGCTTTTCCATGGAGGAGGCCAGGAGTGGGGAGGCCCAGAGTGGGGAGCCCAGTCGGCTCCCAGTCGGCTCCAAGCTGTCCAGTCTGGCCTCAACCCGCAAGTGTCGGGGCCTGGGCTTCTATCCTGTAGGGCCTGGAAAACGAGGCTGTTACTTTCACTTTGTGGCTGTCCAAAAAGATGCTGCCTCATTCAGTGCACCAGCTCATGGAGGCTGAGTGTCCCACTAGGGCTTCTAGACTCCAACAAGGATAATGGTTGCCTTGGGTGCTGTATCCATTGCTGACCTAAGTTGTATTCTCCTGTGCCTGGGTACCATGTCCAGTGTGTACCTTGGGAGCAGAAAAGAGAGGGGTCTATATACTCTTAGGCTATGGATGAGTTCTAGAAAATAATAGTGGAGAGGAGAGAGAAAAAAGAAGAAAGAGGAGGAGGAGAAGGAGAAGAAGAGAAGGAGGAGGAGGAAAAAAAGCAGGAGGAGAAAGAGAAGGAGGAGGAGGAGAAGAAGAATAGCAAAGGAAAAGGCCAGAAGAAAAGGCCAACTGGGTGGAGGAGGGGGGAGAAGGAGGAAGAGGAGGAGGAGAGGGAGTCTCCTGGTCTCCTGGCTTTTGAAGGGCTGCATGTTACCAATCAACAAATATTTGATGTCACCTGCCTCCAGGCCTGGTCACCTTGAATATCCTCGTGTGGGCTCTGTAACCTTGGACGAGTCCTCTCCCCAGTCAGAACTTAGTTTCTCCTTCTAAAACCTGAGGGGATTGGGCTAGACCACCTCTGAGATCTTTCCTAGCATTCAGCATCCAGGAAGGTGTTTCTTGAAGTGACGGTCGTTAACGACCCACCCTTTAGACTCATGTGGGGCAGGAGGCGGGGGGAGCTGTTTTAAAATGCAGATTCCTGGATTCATCCTAGACCTTTTGAACAGTCTTGGGGGAAGGGGCCCAGAAATCCACAGATTTTAAACCTCACAGGTGGTTCTGGTGAAAGGAGAAGAGCTTTTCCTTTCACTTGAGCTAACAAAACCACAGAAGGCTGTTGCTCAGCACCTGCCCTGTCAAAACTCATGGAATTTCCATGTTTCACAAACATGGAAAACATGCACAGCACTTTATTAGGGTCTGACTATCGCAAAGATTTTATTGGACAGGTGTTCCTCCAGGGGTAAGATCAAGACTTTCTGTGGCATTTTGAGGTGGGAATGGAGGGCCTCAAAACTGAGCAGAACCACTTCCAGCTGCCAAAAGATAGGGACCTGGGGCTGTGAGCCTACAAGGCTACAGTGAGACAGCCCTTCACTGGGTCCTGGTAGATACAAACAACTGTCTGAATGGCCCATTTGAAGCACATGGTTAGCTGCTGTGGTGTGTGGCATATCTTTAATAGTTAAAGTGGCCGGGTGCGGTGGCTCACGCCTTTAATCCCAGCACTTTGGGAGGCCGAGGCAGGCGGATCACGAGGTCAGGAGATCGAGACCATCCTGGCTAACACGGTGAAACCCCGTCTCTACTAAAAATACAAAAAAATTAGCCAGGCGTGGTGGCGGGCATCTGTAGTCCCAGCTACTCGGGAGGCTGAGGCAGGAGAATGGCATGAACCCGGGAGGTGGAGCTTGCAGTGAGCCGAGATAGCACCACTGCACTCCAGCCTGGGGACAGAGAGAGACTCCGTCTCAAAAATAAAAATAAAAATAAACAAAGTGAAATTAAATTATCTGAAAAATGGAGGAGGTGGGTTTGAGACCAGGAAGGATCCCCCTCCCCTCCAGAGTGCTGCCAAATCCAACCCCTCCTGTTGACAGATGGTGCAGCTGAGGCACAGAGAGGGAAAGCCACTTGTTCAAGGACACACAGCCCTGCAGCAAGAGTGTTGGGCCAAGATCAGCCCCTGCTGTCACGGCTGGTGTTCAGGGAGCAACCAAGAGCCCCTTATGTTAGAAATAACAGTCAAATCCACCATATTATCCCCCCCACCAAGATCTTAAGGAAAAGATAAACCTCAGCTCTCATTTGAATGGGGGCATCAAAAATAAATTGCATCTTATTTTATTTTTATTTTGAAACAAGGGCTGGCTCTATCACCCAGGCTGGAGTGCAGTGGCACAATCTCGGCTCACTGAAACCTCTGCCTCCGAGGTTTAAGCCATCCTCCCATCTCAACCTCCTGAGTAGCTGGGACTACAGGAGTGCACCACCATGCCCGGCTAATTTTTATACTTTTTGTAGAGACGGGGTTTCACCATGTTGCCCAGTCTGGTCTCGAACTTGTGAGTTCACGTGATCCACCCTCCTCAGCCTCCCAAAGTGTTGGGATTACAGGCTTGGAACCACTGTGCCTGGCAGAAAACGAACTTTATTACACAAACAAGGGCCTTGGACATCAAGGTAGATTTCTTTCTCTCTGACATGAACACACACGCGCACACACACGCACACACGCACGCACGCGCAAGCACGCGCGCACGCACGCACAAGCATGCACACACGCACACACGTGCACACACACGTGGACACACGCACACATGCACACACGCACGCGCACACACACAGACACGCACACACGCATGCACACGTGCACACGCACACACACACGCATGCACACACGCACGTGTGCACACACGCACGCGCACACACACCCACATGCACGCACACACACATCTCATTCAGTCTGAAGGATCCGGAGACACCATTAGCTTCATATGAATCTCTCCTCTCCCACAGCCTGACTCATCCAGTTTCAATTTTCCCTATCTGCTTCTTTTTCACTGTGTTTCTCCCTGATGCTGATTTACTTTTAAGAATTGTAGTTTCTGGCAACAGAGGAAAGATCCTCAAGAATCGGCAAAGTGAGTTTACCACTTGGCTAGCGCTCATGCGTAGCGTAGCAAGAATTTCAAGGTTCAGGGTTTCAAGTGAATTTTTCTCTGCCCATAAAAGATGGAATGCATCTTCAGCTGTTTCTTGGGTACCAGCTGGGGTTTGAGTTTCAATTTCGTGGAAGGCAGCTGGATTAACTGTTGCGTTGAGGGAGAGATGCTTGCTTGATAGGATTAAATGTCTCATTCACGCTTAATATTCCAGTGAGCTTGGGCGTAAGTTATTAGCCCCACTTTACAGGCCAGGAAGTAAGATTTGGAGCCTGGAGTGACCCCAGGTTATGCAGGGTTAAATAAAAGCAGGACTCAATACCTTCCTGCCAGAGACTGGACTGTTCAGCATAATGTAATAAACAACATCCGTTGAGATAATAAATTGTGCGGCATTGTTTCACAGAGACAGATAAGAAAGCTTTTTCACATTCATTACCTCATTTAATCCACTGATGATCAAGGCAGGGTAGTGATACAGTCCCAGTTTTATAGAGGAGGAAACTCAGCATCAGAGAGGTTTAGTGACTTGCTTTTCTGCTTGTTTTTCTGCCAACAGTGGATGACTCATTTTTTCAGTTCTTTCTCTGTTACATCTAGTTATTATTCAAAGCAAAAATGATGTTGCCCTCTTCTCTTGATGCTCCTTCCCATTTGTCATGATTCTTCCAGACCAGCGTTCTAGACCAGTGTCAGCGTAGACACTATTGACATTTGGGTTGCATATCTCTTTGTTGTGGACCTGTCATGTGCTCGGAAAAATGTGTAGCAGCATCCCTGTCCTTGACCCAGTAGATGTCAGTGGCACCTCCTCTCCAGTTGTGACAACCCAAAATGTCTCTAGGATGTTTCCAAAAATGTCCATTGGCAGGCACAATCACCACTTGGTGAGTTCTGTCCCACAGAACTTTCTGCGATGATAGGAATCCTCTGTATCTGTGCTGTCCAACATGGTAGCCATGAACCACGTGGCTCATACAACTGAGACGCTAAATTTTTGATTTAATTTAGTTAGAATTCATCTAAATTTAACAAGCCACCTGTGGCTAGTGGCTACTGTATTAATACAGCTCTAGGTAGCAACACAGTAGTAGACAGAAAATTAGCCCTTTGAAGCTGGGCGCAGTGGCTCACGCCCAAGGCGGGTGGATCACAAAGTCAGGAGATCGAGACCATCCTGGCTAACATGGTGAAACCCCGTCTCTACTAAAAATGCAAAAAAATTAGCCGGGCGTGGTGACAGGCACCTGTAGTCCCAGCTACTCAGGAGGCTGAGGCAGGAGAATGGCGTGAACCCGGGAGGTGGAGCTTGCAGTGAGCCGAGATCGTGCCACTGCACTCCAGCCTGGGCAACAGAGTGAGACTCCGCCTCAAAAAAAAAAAGAAAAGAAAAGAAAAGAAAATTAGCCCTTTGATGGAGCACTCAATCCCTAAAATCAGTCAGGGGAACCTGTTACCAAAAGTCTAACCAGCTTTTTGCTTCATGGTGGCCGGGAAACACTAGGCTGGAAATGGCAAATACTTGGCACAGGTTCCATCCCTAGCCATTCCTACACCCGTGGCAGACATTGCTAGTCAATCACAGCATGCTGTCTTGTTCAGCCCAGGCACAGCGCAGAATGTTTCTGAATACAACACTCTGGGCAGCCCCCAACTACAGATCAGTTGGTGCTGGCAGGTGAAAGAAACATTATTGGCCATCCTGGCACTCAGCCACGAGGCCCATCTGTGAGGTCCAGCATCTCATCATCCTGTAAGAGTGGCCTGATGACTCACCGGGTGGCCAGGAGTGTGTGGCCAGCCTAGGTCAGTGGAGCAGCCATGATACGGAGAGGGGAGAACCAATGGGCTGGAGGAGCTGAGATTTGTTTTTCTAATTTCTCATAGAAACACCCACTGCATGATTTAGCAATGGAGGCTGACAGGGTGGGGTGGGGCTACTGACTTGTCAGCCACTGATATGCAAAGCATTTGAAGATTTTAATCTGCCTGGGACTGAATCTGAGTCAACCGGGGACATAGCTGCTGCCAAGGACATGGTAATAACGTCAGAAATGGCTCACAGGCCTGTGGAGCATCTAGTACTCAAACCGCTCCATGAACTGGGCAAGAAAAACTGCATCCCCATTTGACAGACGGAGGAGTTGGTGACCTGAGAGGTGTGACAACAGGCATAGTGAGGCCCACACTTAGATCTAAGACTTCCAGGGCTGTTGTGGACCCATGGAAGTGCAGGAAGCCTGCTGTGTGTACCCTCGTCAACCCTTTGCAGAGTGAAATGTCCACTTCTGTGGCAGAAGGCAGGTTAGAAAAGTCCCAGGAGACAGTGAGCATTGTTCTGAAGAAACTGGGAGCCATGTCCCCTGAGAAAAGGCTGAAGGCGACAGATGAGAAAACTGGGGGCAGATTCCATCATTTCAGTTGGAAAAGGGGTTAACCTCGTGGTCTGTTGTTCCAGAGAGTGGAACTGAGGCCACTAGGTGACTGTCCTGGGGAGGTAGCTCTCTGAGAAGGAAGAAAAAGCGTCAGACTTTATTCACTGGGACATGAGGACCTTGGTTCTGCTATTGCCGCTGTAGGACCTCGAGAAAGTCACTTCCCTTCCCTGGTCTATGGATGCCAGGATATAGGAGAAGTAGGTTTTATGGCTTCTGAGGGCCTTTTGGAGCTCTGGTTCCAAGGAAGAAACACAATTAGAGCAGACTCCAAATGTCCTATGTATTAGTGACCTCCCTGTCAATGGACATGACCAAGAGGGAACTCATTGACTGTCTATACTGGAAATTCCCTGTGAAGTGAGCTGGGTCTCTGGGGTTTCTCCACATGTAAAGGCCCCAGGTTCTGATGCTGAGGGGCATTTCTGGCAGCCTTCACACCTGCTGCTCCCTGCCTGCCATTCTTCTTCATCTCACCACCCCACCTGCTTTTCTCTTCCTTCCTCCCTCCCTCTTCAACATTTCATTTTCCCTCCATCAACGTTCCTGCCCTTGTTTCTCACTCATCCCTCTCCCCTTTCTCACCTTCATGTGTATTGTTGTGAGTGTGGCCTGAATCCCTGGCAAGCTGCTCTTGCCTGATTAGGGAGAGGATCTGCGTGCTGGGCAAAGTCCCTTTTCATTATTGCCTGGCTCTTTGGCCACCAAACTCCAGGTTTGGGTGAAGTAGGCTGGACTTCGTATGAATCATGAGTCTTTTTTGTCCATTTAGCCCGTGGATGGCAATAGATAGCACTTATGCACCATTCCCTCCCTCCACGCCCAGGGCAGACATTAATAATCAATCAGAGCACCCTTCTTCCACTGAGCCCAGATAAAAGCTCAGAGTCCTTCCCATGTAACCCACGAGGCAGCCACTATCTGTCTATCAAGATTGATATGTGAGTTAAAACCTACTTCCCCGGACTGTATCAGTCAAGGTCCCACTAGAAAACAGCACCCTCAACTGGTATCCTGAAGAGCCTTTTTAATGAAAGAACTCTCCCAAGAAATGTGTGCAGGGTTAGGGGAACCAACAAAGCATGTTGAAGCCCTCAGAGATAAGCAGTGGTGGGAATACCTTACTAGCCTTGGGGCTGTATGGGACAAGGGAGAGGAAGGGTGATTTAGGAACACAGAGATAGGTGGAGTTGGTGGACAGGGACCACTTGAAGGGTGTTGTGGTTGTAGATGGAGAAACACAGCATTTCTAAAATTAGGGCCTGATACAGAGAGAGGTGGGTAGAGTGGGAACTAAATACCCTGACCGCTAGTTCCTCTCATATGCAGGTCCTCCCAGAGCCTTCCATTGGCCAAACGAGGGGAAGCCAGAGAGCAAGAGAGCCTGGGGGTAGGGAGCACAATGCCTAGTGGTCAGCTCCTGGGGCACACAGCAGTGTGGCCTGAAGGCGGCCCTTGGAGAGGGCATGCCAGGTGGATGTCAGAGCGGTAGTCTTGTTCCCATTACTCAATCCTCTCCTGGGAAGTTCTTTTCCTTCTTGGGGTGAGGCAGCTGTAAAGTCAGAGCTATAGTAGGGTGCAGAGGGCTCACTCCAGTGGGTCCATTTGAGGAGTTTAGGAAAAAAACTGTTTACCAAAATAGGGGCAGGATGCAATGGTAGCATTAAGGTAACAGTCAGCAAATGACAGCCCATGGCCAGATCCAACTCTCTGCCTGGTTTTAAAAATAAAGTCAAATTGAAACAGCCATGCCCATTCATTTACGTACTAAGTATGGAGCTGCAAGGGTGGAGCTGAGTCATTGTAACAGAGAACCTACAGGCCTCAATGCTCAGAAGATTTCCTATCTGGCGCTTTACAGAAAATATTTGCTGCCACCTCCCTTGAGGGATGCTGCAGCACTTTGTGGATAGCAACAGTGGAGCTGTTACTTTCTGGGCCTGAATTGTCAGAGGAGGGAGCTGCTGCCGCAACAGGAGAGGGGAGAGAGTAGAGAGAGCAGCCTGAAGGCGCCTTTGGAAGAGGGAAGCAGGCAACCATGGTCATCCAGGACGGAGAGTGAGTGAAGACACAGATGCCCTCTGATCTCCTACTAGTGGATGATTCCCATTAGCTGAACCCACCTGGAAGATCGAAAGTGAGGGAGTCCATTGGAAGAGTCCACAGGGTCAGCAGCCAGATATAGAGCAAGGTAGAAGAGATGGAGGGGGAATCTGAAGGTGGTGTCTTCAGTTCTCCCCGCATCCTTTTTTTCCCTCTGGCCTCCGATATGACCATCACAGAAACCAGGTGTCAGGCAGTCAGATCATTCCTGCTGAGCATCTAAGCTCCGTGCTGGTGTTCTCGGTGGCCAACCCCTCTGCCTGCCTCCAGGAACCTTGTGGAACAGCTGAGGAATTACATGCTTACACTCACCTACCAGAGTATGGGTAAGACAGAATTCTAAATGAAGATTGAATTAATAAAGATCCAAATAGTGACCTAAGCCTTGTGGCCAGTGGAGGGAAGGGCAGGTGACAGCGGGTGTTTGGGTGGAGGCTGCAGGAGGCTGTCATAGAATCCTGCAGGGTGACATTGGCTGGCACCCTCAGGCATGGTGTCATGGAGGAAGGTGTCCCCACAGGCACATGAAGGATGGCGGAGTCACAGCCAGGGAGGGGAAGGAAACAGCTTTTATTGAGAAGCTGCCGTGTGCCAGGCACACGTGGCGGTCCATGCTGGGAGGCCAGTGTGCTAAAGTGGCTGTGAGCTCAGCCTCTAAAGTCAGACCATCTGGGTCCAAGAATCAGCCCCACCACCTCCTGGCTGGGTGCAAGACACATCCCCTCCCTTTGCCTGAGTGTCCTGAGATAGTGTTACTCAGAGAATCCACCTCTTCGGATGGAAAGAGTAAATGATGTTATCTACTTAAGTCCTCAGTATAGAGCAATGCAGAAATCCTAGTGGTACCATTATCCATAGCCCTGATTTTGTTGTGTCCCCTCCTGCAAGGGAGGAAGGGCAGAAATCTCAGAGTGGAACAGAAAAAATACATGGATTTAGGCACTTAGGTTATCTTCACCTCCTCCTGTGTGACCTTGATCCAATTTGTTAACCTTTCTGATCCCAACTACCACACACCCTGTGCTGTGACTAACACCAAACAGATGCTAAGTGAATACCAGTGTCCCCTGCACGCCCTGCCCTACCCCTGAAAGTACCTACTTGAGCCAGCTTCCTAGGGCTCCACACCTTGCCACCAGGACATAGGGCACCTCTGAGGCTTGGCCTGGCACCCACAGATTGGTCCTCTCTTACCATCACTGATGTGGAGCTTTGATGGGAAGCTGAGCATGTGTGGCAAGAGTCAGGCACACCTGGGGGTAAGTCTCACTTTGGCTTTCTTGCTGGGGGACCTCAGCCAAGTGTCTCAACCTCTCTGAGTCTGTCTGTTCTATGGGAGTGATGCCAACCATGTAGTCCTATTGTGGGAATGAAATGTGATCATGGATTTTAATATAATGAAATTCCAGGTCCAGTAGGAATTTGAGGGTCATGGGGGAGTTTAGGAGTAAGGATCTATATCGGTGCTTGGCACACAGTTGGTTCTTCCTAAAAGTTCGGTGAATTGTCTTGTGCTGGGTGCTGGGCTGGGGTCTTCAGTCCGGTTTTAACCGTGGAGTCAAGGGAAAGTGAAAATCTGATTGAGAGAGGTTACCAGGGATCCAGCACATGCTTGATATGTGGGTGTCCTCTCATTGCACGGCTACGAAAACTGAGGCTCAGAGAGCTCCCTGGGGTCTCAAAGGATGTGAACTCAGGCTATGATAAACATGCTTTCCTATTATGTGTGGATGCAGACAGCACAGGCAGACATCAGAAATCTCTGCCCAGACTTGCTGCTCTATCCCTTCTCAGGCTCATTTCTAACTGTTCATTCATTCATTCACTTACCTACTTACTCATTTGACAAATATTTAACTTTTATTTTAATTAATTTTTTAAGAGACAGAGTCTATTACTGCCACTTGGACTAGAGAGCAGTGGCGTGATCACAGCTCACTGTAGCCTTGAACTCCTGGGCTCAAGTGATCCTTCTGCCTCAGCCTCCCACATAACTGCAAACCACAAGTATCTGCCACTACACCTGGCTAATTAAAAAAAAATTTTTTTTAGACATGGGGTTGAGAGGTGACAACATGCTAGCAGCCCTTGCTCACTCTCGGTGCCTCCTCCGCCTAGGCGTCCACTCTGGCCATGCTTGAGGAGCCCTTCAGTCCACCCTTCCACTTGGGAGCCCCTCTCTGGGCTGGCCGAGGCCGGAGCCGGCTCCCTCTACTTGCCAGGAGGTGTGGAGGGAGAGACGCGGGCGGGAACCGGCGCCAGTGCAAGTTCCGGGTGGTCAGAGGCTGCGCACTCAGAGCGGCCTGCCCGCGCCGCTGGCCCCGGGCAGTGAGGCGCTTAGCACCCAGGCCAGCAGCTGCGGAGGGTGCGCCGGGTCACCCAGCACTGCTGGCCCGCCCGCGCCGCGCTCGAATTCTCACCATGCCTCAGCCGCCTCCCCGCGGGGCAGGGCTCGGGACCTGCAGCCTGCCATGCCCGAGCCCCGCCACTGGTGGGATCGCGTGCAGCCAGAGCCTCCAGGGCACCCGGTCCCATCGACTGCCCAAGCGCTGATTAGTACAGGAAGCTCAGCCCGTGGCCCCAGCGCAAGATCCACTAGGCGAACCCAGCTGGGCTCCCGAGTTGGCTGGGGTGGGCCGGGGTGGGGGTGGGGG
This sequence comes from Pongo pygmaeus, assembly GCF_028885625.2. Taxonomy (NCBI): domain Eukaryota; kingdom Metazoa; phylum Chordata; class Mammalia; order Primates; family Hominidae; genus Pongo; species Pongo pygmaeus. Next base: position 36,569,426 of record NC_085931.1, read on the forward strand.
GGGTTTGCTGGATTGGAGAACTTTTATGTGTAGCTAAAGGATTGTAAACGCACCAATCAGCACTCTGGCACTCTGTGTCTAGCTAAAGGTTTGTAAACACACCAATCAGCACCCTGTCAAAACGGACCAGTCAGCTCTCTGTAAAACGGACCAATCAGCTCTCTGTAAAATGGACCAATCGGCAGGATGTGGGTTGGGTCAGATAAGGAAAAAAAGCAGGCTGCCGGCGCCAGCAGTGGCAACCCGAGCGGGTCTCCTTCCGGATTGTGGGGCGTGTTTGTGTTTTCGCTCGTTGCGATAAATCTTGCTGCTGGTCAATTGTTGGGTCTATGCTGCGTTTGTGAGCTGTAACACTCACTGCGAAGGGCTGCAGCTTCACTCCTGCAGCAGGCGACACCGCGAACCCATCAGGAGGAACGAACAACTCCAGAGGCGCTACCTTTAAGAGCTGTAACATTGACCGCGAAGGCCTGCAGCTTCACTCCTAAAGTCAGTGAAACCGCGAACCCGCCAGAGGGAAGAAACTCCAGACCCGTTCGAACGTCAGAAGGAACAAACTCTGGATATACCATCCTTAAGAACTGTAGCACTCACCGCGAGGGTCCACGGCTTTATTCTTGAAGTGCGCGAGACCAAGAAGCCGCAAATTCCGGACACAGCGTCTTTATGTTGCCCAGGCTTTTTTGGAACTATATTGGCTTTTAAGTGATCATCCTGCCTTGGCTTCCGGAAGTGCTGGTGTCTCAGGTGTGATCTGCTGTGCCTGAACTAACAAAAGTTGGTTGAAAGCTAAGTATGTGCTAGGCACTAAGGACTACAGTAAGTGAAGAGAACACGTGAGAATTCTGGACTTCATAGGGGCTGTGTTCTGGAGGAGTGGGGTGGGATTGGGAGTCAAGCTGCAGTTTAAATAGGGAGTGAGCACAGCCACATTGAGAAGACTTTAGGTGACAATGTGAGCCATGCAGAAGGAAAAGCATTTGAGGCAGAGTGCCTCAAATGAGCATGTGCAAAGTTCTTGAGGTGGGAATATGTGCTTGGAAGGGTGTATCCTGGAGGTCAGTGTAGTTGACAGGAGGATATAGAAGCGGGGAGGGTCGCTAGGACAGGTGGTCTGGGGGGCGCCACAAAGACTTGGGAATGTATTCTGTGAAACAGGTGCTGTGTTAAAACTGGACATTGTACGGTAGTGGGGGAAGCCTTGAGGCTCCCATGGGACCACTACTCCGATCCAGTATGTGTACGAGAAAACCGTTTCAAGTCATCTCCTGGGTTTGGGGTTGCGTTTTCTCTCCCTAGCCTCTCTCCCCCTTAAGGGGAGACTCGAGATTATACCGTGAATTCCAAGTGTCTATGGCCACCTCATGGGCTTAAAACAGCAGTTGGAGGCAGGTGTATGTTTTGGGCCCGGACTGGAGTATGGCGATAAGAACACTTGCTTAAATTAAGTCTTGACAAAGCCTGTCCGGCGGGATTGGCTCCTGGCCCTGGGTCAGTGGAGCTGGCCCTGGGCCTCTGAGGGGGTAGGACATGAGGGGTGAGGCCCCACATGGAGTTCCCCCGCATTGTCCCATTCTGCTAAGGCCTTCTGGGAAGGCTGGCAGCCCCGGGGCTAAGGACAGCCCCTAGGACAGCCAGGATTCCCCCTGGAGCCCGAAGCTGAGGGTGATTCTTGGGAAGCGGCTACTGACGTGGCCAGGCCTGGGCTGGAGAGGAAGGCGGGTGGTGGCGGCCAAGGCAGCCACTTCACGTCAGGCCTATTTATAACTCGGGCTTTGCTCCTTAGGCATGGAGCCTGTGAGTCACTCGGGGTCCTCGCCAGTGTCTCCCAAGGGGACAGCAGGGGAGGGTGTCTTTCCTTCTTTTTTCCCCTTTTCCCTCTCCCCTATTGCTGACCCTCCCAGCCTCTTGTGCCTTTTTAAATTTTATTTTAGAGACAGAGTTTCACTCTTGTTACCCAGGCTGGAGTGCAATGGCTCGATCTCGGCTAACCGCAACTTCCGCCTCCCAGGTTCAAGCGATTCTCCTGCCTCAGCCTCTCCAGTAGCTGAGATTACAGGCATACGCTGGCATGCCCATCTAATTTTGTATTTTTAGTAGAGCCGAGGTTTCTCCGTGTTGATCAGCCTGGTCTTGAACTCCTGACCTCAGGTGATTCGCCTGCTTCGGCCTCCCAAAGTGTTGGGGTTACAGGCGTGAGCCACCGCGCCCAACCACCTTCCTGTGCCTTAGCAAGCTGGAGATCTGATACGATTTGAATGTCTGTTCCCTCCAAATCTCATGTTGAAGTGTCATCCCCAGTGTTGGAGGTGGGACCTAGTGGGAGGTGTTTGGGTCATGGGGGCAGATCTCTCCTGAATGGCTTGGTGCCCACCCTGGGTTAATCAGTGAGTTCTTGTTCTATTTGTTCACGGGAAAGCTGCTTGTTTAAAACCAGTGTGGTACCCCCCTCTTTCTTTCTCGCTCCCTCCCTCCCTCGCTCCCTCCCTCCCTCCCTCCCTCCCTCGCTCCCTCTCGCTCCCTCCCTCGCTCGCTCCCTCTCGCTCCCCCTCGCTCTCCCTCTCTCTCCTTCTCTCTCTCTCTCCCTCTCTCTCTCACTCTCTCTCCCTCTCTCTCTCGCTCCCTCTCTCTTTCACTCGCTCCCTCTCTCGCTCCCTCTCTCTCTCTCTCTCGCTCCCCCCTTTCTCTCTGTCTGTCGCTCCCTCTCTCTCTCTCTTGCTTCCTCTCTCATCATGTGATGCCAGCTCCCCTTCCCCTTCTGCAGTTATTGGAAGCTCCCTGAGGCCTCAGCAGATGCAGGTGTGCAGGTGCAGTGCTTCTTGTACAGCCTGCAGAACTGTGAGCCAATTGAACTTTTTACTTTTTTTTTTTTCCTTTCCCCCCACCCCCCGTCGCCCAGGCTGGAGTGCAGTGGCGCGATGTCAGCTCACTGCAAGCTTTGCCTCCCGGGTTCACGCCATTCTCTTGCCTCAGCCTCCAGAGTAGCTGGGACTACAGGCGCCTGCCACCACGCCTAGCTTATTTTTTGTATTTTTAGTAGAGATGGGGTTTCACCGTGTTAGCCAGGATGGTCTTGATCTCCTGACCTCGTGATCTGCCTGCCTTGGCCTCCCAAAGTGCTGGGATTACAGGCATGAGCCACTGTGCCTGGCCAAACTTTTTTCTTTATAACTTAGCCCTAGATATTCCTTTATAGCAACACAAAACAGAGTAAAATGCAAAAGCCCACACTGTGGGAAACTTTTTCTTAAAGACTTCGCTGTTGGCACTTGGACATGTTTTTGTGGTCTCCCATTGGGCATGTGACCTCATTAGAGCCGAAATGCTCCTTGGATTTTTGGATCCTGAGATTTCACTTTTGCAGGGCTGCGTAGGCATGCTGAGGTCTCAGCTGGTGACATGCTGATAGGCGTGGAATGGCCAGCTACCAGAATAAAAGCCCTGATTCGTAGCATTTGCCAATTTCTGTGATGTAAACACTCCCGTGGCTGCCGTTAAGTTATGAATTGGGCTTTGCTGAATGCAGAGCTGGAAAGAGATGTTCACAATGGACTGTCAGAAGACGATGACTGGGAGCCTCAGCACAGCAGCAGGGCCCAGCCAGCTCCTGGGCTCACCGGCTTCCAGGATGTGAAGCTGCCTAAGCAGCCTTAATCTTTTCGTCTCAAAAATGTACCATTTCTCTGTATTGGGAACATTCCATGTCCTTCTATTTGAAACTATATATTGTTGGCTGGGTGCAGTGGCTCATGCCTGTAATCCCGGCACTTTGGGAGGCCAAGGCAGGTGGATCACTTGAGGCCAGGAGTTCGAGACCAGCCTGGTCAACATGGCAAAACCCTATCTCTACTGAAAATACAAAAATTAGCCAGGCATGGTGGCATGTGCCTGTAATCCCAGCTACTCAGGAGGCTGAGACAGGAGAATCACTTGAACCCAGGAGGCGGAGGTTGCAGTGAGCCGAGATCGTGCCACTGCTCTCCGACCTGGGCAACAGAGCAGTAGGACTCTGTCTCCAAAAAAAAAAAAAAATATATATATATATAAAAAATATATATAAAAAAATAAAAAATATATAAATATATATAAATATATATAAAAATATATATAATATTATTGTTAACTATAGTCATACAGTGCTATAGAACACTAGAATTTACAAAAGCTTAATATACACCTCTTACGTGGCATACTATTCTCTAGGTATCAGGCAGGGAATGAAAATGCATGTGCATTTAAGACTTCTGCATGAAAATTCATAGCAGTTTTATTTATAATAGCCACCTTCTACTCAAGTCACTGAGGGGCGGCTACTTCCAGGCTTACAAGGCCTTAAAGAAGTTCTGATCAGTCCAGGTGCAGTGGCTCACGCCTGTAATCCCAGCACTTTGGGAGGCCGAGGGTTGGATCACAAGATCAGAATTTCGAGACGAGCCTGGCCAACATGGCGAAACCCTGTCTCTACAAAAAATTAGACGGGTGTGGTGTCACATGCCTGTAGTCCCAGCTACTCAGGAGGCTGAGGCAGGAGAATTGCTTGAACTCAGGAGGTGGAAGTTGCAGTGAGCCGAGACCGTGCCATTGTACTCCAGCCTGGGCAACAGAGCAAGACTCCATCTCAAAAAAAAAAAAAAAAAAAAAAGCCAAAACAAAAAACAAAACTGCTTGTCAGTGGTTGCTCTGGCAGCTGGGGATGGAGGGTGGGTGTCTCTCAGGAGGGGTCAGTGAAGCTCATTGCTCAGAGGGCCTGGCCAACCAGAGCTAGAAGTGAGAAAAGCCAAAGGCAGAAGAGACACCTTCCTCCACTGAAGATTGCTTCCACTAAGACCTTGTTATATTTCCTCCCATTTGATTTTCTACATGAAGCCTTTTGTTGTTCATTTTGGACAGCTCTGGTGTGTGCAACATTGTACTCACTTTACAAGCTGAGACAAGCACCTTCCAATGATTCTGCAAATATTTCCCAAACAACTCACACACTGCAGGGGTGGGGATGTGGAAAAGGATATAGTCACTTTGGAAAACAGTTGGAAAGTTTCTTTGTTGTTTTGTTTGTTCGTTAGTTTGTTTTTGAGACCAAGTCTCACTCCATTGCTTAGGCTGGAGTGCAGTGGCACCATCTTGGCTTACTGCAACCTCCGCCTCCCAGATTCAAGCAATTCTCCCACCTCAGCATCCCGAATAGCTGGGATTACAGGTGCCTGCCACCATGCCTGGCTAATATTTGTATTTTTAGTAGAGACAGCGTTTCCCCATGTTGGCCAGCCTGGTCTCGAATTCCTGATCTCAGGGGATCCACCCACCTCGGCCTCCCAAAGGGTTGGGATTATAGACGTGAGCCACCATGCCTGGCAGGAAAGTTTTTTTTTTTTTTTTAAATTAAACGTAAAATTATACTACTCAGCAGTTTCACTCAGAGGAACCTACGTGACTTTGTAGCGACATTATTCATAGTGCCCCTAAAGTGGAAACAGTCTAGCTGCTCATCACCTGTTGGATGGATTAAGAAGGAAAAAAAAGAAGCAAAAACCTGTCTATGCATGCAACAGGAATGCAGTTGAGCAACAGAAAGTAATAAGGGGCTGACACAGGAACGTGGATGAATGTCAAAAACATGCAAAGTGAAGGGCCAGGGGTAAATAACCAAATACTTTATAATTCCGTTATAGCGAATGTCCAAAGAAGGCAAGTTTATAGGGATAGAGTAGATTTGTGGTTGCCTGGGGCTGAGAGAGGGAACAACTAGTGACAGTAAATGGGCATGAAGAGAAGAGTTTTTTGGGGGTTGATGAGAATTTTTTTTTTTTTGAGACACAGTCTCACTCTGTTGCCCAGACTGGAGTGCAGTGGCACGATCTCTGCTCACTGCAAGCTCCTCCTCCCAGGTTCACGCCATTCTGCCTCAGCCTCCCAAGTAGCTGGGACTATAGGCACCCGCCACCACGCTTGGCTAATTTTTTGTATTTTTAATAGAGACGGGGTTTCACCTTGTTAGCCAGGATGGTCTCGATCTCCTGACTTCGTGATCTGCCTGCCTTGGCCTCCCAAAGTACTGGGATTACAGGCATGAGCCACTGTGCCCGGCTGGGGTGATGAGCATTTCTAAAGTTAGATTGTGGTGACAATTGCACAGCTCTGTAAATTTATTAAAAATCAAGTTGAAACTTAAAAAGGATGAATGTTATGACACACAAATAATACCCCAGTATAGCTGTTTAAAAACAAATACCCAAAGGATTATAAATCAAACTACTATAAAGACATATGCACATGTATGTTTATTGCAGTACTGTTCACAATAGCAGACTTGGAATGAACCCAAATGTCCATCAATGATAGACTAGATAAAGAAAATGTGGCACATGTAATACTATGCAGCCATAAAAGAGCATGAGTTCATGTCCTTTGCAGGGACATGGATGAAGCTGGAAACGGTCATTCTCAGTCAACTAACACAGAAACAGAAAATCAAACACTGCACGTTCTCACTCAAGTAGGAGTTGAACAATGAGAACACATGGACACAGGGAGGGGAACATCACACACTGGGGCCTGTCCAGGGGCGGGGGACTAGGGGAGGGATAGCATTAGGAGAAATACCTAATGTAGATGATGGGTTGATGGGTGCAGCAAACTACCATGGCATGTGTATATCTATGTAACAAACCTGCATGTTCTACACATACATCCCACAACTTAAAGTATAATAAAAATAAAGAAAAGTTACAACTTTGGCTGAGAAGTAACAGGTGTAAATAAACTAGGAAATATAGTAATTGTATGGAGATATGGCAAGTAAAAACAATGCTTGCTAAACACTCTTTTTGATGGTTTCATACTGTTACTGTGAATTGGAGGTACTCTAATTTATTTGACATTCTCTAGTTATCGGACCTCGTGTCTGCTCTTTCAATGCTACAGTCAACATGGTGATGAAATTTTCTGGTTTAGGATTACTTCCTCAAACTTGTTTCCCAGAAAAGGGCTTTGTAGGTCAAAAGTTATCAAACTTTTCTAAGGCTCTCAATATGATGACGAATTATTTCTCCAAGCGTGGGACAGATTGAGAGCTACAGTTTCCTGCCCTTACCTCATCTTCCAACTATGGAACCAAATATTCCCTCCACAAAGAAAACCCATGATTCATGGTGTTAGAAGTCAGAATAGTGGTTTCCCGGCTGGGCGTGGTGGCTCCCGCCTGTAATCCCAGCACTTTGGGAGGCTGAGGCAGGCGGATCATGAGGTCAGGAGTTCGAGTCCAGCCTGGCCAACGTGATGAAAACCCTTCTCTACCAAAAATATAAAAAATTAGCCGGGTGTGGTGGCATACACCTGTAATCCCAGCTACTCGGGTGGCTGAGGCAGAATTGCTGGAACCGGGGAGGCGAAGGTTGCAGTGAGCTGAGATTACACCACTGCATTCCAGCCTGGGCAACAGAGCAAGATTCCATCTCAAAAAAAAAAAAAAAACAAAAAAACACAAAAACAAAAAATAATAGTGGTTTTCCTTGAGGAAATACTGACCAGAAGGGAGCATGAGGGAAGTTCTAAGTCTCTCTTTACTTTTTGAATTGAGATGTGATTTACATACAGTAAAATGTCCAATCTTAATTGTACAGCTGGGTGAAGTTTTGCATATGATACACTTGTGCAATCATCCTTCAGATCAAGATACAAGGCATTTCCTGAGCCCCAGAAGGTTCCCTCATGCTTCTTCCCCACCAAAAGCGAATGCCTCCTCTGACCTCCTTTACCATAGATTAGATTTGCTTGTTCTTGAACTTCTTATAGATAAAATTATAACCTTTAAATCTTTATCAGGGTGCTAGTTACATTGATGTGTTCTTTCTGTAAGAGCCACTGAGCTATACCTTATGATATATTTTTCTGGTTGTATGTTACATTTCAATAAACGTGTGGGGCCAAGAGGAAGAATATTTCAGGGCACTGTTCACTCTGTGGCCTGCAGGGTCCTGCCTGACCATCCTCCTTGCAGAGGTAGCTGACAGTGTCTGTACCTGACTGTGCCCATTCCCCCATGTGGTCTTGGGTTTATGGCGTTGGTGGGGGAGGGAGTAGGACTGTGCCCATGAGCTAACCTGTCTCTCTCTTCTCTCCCGACTGTGTCCCTGTGTGTCAGTTCTGTGTCTATCCATCTCATGTGCTGCGTGTGTCTGTAAAGCCTCATTCCGTGCTGTCTGGCAGGAAGCTCCATCTCATCTCATCATCTTAAGGCCCTGGCACTGCCTCAGCATGGCCATTTCATCACGCCTCGCCCTGTGGGAGCAGAAGGAAAGTGACACTCGTGACTGGGGCTGCAGCCATCCGCAGGGACTGACTCGACCCTCGGGAGCCAAGTCCAACCTTTCCCACCTTGAGTGGGGAGTCTGACATCCAGTCCTCCTAGTAGCATGTGCAATCCCACCTTCAACCTTCTCCCAGCCAGCTCGGTTAGCCTTGGCCTTTCCAACCCAGCTGGACACTGATGGCCACACCCTTGACTCCCCCCAGGGCTGCCTGGTGGTTTCCTGTTCCACAGGTGGTGGTGGTGGGGGGTGGGGGTAGACCAGCTGTCCCAGCTGGATCCTCATGGCAGCTCTGATGAGCACGGGAATTTGGGTGGGAGGAGGGACACATGGGGGACAGAGGCAGGGCTGTCAGCTGCCAGGTTTATGCCACAGGGGTGGGTTTGTGTGGTCCCTGCCTTTGGGCACCATAGAGAACCGGAAACGGGCTCTCCTCAGATACTCCTTTCTCCCCTTTAGTATTTTTCATGATATGCTACGAAGGGCTGCCTCTTTCTAAGATGCCTGTTACTTCCTGCACCCTCACTCCACCTTGTGCATGTGATTTGATGAGTTGGAAGTGGGAGGGTGAGAAGCTTCTTTCTGGCTACCTCCTGCCTGCCCCTGCCCCTCCCAGCCTGATCTGGGGGTAGCAGCTAAAATGGCATTGGAAGCTGCAGAGGGTGCCTTAAGACTGTCTCTCGGCCAGGCGCAGTGGCTCACGCCTGTAATCCCAGCACTTTCGGAGGCCGAGGCGGGTGGATCATGAGGTCAGGAGTTCGCGACCAGTCTGGCCAACACAGTGAAACCACGTCTCTACTAAAAATACAAAAAATTAACCAGGTGTAGTGGTGTGTGCTTGTCATCCCAGCTACTCAGGAGGCTGAGGCAGGAGACAGAGGTTGCAGTGAGCCAAGATCACGCCATTGCACTCCAGCCAGGGTGACAGTGCGAGACTCTGTCTCAAAAAAGAAAAAAAAAAAAGACTGTCTCTCACTTATGAAGTGTCCTTCAGTCCCACATCAGGAAGGAAAGAAGGGAAATGATGTTGATGTGGGCCCCGCAGTGCTGCCCCTGCTTCTCGGTCCCTGGGCAGAGGTCTGCATCCACCAGCTTTATTCCATGGCCTTGTCTCCCGGCCTTTGCTATCTCCTTTGAATTCCTCCCTTATCAGTTGGGCTACACACAGCAAGTCTTTGCCACACATGCACAGAGGTTCTTGATAAGGTGGCTATTTTAGACCACTATGGAGCTCTTCCATATAAAGCACTGGTGACTTTTTTTTCTTCTCATGGGCTGTCACTGATGCAGGCTAAAGACACACTTCAGTTGGCCACAGCCAGTCTCATGCCTCAGCCTCCAGGTCGCTGTGGCCAACAGGGGTCTCAGCTGCATCACAAGTCCAGCCAGTGCTGGCCTAGGCCATATTTCTGGCGGGTAAAATATCAGGGTCCAACCTGCCTGTTCTAGGACCCAGTGTTAGAGAGCCCCTGGCTGGCCAAGTCCTGGTTTAAGGACCATCAGGAAGCCACAGCACTGTGTCAGTTGAGTGGGTTGGAGCCACAAGGTCAGGTCCTTATATAAATCATGGCTATAAGCCCTTCCCTGTCTTACCATGTTCCTGGTGCACAGTAAGTGATTAATTGGTTCATCTATTATGTTAACTATAAGCTGAGGGGACCAGGAGAGAGTGGATGATTCCCTGTGATCCATCCCTTTCTGGAAACTGGGAAATCTCCTTTCAGAGCAGGTCCTCCTAGAAATGGGCATGTCCCATGGCAAGGAAGGGAACCAGCATCCTTGACTGTGCAAGTGACTGTTCATATCACAAGGAGTCTGGATCCAGGCAGAAATCACATTGACCCGCATAATTCCTGGCTGCCCCTGTGCTCCATTTTCATGCGCTGTCTCAGGGACCCCCCTGAGTCCTGCTGGGCCTCACCTGCTTGGCTGTGGCTTCTCATACATGGGCTTGGTCATATATGTTCTCCTCCACCCCCTCCCAGGCTCCATCACAAACTTTTTGAAGGGCAGCTTGCTCCTACTGGTTGACTCACTGAGCTCTCTCCTTCTTTGCTTCTGCAAAACAGATTCGGGAAGAGGACAAGAGCCCTCCACCGTCCTCGCCCCCTCCTCTCTTCTCTGTCATCCCAGGGGGCTTCATTAAGCAACTGGTCCGGGAGACTGAAAAAGAGGCCAAGGAAGCAAGACAGAGGAAACAGTTAGCTCTCGCCTCTCCAGAACGAGAGGTAAGTGGTTCCTAAGAAGGAGGACCAGATGCGTTTCATACCCATCATTCTGTCTTGTGAGCTTCTTCTGAGTCATTTGTCGTCCTGCCTTTGCTCCTGCTATCCTGGCTTTGAGGAATGTCCTTTATTCAGCTTGATCTATTGAGCTCTTATGTACGCTTCAAAACCCAGCTCAAATAGCACATCTCTGGAAAATTCTTCCATTGCTTTCCTTTCTCTGAATCCTGCTGCACCTTCTATGCCTGTCTTAGCTGCTTGGTTGGCATAGTACTTATTTGATTATATGACTTATTTGACTAGGAATTCCTTAAGAGCAACAACGATTTCTCATTGAATTCTGTATCTTGAGCAGCCGTCATTGTATTTTGCCAGTAGTGAGTGCTTAACAGTTTGTTTAGTGAATGAATAAATGATATTCATTGATGCATGGTTAGTGGGGATTACTTGACCACCATTTTTATAGAAAAGGAAACCTAGATACTGGCTAAGATGTATAGTTGGTTCACTTTAAGCAGAAAGCTATTGAGTTGGTACTAACTGGTGTAGTTGCATTGATTGTTAAAATATTGAATCCTTCATACCAGGTGGTAAATGGTTGTAACCCTTGGCCCCCCAAGTGCCCTCCAGTTGCCATGTTTACCCAGGTCCCTCTCCTGAGTCCCTTGGAATGGCTACAGTCCAATAATTACAGCGTTAATGCTTGGCACAGGTAGGAACCTCAGTACCTTCCTCCAGCTGGTGTCCCTCCTGGTTGGTTGATGTCCACTAAAAATCCTTAGCTATTCTGAATAGCGCTGCTGGATTGAAGCGATAGTGAATACAATGTGGCCTTTACACTTTAAGGATTTGTAAACTTGTCGCTGGTGGTGGCCAGTGCTATTTCTCTCTTGTCCTCTTTAGCCATGGAACCTGGGCAGGATGACAAGGTGGACCATGAGGGAGGCAGGCTTGGAGTGCAATGCATCTTGGGAGTATCCCTGTGTTAGGTAGAAAGGGCATCTCTTTGTGTCTCCAGCGCCCCCTTCGGACAAGGTGAATGCTGCAGTGCTTGGACTGAAAGGTCTGGTGGCCTCAGGGCCTGGTGTTGGCTTGAGTCCAGTGACCCATCCTGGCTCTTCCTTCCCCTCCCCTTCAGCTTTGGTTTGCCCGGCTAGTCCCACATGTGCCTGCACCTGTCCGATGAACAACTTTGATGCATTAGAGAGGTCTTCCAGCAACTGAACAGCAGCAGCTGCTGAAATACCTCGGCCAAGTCTTTGTTGGGGAAGTTGACAGGGAGGACAGGCTCTGTTCCCACTCTTGCCTGACCTAAGGCATAAGTGGGGGCCAAAGTTGACCCCGGCAGGCTGTTGTTAGGTTATGATGAAATGTTACTGTGTGCTGTTTATCACCAGACAGTACTGCTTTGCTGCTCATGGCCTCATTTGATAACCCGTGCAGCAATGCAGGTGGATGGGATTCCACCCATTTATCACAGGTGGAGACTGAGGCCAAAAGAGGTCAAGTGATTTTCCCAAGGTCATAAGACCAGATAGAGTCAGAGCGAGGGGGAGAGCCTGTGTGTTCTCTGCTCTCACAAGATGGCTGGAAAAGGACCAGTCTGGTGAGTGAGGTGGCTGGGGTGGTGCCACAGAGACCTGGGGGGAAAGGGTTCCATGAGATTGACACGAGCAGCGCTGGTGTCACTGTGAGCAAGTAAAGAGGCAGAGCTAAGCCATGGATGGGGACAAACTGTCACTGCTGTGACTGGATGGAGACTCAGAGCCAAGATGCAGGATGGCTCTGAGCCTCAGCCCACAGCAGGTGGCTGGACCATGGGCCAAGATATTCCTGGGGCTGGAGCAAGGGAGCCTCAGGACATGTTTCCACAAGGCAGCAAGCTTTGGCTGGTTCCTGCCAATTTAATTTTCTTGTCCCAATCAATAAATAACTCCATCCTCTCTTGCCTTGTCCCAGCACAACTGTTTCATTTGATCCTCATCTGATTCTTGCAAGAAGCCATTAGAATCCATCCCATTTTGCAGGAATGGAAAACAAGGCTTGGGGAAGTGACCTGGTTCTCCTAGGGCTACCCAGCCAGTGAGGAACAGGGAGAGGCTGGAATAACACTGGAGTGGAAAGTAACCCGTATTGAATGTCAAGGAGACCTAGATTCTAGCTCTGGCCCTGCCACTTTTTGGGAAGGCTAAACCCCTTCCGCTTTCTTGGCCTCAGTTTACTCATCTGTAAAAATGTGCTATTAGTTTTCTATTGGCTCCAGTTATTCTAGAGGTGCCGTTTCCTCTATACGCTAAGAAGGGTGGCAGGGTGGGGGGACCAAAGACTTTGATGACTTTGAAGATCCAAAGGAAGAGAATCCATGGGCATATGAGGGTGGGGTGGGAGGAGGCTGGCACTGGCTCTCTTGTTTGGCCCACCCCATGTTACTGTCTCGTCTGTGGTGGTTGGTTAAAAATAAGGCACTGACTCACTTTTCAATATGGTGTAGACAGTGGTGAGATTTGCCAAGTGCAGTCAATCCCCCTTCCAAGGCTATGTCCTGCCTTCCCCCAGAAGGTCAGGAGGAGCTACTCAGCCATGGTCCCCAGAGCCGTGATGCTGAGCACCAGCTGCACCTCGTAATCACCCGGGCAGTCACAACCCAGACAGACTCAATCAGAGTCTCTGGGAATAAGGCCAAGGAGTTAAGGTTTTTAAAAGTGCCCCAGGAGATTCCAGAGAGCCCTAGAGAGAAAAGGAAGGGCATCTAATATGCAGCAGTTCAAGGCACTGGCTTTGGAGTCAGAGAGAACTGGCTTTACATTTCACCTTTGTAGCTGGGTCACCTTACATCTTTACATCTAGTTCTTTGCTTGTAGAATGGGGAGAAGTTCAGAATCTACTCCAGTTGTTCCTTAGGAGGATTAAATAGGAGATTGCATGATGGTGATATAGGGCTCATTGCAAGGAAGATATAAATGATAGATATTATTGTTATTGTGATTATTACAAAGATGAGAACAGAGACTTTGCTGTGGCATTGGTCACCTAAAACAGGAGACACAAAAGCCAGAATGGAACGCAGAAGGTGGCCACGCTGTGACTGGTGTACTAGCATAGTGCTCTGGAACTTTGTGCAAGCTTGGAACAATTTCTGATTGAGGTCTCCAGGCAAAGATTTGTAGAGAGGAGATAGAAGAGATATTTGAGCTGGGTATAGAAGATGAGTAGACCATGGACAAGTGAAGAGGGGAAAGGGCACGCAGGGTAGCAAGCTCAGCATGAGCAACAGCCTGGAAGCAGGGAAGGGTCAGGTGGGAGAAGGTGACCAGTACAGTTCATGCATGGGAACAACTAGGGACAATATGGTCGGATTGGAGGCTGGGGTTCCTTGTTGAGGAATTTGAAAGACCAATGGTGGTGCCAAATGATTTTCCTGTAGGCTGTGGGCAGCTACCCAAATCTTTTGATCGGGTTTAAAATGGCTGGCAGCAAATTGAAGGGATAGCAGTTCACAGGCTGTGGCAATGGCTAGGTGAGGGATAGCAGACATGGGTTTGGAAAAAGAGACATAGATGTGAAGCTTGGCAGGGTGGAATCAACATGCCCCTGGGACTGGTTTGAATGCAAGAGGAGGGGGAGAATCCCAGATTCCCAGGCATGGGTGTCTGTGAGGCTGTGCTAGCATTGTCCAAGATGGAAGAACCCAGGCTAGGGCTGGTGGTGAAGCGAGACATCAGGGTGGAACTTGCTTATGAGGTTGAGGTCTTTTTCTGCAGAGATGGAGGCACAGCTGGACCTGTGAGCTCTTCAGGCCACAGCCAGGCTGGTTTGAGGATGAAGCTCTGCGCAAGGCTAAAATCACAAGGCAGTAAAAAGGCCTGGGAGGGGAGCGGGCAGTGGAAACCCCTTGGGTGTTATGCAGTCACAAATGTCTAGGTCAGGCAAGAGTGGGGGACCCCAGGGGCAGAAACCAGGGCCCTCAGCTGGTATGGGAAGTGTGATATGGGGATCAGGGCAGTGGAAGTAGCAGCAGCTCAGTTTGTTCCTCTCTCTGTGATCTCCAAAGTGCATTTCTACATTTCATCCTATAAAAGATCTGGATGGTCAGGTGGTATCTGCCTGTACTGGGGAAACCTGAAGCCCAGAGAGAAGAGATGGTAGCCCAGATAGACATAGAAGGAAGCCTAGCTGGAGAGTGTTAGAGCCAAGATGAGAACAGGTCCTCTAGTGACAGGCCCCGAGTCCTTTCCCGGATCCCTTACTGGCCTAGGAAAAATCCAGGCAGAAATAACAACAGTAGTAGCAGCAGCTACTGTTGTTGAGGACACACTATGCGCTGGGCTCAGTTTCTACATATTGTCATACATTCTCACACCTACTCTGCAAGGTAGGCTTGTATCATTCTCATTTTATTGATTAAAAAACAGACTCAGAGAGAAGTCATTTAGCTAAGGTCACACAGCTATAGTGTCAGAGTCAGGAGTTGAACTTGGTTCTGTTGGTCTCCAAAGTCCACTCCTTCCACTCCGTCACTTAACTTTGAGGGGCTAGGCCAAGGTCAAGGGTGCTAGACTTGGCCATGCCTGTTGGATTTGGAGGTGCTCGAGCATCTGTGGAAGGATGAATGGAGAAGTGAACAACGAAATGAATGAATGAACACGAGTGAATGACAAAGCTGTTAGGTCAGCAAGCAGCTCTGTAGGCATGGTTGTGTTCTCTCTCCTAGACCCCAGAAATTTCCGTCAGCCAACCCAACAGCAAGTCCAGCAGTGGCACCAGATCTGGAAGCCAGCAGATCTCTCAGGACAACCAGTCAAGCTCTCTTGGGAGCTCAGACATTCTGGGCAAGGAGAGCGAGGGGTCCGGCAGCCCTGACCATGAGCAGATGACCAGCATCAATGGTGAGAAGGCCCAGGAGCTGGGTTCCAGTGCGACACCAGCCAAAAAGACTCTCCCCTTCAAGAGGGGCATGAGGAGGGGTGATGTGTTGTTGATGGTGGCCAAGCTGGACCCGGACTCAGCCAAGCCAGAGAGGACTCATCCCCATGACACCCCCCCTTGCAAGACCCCTCCCCCAGCCACAGATACTGGAAAGGAAAAGAAAGGGGAGACCTCTAGGACTCCTTGTGGCCCCCAGGCCAGCACCGAGATCTTGGCCCCGAAAGCTGAGAAGACCCGGACTGGGGGTCTTGGGGACCCAGGCCAAGGAACTGTGGCACTGAAAAAAGACGAGAAGGGTCAAAGCATAGTGGGGAAGGGGGGTGGGACCCCCAAGACCACAGAGCTGAAAGAGGCTGAGCCCCAGGGCAAAGACCGGCAGGGGACCAGGCCCCAAGCCCAAGGGCCCGGTGAGGGGGTGCGACTGGGGAAAGCAGAGAAGGAGGGAGCAGAGCCCATAAACACGGTGGAAAAGGGGAATGTCTCTAAGGACGTAGGGAGTGAGGGGAAGCACGTAGGGCCCCAAATCCCTGGGAGAAAGTGGGGAGGTTTCCTAGGAAGAAGGAGTAAGTGGGATAGTCCCCAGAATAAGGACAAAGAAGGGGTGCTCTTAAGTAAGGCAGAGAAGACAGGTGAGCCTCAGACCCGGACGGAGAAGACAAGCCAAGTGCAGGGCGAGTTGGGGGACGATGTGAGAATGGGGGAGAAAGCAGGTGAGCTTTGGAGCACGACTGGGAAGGCAGGTGAGTCCTGGGATAAGAAGGAAAAGATGGGGAAGCCCCAGGGTAAGTCCGGGAAGGCATGTGAAGCTCAGAGTCAGACAGAGAAGGGCTGTGAAGCCCCAAAGGAGGTGAGCACAATGGTGGAGTCGCCAGCGGCTCCTGGGAAGGGAGGCTGGCCAGGAAGCTGTGGGCAGGAAGCAGAGGAGCCCTGCTCAAGAGCAGGTGATGGGGCTGGTGCCCTGGAGACAGAGCTGGAAGGACCCAGCCAGCCTGCTCTGGAGAAGGATGCAGAAAGGCCTCGGATACAGAAGGAGAACCAAGACGGGCCAGCCCCCCAGGAGGAGGGCAAAGGAGGCCAGAGCAGAGACTCAGACCAGGTGAGGGGGCTGCGACCCTGGGAGCGGGAAGCGGCAGACAGGGCCCTCCAGAGATGCAGGGATGGGAAAGATCTGCCCCAGGGATGGACAAGGGGTGGACGGGGGGGTGGGCCGGGGATTGGAGAGGGGTGGCTGGAACTGCGAGGCACCCAGAGGAGGGGGTGAGCACTTCCTTCACGAGCAGAAGTCTTGAAGTTTCCATTGCACCTGTCCTGGGGTGGGAATTCCCCACAGAGTGAGGGAAGGTCCCCAAAATGTGAGGTGTCTCCTCATGGCTGACATGGTAGAGCTTGCTTATGATGTCACATGACAGCTTTCAAACGGGATGGCATAACGAGTAGATTGTTAAAAATGCAGATTCCTGGGGCCAGCCGTGGAGTCTCTCATTTCAAAGGCCAGGAGTGGGGCCCAGGAATCTGCATTTATTTAGGTTTTTTTTTTGAGACGGAGTCTTGCTCTGTCACCCAGGCTAGATGGTGCAGTGGTGTGATCTCGGCTCCGCCTCCCGGGTCCGCAGTGGGAATCTGCATTTAAATAAGCACACTCCCTCTCCTGTTCTCCCCCCAGAGATTCTGATTTAGATGGCTCCAGAGCACACTGTGAGAAACCCCTGTGTAAGGTAGAAGATGGGCAGTGGTGCCATTTGCTGGTTTAATTTACGTGATGTTGGTTCTCAGGCTCCTGAGGACAGATGGTATGAGGCAGAGAAAGTCTGGCTGGCTCAGAAGGACGGATTTACTCTTGGTAAGTAGGGGTGTTAGCACCTTTGGAGGGTCTGAGTCTTCTCCTGTGCCCCCTACTGCTGCCAGCCATATGTTCCAGGTCCTGATTACACTTGGGTGGTAAGGAGGGGAGAGGAGCAGTGGAGACTGTCTTTCAAAGGCATTTGTGTTGATAATGAGTTATTTACCTACTGTAACTCACTAATGCAACAAGCATGCTTTCTTCCTACGGCGTTCTTCGAGGAAGCCAGAGTCTGGTACAAGTGGGCCAATAGATTTGATCTCATGAGCCTACTTTTGTCAATTGGTTGTGGCTGATCACTGCACTCTACTGAGAAGTGATTCTGAGTCTCAGTCTGAACATGGCTGGGAAGAGTGGTTGATTAGTGATGTCTGCCATGGGCACTGGAGGGGGAAATGGTATCTTGTATGCCATCATCTGCCATTCCAGGTCTGTGTGTGAGATAGGTCAGTGTACCCAACTCTCTGGGTGCCTACTCTGTGCCCGGCACTGTGACAGCTGGTAAAAGCCTAAGGTGAGTCAGACTTAGCCTGACCTTAAAGGATTTGGGGTCACAACTCAGAAAGCTCCAAGCAAATAGACCCCAAATGGAGACCTGTCCCAAGCTTCCTCCCAAGCTTGCTGGTCCAGCTTAGAGCCTCTCTTATTTCCTGCCCTCGCCTCTTTCCCCTCTTCCCCTCCCATCTCCTCCCCTTTCCCCTTCTCTCTCTGGGATGTCCAACCAGCTACGGTGCTAAAGCCAGATGAGGGAACAGCAGACCTGCCAGCAGGAAGGGTGAGACTTTGCATTGATGCTGACAAAACCATCACTGAGGTGGATGAGGAGCATGTCCATCGGGTGAGTCCCCTGTCCCGCTGCCCCCCAGCATGAGTCCCCTGTCCCACTTCACCCCAGCTCCATACCCTCCTTCCCCAGCCCTGCAAGAGGTTTCCTTGTTTCTGACTACCAAAACCATTTTGGCTTGATGCCCTGGAGGGAGTTATAGCAAAGTATAGCAAAGAACCCCACTGAACTCATTGTTCTACTGGAGGGGTACTGTTAGGGGGTCATTGACCCTTTCCTGTGGTTTCCCTTAATGAGGACACACCAAAGGACATGTTTGTCAGGTCTTGGCCCTGGGAGTTCTTCTGATGGACCCAAGAAAATGACTGCTTTTAATTTTGTAGATATTGGATATTGCAAATCATACTACAGAGCATGTTTCTGTTTTCACTCTGGCCGCCAGGGAACTCAGAGCCAAATTTGTTGCTTGCCATTAACCATAGCATAGGTTCCAATGGCCTATATTTTAGCATCAAACTTACTTTCAGCTTTGCTCTTTAAATTGTTTTGAATAGATTTTTGTTGTGCACCGTAAATCCTTTTGAGGACAAGTCACAGTATAATGATAGAAAAGAAAGGTTCTGTCATGCCCTCTCCCTGCACCCATCACAGCCTGCTATCTTAGGAGTTTTCCTCCTTGCTCATCTGCATTCCTTTCTGCTCCTCCTCTGCCCACCTCAGGCTTCCTCTCCTGCGTTGGGCATTTACAGAGGCTCAGTGGCCTTGCAAGAAAGGCTGATCCATGAGAGGGCTCAAGCTTGGCCCAAACCTGAGACTACTAAGTTCAGAAAACTCCCTGAAGCTGGAGAGAATGATAGGACACCTCTTAGAATAGATGTTTTAAGAAGCAGCTTCACATACCTCTTGCTTCTAAGGGTTTGCGTGGTTTCCTAGGAATCAATGCATGATGGGCTGTGAGACCAGTGAGGTGGTTTGGCCATTGGCCTCCACTCCTGGGTATCATGGAGCATATTGAGAGCTTCCCCATAAGACCCAGAAGAGGAGGAAATGGCAGTGGATGCTCGCACACACTGGAGCATCACCTGTCTTTTTGTGGTGTTTGAGATCCAGAAAGTGCTTTGAATTTTGTCAAGTCTGCCTTGGGAGCGTCTCCCCTCATGGTGCACAGAGTGCAGGACCACAGCGAAGAGGGGTGCCTCATAGGTTGCACAGAGGGCAAGGAGAAGGGATGGCCCTATTTTATTTGTAGGGCTTCATCACTTTCCATCCAGAGTCCCTGTGCTCTGTTCTGGTCTTTGGCACATAGCTCTCAAGAGGAGGGCTTAGTGTGTGTTTGGTTGTGGGGGTGGTGGGGAAACGGGACCAGGAGGCCAGAGGAGACTCTGTGTGATGGTTTCACAGGGCAACCCCCCTGAGCTGGACCAGGTCGAGGACCTGGCCTCTCTCATCAGTGTCAACGAATCCAGTGTCCTGAATACGCTTCTGCAGCGCTACAGGGCTCAGCTGCCGCACACCTGCGTGGGGCCTGATCTGATCGTCCTCCAGCCCCGGGGGCCCTTGGTGCCTTCTGCAGGGAAGGTGAGGTGGGACCATGGTGGGCAGCACTGGGGAGCTGAGGGCAGGAGGGTCTGGGGGGATCCCTCTGCATCTGAGGTGACAGTAGAACCATCAGAGCCCCCAGTCGACCTGTCTGCAAGCAGCATCCTTCTCGTGGCATTGTGGGCATCCTATGGCGTGGACCATCAGATTCCCCCATTCCCTGGGGGGAAAGATCAGTCACCATTACGACAGAAACAGCAGCATTAAATATCACAAGAATAACGAAAGAAAATACTGAATGAGTATGAACTCTACCAGACACTGCTTCATGCACCTTCATGTATTAACTCAGTTCATTCTCACATATCCACCTGAAAACACAGGTACTGTGATTAGCCCATTTTACAGATGAGAAGAGATGGCTGGGCCAGGCGCAGGCTGAACTCTCAGGTCTACTGAGCAGAGGAGCTGGGGGAAAACCCAGGGCACCGGGCTCCTGTGTGCTCTTCATCCCATGCTGAACTCTCAGGAGTCCTGAGCACCCACATCAACGGGGAAACAGAAGCTTCAGTTGTGCTTTAGTTTTTTTCCTCGCAAGTGTAAAAACGGCCAGTTTTTGATGAGATGGACAAGAGCAAAGGAAATCTCTAAGCGCCACCTCGTGGACACACGAGGCACCTCAGCCGAGTCGTTGAAGCGTGGCCCCTTCTTTCATTCAGTCCGTAGTGATTGAGCTATTGTTTGAGGGTCTCCTACCGAGCCAGGCACAAAGAACAGCAGGGAAGATGCTGGGCGAGCAAGCCTGCCCTTGTGGAGTTGCTGTTATAGGAAGAAAAGACAGACCATCAACAATAAAGATAAGAGTGGCCCAAGCAGATGAGTGGAGGAAGAGGTGGGAGAGGTTGGGAAAAGCCAGGACAGAGCTGTGTCAGTTCTCAGGATGATGATTCTGGCTTTTACTCTGAGTGGGATGGCAGCTACTGTGGATATTTATTTATTTATTTATTTATTTATTTATTTATTTACTTACTTACTTACTTTTGAGACAGAGTCTTACTCTGTCGCCCAGGCTGGAGTGCTGTGGCATGATCTCGGCTCACCGCAAGCACCGCCTCCCGGGTTCATGCCATTCTCCTGCCTCAGCCTCCCGAGTAGCTGGGACTACAGGCACCTGCCACCACGCCCAGCTAATTTTTTGTATTTTTAGTAGAGATGGGGTTTCACCGTGTTAGCCAGGATGGGCTCGATCTCCTGACCTTGTGATCCATCCGCCTCGGCCTCCCAAAGTGCTGGGATTACAGGCGTGAGCCACTGTGCCTGGCCGATTTTTATCAGTTTTTTATGAACTGGGCAGCCTCCTGAGCCAGAGTGGGCTTAGAGAGAGTCCCTACTGGGGTTTTTAGCAGAGCAATGACATGCTGTGACTTAGGTTGTAAAAGGATGCCTTTGGCTGCTGGGTGGAGGACAGATGGGAAGAGGCTCAGTGGAGGCAGGGAGGCTTGTCCGAGGTGAGACATCTTACCTGTGTGCTGTTCTGGGGACTCACTAGGAAGTCAGAAGCCCCTAGGACACCTGGTGTCTAGGAGAGATCATGATACCTCTTGTGGTTTCCATGTTCTCCTCTGCCAACTGGGGGTGAAAAGCCACATCTTGCCCTTTGGGGCCCTGTGGGACAAACCCATCACTAGTCCCTGAGCAATGCTAAATCCATTAAAGGGGATATAGTGGCCCTGTACACCTCTCTCCAAGATTTTTCTCCTCCAGAGTGACCCACACCACCCCTTCAGTCACTCCCAGGGGCTCTCCCACCACCGCTGTCCATGGTCAAGGGCCTGGGAGGACCTCAGAAGCTCTGGGTGGGCCAGAGCTTGGCACGTGCCCTCTCCCGTCCTTGTGGTGAGTGCTTAGGCTTCTGTTACTGCAGCCCAAGGCCTCTGAGCTGTCCAAACTGCCGAGTGACTCCTCTGGCTCTCTGGAAATCCCTGGAAGGGACATTTTTATAGGCCCAGATAGCAAGCAGGTCCTCATTGGCCATCCTGGACTGAGGCATCAGAACTTAGGCAAAAGCGCCAAAAGGTGCAGGCATTGGTACGCACTCTGAAGGTAGATCCCCCTACTTCCCTTGTTAACCCTGGGGTGGGGTGCGGCACTGGTCCCCACCCTTCCCTCAAGTCTTCCAGCCTCCCACACTCAAACCCCCAGCCACCTCTTGTCCTTAGGCTGCATCAACCTCTGATTCCCCAAATGGCCACCAGGTGGGAGCACAGGCCTGCGGTGAGGCTGAGACCGCCTTGAGGATGGGCTGGGCGGGGTCTGGGCCACACTGGGGGCCTCTCTCACTGCGGGGCTAGCCCCACCAGGCAGCTGGGGTCTGGGTGTGTGCCTGGGGACATGCGGGTCTAGGTGAATAAGAGCGTGAGTTTGAGCATGGATGTGACCGCGTGGGTAGAGGCGGATCCCATCTCTGTGTGCAGAGCCTGTGGCAACTTGGGTGCATGTGCCTACAAGCATACTTGTGTGCATGCATGCAAGGGCACACGTACACAGATGCAAAGGCATGTGTGCATGTGTGCATATATGAGTGCCTTCAGGAACCTGGATGTGCAGAATTCTTCCTTCTCCCTCTAGGCAGTGGGCCTGAGCGGGCTGATGGACGGGACTGCCCGTTCTTGAACTTTAGTTTTTCCAGACTGGGGGATGGCTCTAGGACTGAGACCCCAGGACCCTCTGACTGCCTTAAGCCCTAAGGCTGTGTCCAGCCAGTGTGGGGGCATATCCCCCCTTTGCCTGCATTAGGTTCCTGCTGAGCCCTACATCTGGCATCAGGATAGGGACTCATGACTGTTCCTCAGGGGCTTGGAGCAGGAAAAGCCAACAGTGGATTGGAGACAGCCCCAGCCCCAAGCTAGACATCCAGGCTGAGGGGAGGGCCATCGCACCAGTGTTTGTGCCCCTAGTTCGGCCAAAGCACTGCGCTAGGGAGGGCAGATGGGGCCTTGCGGGACCCAGTGGGCACCCTCAGCATCTTGGGCTTCGGACATCCTCCTGCAGCAGGGCCCATTCCTCTGTTCCTTCTGGTGCCCTCCTGCTGACCTCACAGTAACCTCCCGCCCTCTTCCCTCGCTGCCAAATCCAATGTCAAGTCTCTGGTCTCCTCTTACTGAACTCAGCAGCATTTCCCTCCCTTTTCCTGGAAACACACCCTTCCTCGGCTCTAAGACTCCGCTTTCCTGGTTTTCATTCCAGCCCACTGGCTGCCCAGTCAGTCTTCCTTCTGGTCTCCCTGACCTGTCCCTGTCAGGGTGCTCTGTCCCCACACTCTTCCTCGGTGATCTCATCCAGGCTTGTGGCTTTCAAATGCCTCCCGTTCACTATAATTGAATTAATTTCTTTCATCGATCATCTCTGTCTTCCCACCAGAAGGCAAGCTCCACCAAGCAGGGACTTAAAAAAAAATCAGGCTTATTGAGGTATAGTTTACATTATAGTCCAATTCAACTTTTTAGTGTACAGTTCTGTGCGTTTTTGACAAAGGTGTATAGTTGTGTAACTGCTTCGACAATCAATTACACGACAGTTCCCGTCACCCCCAAAAGTTCTCTGGGCCCCTCTGTAGTCAACTCAGCCCCAAGTTCTACCCCTGGTAGCCACTGATCTGTTTTTTTTGTCTCTATAGTTTTGCCTTAAAAAAAAAAACCCATATAAATGGCATTGTATGGTATGTAACCTTTTGAATTGGCTTCTTCCAGGCAGGACAATGCATTGAAGATTCACCCATGTGGTTTTATTTATCCATAGTTTGTTCCTTTATTTTATTTCATTGATGCACTAGTGTGCTTATTTGTTCATAGGGTGACCTCTTGTTCTGGTTTTCCTGGGACTAAAACGTTTTCTGGGACATGAGACTTTCAATGCTAAAACCAGGATAGCAATTTGGGAGGCCGAGGCTGGCAGATCACCTGAGGTCAGGAGTTTGAGACAAGCCTGGCTAACATGGTGAAATCCCATTTCTACTAAAAATACAAAAATTAGCCAGGCATGGTGGTGCACGCCTTAATCCCAGCTACTCCGGAGGCTGAGGCAGGAGATTCGCTTGAACCTGGGAGGTGGAGGTTGCAGTGAGCCGAGATCGTGCCATTGCACTCCAGCCTGGGCAACAAGAGCAAAACTCTGTCTCAAAACAAAAACAAAAACAAAAAACAAAAAAACAACCAGAATGGGTGATTATCCTAGTTCACTAGTTGAAGGACATTTGTGTTGTTTTTAGTTTTTGGTGATTTTGAATATATAGTCAATATAACCAATGACATAGAGGGGTTTTTTGTGAACATACATTTTGATTTCTTTAGGGTAAACACCTAGAGAGGGGTTGTGGGGTTGTGGAGAGGGGTAATGAGTGTGCGTCTCACTGTAGAAGAAACTGCCAGCTGTTTTCCGTAGAGGCTGTATCATTCAGCATTCCCATCGGCATTGTATGAGAATTCCAGTTGCTCCTCATCTTCACCAAACTTGGTAGTGACTGTTAAATATTTTTTCAGCCATTGTAATAGGCATTTAATGGTATCTCTTTGCGATTGGCTGGAATTTCCTTTATCCATTTTGTGTCATGCTGTGCCCGAGTGCCTGCTGCATAGTAGACACTCAGTGGATTATTTTACTGAATGAAATATGAATGAATGATGAAGCAGATACAGTTTCAGTTATCACCTAAATCTGTTATGGCAAATATGTAGCACACATACCACTAACTCCCGCATGTGCCATTCCCTGTGTCCGTGGCAGACATCACTAATCGTAATGGATAATTATGCCATCGATCCAGCTGTCTCGCTTCAGGCAGATACCATTTGATGCTTTGAGTAACCAGTGAGATGAATCTCATGGACGAATGCAGCTCTCATTCAAGCCTCTAACTAAAGAGGAGAACTAGGTTCGGAAAACAGGCATGGGTTGTCCAGGGACTCACAGGGAGCCAGGGGCAGGACTAGACACACAGGCTTGGCTCCTCCCAGTCGAGTAGGAAGGGAATCAGGGATGCAGATCTGGAGGCAGGGACACAGATCTGGACCCTAGGCCTGGGGCAGGACGCTGTCTTAGAATGCTCCCTAGGCAGTGGCTGGATGGGACGGCTGATACCTGTGATCTTCCTGCAGGTGCCCAAGGGCCGCCGGGATGGCCTGCCTGCCCACATTGGCTCCATAGCACAGCGGGCATACTGGGCGCTGCTGAATCAGCGGAGAGACCAGAGCATTGTGGCCCTGGGCCGGAGTGGTGCTGGGAAGACCACCTGCTGTGAGCAGGTCCTGGAACACCTGGTGGGGATGGCAGGCAGTGTGGATGGCAGGGTCTCAGGTATGGTGGTCTCTAGGTGACATGTAGAGTTGGGGTCAGCACGGGGAGAGTTGGAAAGGGATGCTGAGCTGCTTTCTTATGTTCATTCAGCTAGCATTCACTGAGCACCAGATACGTGCAGACCCCATGCTTGCTACTGGGCAGGGCTATCACTAGGTCACTGGGATGCATTTGTTGAAATCAGAATAAGGTACTCCTTTCTCAAGACATTGACGGCCATTTGCAGAACAATCATCATACGTGGACATTGTTAGAACCGGATACTTGACTGCCATCTGCTGGGAAATCATCCTAATATACGTACACAAATCTAGGAGAGTGTGATGTGAATGATGCACCCCTGGGATGTGGTGTCTTTGGGCAGTGCACAACCTGCTGAACTGAACAGAAGACTCAAAGAATGAAGATTCAAGGGCAGAGTCTACACTCACGAGAAGCTAATAGCCAGAGAGGAAATTGATCTGTACCTACGTTCAAAACTTGAATGTTCTTCAAAAAGTGCTGGCAGAGCAGGCTAGGGAAGAAACTCAGGGAGCGCAGAGGAGGGCTGCAGGAGGGCTTTTTTTCAGGGTGTGATATTTGACCTGAGCCTTAAAAAAGAGTACCAATTAATAATAACAAATACAATATTAATAACGATCAGAGTAAATGCTTGCTGAAGCCTAAGGTACCAGGCCCTATTCCAAGGATACTAACTTTATTATTATTATTATTATTATTATTATTGAGACAGGGTCTCACTCTGTCACCCAGGCTGGAGTGCAGTGGTGTGATCCCAGCTTACTGCAGCCTTGACCTCCTAGGCTCAAGTGATCCTCCCACCTCAGCCTCCTGAGTAGCTGGGACTACAGGTACATGCCACCACCCTTGGCTATTTTTTTTCTTTTGTATTTTTTGTAGAGATGGGGTTTCACCATGTTGTCCAGGCTGGTTTAGAACTCCTGGGCTCAAGTGATCCACCCACCTCAGCCTTCGAAAGTGCTGGGATTACAGGTGTGAGCTGCTGTGTCCAGCCTGAGCTTTTTTTTTTTCTTTAATCTAAAACAGCCCTATAAGGTAGATATTATTATTTATATTTTATAGATTGAAGGCATTGAGATTCAGAGACGTTAACTAGCTTGCCTGATGTCACACAGCAAATACTCCTAGAGCTGAGATTCAAACCCAGGCCTACTGGCTCTAGAACTCTAACCATTGTGGCAGTGTTCTCAGCTTTTTTTCATTATTGCACACTCTGAAAAGCCTTTTAAGACATTTATTCCCCTTAAATCATTTCCCCTATGATGAAATGTTAATACCACAGATAAGCCATATATTCCTTTATGTATATTTGTGCTTTATACATAAAAAGAGTAAAATTTTTTTTTTACCACCACTTCTAAGAATCAGTTCTTGCTCATCTCAGGGGCAATATCCTCCCCATTGAGAATACATGATGCAGGGAATATTGTGTTTCTAATAATAACAACCATAATAACAGTTCCACCTTTGAAATATTTTCTAAGCATGTGACATTATTAAATCTTTTGGTCCTCATGACAGCCACATAAGGACTAGATTTAATTAGTTAATTATTAATGAATTAACTAGTTAATTAATTTGCCCCAAATCAGGTAACCAGCAAAGGGCAGATCCTCCATATCTTTTAACCACTGGGCTATACTGCTTCTCCACTAGGATTATTCCAATGCTTTGCTGAACACCTACTCTATATCTGGCTCATGCTAGAAGCTGGAGATACAGTGGGAAGAGGCACAGTCTCTCAGAATGTAGTTGTGCTGTGAATTGCATGTGTCTGAGGGTGGAAGTCAGGTCAGGCTGTATCCAGGTGCTTAGCACAGTGCTTGTTGCATTGTAGGTATGCAATGAATAGTAGTGGGGAGATTATAGGACTTTGCAAGCCTGTCTCTAAGCTGTGAGTGCAGGCCCTAGAATGTTATCCTCACCTTTTCCTAGGCTCCATTAGGTCTGGGAAGCCTTAGGGCAGCTCTGTCACCCAGATTGTGCCTATCCCTGGCTCTTCTAGATTGAGTCTTGTTTCCCCTACACCAGAGCTGGTAGTACAGGGTCAGCCCAGCAATCAGTGCTCAGTGAAATGTATGTGGCTTATAGTTGGGTTGGGCAGGGAGTAGGTGGCAGGAAGCCCACAGGTGGCTGAGGCCAGGATGGGGACTGGCCCAAGCAGGGGCCGTGGAAAAGGTGGACCTGCGTAAGCTAGGAGTGGCAGTACCTGGGCCATCAGTGACATGTGGCCCCATGCTGCCCCCAACAGTGGAGAAGATCCGAGCCACCTTTACTGTCCTCCGGGCCTTCGGCTCTGTGTCCGTGGCCCATAGCCGCAGCGCCACCCGGTTCTCCATGGTGATGTCGCTGGACTTCAGCGCTACAGGCCGCATCACGGCTGCTCAGCTCCAGGTGAGGCCTCTGGGGGGACGTGCAAGGGGGCCCTTGGGGCTGCTGTGTCTCTAACCCCGCTCAGCAGAGCCCACACCTCCAGCTGGGACTCTAGGATGTGTCTGAAATGGTCATGGCGGTGGCTCATGCCTGTAATCCCAGCACTTTGGGTGGCCTAGGTGGGTGGATCACCTGAGGTCAGGGGTTTGCGACCAGCCTGACCAACATGGTAAAACCCTGTCTCTACTAAAATGCAAAAATTAGCCGAGTGTGGTGGCAGGTACCTGTAATCTCAGCTACTCGGGAGACTGAGGCAGGAGAATCGCTTGAACCCAGGAGGCGGAGGTTGCAGTGAGCCGAGATTGTGCCACTGCACTCCAGCCTGGGCAGCAAGAGCAAAACTCCATCTCAAAAAATAAGAAAGAAAATAGTAATAATAATAATAAAATAATGAAATGGTCATGGATCCCCTAGCTGGGGCCAGTTGCTCCCCACCTCACTAGGTGCCCTGGAACATCCCCTTCTGGAGCAAGCCAGCCCGTCTGTGCTTCGGACTCTCAGGGGGATGAAATATTCATGAGCAAATATAGAATTCAGGCTGTCATTAGCCGGGTCTTAAAAGCGCAAGTTGAAATTAAACAGACGCTTGCCAGCCTTCTGCAGCAGTCCGCGTGTGACGAACACATGGCCTGTTTGTTCCTATCTCCAAAATCACCCGTACTCCTCCCCATCTCCCTCAAACATCCTGTTTGAACAGAAAATAGGATTAGGTTATTAGAAGGGTTGTTTGTAACATGGAGCTGGTATAATATCCAGACTCAGGGAAAACCCCTCCATGCCAAATGGTCCCTTTTCTGTCCTGGCCCTGAAATCCTACGCTTAATCACTATTTGAGTTAAGGTATTAAAGGCTTCTAGTAAAAAGGGAATATGTTGGAAGGTGGCCTCATTTGATTGTTATTACCTTTGATAGCTTAATTGGAATGAATCTATTGCATTAGTTAATTTCCTAGGTGGACTCTGAATTAGTGAGACAAAGGATTGAGAAGTTCTGATGTGGAGGTTGCCAGCAAAATTTGGACCTGAGATGTTGCCTCAAAGTGTGGATCAGAGGCTGGGCGTGGTGGCTCACACTTGTAATCCCAGCACTTTGGGAGGCCGAGATGGGTGGATCATGAGGTCAGGAGATTGAGACTATCCTGGCTAACACGGTGAAACCCTGTCTCTACTAAAAATACAAAAAAATTAGCTGGGCGTGGTGGTGGGCGCCTGTAGTCCCAGCTACTAGGGAGGCTGAGGCAGGAGAATGGCGTGAACCCGGGAGGCGGAGCTTGCAGTGAGCTGAGATCGCACCACCGCACTCCAGCCTGGGCAACAGAGCGAGACTCTGTCTCAAAAAAAAATAAGAGTGGATCAGAGTGGGGCACCCCGATGGGGCTTCTGGGTAGCTGGGCATCAGGCATGTGCGGATGTACCTAAAGCACTGACTGGGTGCCCCTCTTTTCTCCCTGCAGACAATGCTTTTGGAGAAGAGCCGCGTGGCACGGCAGCTGGAAGGGGAAAGTAACTTCCAGGTTTTCTCCCAGATGCTGGCTGGATTGGACTTGGATCTCAGGTGAGCACTTGGGGCAGGAAGAGACAACTGAGGGCAGTACGACAAAGGGCACATGTTCTTTGGGGGCCCAGCCTTAGCTTCTCCCCAGCACTGAGAGGCCGTGGGACCCAGGGATTAGGAACATGGCCTCCGATTCCAGCTGCCTAGGTTCATGCAGCTCATGGGCTGGGTGACTTTGGTCACATGTCATCCACCCTGAGCCTCGGTTTCTTCCTTTGTAATGTGGAAACAACACCTTGCATAGACCTTATAGGATTAAGAGAGATAATTTACCTTCAGCTCTTTATAAATGCTGGGAGTCAAGGCTGTCTGCTGTGATAGTGGCATGTCAGTACTGGCCCTGGCAGCGATGTAGGGAGAGGGACAGCAGACCCCCATGTCTTCCAGAAGTTTCTAAACTTTTGTGGGAGCTTCGGGTGTATGGTAGGGTATGCCTACATGAGGTTCCTTGGGATGGACCTGGAGCTGAGTGGAACGGTGAGCTGGGTAGTCAGGCAAGCCTCATCTTGGAGGGCTTCCTGGAGGAGGTGGCCTAAAAAGCCATCTCTGCCCTTCCCCAAACCTATAGGGCATCCTTAGGCATGTGGCTCATGTGGCTTCCTCTCCCAGAGTCTTGGTTTCCTCCTCTGTTGGATGGATGGGCATGGTCCTAGTGAAGTGTCAGGGAGAGGAGAAAGTGAGTTTTCCCACATGAGGGGTGATAATTTGTGGTTACTGTGCTCTAACCTCACCACTGTTTGTTCCCCAACCTTCCCTCCCCATCTGAAGGACAGCCTCAACCTGTCCGGAGTGTCCTGGCTAAGGCTGGAGGGACAGATGTAACCTGCAGAGAGAAGGCAAAGTAGAGAGGGAACTCCCAGTTTTCAGAGTGATTGTAACTGAGCAGCAGGGAAACTTCTAGAAGGTCTTGAGAATCTGTAGAAGAACTTGGAGTGGGGTGGTATAGCAGAGTGACAGGGGCCACAAACTCAAGGACAAGGCTGTGTGGATTTGTATGTTGGCTTCTCCACTTGTTGGCTGTGTGACCTCGAGCTAATGACTTCACCTCTCTGAGCCTGACTTTCCTTATCTACAAAAATAGATGTGACTGTATCACAGTGTTGTGGTGAGGATTAAAATATGAACAGGTAGACAATACTTCTTAAAATAGTGCCTGGACATAGCGAATGCTTTGTGTGTGTGTGTGTTCTTGTTTTTGGAGGATTTGATCTGCCTTGATACCCCCAACAGGCCCTGATCAGGTCATCCAAAGAAATGACTTTGGATTCACAGGAACATGGGTTTGATCCAGGCTTTGCCCCACATGGGCTTCTCTGAGCCTTGGTTTCTCCTTCTGTAAAATGGGTTCCTACTAGTGCTAACCCCATAGGCATTTAAATGAGATCACATGTCAAGGCAGCTGGGGCCATGTGCGGTGCATAGTAACGGTGTAATGCGGGAAGGAGTAGGTAGGTGGGCCCTGAACGTAGGAATCCCACTTTCAGCCGCATGGCCTCACTTCTTGGGACCTCCATTTTCTCACCTCTCAGAACACCTCTCAGAGGTGTTCTGTTCACCCCTGTTCCAGCCCTGGAGCTCCACACTGGGGCTTTCTCTTCTGTACCCCATGGGTGGGGCTTGGCTCTGGGGATAGGGGATAGAAGCATTGCCTCCCGGAGAGGGGGATTTGCAGGCTTACCCTGGGGTGGGCCCAGGAAGGATGAGGCTCAACTGCGGCTAGCAGAGGATGCCAGACCTTCATTCCAAGCCAGGCCTAGGCCAGGGGCCCTCCATGCTGGTGGCATCCTTATTGAGTTTGGCATCCTTAGGAGCTGGGCCAAAGCTGCCTCTGAGAGGAAGGGGCGGCCCAGATGAGTTTCAGGGACCCTAAGAGAGTAAAGTGCTTGGAGCAACTCAGCCGCCTCAGGGAGTCATTGGCATTCTGAAGGGTCCTTGGTGGTCCCCCAATTACTTCCCTTTCTCTACCTCTGCTGCTACCAACTTGGTCTGTCACCCACATGGAAGCTTCCAAAGGTCAAAAATGGGTTCTCACTTGCACAAATGTCCTTTCTCCCATGCATTCATGTGGGAAACTCCTATTCATCCTTCAAAACCCTACTCCAGATCCCTTTTTTAGAGGAGCACTGCCTGATTCTTGCTCCTCAGTTTCTCCTTTATACCGTTTTGGTGCCTGGTATGTGCTTCTGGTTCAAAAACCTGCCAGTGCAGGTCTCCCTTCCTCACCAGATGGACTGGGAGATCTTTGAATCAGGGGCCCTGTCATCCTTCTTTCTGCTTTCCTAGTACCTAGCACAGGGATTGGCACCAGGTAGATGCTTCTTAATTATTTGTCAGATTGAATTTCCAGTGAATGGAAGAGTGAGCAAAACAGAGCACTTACTCCGTGCCAGCCTTGCAGTGTGAGTTTATGTACAATATTTCATTTAATCCTGGGAGGCAAGTAGAGTAGGGGCCCATTTTACGGATAAGAAAAAGTGAGTTGCAGAGAAGAGAATTACCTTGTCTGCCACATGGCAGCACTGGGGTTGGACTTGAAGCCTAGCTGGTAAGACTCCTTCAAAGTCATGAAGCAGAGAGGGGTGTGGGGTCTGTAGAGAATCCAGGGAGAGGACGCTGAAGGCCTCAGAACCAGACAAGCTGGCTGGAGACTGATGAATAATACCCTTTCCAGGAACCAATTTGAACCCACATGGGACTGGGGATCCTAGGCTGGGCTCTACAATGCTTTTGTGAGTAGAGAGTGTGATTTGAAGGGGCAGGGGGCATAGCTGTACCCACCCCGCCTTTGGCTTGCGTTCCTCAAGCCTGCAAAAGTGGGTGGTCCACCTGCAGGCCTCACTCGAGGAACCTGCAGGTTGAACACGGGAAGGAGCTTTAAACGTCGTGTTGCTTCATAAAGTGCAGACTGAGGCCGGGAGAGGCGCACATGGCAGGATAGCGCAGAGTCTGGGCTCGAGGGGCCAACAGACCTCAGCTCAGCTTCTGGCTGCATGCTTGCTAGCTGTGTGAAGTCTTGGGGCAGGTACCCACTCTCAGTGCCTCTGTGTTGTCAACTGTAAAAGGGAAATAATATTTGTACCCATGGAGTGGGGCTGTCATGAGTCATCTTAGGACTTAGCATGCAGCAAGGGCTCGTTCATGTTGACTGTTTTAATATTATCCTTGAGTGAGGTCACTCAGCTGATTAGAAGATCTGGGGTTAGTCCCTGCTCTCCTGATTTTCCTCTACAGCCCTTTCTCAGGGGATTTCCTGGCCTTTAGGAAGGGCCAAGTGAGGGCTGTGTGTGAGGAATATTTGGGAGATCGAAGATATCCCAGGGCAGAGTTAGTGGGGCCGAGGCCAGGGACAGGGACAGCCCCTGGGGTGTCCGGGCAGTTGCGTGGAGCTTCACACTGTGACGACCAACTGCCCTGCCAGGGCTGGTGTGGACAGCCCCCCTGACTCCTGGTTCCTTCTATGCTTCCAGGACGGAGCTGAACCTGCACCAGATGGCAGATAGCAGCTCCTTTGGCATGGGCATGTGGTCCAAGGTAAGGAGGAGGTCCCTCACGGGTGGGATATGAGTCTGTGTCTGGGGATAGATGGGAGGGTGATGAGGAGTCGCCGTGCAACTTGTCTCCTTTGGTACTGGGGTTCATAGTTGGCAAGGGTTGGTCATGTGGAAGAGTTGGGACTGCCTTTGTATGGTCTTGGCTTATTGGGTAAAGAAGACTCAGACAAATAAAGGAAACCAGACATAGTATATATAGAGGTAGGATTAGGGCCCTGGAATCAGTCTAGTTCAAGCCCCAGCTCTGATACTTGTTAAGTAGGTGAACCTCAGGCATGGACCTTAACCTCCCGGAAGGTCTGTCTCTTCTTCAGTACAACAATGATAGTAGCAGTATCTGCCTCAGAGGGTTGTTGTGAGGGTGAAATGACATGATGTGTATAACGTGCTTAGAACAGGGCTTGGCCTAAATCAATCAATAGGGTGCTCTTTGTCAATACTACTGGTGGTTAACTTGGGTAGGGGCACTCAGCGAGGTTTCCTGACGAATATAGTCTATGAGTGGGGCCGAGAATTAGGTATTGCATTGCTTAAAAAAGCAAATGGTTCACTGGTTTGATACTTTATTATTCAATTATTTTAACCATTGTTTTCTCCCTTCTCTCCCAAATATCTTCACCACTACCTATGCTGGGCCTGTGTTGTGTTAGGTGTATGTTCCTGCTGAGTGCTAGGAGTATGATCCTCATCCATGGATTTTCACTTTAGCAGGAGACACAGACTTGGAAATTAATGCAATCATGTGAGATAAGAATATGTTAGAGGTTGCATGAAATCCTGCGGGCACCACAAGATAGCTGATAGAGCTACTTGGACTTTGCCGGGGAAGACTTCTTAGCCAAGGGAACATTTGGCCTGGGTTTTGAAGGATGAATAGGAGTTCGACAGGTGGAGGGAAGTAGATAATTTCCACTCCAAAGCCTCTTTTCAAATATACATGTCTGGGAAACAAATAGTGCTAGAATAATTGGATATCCTGGTGCAAAAAAAAAAAATCCATATTTCACATGATATACTAAAATTAACAAAAAATGAATCACAGATCTAATTGTAAAACTTCAAACCACAAAATTTCTAGAAGAACGGTGAGAAAAATCTCTGTAACCCTGAGCTGGGCAAAGATTTCTTAAATGAGACATCAAAACCCCAGTCCATAAGAGAACAAATTAACTTTATCAAAAGGAACAGCTCTCTGAAAGACACTATTAGTATGAAGAAGCAAGCCACCGACTGGGAGAAAATATTTGCAAATCATTTATCTGATAAAGGATTTTTATCTAGAATATAAAAGTAATTCTCAAAACTCATATATGAAACAACCCAACAAAAAAGATGGGCAAAATATGGAACATACAAAAAAATGTAAATGGATGGCAACTAAGCACATGAAAATATGCTCAACATCATTGGTCATTAAAGAAATTCAGCCAGTGCGGTAATCCCAGCGCTTTGGGAGGCCGAGGTGGGAGGATCACTTGAGGTGAGGAGTTTGAGACCAGCCTGGCCAACATGGTGAAACCCCATCTCTACTAAAAATACTAAAAATTAGCTGAGCATGGTGGCGCACGCCTGTAGTTCCAGCTACTCGGGAGGCTGAGGCAGGAGAATTGCTTGAACCCAGGAGGTGGAGGTTGCAATGAGCAGAGATCGTGCCACTGCACTCCAGCCTGAGAGACAGAGCGAGACTCCGTCTCAAAAAAACAAAAAAAACAAAAAAAGAAAAAAAAAATTGCTAAGCCTGTGCACTTGCGGGCGCGCACGCGCGCACACACACAGACATACATACACACACACACACACTCTCTCTCTCTTTCTCTCTCTCTCTCTCTCTTACACATCGCTGAGTATTATCTGCAGAGTTTCTAATTCAGTAGCTCTGGGTGAGGCCTGAGAACGTGCATTTCTCACAAGTTCCCAGCAGTGCTGATGCTGCTGGTCCAGGGACCCCGCTTTGAGAACCACTGTTCTAGAGTCTGTTTCTGTAGTGGGTGAGGTGATGGGTCTGCCCCGTCTTTGAACTCTGGGGGCTAATCTACTTGTCACCTTGTAAGTATGTCCCAAATATTGTATGGGCAAGCCTGGAGAGTTGGGGGCATATCAAAGAGGCTGCCTGGAAGAGGTGACCAAGAGCTGGCCATGAGAATGAGAATGAAATTTCTTTCATTCTCAAAACTCATACATGAAACAAGCTGGAATGAGAATGAAATGAACAGATGCAACGAGGCTGGCATTCTTGCTAAACCAAATACTAGGGAGGCAGCTTCTTTACTTGGGGGACTCAGCAGTGTGCTCTTTTTTTTATACCCTTTCCCCCATGATTTGGGGTCATTAGGAGCCCAGACCTTCACCTTGAAGGCAAGAGATGAGAAATTACCTCAGCACTGATTTTTCTCATTCGTTTAGTGAGCTTTGGCCAAATATATCCATTTGAATCAGCAAAAGAGTAGTTGTTTATTTTCCTATTGTTTTTGAGAAGGAAAAGGACCCAAGCTGGGGTCCTCTGAGCTTTCCCCAACCTGACCTTTTTGTTAACAGTCTGCATAAAGCCATTGGTCACAGCGTGGATTTGTGTCCAAGAAGCATTTGAAGTGGTTTGCTTTTTTTCTCTTTGTTTCTGTGGGGCATTTTTTAGACCAATTGATTTGCAGGAACTGGTAGGGTGTTTCTTTGTTCTCTCTCTGCTACCTGGCAGGTATCAAGAGAATGTTTTCTCTGTTCTTTCAGAAGAAAAATAAAGTCTGAAAATTCATTGGTCTTTGATATAAGCCTGGGCTAGTTACTGGGGTCAGGTAGGCCAGGTACAGCATCATTAAGGGAATCTGGTGATCAGGATATGTCCCCCAATAATGGGAATTGCTAAGTCCCCAAGGCTGTCAGACTTAGCAAATCATACAGGATGCCCAGTTAAATTTGAATTTCAGATAAACATTGAATAATGTTTTAGTGTAAGCATGTCCCAAATATGGCACAGGGAAGCCTGAAGGGTTGAGAGCCTATCAGGGCAGGCTGCCTGGTGGAGCAGACCACAAGCTGGTCCTGGAGTGAGAGTGAAAGTAGTCAGATGCAGTGAGGCCAGCATTCTTGCTGTACCAAATATTGTGGGGGACATATTTATGAAAACAATTATCCATTGTTTATCTGAAATTCAAATTTGACTGGATGGCTTGCATTTTCTTTGGCAACTCTACAACCCAACTTCAACCCAACTTCATCCCTGGCTGAGCCCTCCTCTTTCCTTCTCCTCCTAGCCAGCCCTCCTCCTATGATTAATTCTGCTTCTATTTCATCTGTAACAGCTGGTTCCATCTTCACTGAAAACTCACGGGCGACGGCGGAGTCTGACATAGTGATGTTCGAATCCCAGTACCAGTGGTTAAGCTGGGTGGCCTTAAGCAAGTGACCTCATCTCCTTGGGCCTCGATTTTTTTCCTTTTTGAAAACTAGGAGAGCAAGTTTCATTTGACCTCAAATGAAATGAGATAAAGCCAATAAAGCACTTTGGCAGTGCCTGACACTTCCAGTGTCAGCCCTCCTTCTTCTTTCTTCTTCGTCCTTCTTTCTTTTTCTTCGTCTCCTTCTCCTTCTCCTTCTTCCTCCTCCTCTCTCCTCATCCTCCTCCTGCTCCATCTCCTCCTCTTCCTCCTCCTCCATCATCAAGGATGGCAGCATTGGGCAAGTTGGGGAGGGCTTGGCCTGCTCCCCAACAGCAATACACACTACCTAGGCACTCAGTTCCCATTCCATGTTTCTTGGAAGCACGTCTTGTTTTCCCTCTTACTGAATTTATCTCTATTCTCTTCTAATTCATATTTTTAATGAAGCATCTGTTTAAAAAGAAAAAAAAAACCAACTAAATTATGGCTGGGCGCAGTGGCTCACGCCTGTAATCCCAGCACTTCGGGAGGCTGAGGCGGTTGGATCACCTGAGGTCAGGAGTTCGAGACCAGCCTGGCCAACATGGTGAAACCCCATCTCTACTAAAAATACAAAAATTAGCCGGGTGTAGTGGCACGTGCCTATAATCCCAGCTACTCGGGAGGCTGAGGCAGGAGAATCACTGGGACCTGGGAGGCAGAGGCTGCAGTGAACTGAGATCACGCCACTGCACTCCAGCCTGAGTGACAGAGCAAGACTCTGTCTCAAGAAAAAAAAATAATAATAAAAAACGAAATTACTACATACTTCCTATGGAGAAATCAGAAAAAACACAAGGGCAAAACCAAAAACCAGAATACATGCACACACTCAAGCAAACCAGAAAACAAGCGCCATTCACCTCACCACCCTGAGAAAACCCACTGGTCCTATACCTGCAGGTGTTCTTCCAGTATTTTTCCTGCAAATATTTTACATAATTCATAACAAACTATATCATTAAAACTTTCTGGCTTGGCATGGTGGCTCACGCCTGTAATCCCAGCACTTTGGGAGGCTGAGGCGGGCAGATCACCTGAGGTCAGGAGTTTGAGACCAGCCGGATCATTATGGTGAAACCCTGTCTCTACTAAAAATACAAAAATTAGCCGGGTGTGGTGGCGGGTGCCTGTAATCTCAGCTACTCAGGAGGCTGAGGCAGGAGAATCGCCTGAATCCAGGAGGCGGAGGTTGCAGTGAGCCGAGATTGCGCCATTGCACACTCCAGCCTGGGCGACAGCGTGAGACTCCATCTCAAAAAAACAAAAAAAGACAAAAAACAAACTTTCACAAACATTATTTTTTTTTCTTTTTATTATTATTATTATTATTATTATACTTTAGGCTCTATGGTACATGTGCGCAACGTGCAGGTAAGTTACATATGTATACATGTGCCATGCTGGTGCGCTGCACCCACCAACTCGTCATCCAGCATTAGGTATATCTCCCAATGCTATCCCTCCCCCCTCCTCCCACCCCACAACAGTCCCTGAAGTGTGATGTTCCCCTTCCTGTGTCCATGTGTTCTCATTGTTCAATTCCCACCTATGAGTGAGAATATGCGGTGTTTGGTTTTTTGTTCTTGCGATAGTTTACTGAGAATGATGATTTCCAGTTTCATCCATGTCCCTACAAAGGACATGAACTCATCATTTTTTATGGCTGCATAGTATTCCATGGTGTATATGTGCCACGTTTTCTTAATCCAGTCTATCATTGTTGGACATTGGGGTTGGTTCCAGGTCTTTGCTATTGTGAATAATGCCGCAATAAACATACGTGTGCATGTGTCTTTATAGCAGCATGATTTATAGTCCTTTGGGTATATACCCAGTAATGGGATGGCTGGGTCAAATGGAATTTCTAGTTCTAGATCCCTGAGGAATCGCCACACTGACTTCCACAAGGGTTGAACTAGTTTACAGTCCCACCAACAGTGTAAAAGTGTTCCTATTTCTCCACATCCTCTCCAGCACCTGTTGTTCCCTGACTTTTTAATGATTGCCATTCTAACTGGTGTGAGATGGTATCTCATTGTGGTTTTGATTTGCATTTCTCTGATGGCCAGTGATGGTGAGCATTTTTTCATGTGTTTTTTGGCTGCATAAATGTCTTCTTTTGAGAAGTGTCTGTTCATGTCCTTCGCCCACTTTTTGATGGGGTTGTTTGTTTTTTTCTTGTAAATTTGTTGGAGTTCATTGTAGATTCTGGATATTAGCCCTTTGTCAGATGAGTAGGTTGCGAAAATTTTCTCCCATTTTGTAGGTTGCCTGTTCACTCTGATGGTAGTTTCCTTTGCTGTGCAGAAGCTCTTTAGTTTAATTAGATCCCATTTGTCAATTTTGGCTTACACAAACATTATTTTTAATGACCAGACATTCACAAGAGGAGACATGGTTCGCTGAACTGCTGTTTCCCTAATGTTGTCCATTTACGTGGTTTTAAACCTTTTTGTGGTTCTTAGTGATAAGATGGGTGTCCGGCTTGTATTACCGTCTCAGACTCCCAAACCTCCATCTAAGGAGATGTCTCCAGTTATCGTCTTTCCTGTTGTCTCCTTGGCAACAATCTCCCATCTCTGATCACACTGTTGGTTTATGATTTGTTTCCCCTCGGCCCCAAGTTCCACGAGGGTGGGAGTCTTACTTGTCTTGATCACTCCTGAATAGACAAGGCCTAGCACTCAGCCAGGCATACAGCAAGTGCTCAATAAAGGTGTGTTGAGTGAATAAATGAACGAGCATGCCCAATTCACCGCCACTTAACTAAAATCGCATCTTTTCAATTTTCAAATCGTTTGCTACTGTGGTCAACAGAGATCGGTTAATTAAACTTTATTTTCTCCCCAGTATCATTTCACTAGGTCTTTGGGGATCTCATGTCGGACTTTGGACCCACTCCTTGGGTCTTGGGAGCTGGGGCAGTTGCTGGGAATCTCAGAGGACCCAGAGAAGGGGATTAGAAAGCCTGGGGGTCCCATCCCTCAGTCATTGTGGGCAGCCTGGGGTCCTCAAATCTGGGCTGAGTAGTACTGTGGACCCAGCTCAGTGGGTGAACACACTCAACCCCACCATCAATGGCTCTTATTTGGGGATGGTCACTAGAAGCTCATTGTCAATGGATATTTATTGATCTTATTAGATGCCAGATATTGGCACACAGAAATAACTCAACTGGGTCTCACCCATCAAGTGACTCACTTTTGGGAGGTGGGCTGCCATGTCTACATCAACAGATCATTCCAAGCTGGAGAGATATGTGCCTGAGTGGAGGTGTATGTAGGATGAGGCCAAGCTGGGAGGAGGAGAGGCATATCAGGGAGGGCTGCCTGGCGGAGGCAACTATGAGCTGGAGCTGGACTGAGAGTGAATTAGGTGCAGGGAGGCCAGTGTTCTGGCTACACTGAGCACCTGATGCAAAGGTAAACATGAATGGCCAGCTAAAGTAAGGACCCCAGGGTAAAAGTGTGGAGATCCCCAGTGTGGCACTGGCCGGGTCCTCAGAGGCTGTGTATACCCGGTGACTGCCAGTTTCTCCTTTTAGTCCTCCCACTGCGCCCTTGCTGCCTGCCACATTGCATCTTGTAAATGGAACTTACTTGAGATCTGCCAAGCACCAGGATACATCTGAAATCACAAAGCTTTCATATTATTTTCTTCTTCTCTATAATTTCTTTTTTGCAACCTAGCCTAATTTTTTTTTAATGTGCCCAGCAGCAGTGGTAATAATAATAATAATAATCCTTGCCACCCAGCAGTTTGCTTCTGGCTGTCACATTCCAGGCCTTGGCCCGAGGTACATTTATTTTTTATGACCCGGTTGTCAACTGTTGGGGAATGGTGCCCAAATGGAAGGATGAGGGATCACTCACTCGTGCCAGGGGCTCTGCCAGGAGCTTGCTTTTACTTAATTCTCCCCATGGTTCTTTAAATAAGGAATTATGATCATATCTGTTTTTCAGGAGAAGTAGCCAGGCTCAGAGAGGTGAAGCTACTTGCCCAAAGGCACACAGCTTTTAAGTGGTGGAGTCAGGACTGGGATCCAGGTTGGCCTGACTTTAAATTTGGTACTTTCGTTCTTCCCACTGTCATCTCAGATCACGATTCAGATCGTGGCTGAAGACAATGTGCTCTGAGGTCTGGTCCACGTGCATTCTTGGGTCATTTCTCCCAGCCTCGGTTTGGGAGGCTGGGGATGGGTAGAGCAACACCCTTGGATGACACCAAGGATTGGGGGCTCAGTGACACTTACTGACCGTGCCCTTCCCCAGATGGGTGGCCTTGGTCAAGTAACTTCACCTCTCTGAGCCTCCATTTCCTCCTCTGTTGGTTGGAGAGACTCATGGGGAAAAAGCACCTAGTACAACAGAATACGTGCTCAGTGGACACTTTCTCTCCTCTCCACTTAAATGGACTCTCGATGCTGAGATAAGAAGTGGATTGGTGAGATGCTAAGCGACGGGTGGGGCAGCTCCTGGCTGTGGACTGACACCTGTCCTGCCCTCCCTGCAGTCTCCATGAGGTTCACTGGCCTGTGCGGCCACCCATGTGATGTTTCTTTTTTTTTTTTTTTTTTTTGAGACAGAGTCTGGCTCTGTGCCCAGGCTGGAGCGCAATGGCGCGATCTCGGCTTACTGCAACCTCCACCTCCTGGGTTCAAGCCATTCTCCTGCCTTAGCCTCCCTAGGAGCTGGAACTATAGGCGCGCACCACCATGCCCAGCTAATTTTTGTATTTTTAGTAGAGACGGAGTTTCACCATTTTGGCCAGGATGGTTTCAATCTCTCGACCTCATGATCTGCCTGCCTCGGCCACCCAAAGTGCTGGGAGTACAGGCATGAGATGCATTGAATCAGTGTCCAGCATTTTCCTCCCTGAGTTAGCTCCCGTTCCGGGAGGCAGAGGGGTGGGAATCCTTGGGCAGGTTGGTTGTAGAAACATCCTTCCAGTCAGTTCCTTTACCCCTGCCCAGTGTCTCCCAGCCCATGGTGTGTGCTCTGTGTGTCATCTCTTTGCACACCTGTCCCCTTCAGTGGACTGGGAGCCCTTTCAGGGCAAGGTCATACCCGATTAACTTGTTACAGAGTATGGGGCATCAACTTGGGCAGCAATGGGGAATGGTGTCCCTGGAAGGTGGAACAGCCTAGGCGAAGGCATGGAGGTAGAGGCAGTAGTAAGTGGAAACCACCGTTTATTGAGTACCACTGTGTGCTGGCCTCTGTGCTGGGTGCTTTACACACATAAACTCATTTAGTCCTCATAGCAGCCCTGGGAGGATGCTAAGATATGATTTCCATTTTATTCACGTATTTTGTTGGAGACAGGGTCTTGTTCTGTCATCCAGGATGGAGTGCAGCAGTGGCATCATAGCTCACTGCAGCCGTGAACTCCTTGGCTCAAGTAATTCTCCTGGCTCAGCCTCCCAAGTAGCTGGGTCTACAAGCACATGTCACCATGCCTGGATAATTTTTATATATTTTTTATAGATAAAGGGTCTTGCTACGTTGCCCAGGCTGGTCTCGAACTCCTAGACATAAGCGATCCTTCCACCCTGGCCTCTCAAAGCACTAGGATGGCAGGCATGAGCCGCCACACCTGGCCTTATTTCCTCTTTGCAGAAGTGGAAACTGAGCCTCCATGCACGGGCAAGGGACTTTTGCAAAGTCGCATGGTTGGGAGTGCAGAGTCTAGAGGGCGTCCAGCTCTATCTGACTCCAAATCCAAACCTGGCCTCTCTCTGCATTGTAGGAATCTCCTGTGCGCTCTAAACCCAGCCTGGTTTAATGGAGACAGAATATTTTGGATTTTATTTTCTTATACCAAATTACCTGAAGACTTTGGTTGACCTTGAGACTTTACCTCAGACAAACCCTGGGCATCTTATGATTTGAATTTTATCCATTGATTCTTAAAAATTGAGGTAAAACATAAAGTGTATACAGTATACTAGTTTTAAGTGTACAACTCAATGATGTTTATATTCTCTCTCTCTTATATTCTCGCTCTCTCTCTCTTTCTTTCTTTTTTTTTTTTTTTGAGATGGAGTCTCGCTCTGTCGCCCAGGCTGGAGTGCTGTGGCACGATCTCGGCTCACTGCAGACTCCACCTCCCGGGTTCACGCCATTCTCCCGCCTCAGCCTCCTGAGTAGCTGGTACTATGGACACCCGCCACCACGCCAGGCTAATTTTTTGTATTTTTGGTAGAGACGGGGTTTCACTGTGTTAACCAGGATGGTCTCGATCTCCTGACCTCGTGATCCACCCACCTCAGCCTCCCAAAATGCTGGGATTACAGGCGTGAGCCACCGCACCCGGCCTCTCTTTCTCTCTCTTTCACGCAGCCTGGAGTGCAGTGGTGTGATCATGGTTCACTGCAACCTTGATTTCCTAGGCTCAAGCAATCGTCCCGCCTCAGCTTCCTAAGTAGCTGGGACTACAGGCTCATGCCACCATGCCTGGCAGATTTTTAATTTTATTGTAGAGACAGGGTCTCACTCTGGCTCAGGCTAGTCAGCTCCTCCCACCTCAGCCTCCCAAAGTGCTGGGATTACAGGCATGAGCCACCACAGCTGGCCATGTTATTATTATTATTATTATTGTTTATTATTTATTTATTTTTTTGAGATGGAGTCTCACTCTGTCACCCAGGCTGGAGTGAGATGGTGCAATCTTGGCTCACTGCAAGCTCTGCCTCCTGGGTTCACGCCATTCTCCTGCCTGGGTTCACGCCATTCTCCTGCCTCAGCCTCCCGAGTAGCTGGGGCTACAGGCGCCCGCCACCACGCCCAGCTAATTTTTTGTATTTTTTTTTTTTTTTTTTTTTTTTTTTAGTAGAGACGAGGTTTCACTGTTTTAGCCAGGATGGTCACGATCTCCTGACCTCGTGATCCACCCGCCTTGGCCTCCCAAAGTGCTGGGATTACAGGCGTGAGCCACTGTACCCGGCCAATGTTAATATTATTAAACACACACCAGCAGCTATCCTCCAGATCAAGATACAGAACATTCCTCCTTCCATGAAAGGCTCCTTTGAGCCCCCTCCCAGGCAGTCTCCATCGGAGGTACCCATCTCACTCCAGACTCATTGTCTCGACTTCTCTTACCATGTTAGTTTCTCCCATTCTTGAACTTTGCATAAACAGAAGCATATGGGATGCAGGCTTTTGTGCCTGGCTTCTTTGACTCCACACTGGGTTTGTGAGATGCCTATATGTGGCTGCGTGTCTCAGTGGCTTGTTCTTTTTCAGTGCTGTGTAGTGTTCCATCACTGTGCTCTGGGCATACCACTCTTTGTGGCTCCGTTCTCCTGCTGATAGACATTTGGGTTGTCAGCTGACTTATTCCATTCACTTGACTGACTTCTATTTTCATGATGTTGATCCGAAGAATTTCTTTTGTCAGCTGGGCACGGTGGCCCATGCCTGTAATCCCAGCACTTTGGGAGGCCGAGGTGGGTGGATCACGAGGTCATGAGATCGAGACCAGCCTGACCAACATAGTGAAACCCCGTCTCTACTAAAAATAGAAAAATTAGCTGGGCGTGATGGCACGCACCTGTAATCCCAGCTACTCGGGAGGCTGTGGCAGGAGAATTGCTTGAACCTGGGAAGCGGAGGTTGCAGTGAGCCGAGATCATGCCACTGCACTCCAGCCTGGTGACGGAGCAAGACTCCGTCTCAAAAAAAAAAAAAATTTCTTTTGTCAGGGCACTCTGCAGAGGTGTTTGAAGAACAATTGGTGCTCTGGAAGTTTAAGGAACTATGAATGTTTTCATGATCCTAATCATTTTGAATCGGAAACATATGTATTTGTTCATCCATGTCTTCTGTTCAGAAAAAGACATTGGGAGGGGACGAGGAAGAGAAAGGAGCAAATGAGCTTTAGTGGAAGTTTTCTCATTCTTCTCTTCACACGAGCTACCTGGTAGATGGTGGAGTCCTTCTGTAATTTAAAGTCAAATGCTCATAAGAGACAGTGGGAGCCATAATAAATGTGTGGGCACTGTCCTTTTGGCACCCTTTTTCTGCTACTTTGGGCACTGTCCTTTTGGCACC
The DNA here is from genome assembly GCF_028885625.2 of Pongo pygmaeus. Classification (NCBI taxonomy): domain Eukaryota; kingdom Metazoa; phylum Chordata; class Mammalia; order Primates; family Hominidae; genus Pongo; species Pongo pygmaeus. Next base: position 36,613,427 of record NC_085931.1, read on the forward strand.
CTTTTTCTGCTACTTTGAGATCTCATAAATAACAGAGTATGTTGGTAAGATGCCTTCCGTCCCTCTGTTTGCTCCAGCTGCAGTTGCTAGGTTGAGCTCCTGGTTGCTAGGGATTTTGTGATCCTGTGGCGGCCCAGAAATATGATGGATCAGTGGAACATGCTTTTGCTATTAACTGAAATGTTTCCCAAGCAGATCTCTTAATGTCACTGTATGCTTTGACGTCATCCCAATTGGTTGATGATTCTTGCAAGTTTTCCAGTTAGAGGAAGTGGCTTGAGTGGAGGGGACAAGTATCTTGGACTGGGAATCAGTTCAAGAATCAGAAAAGCCTGCTTTTAGTCTTGTATCTGATATTAATTTGCTGTGTGACCTTGGGCAAGTGTCACCCCCTCTCTGGGCACTGGATGCTGCAAAATTCAAAGACTTGCTGGCTTTAACAGCCTACAGTTCATCACCCAAGTTCTCTAAGCAGGCCAAGCGCAAATCAGTTTCTCATTATCGGCTGGTGGATTATTGACAAAAGAATTCCCATTCCCAGCTCACTTCCTTTCCACCCAGCAGGCTTCTGGGCTGAGTCTCCTTGGCCAGATGGTGTGTGCATAGTAGTTTCAGACTAATTTTAATATTCAATCAAACATAATTGGGATCATAAATCTTAAAAAAAATCCTACAATCCATAAACATCTGATCATGTCATTTTCTGTTTCCTTCTGTTAAAATCTTTGGCAGGCTGGGTGCAGTGGCTTATGCCTGTAATCCCAGCACTTTCAGAGGCCATGGTGGGAGGTTCGCTTGAGTCCAGGAGTTCAAGACTAGCCTGGGCAACATAGCGAGACCCCCCATCTCTAAAAAAAATTATAATAATAAGATAAAATCATCTGGGCATGGTAGTGTGCACCTGTAGACCCAGCCATTCGGGGAGCTGAGGTGGAAGGATCGTTTGAGCCCAGGAGTTTGAGACTGCAGTGGGCTATAATCACACCACTATACTCCAGCCTGGGCCATAGAGTGAGACCCTGTCTAAAAAAAAAAAAAAAAAAAAAAAAAAAAATAGCAGTTTTCTATTGCTGCACAGGAGGCAGAAAACAAGTGCCATTTCCTTTAGTGGGAAAGGTCAGTTGCTGGTGGCTGCAAGACGCAATGTCCTGAAAGGAATCTGGACTCACTGGCTTGCTGTAGGATCTTGATTAATTAATGATGTCTGTTACGAGCTCAGGAATATAGTGGGGGCACGTATCAGTATTTACCAATCATGACTGGAGTTTAAAGCCCATGCCCTTTAATATCATGGTTGAGGCCTTCAAGGGTGGCCCATGCCGGCTTCTCCAGCTTTATCTTCTCCCCATCTCTATCTGACCCACCTTCAAAAATAACTGCTTCCAGACTGGGCATGGTGACTCACACCTGTAATCCCAGCACTTTGGGAAGCCGAGGTGGGCAGATCACTTGAGGTCAGGAGTTCAAGACCAGCCTGGCCAACATGGTGAAACCCTTCTCTACTAAAAATATGAAAATTAGCTGGGTGTGGTGGCGGGTGCCTGTAATCCCAGCTACTCAGGAGGCTGAGGTGAGAGAATCGCTTGAGCCTGGGGGGGCAGAGGTTGCAGTGAGCTGAGATCGTGCCATTGCACTCCAGCCTGGGCAACAGAGGAAGACTCTGTCTCAAAAATAAACAAAACAAAACAAAACAAAAATAACTGCTTCCGTGGACCACCTATTGTCTCCCCAAATCCCCTTTGCTCCTGTGGTTCCCTTTGCCTGTTGGGACTTTTATTATATTAAATTGGCCAACTCTGCCTATTTATCTTTCAAACTGCTATCACAATTTGATCTGCTCTATGCTATTCTCTTTGGCTGTCTTGGGTGGATTAATTACCCATTTTCCCTCTGATGTCCCATGGTTCTCTGCATAGACCTATAGCACAGCTTACCCTACAGAGCCTCCCTCTAAACCCTACCTATAGACCCTATATAGCCTACCTATCAACCTGTACCCATAGCCTACCTACCACTTAGTCCTTTTCACACTTAGTTGCTTTTATGTCTCTTTCCAGTTCTACCTTGAGAGGGCCTCAACGTCAAGGTCTGGGCTTTGCTCATCTTTTGCCCCCCAGACCAGAGCCCCACATAGAGCAGAGCTTCCATAAATCTGTAATGCATGCACACATGAAGGAATAAAAGCCACACTGCATTTCAAAGTCAGAGAAAAATGATTTGGATAACTTTCCCAGTCTTCTGAGTTTGTCTGTCAATACTCCTCAGCTTAATTGTGGGTAATTTACTGTGGCAATAAAATGACCCCCGCATTCCTCCGAGACGGAGCTCAGCTTCAAGTTGTGAGTTTGTGTTTTCTCCATCGTGATGGCCTTGTTTTCTTCCTGTCTCCCTTTGCCCCCAGCCTGAAGATAAACAGAAGGCGGCAGCTGCCTTTGCCCAGCTCCAGGGTGCCATGGAGACGCTGGGCATCTCAGAGAGTGAGCAGCGGGCCGTTTGGCGGGTCCTGGCAGCCATCTACCACCTGGGCGCGGCAGGGGCCTGCAAAGGTACGTCCTTCCTGCCGGGTTCACCTGGGAGGCCAGCTGTCTCCTTGGGCAGGCACCTGACAAGGCCCTTCTCTCGGAGAGGTGGGAACAGGGTCAATCTGTCACCTTCTATGTCTCTGGGACTGCTCTTGGGGAGGCTGCTGAAACTAGGCGTCGTGAGGAGGACACAGGGCTGGCGTTTCAAGCATACCTTCTAGACCAGCTCTGTCCACAAGAACTTTCTGCAATGATGGAGATTACTGCTGTTCAGTGCAGTAACCACTAGCCACAGACCGCTACTGAACACTTGAAATATAGTAGTGCGACTGAGGAATTGAATTTTTAATTGTATTTAATTCTACTTAATTTAAATTTAAGTAGTCGCAGGTAGCCAGTGGCTACTGTACTGGCAGTACAGTAGAGCAGCTCTAGAATATGCAAGGGAAGGTTGGGTCTCTGCAGTAAAGGTGCTGTGTTTCTTTCTTTTTATTTTTTAAATTTTCATTGTTTGAGACAGGGTCTTGCATTGTTGTTCAGGGCAGTAGTGGTGCGATCATAGCTCACTGCAGCCTCCACCTCCTTGGCTCAAGCAATCCTCCCGCCTCAGCCTCCTGAGTAGCTGGGACTACAGGTGTGCACCCCCATGCCTGGTTAATATATATATTTTTATTTTTTTTGTAGACAGGGTCTCACTTTTTGCCCAGGCTGGTCTCAAACTCCTAGGCTCAAGCAATCTTCCTGCCTTGACCTCCCAAAGTGGTGGGATTACAGGCATGAGCCACTGTGCCCAACCAAGGTGCTGTGTTTCTAGCTAGACATCCTGGAGATGTTCCCTGCCACATGCCCTGAAACTGATCTTGTATCCTTGTCCCCATCCTTAAGTATCTGCTTGCGATTTTCCCTATTTTGACCTGGTCTTCCAAGTGGTTCCTGCCATCCCCCTAGTCCTTACCCTCTCCGTATCCAATCATTCACTATGTTCCAGAGATAGTCTCTGTGACATCATTTCTGTCCTAGTTTCTCTATCCTTACTATTCTCACCTTACATGCGGTGTTTACGTGTGTGTGTGTTTGTGCGCTTGGATGGGTGCAGTAGCCTCCTTGCTGATACCTGCATTCCTCCTCCTACCCGTTCTCATCATGACCATCAGGTTCCTTTCTACAACATAGACCCATACTGTCATTCTCCTGCTTAGAATCCTCTGGAGGCTCTTCCTTGCCTCTAAGTCAAATAGAATTCCTTGGCTTGGCATTCAAAGCTCCTCACCTCCTCACCTCAAAAGCTGCTCCCTTTTTTGGCAATATAGAAGGTTCTGGGGAGAGAGTGAGGATGAAGAGGAAGGGTTTCTGCTTTCATGGGGCCTTTGCTGCCTTGTATTATGATTGTGACTTTGTCTAGCTCTTATCAGTGGCTGGTGGCTTCCTTTGGGCCCAGAACATAGAACTGGAAGTTGCTTATTGAATGAACATGTGTGTGAATTGAGGTATGTCCTGGGACTGTGCATGGATTCTGGCTGACATTCTGGGCTGTTACCTTGGCGGCGGGGGCAGTAAAATCTTCGAGAAGGTGCTGGTGCATCCTTTCTGTCATCCCCACATTGCTGGGCCCTGTGGCCTGTTCCTTTGATTCTCATCCATTTGAGCCACATACATTAACCCACTGTTTTGATCTTGGAAATTTCTAGAAGTCATACTGAGTCAGGAGTAAGTAAGATGGGGATTCCACAGTTGATCCAAGCCAAGGACAGACATGCTGGGCTGGGGCAAATATGAAAATACCAAATGCCACTTGTCTTTCCAAAAATCATCCACGGACATTCACAATGGCGGAGATATGGAACCAACCTAAGTGCCCATCAACCAATGAGTGGATAAAGAAAATGTGAGATATATACATATATATATACACACACCATGGAATACTACTCAGCCATAAAGAGGAGATGAAATAATGTCTTTTGCAGCAACTTGGATGGAGCTGGAGGCCATTATTCTAAGTGAAGTAACTTGAAAATGGAAAACCAAATATCATACATTCTCACTTACAAGTGGGAGCTAAGCTATGAGGATGCAAAGGCATAAGAGTGATATAATAGACTTTGGAGACTCAAGTCGGGGAGATTAAGAGGGGGTGAAGGATAAAACACTACACATTGGGTACAGTGTACCCTGCTAGGGGGGTTGGGTGTACTGAAATCTGATCAATCACCACTAAAGAACTTAACCAAAAACCACCTGTACCCCCAAAATGATTAGAAAAAAAATCAGCCGTGGGCCATGCTCAGCGCTTGGCTGTTTGGGCATCGCCACTACTTTGCTCAGGGAACTGTGATGTCTCTCACTCAACGTCCTGGTCACTGAGGCCAACCTGAGTCAGGAGCAGACCCTGAGACAGAGATGTGGGAACATGTTGCATATTTGGGGAAGGACCCCAGAAGGCTGTGGCAGGGGAATGGGAAAATGACACAGGAGAGGGAAAGCAGGTAGTATAAGGTGCATGAAGGAGTGGCTTACCCTTGGGAAACTGAGGCTCAGTCCTGCTGGGGACCCCTGGGAGACTCTGAGGAATATGCCTCCTGGTTGTCCTATCCAAGAGACAAGGAAGTTAAGATATTTATGCAGAGACTAAGGGAGCCTCCTGGCTTGTTAGCCTGTCACCAGGGAAGTGAAGGAGCTCAATTTTATTCCTGAGTTTCTCCTCCTGGGGCAGAGTGGGGGGGGGCCCCCCTCTGATGTGGGCTCAAGGACCTGACCCATCACATCAGTGCATCTGATCATAAGAGAAAGTCACTTTTATAAATATTTTACTAATACTTGACGATGGCAATAATTTCTGCCAGTCCTCCCCCCACCCCGCGTTATAAATTATTTTAAGAAGAGCTGCCATCAGTCTGCCTGGGAGGCCTGCCCGATGATTTACTTACTTATAGATTCTGCTTTGAAAGATTTCATAATAGGTTGCTCTAAAATCAGCTATTAAGAATTTCAAAGTCGTATATAAATGTCTTTGCTTTGTGTCATAACAGATCATTTTGAAATATATTAAGAATCATTTTCATTAATCAGTTTTTCTTTTTCACTAAAATGATACTCCCTTCTCAGCACGCCTGGCTTCCTAACTAATTCTGAGAGCCCCAATCCTATTTTTAAAAATCAGTAATAGTTCCCTTTGGGGAGAATTTGGGCCTTATAACTGGACACAGGGTTTTTGAACTGTTACAGCAATGACAATCACCACTAATATTGGCTTGGTGTTTGACAGTTTCAAAAGCATTCATACCTCTATTACGCCCTTTGATTGGATTAGATGTATGTGCTAACTTAATGCCATGGGCAAAAGTCAGGAGTCAGCCTGCTGGATATGAATCCTGGCTCAGCCTCTCTGAGCCTCAGTCTCTTCCTCTGTAAAATGGAGCTAATGATGGTACCCACTTTGTAGGCTTCTCGTGAGAACTGAAGGAGTCAATGGCAAAAACTCTGGTGCACAGGACTTGGCTCCTGGCGGGGTGTTTCATAAGGGTTTGTTTTCATCCATCTCATTTTATAGACAAGCAAACAGAGGCTCAGAGAAGGTATGCCACTGATCTGGTATCACACAGCCAGTACCTTCCAGAGTGGGGTTTGGGCCATTCTCATTTTCCTGGGGCCATTGTGCTGAGTGCTTATAGACCCGATGATGTCACCACCTCCTTAGAACAGCCTGGGAGGGGTGAGGACTGTTACGATGCCCATTTTATAGGGAAGAAACTGATGCGCAGCAGAGAGTTTCATGCATATTCCTCAGGACATACAGCTAAAGCTAGAGATGGGATTTGGACTTAGGTCTGCCTGAGCTCTGAGCCCTGAGACCAGCCTCTGGGACCACACCTCCTGCCTCCCAAGTACCCTGTGTTCCTGCCTATGGCAGAACTACAATTCACCTCAATTCTGAGGCTACCCTGAGTTAGCAGAGTTAACACAGACCCTGCAGGTTAAGGGTTCAGTCCCACAAGACTGTCTCCGCTTCAGATGCCAGCTGCAAGTACCCGACCTCCCATACTTCTAGCCAAGTGGCTTTTATGTAGTGAGTTCTCATGACCCCCTTTTCTTGTCTAGTAATTCACTAGAATGACTCACAGGATTCAAGAACACACTTTACTTACAACCACTGCTCTATTATAAAGGATACAACTCAGGAACAGGGCAAGGGATGGGGAGAGGGCAGAGACTCCTGTCCTCTCTAGGCATGACAGCCTCCCAGCACTTTGATGTGGGAAGCTCTCTGAACCCAATCCTTTAGGGGTTTCTATGGAGGTTTCTCTATGCAGGCATGATTGATCAAAGTATTGGCAATTAACTCGATCTCTAGCTCTTCTGTCACATCTTACAAAGAAATCCTATAGCAGGGCCAGGCGCGGTGGCTCATGCCTGTAATCCCAGCACTTTGGGAGGCTGAGGCGGGCGGGTCACAAGGTCAGGAGATCGAGGCCATCCTGGCTAACACAGTAAAACCTCGTCTCTACTAAAAAAAAAAAAATACAAAAAATTAGCCGGGTATGGTGGCAGAGCCTGTAGTCCCAGGTACTCAGGAGGCTAAGGCAGGAGAATGGCGTGAACCCAGGAGGCCAAGCTTGCAGTGAGCCGAGATAGCGCCACTGCACTCGAGCCTGGGCGACAGAGCGAGACTCTGTCTCAAAAAAAAAAAAGAAACCCTATAGCCTTTAGCTATTGCCCTCTAAACCCCCATCCCTAAGCAATGCTTTCCCCCAGCCCTAAACAACCATGAATCTACTTTCTGTCTGTAGATTTTCTTGTTGTGGATGTTTGACATGAATGCAATCATGCAATATGTGCATATGTTTGTTGTCTTTTAGGAGTGGCTGCTTTCTTTTTTCTTTTTTTTTTTTTTTTGAGACAGAATCTTGCTCTGCCGCCCAGGCTGGAGTGCAGTGGTGCGATCTCTGCTCACTGCAAGCTCTGCCTCCCAGGCTCATGCCATTCTCCTGCCACAGCCTCCCGAGTAGCTGGGACTACAGGTTTGTGCCACCACGCCCGGCTATTTTTTTTGTATTTTTAGTAGAGACGGGGGTTCACAGTATTAGCCAGGATGGTCTCAATCTCCTGACCTCGTGATCCGCCCGCCTTGGCCTCCCAAAGTGCTGGGATTACAGGCGTGAGCCACCGTGCCCGGCCGTGACTAGCTGCTTTCACGTGGTGTAATGTTTGCAAGATTCATCCATTTTGTAGCATGGATCAGTACTTTAGCCCTTTCTATGGCTGAATTATATTCCGTCATATGGATATACCACATTTTTTTTTTTTTTAACCCATGGACCCAGTTTTTTTTTTTTCTTTTATTCTTCCTGAGAGCTGGGTCATAGTAACTGCTCAGAAAATTCTAGTTGAATGTATGCCCCAAACTGGCTTGCACAACAGGTAAAATTAGGTCCATTTTGCAAAGGAGAGCCCAGAGGCAGAGTGGTTCTGTGATGGGACAAGTATGTATGTGTATGCCAAGAAGACTAGACTTTGCAGTCAGCCACCTCCAGCCAAGTTTCAGCTCTGCCCTTTGATGGATGTGTAATCTTGAACAGGTCACTTCTTGTATCTAAGCCTCAGTTTTCTCATCTATAAAATGGGGACAACTATGATGCCTTCTCTATAGGCTGAGGAGTGATGAAACGCAACAATGTTCATAGGAAGCCATTAGTTCAGGGCTTTGTGGTTCTGGAAGTGTGTCTGTTTTGTTTGTCCTGCAGATCCCATGGTAGACATAAACCAGTCCTCTGGGTCTGTGTCAGCAGTCCTCTCTTAAACTTCTAGCCAATTACTCTGAACTTGTTGGGGTTTACACTGTTTTGACCTCAACTTATGGTAAGAAACATTTTACCTCTTGACCCAGTGAACACACACAGACACACACATATTTTATAGAGACTAAACCACAGAGGGAATCTTCTGTATTCGTGAGTTTGAAAAAAAAAAAAAAAACAACCAAAACAAAAACATGCCAACACTGGCATGTAGCTACAACCATGCCCAGAAACTCACCCTGGTAAATCCACTTTCTCTGCAGCTACAAATCCCATTTTGGGTTTTGTTTCACCTTTATTTTGATTTTTAACCTTATACAGTCTCTCCACCCGGCCACCAGAGTGGCCCTTTTCACACAAAACCCAGCCCACAACATTGCTCTGTCCCCATGCCTGCCCACGTTGCTCAGAGGCAAGCTAAGGCTGCCACAAAGATCTCCAAGCTTCCAGGGAATAGGGGAGCAATGATTCCCAAGCACTCTCTGTGCTGAGTTACTTGCTAGATCACCGGACCTGAGGAAATATTCAAGATAATGCCTTAAGATGAGTCTTTGTGGTGCAGTTGTGGCTTAGAGAGGTGGTGTGACGTGCCCAAGGGCACACAGCTGGGAAGTGATGGAGCTCAAAGCTGCTTGAACCTAAGGCTCTCAGGCTTTGCACAGGGACCAGGACCCTTCTTAGTTGCATCAGCATAGTTGAGGTTTCCTTTTGTGTGTGTGTGTGTGTGTGTGTGAGAGAGAGAGAGAGAGCACTCCTGAAGTCTAAGCAATTCTCCTGTGTGTGGAAGGTAGCTTTTGGCACAAGCCAGGTGGGCTCAGGTGGACACCCTCCATATAAACTTCTTGGTTGTCCAGGGCAACTGTACTTTGCTCAGCCTGGATGTCAGGGGGTGGCGCTGCTCTGTCTGGCAAGGTCCAGGCAGCGAGAAGGCTCCTAAACTTGCATTAGATGTTGCCTGACAGCCTTGGTAGATGGGGCACTGTCAGGACTGTGAGATCGGATACGGTGGAAGACTGTGGGCATCACCCATAGACCCCTAATTGTCTGGTTCACCTAGGATGTCCGTGCTGCGCAGAAGGTGTGGTGGGCTTGCCTGCTGAGGAGGGCTCAGCAAAGGGCCCATGGCTGTGATGGGCAAGGAGATGCTTCATTTCTCAGCTCCTCTGGTGTGTGGAGGTCAAATATGGCCTCCCCTTTCCCTCAGTCCTCATGTACAGGTTCTGAGTGTGCCCTCCCTGTGCCCAGCTCTCAGTGGGGATGGAACTAGGCAGCTCCATGTTAAGGCACCCTTCCCATGCCAGCCCCACGTTGCGATTTAGCACACGGCATCCCATTTGCTCTTCTAGATAAACTCAGCTGCATTCTGCAGATGAGGAAACTGAAGCTCCTTCAGGAGAAACCGCTTGCCCAGGGCACACAATGAGGCTGCGCCCGAGCTTGGACTGGAACTCAGGTCTGTCTGGCCCCAAGGCCTCTTCCTTCCACTGCAGCATGCAAAAAGGATGGTCAAAGGACAAATGGTTCCTGTTTGGGGACTCTCAGGTTGGACCAGGGCAAGAACGCTGTGGATTTATTCTTGGAGCCTCAGCTGGGAGTCCTAGAGCTCTCTCCAGGGATCCTTGTCTTATGATCACGTCACCCAATTGGACATAATCTCTGTCCTGGAAGCCTGGAATGGCTTCCCAGCTAGTCTCCTGGCTTCCCTTCTTCCCCATCCTTTCTACCCCAATCTGTTCTTATGCCGCAGCCAGCAGGAACTCCCAAGTTCACATGTTTGGTCGGGTTACTTCAATAGAGCTACCGATGACCCTGTATGAGGGCAATTCCAGCTGGTCTGGTCCCTGCCCACCTCTCCAGCCTCAGTTTGCACCCATGATGCTGTGGCTTAGTTGCAGAGGATGTTTCCAGTTTTACTCTCTTGCTATTCCCTGCAAGAGCTGTGGTATGGCAGTCTTGTCCTCTCCCGCTCTCCCTACTTCCCTTTGTCAACCCCTCAGCTCTTGATTCGAAAGTCACTGCCCCCACAAGCCTTCTCTGGCCCTGAGCAAGGTCTGGTTTTCCTGCTCTGTATGCTCCAGGCATTCCCTGGCCACTTTATTTATTTTTCATGTGGGACGATTGATTATTGGATTAATGTCTGTCTCCCATGCTGGGCTGCAGCTCTGTGAGTACAGAGGTCTTGTCTGATTCTGCTCATCGTTGCATCCCCAGGGCCTAGCACAGGGCCCAGCACATAGTATGTGCTCAATAAATATTTACTGAGCCATGTATCTTCTTGGCAACTCTCAAAGGAGGGAGAGGTTGCCCTGGAATGGAGGTGAGATGAGGGATGTGAAGGGGTTGTGCACTTAATCACATTGGCAGGTGAAGGAGAGGGGCCAGGCAGGAGGACAGACAGACAAGGGCACCGAACGACAACCACTCTGCTCCTGTGGGCATCCCCTCTTGCCCTGACTCTAGGACATCTCCCATCACAGGACAGGTGGCTCCTGGGCTTAGTCAGTTTATTACAGATTTGTCTTGAGAGGCTGGGCACAGCTGGCCTTTGGATCTTAGAAGCCTGCTCTTGTGGTGGCAATGAGACTGCATCCCTCCCTCTGCCTACATAGTATCCACACTTCCTTTCTGTGTCTCTGGCTTGCCATCACTGATGGGTTCCTGGGGAAGGCAGCGGGAGGGGGCTCTGAGGGCTGGCACCACGTGGCAGGCAGAAAACACCAGGTGATTTGACATCGTGGTTGATTTGCTGTTCACCAAGGCTCATGGCTCAAGCCATCACTCCAGGTCCATTAGACAACAATTCATCCAAGGTCATGCTTCTCTCCTTTGGCAAAAAGTGGCCTGTGGAACCATTAGCTGGTGCTTGTGTATTTTGAATGGCAGCCAATGGATGCTCTCTGGAGCTAAACTTGGTGAAGAGAGAGTAGGCAGGAGGGGAGAGCTGGCGTCCCAGAATTGGACAGAGAAGCATTTGAGTCCAGGCTCCCTGATCTCCTGGCAGTGTGATTCACCCTGTGTCAGTGACTTTTCATCTCGTTGGACCTCAGTTTTCTTGTCTGATAATAGCCCCACCTACCTTCTACAATCATTGTATAGTCAGATAATAAATGTTTAATACTTGGCACATGGGAGGTATTCAGTAAGCAGTAACTCTCTTTTCTTTGCAAAGCATTTTGGGTGTCATTTCTTTCTGTTGGCATTAAAGCCTGCCTCTGAGATGGGCTTGGTGAGGGTTGTTAAACCTATTTGGTGAGTGAAGAACTTGCACCTCTCAGAGGTGTGGCTCCTCACCGAAAGGCATGAAATGAAACTTCTGTGCTAGAGAACAGCAAGTTCAGAACCAGAATCCAGTTCTAGACTCTCAGCTCAGTGCTCTTTACACAGCTTAGCAGAAGGCCCAAGAGGCCAAGGGTAGTGTAGGGCAGTGGTTAGAGCACAGTCTAGAGTGACACAGATCTGGACTCAGATTGAAGTAAGAATTCCAGCACTGGCTGGCTTTGTGGCTGTTCCATTACAGTGCTGCTGAAGGAATCAGCCCCAAAGCCCATGGCTTTAACAATCACTTTATTATTTCCCAAGGCTTCTGTGTATCTGCACTTTGGAAGGGCTCAACTGGGAGGTTTTGGCTTGGGGTCTCTCATGTGGCTGCAGTCAACTGGTGGCTGATGAAGTGTAGGAAGGCTGGAGTAGCCCATTTCCCAGGCTTCATGTGGTCTCAGGTCTCTCCCTGTGGGCTAGTTGGGCTTCCTTATGGCATGGTGGCTTCAGGCCTCCAAGTGCAAGTTTCCAGGAAGCAAGATGGAAGGTGCATCACCTTTTCTGAGCTGCAACACTTCTGCCATGATCTATTGGTAAAAATCATGTCACAATTTCAAGGATGAGCGAAACCAAATTCCACGCCTAGATGAGGGAGCAGTGAGATTCTAGGGCATGTAGGATGGAAGCTATTGGTGTGGCCATATCTTGCTATAGTGGCCTTGAGCAAGTAACTTAAGCTTTCTGAGGCACAGTTTTCTGAGCCTCACAGGTCTGTTTTGCAGATGAACTGAGATGCTGTTTGCCAAGGGTTTTGGGGTACAGTGCCAGGCATGTAAGTAAGAGTTAGGTTTTAAAAATCATAATGTTGCAAAGTTTCCTTAGCCAGTGCATCCCGGCTTCCTACTGAGGTGGAGATGGAATGGCTCCTGAGACTTTTGCTCTCTGTTTTATTACTAGTGCCCCTAACCATTCTCTGAGACCCCCAACAGACCTTCTTCCTACGGAAGAGTAAATCAAGGATAAACTCTATGTCCTCTTTGCAGCAAGATACGATTTCTGTGTCTTGGGGCCTCTTTTTTTGTATGAGATTAAAATCAGGCACAATTCTCTTCCCAGGAATGACCTCTGTTAAAATCCTCTCCAAGTTTTCCCTGTTCTCCACCTCAGCCCCAGGCTGGGGATCACTTTGCATAAATTCTCACTTTTAATTCTCACGGCAACCAGACAGGTGGGGAAGGAGTCACCATTTTTGTGGTCCAAGATGCTGAGTCTCAGGATCTTGCAATCTTTGTCAAAGTCAAACAGCAGCATGTGATGGGGCCAAGGTCAGAACTCAGTACCTGTCTGCCTCCAAAGTTCTTGCTCTTCTCCACTACAAGGCCACCCAGCTGGCCGAGCTGGTGGGTACATTCTGGGTGCTAGGATCTCCACCCTCTCCCCTGAGAGCGCCTCCTCAGCTCCATCTAATCTCCATCCAGTCCTCAGTTTGGAAGGTTTTCCCTCTAAGCAGAATTGAGGAGAGCTCAGACTCGGGGCTAAAGGCATGGGCTCTGGAACCAGGCTGACTGGTGTTCAACCCTGTTTCTCCTGCATGGTCCAGGTGACTCCTTTGACCTCTGAGACTCAATGTCCTCATCTGTAAAGTAGGGATAATCAGAGTGCCTGCCTCCTAGGGTTCTTGTGAGGCTGACATTATTGAACTTGAGTATTTAAAGCTCTGTCATTGCTATCATTGGCATTATTGTTATTAATGAAAAATCAGGGGCCTAGGAGAGTTTTCCCCAGCAACTTTTAGAAAAGGCTGACCTGGGCTGTTTTTTTTTGTTTTGTTTTGTTTTGTTTTTTTGTTTTGAGACTGAATCTTGCTCTGTCACCCAGGCTGGAGTGCAGTGGCACGATCTTGGCTTACAGCAGCCTCTGCCTCCCGGGTTCAAGAAATTCTCTGCTTCAGCCTCCCGAGTAGCTGGGATTACAGGCACCTGCCACCACACCCAGCTAATTTTTGTATTTTTAGTAGAGATGGGGTTTCACCATCTTGGCCAGTTTGGTCTTGAACTCCTGATCTCATGATCCACCCAACTCAGCCTCCCAAAACGCTGGGATTACAGGCGTGAACCACCAGCCTGGGCTGGTCTTTAACCTTCTCCGATCCCTGTGGTCCTGTAGCTGTAAGAGTTGATGTGCATCTCCCCGGAGAATCAGACTATTGGTCAGCCTGCCTCCTGTCCCTCACCACTTGACGGAAATGACAGTAATGTTTGGAACTCGAAATAGCAACAAGGATAAGCAATGCTTGTCTTGATGGGGGCTTTGCTTGGTTTCCTTTTTCTCTGAAGGCCGATGGGTTATTTAATTTATTTGTCTTTCACTAAATTTGCCAGTCTACTTGCTGCTGACCCATTGCTTAATATACGACGCAGTCAGAACCATATATAACCCAGCGAGGGGCCCCATAATGGGGTGATGAAGGGAGGCTGCTATCTAGCCGGCACCTCACTCCCTGCCTGCTACCATCATAAAGATATCAGTCCCGGAATGGATGGGGCTGTAACTCGGGGAGCCGGGAGGTGCTCACGGGGAGGAGAGACAATATCAATAATGACAAGGACCCAGTGCCACACAGAGCTGGGATACCCTAACACCAGTAGCAAGGATGATCCATCCAGGGGTAGGAGGAGGTGGCTGGATGCTCTCCAAGCTGTGGTAAGACCTGAGTGTAGACGGTCAGTGATAGTAACAGAGGGACTGTTAACACAATGGCCATATATTCAAGAGCTTTGGGAAGTGTTTTACCAGTCTTATTGTTTTAAAGCAATCGTATGAGGAATATGTCGATGTTGTCTGTCTATAAAAAATGGAAATAATCCAGAAGAATAGAAAGTTTTAAAAAAAAAAAAAAAGGTCTTTCCTCATACCCCAATGCCAAATCCCATTGCTATCAAAGGTGACCACTGTGAACAGTTTGGGGTGTACCCTTCCTTCAGGCTTTTTTTTTTTGAGACGGAGTCTTGTTCTGTTGCCCAGGCCAGAGCAGTGGTGCCATCTCGGCTCATTGCAAGCTCTGCCTCCCGGGTTCACCCCATTCTCCTGCCTCAGCCTCCTGAGTAGCTGGGACTACAGGTGCCCGCCACCACGCCCAGATGATTTTTTTGTATTTTTAGTAGAGATGGGGTTTCACCGTGTTAGCCACGATGGTCCTGAGCTCCTGACCTCGTGATCCGCCTGCCTCAGCCTCCCAAAGTGCTGGAATTACAGGCGTGAGCCACTGTGCCTGTCCTCCTTCAGGCTTTTTTTTTTTTTAATAGGCTATAATTTTTTTTTTTTTTTTGAGATGGTGTCTCTCTGTGTCACCCAGGGTGGAGTGCAGTGACGTGATCTCGGCTCACTGCGACCTCCGCCTCCCAGTTTCAAGTGATTCTCCTATCTCAGCCTCCTGAGTAGCTGGGATTACAGGTGTGCGCCACCATGCTGGCTAATTTTTATTTATTTATTTGTAGAAACAGGGTTTTACTATGTTGCTCAGGTTGGTCTCAAATTCCTGGCCTCAAGCGATCCTCCCGCCTCAGTCTCCCAAAGTGCTGGGATTACAGGTGTGACCCACCGTGCTTGGCCAACTTTAATTCTTAAAGCATTTTAGATTTACAGAACAATTGAACAGAAAGTACAAAATTCCTACATATCCCTTCTCCCTGTCCTCACAGTTCTCCCTATTACCGATACCTTGTGATGAACCAATACTGATACTCTATTATCAGCGAAGGTCCACCTATACTCTTTCTGTTGTGTTCTTTGACGGATTTTGACAATTACATAATGTCATATATCCACTGTTATAGTATCATACAGGATAATTTCACTACCCTAACCCGGCTAGTTTTGTTTTTTTCTTAAACTTTTTTTTTCTTTTGTGAGACTGAGTCTTGCTGTGTTGCCCAGGCTGGAGTGCAGTGGTGTGATCTCGGCTCACTGCAACCTCTGCCTCCTGGGTTCAAGGGATTCTCCCGCCTCAGCCTCCCAAGTAGCTGGGATTACAGGTGCCTGCCACCAAGCCTGGCTATTTTTTTTGGTATTTTTAGTAGAGACGTGGTTTCACCATGTTGGTCAGGTTGGTCTCGAACTCCTGACCTCAGGTAATCCACCCACCTCGGTCTCCCAAAATGCTGGGATTACAGGCGTGAGCCACCGTGCCAGGCTTTTTTTCTTAAACTTTTGATTTGAAATAATTATGCACTCCCAGGAAATTGTAAAAATCACACATAACAGTCCATGAAACCTCTCCCAGCAGCCCCCAATGAGGGCATCATGCATAGCTGCAGTACATATTGAAACCAGGACATTGATGGCGGTGTATTACTGTAATCCAAGCAGCCTGTATCTTCAGGCCTCGAAACTGAGCATTTAACTACATCTATGCATTTAACACATACATGTGGATTAAGTGGTTGGTTATTGCTTTTTATGCCAGTGGGTTCATACCATCTTTGTTCTGTGCCCTTTGTTTTTTTCATATGTCATATCTCGCTTTGGGCCTCTTTCCACATTGCTTCATAGTGATATTCCTGATTCTCTTTATCAACTGCAGGGGACTGTCCAGAATGAATGGGCCTCTGTGTATATGACAGTTCTGTTCATGAGCATTCAGGTTGTTTCTTGCCTTTTTGGTATTATAAATAACAGCACACTGAACATCCTTGTGTACAGACAGTTGTGTGCATTTTGGAGGAATGGTTTCCTGGCAGTGGAACTATTAGGTCAAGGGTGCGTCCAATTTTTAGCATTTCAATGAACCCACCCAGTTCACCTCCCTGGATGTTAACACGGGCTGGTTGGCTCATTTAGCCCTCACAAGTCTGTGGGGTAAGTACTATGAGGTTATCATTTCCATTTGTAGGTGGGGAAGCTGAGGCTCAGAGAGGTGCAGCCACTAATTCAGGGTCACACAGTCCCAACTGGCACAAAGCTGGACTCTCTGTCTGCTATGCAGTATGTTATTGGGGGTCTGAGGAAGGCTTGGCATTTTTGAAGGGACTTGCTGTTTCCACTTTAAGGATGCTACCTCTGTCCTCTCCTCCGAGACAGGCCTGGCCTGTCTTTGCATCTCTGGGCTCACATCTCTTTCCTTAGGTGAAGTGTGCAGGGCTCAGAAGAGCCCAACCAGATCCCCATCTGGTGGCTTCTCACTGCAGCTTATAACTCTGCTTGGCTCTTCTCCAATTCTGAGAGGCTTCTCCCTTCCTTCTCCACCTCCATCCCAGCTGCTTCCACCCCTTAATGAGGTGAGCTTCACCCTGTAACAAGGTACTTCAAGCCCAGAGTACATTTACTTCCCCTACATTTTTCCTGAGGGTGCTGATTAGAGTTGGTGTCTGGGACCCAGCTGGCTGGGACAGCTTTGCTCAATTCTTCAAGCTCTGAATTAAAGGTTGTGAAGAATGGTGGAATTACGAGAAGCGGGACAGCTACAGGGCTGGGCCTGGTGTCTTCTCTGCAGAGGGCCTTGGACAAGCAAAGTCAGCCTCCCATGGGCTCAACTTGCCAGGGCTCTGCCAGTTCCCATAGAGATCTCTCTGCATGGTTGAAAAAGCCAAGGAGTCACTCACCCACTTGGCCCTAAGAGCATCCCTGATGG
Source organism: Pongo pygmaeus (assembly GCF_028885625.2). Lineage (NCBI taxonomy): Eukaryota > Metazoa > Chordata > Mammalia > Primates > Hominidae > Pongo > Pongo pygmaeus. The sequence goes on from NC_085931.1 coordinate 36,630,631, forward strand.
GTGGAGAGTCCAAAGGCTGGAAAGGGACTTGGATTGCAGCCAGCCTAAGCCCCTCTTTGAACAGGGCAGGGACCAAGGCTCAGAGAAGGGAAGAGACTTTCTCAGGGTCACCCAACGAGGCTACAGGGGACTCCAGTCATGGTCTCCTGACTCCTGAGCCAGTGCTCTGTTGATCTTGTTTGACTCTCTCCCTCCTTCCCTCCTTTATCCTCTCTTTCTCTTCCTTCTCTCTTTTCCTCCCACCTCTCTTCATCCTTCTCTTCCCTCCTTTATCCTCTCTTTCTCATCTCCTTCTCTCTTTTCCCTTCCCTTCCCTCTCCTTTCTCTTTCCTCCCCTCTTCCCTCTTCTATTCTCCTCTTTCCTCCACTTCTCCCTTCCATCTCCCTCCTCCTCCTCCTCCTTCTTCTTCCTCCTCCTCCTCTTCTTCTTTCTCCTCTTCTTCTTCCTTTTTTTTTTTTTTTTTTTTTTTTTGAGACGAAGTTTCCCTCTTGTTGCCCAGGCTGGAGTGCAATGGTGCAGTCTCAGCTCAACGCAACCTCCACCTCCTGGGTTCAAGCGATTCTCCTGCTTCGGCCTCCCAAGTAGCTGGGATTACAGGCATGAGCCACTGCACCCTGTCCCTCTCCCTTCTTTTCTTCTCCTCTGTGCCTATTGGATGATAAGCCCTCACCTTCCAAGATGAAATTTCAGTGGAATTAAGAAAGATAAACCCAGGCTATCTTGGATGGTGGATGATGCTGGGGGCAAGAATTCTGGGCAGGAGACAACCAAAGTTGAGAGTGGTCAGCTCCACTCAAGGGTTTCTAGAGGCAGAGACCCTTGAACTGAATCTTGAAAACAGAGTAAATTAAGAAGGGTGCTTTAGGCAGAGGAATCTGAATGGCAAAGACACAGTGGCTTGATTCAGCATGGAGCAGGTTCAGGGTCTTCCTTCTCAATGCAAGGCCTAGGGCCTCTGTCTTCCTGTTCATAAAGCATCAACCTAAGGGCCCCTGCACTGGTGCTGTGAACCTAAGGGCTCTAATGGAGACAGGATTGCCACGTGGCCTAGCATCCTGGAGATTTCGTTGATCTGTCCTTAGACCCAGCACCCTCGAGGCCTGTCACCTCCTCTGCCCCATCCTGCCCAAATGCCTTCCCACGGCTGCAGGCCCTGCATCCTCCTCCCTGCCCCAGCTGGTGACTTGGCTCTCAACCTGACAGCTACTGCAACCAGCTCTATTCTGGGCTGCAGGCAAGGATTTATTCTGCATTTTCTGAGCGTGTAGAATTTATTCATAAAGCTGGAATGCTGCTTGGGATGTAAACAATTAAATATTTTTAAAAAATACATGCTCAGAACTGGCGATACTGGAAGACGGAGCTCACTGGTAGTCCCACACCTTGGGAAGGTGGGGTGAGGAGGTTAGGACACCTACGGGACCCCGATTTCAGACTGGTTGAGCCACTCACTTGTTGGGTGGCTCTGTGAAAGTTTCTACCCTTCTTTTGGGCCTCTGTCTCTCCTAAATAATAACAGCAGCTCACATTTAATCAGTGCTTACCATGCACCCAGGCACTGTTCTTTTTTTTTTTGTTTTGTTTTGAGACAGAGTTTCACTCTTGTTGTCCAGGCTGAAGTGCAGTGGCACGATCTCGGCCCTCTGCAACCTCTGCCTCCGAGGTACAAGTGATTCTTCTGTCTCAGCCTCCCAAGTAGCTTGGATCCAGACACTATTCTAAGAGCTTTGGCTGCTTCAACAATCTCATGGAGTAGATGCTATTATCTTATTTTACAGATGAAGAAACTGAGGCTGAGAGGGGAGAAAGAACTTGCCGAATGGGGTGGACTAGGTGCTCTCCAGGGTCCCTTTTTCCTTGATTACCAGATACCCTATTCACCCCTTTTTGGAAGGGTGATAGTGATGGCTCAGTGAGAACTCCAGTATGTATGAGTTCTGTACTCATCATTCAGAGACAAAGCATAACAATACTAGCAATAACAATGACAATGGCGATGATGATGGAATGAATTGTTAATATTTACTAAGAATTCATCTTCTGCCAGACATTTAAGTGCTTTGCATGGATTATTCCATTTAATCCTCATAACTCTATGTGGTAGATTATACTCATTTTATGGATGAATAAGTGAAGGCTCAGAGAAGTAAAATAAGTTACCTAAGGTATGGACATAGGGAGGGGAAGACCCCAATTTGGGACCAAGAGGTTCTGTCTTTAAATCCCACACCCTTATTCTTTACATCACTGAATTGCAGGGTTCGTGGCCATAACAATAAATGGAATTCATAATCATGCCTTTTTGTATGGTTGTTGCATTGATGAGATTACGTTGCTTAGCACAGGCTCAGACGCATAGTGAGTACTCAGAAAATGCCAGCTACTCTTGGGCTTCCCTTGGACCCAGGAAATAGCTTGAAAGGGGACAGTTTGATAGTTTGAATGGCCCCTGCTCAGCCTGCCTTAGCGAGGGGCATGTGAATGTGGAAAGAGCATTAGAGGGGACCATCTAGGTCTGGGCTTGGTCCTGGGCTCTACCTTGCTAGCTGAGTGACCTCAGGCAAGTCATGCATAGACTTGCAGCTGGTCCATTCTTTGAGCCTTTGCCCCTGCGGGTGCCCCATGTGACATCTTCCAGCCAAGGTCTCCCTGACAACTCTGCTCCTCAGCTTGGATCACCTGCTCTGGGACACACTCCTAGGTAGCCTGACACATTCAATGTCTTATTTCATTCTTAAAACCACCAGACGGGAGAGGAGCTACCCCATTTTACAGATAAGGCAACTGAGGCTCAGAGAGTTGATGTCTCCTACTTGAGATCTTGCAGCCAGGTTGAAATTATCTTTGGACAACCAGCTTCCAGTTCTTTCCACAATTCCCCACCACCTCGAAGATGCCTCATCCATCTTTCTCCTCCAGATTCTTGATCAAATTAGTTTGAGAGACACCCCCCCCCCCCACCACAGGCTCCCTTCCTCTTGTAAATTCCCCCATACACATTGGCATATTCAAGGTTCTGACAAGTCCTGCAAGAAGGAAACCTGTTTTGCTGAGTTTAGTTTGATGTTGCTCCAACTGATTTGCCCATAAAGCCTTCTTTTCCCCCAAACACCTGCTCATAGTCCCCAGAACACTGGGAATGGTCTATGTGCTGTGTTCTCAGTTGTTAAGGTACAGGCAATGATTCATGTTGGATTATGCATAACTCAGCATCAATTTGTAGATGGCACATTGGCCAGGCCTTTGGATAACTTTCTCCAAACCCAGTCAGGTGGAACAATATGTCCAGGTTTCTGGGGCTGCATGGCACCTGGGGGGCAGCAGGACCTGGAAGGAGCCCTAAGAAACAGGAATGGATTTGAAGTTCTAGCCTCTAAGAATGAGAAGTTTACATTTTCCATGTTCTCAAAAATAGAACTTTTCTGGATGTCCCTGGGCAGAAAGCCACAGCTACCTGAGTTGGATTTTCTCCCAGGGTTTCGCTTTCTGACCCATTTGTCATTTTTAAGGGTGGAAATCTCCGAGTGGGATCATAATAGAGTTGACATTTACTGAGCAGGTTGTGTGTTATGCGTCCTGCCCGTATAACCTCATTCATCCTTCTTTTATTTATTATTATACTTTAAGTTCTAGGGTACATATGCATGATGTGCAGGTTTGTTACATAGGTATACATGTTCCATGTTGGTTTGCTGCACACATCAACTTGTCATTTGCATTAGGTATTTCTCCTACTGCTGTCCCTCCCCCAGCCCCCCACCCCCAGACAGGCCCCATTGTGTGGTGTTCCCCGCCCTGTGTCAATGTGTTCTCGTTGTTCATTTCCCACCTATGAGTGAGAACGTGGTGTTTGGTTTTCTGTCCTTGTGATAGTTTGCTTACAACGATATAACCTCATTCGTTCTTCACAAGCACTCCATGGAGGAAATTCTGTTCATAGTTCCCATTTTACAGAGGAGGAGACTGAGGCTCAAAGTGTTGACACGACTTCGCCAACATCACGCGGCTGTAAGCAGTGGAGGTGGGATTTGAACTCAGGCAGTCTGTCTCCAGAACATTGCCTTTTCCTGTAGCAGCTACAGCCTTTTAGACTTATCTCGTCTCTACAGGCAGCCTCCTTCCTCACAGGCCTCCGAATTGTAAACCTCTGTGTGAGGAAAAGTGAACCAGATGCAGCAAGATTATAAATAAGTCACATAATGTTGAGTAATTCAGCAACAGCACAGCTATTGTTGGAAGGAGAAATAACTTGGTTATTAATAAATGCAGGAGGCCACAGTAATTGATAGCAATTGAACTCATGGTGGGTGGGGAAAAACAGCTATGTTATTTCTCTCTCGTTTTGTATTGACAAAAAGGGAAAAACCTGCCTTTGCAGGTGGATTTGAGCAACTCAGAAACTGCGGTTTCATTACTTTCCCTTGTTCCTTTTCCTCCCTTCCTCCCTCTTTTTTTCTTTCTTTCTTTCTTTCTTTTCTTTCTTTTTCTTTCTCTCTCTTTCTCTCTTTTTCTCCTTTCTTTCCCTTTTTCTTTTCTTTTTTGTCTCTTTCTTTCTTTCTTTCTTACTCTCTCTCTTTCTTTCTTTCTTTCCCTCCCTTCCTTTCCTTTCCTTCCTCTCTCTCTCTCTTTCTTTCTCTCCTTCCTTCCTTCTCTTTCTCTCTCCTTCCTTCCTTCTCTCTCCCTCTCTCTCTCCTTCCTTCTTTCTTTCTTTCTTTCTTTCCTTTCCTTCCTTCCTTCCTTCCTTCCTTCCTTCCTTCCTTCCTTCCTTCTTTCTTTTCTTTTCTTTCTTTCTCTTTCTCTCTTTCTTTCTTTCTTTTTCTCTCATTTCTCTTTTGTTTGTTCTCTCAATTCAAATCCCAGCTAGCCTCTTACCAAAGGAGCGACCTGACAAATGGCTCAGGTGAGACATTTTGCCCGGGGTCACCTGGGCAAAAGAGTGGTTAGGTAACCACTCTTTCAGCTAAATCACTCTTTCCAAAACCACTGTCTCATGGATCATTAGATCTGCAAGAGATTCTGTAAAAGCATTCTGAGGCCAACTAAGTCTGAACAGAATTTCCCCTTCTTACAGATTCATAAGACATACTTTAAAGGCTCTGAGAAGTCCTGCAGTTAAGAAACTTATTTAACCAAGCATTGACCAAATTGATGTGATACATTATTCATTTTTTCCCAGTGATACTGATGACCATTCCATAGAACAACTTCTACGAGGTACACCTTTGGGGAACTCTGATCCCCACCTGTGTGGCCAGCCGCTCTGCCCTGCTTCACACCCATTCTCCAGGAGGGCAGTGAGGAAAGGAAATGGGATAGGAAGGCAGGAACTGTGGGCCCATCTGCCATGGGGACCTATTTCTCCCCAGCAACCTGGGAAATGGCTGACAACCAAAAGCACACACCAGAAATGATCTCTGCACTTAGCTTTGGGATTTCCTTGTCTCCTAATCACCTTGCCTCCTGGTGGGTGGAGAGAAAAGTACCTGGATAGAGTGTGTAATCCCCTCTGGAGTGGGCTGGGGGCAGGGGAAAATCCACTTCCCCCATTGGGGAGTTCCCTTTGAGGAATAATTTCTGTCCTTTCTCTCTGTTTCTCTCTCTCTTTGCCTCTCCCTCTTTGTGTCTCTCTGCCTCTCTCACTTTGTTTTTATCTTGTATTCCATCTTGCCTTGCTGTGGCTTTGCAAAGAGCTGATGGTCTACATGGATGGTTCCTTGAGCATGGAGCCTGAGATCAGCCACAGCAGGGCAGAAATCACATCTTGTACCTCTTTGCACAAGAATCTTGACCTTACTGGGTCTGTTCTGCATTTGTGCACTGTCTCAGTGGGTTTTGGTGAGATGAGGCATGTAAAGCCTTGAGCTCAGTGCCTGGCACATAGGCCAAGCTCAACACTTGATGGCTTGAGAAGAAGTGACCTCAGCTGACTCAGAAGCTCTGGGGTGTGACCCACATCCCAAGTGCACCAACCCATTATCCATTCCACATGGCCTTTTTAAAAAGCAGTGAATAGACAAGAACCTGCAGGGGAAGTCTCTGCAGCCAGCAGGACAGGATAATAATCCCTTCTGGGCTGGAGGGTACCCTCCTTGGTTTTGCAGGTGGAGAAGGGAATTGAAATTTGTTGGACACCTTTTCTGGGCCAGGCGCTCTGCTAGGTATCTCACATGTAACCATCTCATCTCCTTCTTGGCAACCCCATGAAGAGGTGTTGAGGGTTTTAAGATTCCGTTTCACAGACAAAGAAACTGAGTCTCAAAAAGGCTGTGTACCTGGCTTTGTGCGACAAACTGGGAATAGCAGAAACAGGAATTGGACCCAGATCCGGTTTGGGCCAACACCCATGTTATTGCCCAGTTCCTTTTCTCCCTGCCTCAGGTGCCAACTCAGGGTTCTTGACCTCTCCTGGGAAGAGACTTGGTCACCACCCATGTCCAAGGAAAGATAGAAGAATCCATGGAATTGGATTTTGTGCACTGGCCAGACTTCGGGGAGCTGATAGTAGAAGATGCTTTTCCTGGCAAAGCTCCCTGTGTACCCACCTGGATTGCACCAGCAGCATGCATCTCAGCTGCACCTGCAAATATCCCCCCTAGGTCAGGCAGGATTTAGAGAGTCCAGCCAGCATCCATTAACCACCCTTCTTTTCAGAAATATCAATTGCCAATTTCCTTTATGACTTCTCCCAGCTCACTGAGGCCGGAAAGGTCACTACAATTGCAAGTGTTTAGAGAGCAGGCGTGGAGTAGAGCAAGAGGGGACAGGACCTCACCCACCTAGAAAGACATCTCCTATTTAGTTCACTCTCAATCCCCAGCACAGGAAGAAGAAAGTCTCATTCAGTGCTAATAGCCTTTAATGTCTCTCTCTAGTATTTGCTAATCTCCCTTCTTAACAAAGAGAGAGCAGACTTCAGGCTCACAGGTAACAGTATTTAATTAGAATCTAATGACATTATTGTGCTTATGTAATATTTGTTTCTCCTTTCTATTTGTGGCAGGTGATAATGAATTCTCATTTAACATAGTGTGATAATATTTCTGTTTACAATTTAAGTGAAGATGAAAAGTGAGTCCATTTAAAAGTAGAGTCACAAAGATATGGCAAAAAAGATGATATTTGAAGGACTGATTTTGGTGAAAATGTAGTTCTTCCACTTAGTATCAGCCTGTTTTCTGGTGACTTCTCTCAGTTAGATTTTTAATCTATAAAATTAGATTAATAATAGAGCTTTTTAGGACTCTTGTGAAGATTTAATAATAACAATAATAAATAACTACAACTAATAAGTACTGAGCTTTTTCCATGTGTCACTCCTGGAACAATGACACAGGCTTTTCAACTGTAAAAGTCATGAGCTGAACAAAGACGCAATGTTGAATAAAATCAGGTAAGTGAATTAGAACTGTTATCATCACCATCGCCATCATCATAACCACCACATCATCATCATCACCATCAGCACCGTCATATTGCCACCACTATCACCATCATCATCACCATCATCACCATCACCCCATCATCATCATCACAACCACCACTATCATCATCATACCCTCATCATCATGATACCCTCATCATCACCATCATCATCACCATCACCACCACCATCATCACCACCATCACCATCATCATCACCACCACCATCATCACCACCACCACCACCACCATCACCATCACCATCACCACCACCACCACCACCACCAACACCACCATCACCATCATCACCATCACCATCACCACCACCATCACCACCATCATCACCACCACCACCATCACCATCATCACCATCACCCCATCATCACCACCATCATCATCACCATCACCCCATCATCACCATCACCACCACCATCACCACCATCATCATCACACCATCTTCATCACACCATCATCATCACCATTGTCATCACTGTCATCACCATCATCATCACCATCATCATCATCATCTCCATCATTTTTGAAAGTGACAGGATTTTAAAAAATTAGCCATGTTACCTCTCTGAGTCTCAGTTTCATCATCTGTAAAATGAGCATAGTCTATAAAATGAGGATAATACAGTGATGCTCTTGTGACCAGTGCAGAGTAATTGGCACATAGGATGTCATTAAGCCATATCTATTTGTAATGCCCTTAGTGACTGGGGCCAGACCTCCTCCTTGGGTAGGGTCAAAGTCCTAGATAAAGTCCTTTTCCAAATTTCTAATTTTGCCATAAGCCAGATTGGTTCTTCAAGCTGTCTACTTGAAGAATTGGGCCCTCACAATCTCTTTCTGATTGATTGAAAAATCCCTGTTGGTGGCTGTGATTCTTATTTCAAAGAAGGAAACACATTTATAGGAAAATAAGAGATGAAAGAGAGAACTTTTTTTAGTTTTATTTTTTAAGTTGACATATAATAAGTGTACATATTTATGGGGTACATAGTGGTGTTTCTAAACATGTATAGTTGTCAGGGTAATTAGTGTATCCATCATCTTAAACAATTATCATTTCTTTGTGTTAGGAACATTCAATATCCTCCTTCTAGCTATTTGAATGTATATAATATATTACAGTTAACTACAGTCATCCTACAATGCTATAGAACACTAGAACATATTTCTCCTATCTAGCTGTGATTTTGTGTCCTTTAACAACTCTCTCCCTATCCACCCACTTACCTCCCCACAAACCCTTCCCAGCCTCTAGCATGCTCTATTCTACTTTCTACTTTTATGAAATCTTTTTTTTTTTAGCTTCCACATATGAATAAGAACATGTGATATTTGTCTTTCTGTGCCTGGCTTATTTCACTTAACGTCCTCCAGTTCCACCCATGTTGCCATGAATGACAAGACTTCATGCTTTTTTATGTCTGAATAGTATTCCATTGTGTATATATACCACATTTTCTTTACCTGTTTGTCTGTTTTGGACATCTAGGTTGATTCCCTCTCCTGGCTACGGTGAATCATGCTACAGTAAACATGGGGTACAGATGTCTCTTTGATGCACTGATTTCCTTGGGATAAATGCCCAGTAGTGGGATTGCTGGATCGTGCGGTAGTTCTATGTGTAGTTTTTTGAGGAAAGTTCATACTGCTCTCCATAGTTGCTGCACTAGTTTACATTCCCACCAACGGTGTCTAAGAGTTCCTTTTTTTTTTTTTGTATCCTTGCCAGCACTTTTGTTTTTTGTCACCCCATCCTACTGGAGTGAGATGATACTTCATTGTGGTTTCGATTCGCATTTCCCTGATGATTAGTGATGTTGAACATTTTTTCATGTATTTGTTAGTGAAAATGTTTTAAGGATGGCACTATTATTTGTTTTAAGAAGTCATTATTGGCCAGGAGTGGGGGCTCACGCCTGTAATCCCAGCACTTTGGGAGGCCGAGGTGGGCAGATCATGAGGTTGGGAGATGAAGACCATCCTGGCTAACAAAATGAGACCCTGTCTCTACTAAAAATACAAAAAATTAGCCGGGCATGGTGGCAGACGCCTGTAGTCCCAGCTACACGGGAGGCTGAGGCAGGAGAATGGTGTGAACCCGGGAGGCGGAGCTTGCAGTGAGCTGAGATTGTGCCACTGCACTCCAGCCTGGGCGACAGAGTGAGACTCCATCTCAAAAACAAAACAAAACAAAAAACAAACAAAAAAAGAAGTCATTTATCTTTCTATGGATTAAAAAAGTAGTGCTCAACCGTGGTAGAAAATTTGGAAAATATAAAATCCCCTTACCTAGCTGTGATGGTTAATATTTAGCCATATTGCCCTTTTATTACTTTTTACAGCAGTTTAGAATGATTCACACAGTTGATATCACACTATGATACCATTTTCTAATCTGCTTTTCACTTAGCATTCAAATGTAAGCATTGTCCATGGTATGCACAGTCTTCACTGCTAATTTTAAATGGCCTTATAATAGTCCAGAGAGTGGCTCTCTATTGATTCTTTAATCCCATCTGGTTCCTCTCCCCACTCCGTTACATTCCAGCCACACTGGTTTGCTTGGCATTCCTTTAACACACCATGCTCATTTCTGCCCCAGGACCTTTGCGCTGCCTCCTCCTTCAACCTCTGAAGCACTTCCCTGGTTCTTTATGTAGTAGCTCCTTCTCACCCTTCATAGCTCGGTTAATATATCACATCTTCAGATAGAGCCCACTTTGACCACCATAAACACCAAACAACTCCTTCAGTCTCTCTTGATCTCAGCGCCCTGCTTTAGTTTCTGTTTGACAGAGGGAACTTTATAATTTTATGGCTGGAAATGATCTTATCTGTTTACTTGTCTATTGTCGCACTCCCTCAGTGGACTATAAGCTCCATGAGGACAGGCGCCTTGTCTGTCTTGCTCATTGATTTCGGTGGCAGACACAGTGCCTGTCACATGAGGGAACTCAGTCAACATGTACAGAGTAAGCAGATGGCTGGTTAGATGGTTGGATGTGTGATTGTGTAGCAGGACGAGCTGCAGACAAAACTCCTCAGACACTGGATTAAAGAAGGAAGAGGTTTATTCGGCCAGGAGTGCCAGCAGACTTGCGTCTTAAGAGCCGAACTCCCCGAAAAAGAAATTCTTGGCCTTTTTAAAGGCTTACAACTTTAAGAGGTCCGCATGAAAGGGTCGTGATAAATCGAGCAAGCTGGGAAACGTGACTGGGGGCTACATGCATCAGCTAAAAGAATAGAAAGTTTTGCAGTGCTTTCTCATACAATGTCTGGAATTTACAGATAACACAAGTAGTTTAGGTCAGGGGTTGATGTTATTATTATTATTTTTTTAACTCCTAGGGCCGGGTGGTGGTGCCAAGGTTGTCTGGCTATTTATCTTACTTGTTTCTTTCCAACTTTTTGGTTTCTCTTTCCTCCTGTCTTGTGAACTAGGCAAGGTGGGGAGAGGAGGGCAGCAGGAGTAATAGTGGTCTCCTTTCTTAATTGGATGAGGAGTTGAAAGGATAGGTAGGCGGCTTGCAGGGGATAGTGCTTGCCTGGATGGATAGGTAAATGGATATGTGGGTGGGTGAATCAATCATAATTTTACCAGCCATCCCCCAATTTCACAGTTAGAGTGCTTCCCCATGATATTTTTAATCGCTTTGAAAAAGTAAGCAATGCAAATGGCGAGGAAGTCAGATAAGCAAGTCTCTTGGGAAACCTGATTCCTCCAGGGCCATTGCCTAGGGGCCCAGGCCTGGGCAGTTGTCCAAGCTCCCTGGTGAGGGGGCTGGCCTGGAGATTGGGAGGGTGCTGAGATTCTCCAAGGTCCTCTTGGGCATGCATTCACCCCATGCTCAGGGCCTCACGGCCACGCCTCTGTTTTGTCCCCTTTGCAGTGGGTCGGAAGCAGTTCATGAGGTTTGAGTGGGCAAACTACGCAGCTGAGGCCCTGGGCTGCGAGTATGAGGAGCTGAACACGGCCACCTTCAAGCACCACCTTCGACAGATCATCCAGCAAATGACGTTTGGGCCAACCCGATGGGGCCTCGAGGATGAGGAAACCAGCTCAGGTACGTGGCTGCTGCCTCTCTGGGTGAGCTGGGCGCCTCTCTGGGCCAGCTCCTGGGGATACACCAGCATTCTTTAACTTTTTTATCAAAGATTTGTTAAGGGCCTACGCTATGAAGGCCTGTGTTAGATGCAGGGGAAGCCATCATGGGTGGAAAGGGACTGGTCAATGCTAATGCTCAAATAACTATCTCCGTTCAGTGGCCATGAAGGCTGCTGAAACCTGACAGGGAGCCCCGTGCTGTGGGGAGGGGACGCCATGGGCAGGGCCAATGGACCAATGCATTTCCATTGGATTTCATGTTTGTTGAGCACCTACTAGGTAGGGGAAGGACTAGTCTTTCTGTTTGAGGGATGGAAATAAAGCCCGAATGGCTGGTTTCGAGGTGGAGAGATGGGAGAAGATGAGGGTGGAGAACAAGGTGTGGTCAGCTCACTAAGGGTTTGTAAACGAGGGTTTTTATTCTCAGACCCTTGGGAAGCCGTGGAGTGGCTTAGGCAGGGGGATGGCATGATTTGGCTTTAAGAAGCTCAGCCTGGATGAAGGTTGGGGAGTGAGTGGGAGAAGGGAGAACCAAGGGGAACCTATAAAAATCACCAGGTGATAGGTGGTAGTGGGAAGTGCTAGTGGAGACGGGGCGAGGTGGACAGATTCAGGGGCTAGTTTACAAGCTGAGGTGATAGCATGGGCCCTAAGAGAAAGACAGAGACCAGCAGTGGCTGCTAGGATTTTGGCCTCAGCAGCTGGAAGAATGAGGACGCTTTGAACTGCCATGGGGGAAAAGCAGGAGGACTTTGTACTGTACCTGCAAGGATGTGATCTGCCAGGTCCCAAGTCTGCAGCCTCTGTGCATCCTTGGGAGCTCTCTAAGAGCAGCTGTCCTTGAGACAGCAGAGTTTGGGGTTAACGAGTAGAAGTGTTGTGAGCTGTGATTTCGGGGCCCATCTCTTGGAGCTCCTTTGTACCTTTGGAGCTGCTTCCACCTTCCAGAGACTTCAGCGTGAGAACTGATGTCACTTGGACCCCATTGGCCCTCTATGTCTCCTTTCAGGTTGTGCTCTGGTGTGAACTGTGGTTTTGTTGAAGATTACCTCTCCTCTTTGACATGCACACACATTCCCAGAAGCATACACACACATGCTTGCACACACCACACATATGCACAGCACAACTTGTGTATGCACACATGTGCACAGATACACACCACAGAATCACACACATGAACACACACATGCACAGACACTAGCACACACATACTGCAAGCATGCACACCACACACACAGCTATGCATGGCACGTGTGTGTGTAAACATGTGCACAGATATATATAACACATGCACATACCATACAACTACATACACATGCATAGGCACAAGCACATGTGTGCACACATATGCACGGGCACAAACACCACACACATACTTAAGGATGGGTGCATCACACACAGGCACAGACACATGCAGTCACCACTTTGTGAGTCTGAGTTAACCTCTCAGGCTGAGGTCTCAAGAGTAGACATTAAGCAGGCAGGGGACCTTCAGGCTTAGGAGAGATGCTGGGAGGCTGTGGGTTGCCTAGCAACAGCCCAGGTTGGGGGTGGATTCAGAGGAGGGGTGGGAAATGCTTTCAGGGCTGCAGTGGGCTGCCTGGAATGTACAAGCAGAATTACTCCTCCAGGCACTAGTGCGCACTGATTTGGAAACTGTGTTTTCAATTTTTTAGATGGAACTAAAACTTAAGGGACGGAATTTGTGATCTGACCCCCTACACTCCTCACTCTGCTTTGTTCAATGCACCCTAATCAAGGCTGGGGATTTTAATGGGATGCACATACGTGCGTGTGTGTGTGTTTGAGCAAAATCAAGTCCACAACTGTAATTATAGTTTTTGAGCCTTTATCTTCCTCCTAACATTCTAGGTAGGCACTTCTCCAATCTCATTCAGTATTCTTCATACCTGACTTTAAGCATTCCTTTGTATGGGTAGACTACAAATTACCTAACCCATTTTCTATTGTTGGTCACTCAAGTCATTTCAAAAAGTGATTTTTGCCAATTTAATCAACAATTGGAAGAATCGATGTCCCCAGAAAGCTTTATTTCTCTGAATATTTCATTAGAATAAAAGCCTAGGAATGAAATTACTAGGTCCCAGTATACAAACATTTTATGGCTTCTGATACAAAATTGTCAAATTTCTCTCCAGAAAAAGGGAATCATAAACATTTACTGAGTGTCTACTATGTGCCAGACACTGGCAATTTAAAGGTCAATAAACCCAGGGACAGCGCCTATCTTCAGGGCACGCCCAGCCTCATGAAGGAGACAGAGGTTAATAAAATAACTATACTAGAAAGATGATGCTATGAGAAGTGCTATTAGAAGCAACATAGAGCTGGGAATTGGCCTAGAGGTGGTGATGGTGGTAATCAAGGAAGGCTTTCCTGAGGAGGTGACATTTGGGCTGAGTGATGAGCAGGAGATCACTCTGGGGTGAAGGTAGGGCAGGTTGCATAGGACGCTGTAGGCCCTGATAGGACACTTAGACTTTGTCCTAAGAACCTGGGGAAATAATTTCAGCAGTGGAGGGATGTGGCAAGAAAAGAAGGATTTTCTAAATTGAGTGGTCCCTACTGCTCTGCAGTGGTGTCCTTGGCCCCAGGCAAGATCCCTAACCAAGAATGCTGATTCTGTCCTCTTTCCCAGGGCTCAAGATGACAGGAGTGGAGTGTGTGGAGGGGATGGCCTCGGGCCTGTACCAGGAGCTCTTTGCGGCTGTGGTCTCACTCATCAACAGGTAACGGAGCCTTTTCCTAGGCACACAGTTGGCCTCTTGCAGGTGCACAGATGAATTCACATACCGGGCAGTTGAGCAAAGTGGCAGTTTTTGAGCTGGTGAGAGGGTTTCTAAGGTGGACAGTGCTGGGTTTAACTGCTACCTTGGCCACCCACTGGCTGTGTGGTCGGTAAATCAGTTCACTTCTCTGATCTCCCTTTCCTCATGTGTACAATAGCTCTCTCCCCAAGGACTGTTGTGAGGATTAAAAGAAATAATGAATTTAAATAACTCTTCCTGGCCAAGCGTGGTGGCTCATGCCTGTAATCCTAGTACTTTGGGAGGCTGAAGTAGGAGGATCACCTGAGATCAGGAGTTCAAGACCAGCCTGGCCAACATGGCGAAAACCTGTCTCTACTAAAAATCACAAAAATTAACTGGGCGTGGTGGTGAGCACTTGTAATCCCAGCTACTCAGGAGGCTGAGGCAGGGAGAATTGCTTGAACCTGGGAGGCAGAGGTTTCAGTGAGCCGAGATCGCGCCACCACACTCTAGCCTGGGCGACAGAGCAGGACTCTCTCAAAACAAAACAAAACAAAACGAAACAAATTCTTCCTAAGAATGATTGTAAAAATACCAATAATAAAATCTAAGTACTTTTGAGTGTCTACTAAGGGCCAGGGATTGCGCTGATTGTTTAACCTGCTTTGCATCATTGAATACTCACATGGGCCCGTTGTACAGAGGAGACTAAAGCTTGAAGGGGTAGAACCGAGATGCAGACACAATGCCGCATTCTCATCTCATACTTTCAGTTCCCCTGAATAGCCCAGCACATTGCTCTCATCCATTTATTTTTCAAAATTGTCTTGCTGGGGATGGGAGCAACATGGTAGAAATTTGGAGTGGGCTGGGATGTCCCTCTGCTGTGTGTCTGCGGGGCTGCAGGCACCAGGAGCCTCTGTTTTCCATCGTTATGCGCAACGCACTGAGCCCATGCTTGGAAACCCTTTAAGCAGTTTTTTTCAGCAGAGCTAATCCAGAGCCTAGGCAAAGGCTTGCCTTCCTCCTCTGTGAAAGCAGAAAGCTTAATTAGGCTTCTGAAATCCTGTTAAAGGGATGAGGCTGGCGTGTAGCAACAGAGCAGCCGGGTTTCTCCAAGTTGTCGTGGACACAGAATCAACTCCCTCTGATGCTGCTGAAGTAATTACCATCTGAGCCCACAGACATATTATCTAGAAACCAAGGGGATCATGCGTGCTTAGAGAGGGAGTACTGGGAATGGGAAATGAACTGCTGGCGGAGGAAAGTGCCTTCACTAGTGAGGGGCAGCTGCTTCAAGGTTTGGGTTCTCAGAGGCCACGTCTGTGAAATGCCGCATTGATGATCAAAGTACCTACTACAGCATTTATAAGCACCTAGTAGGTGTCTGTCTTGCCGAGAATAAACCGACTTCATCTTCATGCGTGTCTGTGTGGTGGCTGCCCTTATTATCCCCATTTTATAGTTGGAAAACCTTGGCAAACAACAGAAGAAGCAAGGTTCAACTAAGGGCCCTCCAAAGCTCCTAGCTGATCGTACTCATGGTGATGAGAGCAGGTGGCATTTACTGAGCACTAACCACATGGCAAACTTTGCTTTCACAGCCACGGAAGCTTATCACACCCAACCCTCACAACAGCCCTCTGAGCTAGTCACCATCATTAACTGAGACGGTGGCTGAGACAGTGGAGGCTCAGAGAGGTTGGGCAACTCTCCCAAGACACACATCCCCTCTGTCACAGAGCAAGGATTAAAGCCCACATGTGACTGGCTCCAAAGTCTCTTAAGTCCTGAATTTTGATGTGAATAATCCCTGTTCTGTCCACCCCTACAGATTCATCAGGATAATACAAGGATGTGATAGCTTGAAAGAATTTTGTAAACTGATGTATTAAATAAAATAGTTTTTTGATTTTAATAGGCCTCTGAAGAAAGAAAAGGAGGGCCTAGGCTTCACATGGTAGCCAACTTCTGGGTGACCTTAAGCTAGTCATTTTTTTTTTTTTTTTTTTTTTTTACTTTGGACCAGTGGAAGGCAGTTTAATTCCTTTAGTCCTTATAGCTGTCCCTGGGATAAACCTACTCACCCCCATCCTCATTTAACAGTTGGGGAAACCCCTGCTCAGAGAGGTTAAGTAGCTTGCCTGGGGTCACACAGCCTGTAAGAGGTGAGCTTGGTTTTGAAACCAGTTCTGCTGGAGGCTTGGATCAGTGTGCTTCTAGATTCCACGCCATCTCAGACATTCCACCTCTCTCTCCTCTCCCTAGATCCTTCTCCTCCCAGCACCTCTCCATGGCCTCCATCATGGTGGTGGATTCTCCAGGCTTCCAGAACCCCCGGCACCAGGGCAAGGACCGGGCGGCCACCTTTGAGGAGCTGTGCCACAACTACACCCATGAGCGCCTGCAGCTGCTGTTCTACCAGCGGACCTTTGTCTCCACGCTGCAGCGATATCAAGAGGTAGGCCTGGGCTGGAGCAGGGCCTTCAGCAGAGCTGCGTGGACGGTGTGAGGTCAGATGGGAAGGGGTGAGATTCCCATTCCCCAGTAGCCTGCAGCTTCACCCTGTTTGGTTCACCAGAGAACAAAGCCCTTTCCCCGGGCCTGGTGCCCCAGACCTCTGTTGCTCCCTCCACAGCCCAGCCTCCCCCTGCCACCTTCTGAACCCCACAGCCCAGAAGCACCAAGGAACTCGGGCTTCCCCAGGCCTTGCTTCCACAGCTGTCCTTTCTTTGGGATGACTGCTTCATCCTCTCCCACTTCACTTAAGCAGAAGGCTCCTCCAAGAGTCAGTCTGCATCTGCCCAAGGGGGGAATGCCGTTCGAGTCCTGTGGGTGGGTGGAAGCAGTGGGCTCCACACTCCTCTGCAGCACAGCACGGTGAGTCTCACAAAGTTGAAGGTGCGTGTACCACAAAACCCAGCAATTCCTCTTGTAGGAGGCACCTGAGAGAAACTGTGTGTGAACCAGGAAGCATGTACAGGCATGATCCTGCCAGCCCTTCTTTTCTCATAAAAAAAAAAAAAAATAAGGTTAAGTTGAAATACAAGGTCAGGCACAGTGGCTCATGCATGTAATCCCAGCACTTTGGGAGGCCGAGGCAGGCGGATCACCTGAGGTCAGGAGTTCAAGACCAGCCTGACCAACATGGCAAAACCCCATCTCTACTAAAAATACAAAAATTAGCCATACTCAGGGGCGCACGCCCATAATCCCAGCTACTCGAGAGGCTGAGGCAGGAGAATCACTTGAACCCGGGAGGCGGAGGTCGTGGTGAGCCGAGATTGCGCCACCGCACTCCAGCCTGGGTGACAAAGAGAGACTCCATCTCAAAAAAAAATAATAAAATAAAATAAAATAAAATAAATAAAATTTACAAAGAAAAGTGCATAAAACAGAAGCATATAGCTCAGTGAATTTACCCAAATGAACATACGTGTGTCTCTATCACCCATGTGAAAATGAGAGCATTTTCAGTTCCCCATATGACTCCCAGCTTCTTCCCTGAAGGTGTGACCACTGTTATTCCAACAAGTACCACTGGCAGAATATTAGAAAAGGCCATATTGTTTCATCAGTTGAATAATATAGAATAATAGGTATTGAAGTTACAGTCATTTTTTTGGTTGGCAATAAAAATAAAGCACCAACATAAATGAATCTCAAACAGATGACGCTGATGAAACCTGAGGCCTGATCCTAACTCTGTTGCTTATTGGCTGTGTGGCCTTAGGAAAGGCACTCACCCTCTCTGACCCTCAATTTTTTTAACATGGAAAACAGATAATAATACTTTTGTATCAGTTATGATTTGCCATAATAATGCTGCATAATAAACTACCCCCAAATGTAGTGGCTTAGAAAAAAATCTTTGGTTGTTGCTCACAAGTGTCTGGATGGCCTGGGCAGCTCTCTTGGTCCAGGATAGTTCTTGAGCTTGTGTTCAGATTCAGGTGTAGGTTGGGGTAGATGGCTCTGATGATCTTGGTGGGGCTCGCTCATGTGTGGGATCAGCTGGCCGTGAGTGGATCTAGGCAGGCCTTGTCTGGGGTAACCTTGTCCCTGTTCCACAAATGTCCCATCTCCAGCAGGCTAGCCTGGGCTGTACTTATGGTGCTGGGCAGGGTTCCAAGAGAGCAAGCAGAAGCGTGCAGGGGACCTTGAGGCCTAGACTTGAGGCTTGCACAGAATCACTTCCACTGTGTTCAGTGAGTCACAACAGGTCTAAGGCTGAGGATGGATTCAAGGGGTAGGAAAACAGGCTCCACTTCTTGATGGAGGCACTGCAGTGTCACTCAGCAGAGAGTATGGATATAGGGAAGTGCAGAGAACCGGGGTTGTTTTATGATCATTGTTACCAGACTCCCCAAAGGGGCCGTTTTGAACATTTAATGAACAAGAATAAAGGGTGTAACAGCTACTTTTATTTTTCCCATAATATTTCACTTATTTCTGATTATCAATGTAATACATTTTTAATTGAAACACTGGAAAGTTCATATAAGTACAAAGAAACTAAAGATACAATCTCCTTTAGCCCTGCTATCCAGAGGCAACCACTGTTACCATTCTGGTTTTTTTTGTTTGTTTGGTTGGTTTTTTTTACCATTTTCCCTTTATTATGTTGTCTGTGGATTTTGGATCTTCCTGTATACATGAGTTTGTTGTCTGTCATTTTCCTCACAGTATTACATTATTCACATCACCTCCCTCCACTTACAAATCTTAGTAAACCTGCTTACAGTGGTTAGATCTGATTGTATTCCCTCTCCTATAGACGTCAGGGTAGTTTCTAAGTTTGAGGCTTTGTAAACAATACTGCAATGAACATCTTTGTCCACAGAATTTCCCGGACATTTCTGGTGACTTTTAAAAATTTTTTGTGTTTTAGATGGAGGTTCACTCTTGTCGCCCAGGCTGGAGTGCAATGGAGCGATCTCGGCTCACTGCAACCTCTGCCTCCTGGGTTCAAGAGATTCTCTTGCCTCAGCCTCCCAAGTAGCTGGGATTACGGGCGCCTGCCACCACGCCCGGCTAATTTTTGTATTTTTAGTAGAGACGGGGTTTCACTATGTTGGCCAGGCTGGTCTCGAATTCCTGACCTCAGGTGATCTGCCTGCCTTGGCCTCCCAAAGTGCTTGGATTACAGGCATGAGCCACAGCACCCGGCTTCTGGTGACATGTTTGTCACCTATTATTCCCTATAGTTTACTACTATTATTAATATTAAACTATTATTCCCTATAGTTTACACTTGTTACTATTCCCTATAGTTTACACTTACTACTTCAGCAACTATTATTCCCTATAGTTTACACTTGTTACTTCAGCACCAAACACTCAGCCTAGCACTCATTAGGTTCTCAGTAACTATTTTAAAAGTTTGGACTGAGTTGTCAGTTTCTGATAAAGCTTTCAGCATGATGGCTGACACCCTGCATGATGAGCAGAATGTCATTGGAGTGTTGATTTACAATCTTTCTTCCCACACAAAGGCTAAAAGGTGATGAATAAACAAACAACCCCATTAGCAACTGGAAAAATTAATTAAACGACATTTCTCCAAAGATTCACAAATGCACACGAAAAGAAGCTCACCATCACAAATCGTAAGAGAAATGCAAATCCAAACCACATTGAGACACCACGTCCCACACACTATAATGGCTACTAAAAAAAATAATCAGAAAATAACAAGTGTTGGGGTGACGTGGAGAAATTTGAACCCTTGTGCAGTATTGGTGGGAATGTAAAATAGTGCAGCCGCTGTGGAAAACAGAATGGTGGACCTCAAAACCTAAAAAAATAGAATTCCCATGTGATTCAGCAATTCCATGTCTGGGTATATACTCAAAAGAATTGAAATCAGGGACTCAAACGGGTATTTGTGCACCAGATTGCAGCATTATTCACAATAGCTGAAAGGCAGAAGCAACTCGTGTGGATTGCAATTGACAGGCGATGGACAAGCAAAACGAGATATGCACATTACAAGATACGCACTTACTAGGAAGTATTATTCAGCCTTCAAAAGGAAGGACATTCTGATAAAATGGTACAGGCTGGATGAACCCTGAGGACATTATGCTGAGTTACATAAGTCAGACACAAAACGACAAATACTGTATGATTTCACTTACATAAGCTACTTAGAAAAGTGAAGATCAGAGGCACAGAAAGTAGGATGCTGGGGGAGAAGGAAGTAGGGAGTTAAGTCTCATGGGTACAGAGATCCCGTTTTGAAAGATGAAGAAAGTTCTGGAGATGGTTGGTGGTGATAGGTGCACAACAACATGAATGTACCTTATACCACTGAACTGTATACTTAAAATGACTAAAATGGTAAATTTTCTGCTATGTATCTTTTGCCAAAATTTTAAAAACGACTTTTTTAAAGGGCCAAGAGGTGATGGAAGTCCTCTCCACTTTTTCCTTCTTCAGAAGTTTTCTTCCCCCTTCAGCTCACTAAAAACGCTAACTTTTAAATCCTGTTATTTCCCAGGAAGGTGTTCCTGTGCAGTTTGACCTCCCGGACCCCTCCCCAGGGACCACCGTGGCTGTTGTGGATCAAAATCCCTCTCAGGTAACACAGGGCCCAGCCAATCCAGGCTCTCAGATGCCAGTTGGCCATATTGAAATGCTTGTGGATTTGAGTCTTCAGTCTACTAGTTGTCAATGCCGTCTGCACCTAGAGTCACCCCGGGATCATTGGCAACATGGATGCCTGGGACCCAACCCCAGATTCTGTGTAAATTGGTCTGGGGGTGTGGCCTGTACAGTGGAAATTTAAGAGTCATCAGGTTGAGAACTGCTGCTCTCCTTTATGTCTGAGGCTATGTCTTAGAATAGACTCATGCCTGGGAGCCTCAGGCCCAAGCCAAAGCGAATTCAGGGCTCATGGTCAGAGGCCACCAGCCACTCTGGCCTGGAAAGGTCAGATGTTTGAATGAAGGTGCTGTGCCCGGCAGAGACTGGGGACCTTGAGGACTGGAGAACAGGGGACCATGTTGGGTTCGGGGCCCTGAACTCATCTGGGGGCAGACAGGCGTTAGTTTGAGGGAAACTGAGTCTTTACCTCACTCTCTCCATCCCTAGAACTCACTTTGCTACCCCATATCTGCACCTCTGCTCAACTCAGAACTGTCCGTGGCAATTTCACTTGATTTTTTTTGTCTTCCTCTTCACATTTTAGTACAAAAGTGCTTGGGCCATGAAACCTGCCGTGCTTGGGTCCAGTCTTGGTGACCTTGAGCGTGTTGCTTCACCTCTCTGAGCCTCAGTTTCCTCATTTCCAGAATGGGGATGCTACTTTCTCTGGGTTGCTGTGAATATCAATGAGATATTGCACATAAGGCACCTGGCATGATGCTTGGCACACAGGAGGTGCCCTGCCGGTGGCATCTCTCCTGCCATCTGACACTGCAGGCTGCCCCTGCCCTTTTCTTCCTTCCTTGTCTCCTGCTGACCAGAGATGGCTTGTAAGCTTTCTGTTGGCACACAGTGGGCTGCACCCATCATTGCAAAGCTGTCTCCTGTGTAAGCCCGGCTGGCTGTTCTCAGTGTGTTCTTCTGGTTGGCATCTGTCTAGTTCATTTCCTTCCACACTGTGCTTCCTCACCTGTGCCTCTCCTGAGAAAGGGTGGGCCTGAAGGGCTGATTTAGCAGTGTTGGCTGGGAAGGGTGGGGTAGTCTCCAGGGCCTGTGGCTGCAAACAGCTACCTTCTTTTTTTTTTTTTTTGAGACAGAGTCTCACTCTGTCACCCAGGCTGGAGTGCAGTGGCACGATCTTGGCTCATTGCAACTTCTGCCTCCCAGATTCAAGCGATTCTCATGCCTCAGCCTCCTGAGTAGCTGGGGTTAAGGCATGCACCACCACACCCACCCTTAACAACTATTTTCCGAGGACCTTCTGAGCATGGGCTGGCTATCAGTTTCAGCCCCAATAAAGAAGGCCAAAGTGAAGGATGCCTGGGATCTAGTTCCAGCTCTGCATCTTTGACTGTCCATCCGGGAGACCCTGGATGTGCCCCTTCCCCTCTCCGGGCCTCTGAGGGGTGTGGATTCCTCAGTTAGGGTGACCAACTGTCCTGGTTTGCAAAAGACTTCCCCAGCTTTAGCACTGAAAGTTTCATGTCCCGGGCACAGTAGCACAGTTGGTCACTGTGCATATTGCATTTCCTCTATAACCACTCGGTGGCCTTTTTTTGGTTGTGCCAACTCCTTGTGGGCCCTCAGAGAGGCCCTTTAAACTCCCCAGACCTCTCTAAGTTTCCCATATGCAAAATTACAGGGTTGACTAGATGGTCTCTGAAGCTCGTGGCTAGATTTCAAATTCTACATCAGTTCTCTTGACTCATGTTCACCTTCTTCTCTGAAATGTTCTTTGAGTGCTTTTTTTTTCCTCCCCAAGATTCTAGTTTAAAAAATACAAGGACTTGTTAGAGGAAACGATACAGACAGAATTAATCTTTTCTCGTTTGTGCACAAATAGACCAGCTGCCTGTATGTATCTAGAAATGTGTAATTTCCAGAGGGTTCCCCTTGTTAATACCCACCATGGCCCTCCAAGGAAGGTATTTTCAGTCTCCATTACACAGGAGGAAACGAGGCTCAGAGAAGTGTAGTAAGTTGCCCAGGGCCACACAGGAGGTGAGCACAGAGGCAGGATTCAGACAGCTTGCAAATGAGAGGTTGCTATAGCTTCAACACTGAGAGTCTGGGGTGATTGGGAGCATGGTTTTGGGTAGGCACGTTCTGAGTCCTGACACTTGGGACTTGGATGCTCTCATTCCCCATCGGTGGGAAGAGAAGCCCAAGACAGGCTTCTGATGGGGATCAGGGCCCTTCAGTGAATCCTGGGTCTCCCGCCAGGTCCGCTTACCAGCTGGAGGAGGTGCCCAGGATGCCAAAGGCCTTTTCTGGGTCTTGGATGAGGAAGTCCGTGTAGAGGGCTCCAGTGACAGTGTGGTGCTTGAGCGTCTGTGTGCTGCTTTCGAGAAGAAAGGAGCTGGGACTGAAGGTAAGGAAGCAAGGAGCTGGGGATGGGGCCTGAGTCCAGCCTGGGTGTTGGAATCTGTTATTCTCAGCTGCAGGAAAAGCCCTGACAAGGCTTGCACAGAGGCCCCAACGTGCAGAGGTGAATGTGCGTGAGCCTGTGTATGCTTTCATTCATTCAAGTATTCAGTGAACACATTGAGTAGCTACTATGTGCTGGGTACTGTTCCATGTGTTAGTTAACCAGCCTGGCGTGAGCTAGTCCTCATGGGGAAGGGACAAGCTCACAGCCAAGCACATGCATGCACAATGAGCCTGCAACTGCACTCTGATGGGGCGCATCAGGGTGTTTCTCATTTTTCTGGTAGCCAGTGGGAGATGCGTGCAGATGAATCTAACAGAGAGCCTGGAACACGATGCAGGACAAGTTTGGAGATGGCTTCTAGGCTCAGACTGCAGAGGCCGTTGCTGGTCATGCAAAGGTCTTAACCCTAGAGCAACGAGAAGCCATGAAGGATTCCAGGCAGTGGGAGGCATGATGAGCTTCGTGTTCTGGAAAGTTCCCCGAGGTTGTAGTGTGAAGATATGGTAGGAAGGCAGGTGGCCAGGGTGAGAGAGGAGCTGGCCTGCCCCAGGAGGACAGCTAACGGATGCTGGGCTTAATACCTCAGTGATGGGACAATCTGTGCAGTAAATCACCATGGCACACATTTACCTATATGACAGGAGGTAGAAGCCTCTGGAGGTGTTTAGCAGGTAAAGTCCATAGTACTCGTTGGGAGTTGGATTGGTGGAAGGGGGAGCAAGAGGGGAGATGAAGACGTGAAACCAGAACAAAGTGATCATGAGATTTGGTATCCATAGGCTCCAAGTTGAAGTCCAGTTATTTCTACTTTTCCCTGTGTGATGTGGGGCAAACCTCTTGTAGTCTTAGTTGATGTGCTTTTAAAATGGGGAAAGAAGTCACCCCTGGCCCCTTTCTCTCTAGAATTTCTGCTACGATGATTGGGTAATATTATGCTCATGCAGAGCTTTGTCACTAGGGTCAAGGTGTTGCAGGTTTATTGATGAGGATGAGGATGCTGATGGTGATGGAGAACATGATTCCGGGGTTGGATGATTCCGGGGTTGGGGAGTATTGCATGTACTCCACTCAGAGCAGCATACTCAACTTTATGGATATCCTCTGGTAGGATTCTGTCCCACGCTTGGAGATACATATTCTTATTCAAAAACTGAGTTCCAGAAATCCTTGTGCAAGGTCACCCAGAGGAGAAGGGTCAAAAGACAGATTCAAAACATGGTTTGTCTGGATCTGAGACTTAGATCCCTACACCACTAGGCACTTAAGAAGGCAAATGTACTGGCCGGGCGCAGTGGCTCACGCCTGTAATCACAGCACTTTGGGAGGCTGAGGTGGGTGGATCACTTGAGGTCAGGAGTTTGAGACCAGCATGGCCAACATGGTGAAACCCCATCTCTACTAAAAATACAAAAAATGAGCTGGGTGTGATGGCACATGCCTGTAGTCCCAGCTACTCGGGAGGCTGAGGCAGGAGAATCTCTTGAACCCAGGAGGTGGAGTTTACAATGAGCCGAGATCGCACCACGGCACTCCAGCCTGGACAACAAGAGTGAAATTCCATCTCAAAAAAAATAATAATAAGGCAAATGCACTTAGTGATCTTATCAGTCCCAACCCTCTTTGAGGCCAGGATATGTGCTCACACTCATTCATTCCTTGGTCCATTCAGAAAATACGGATGGAGCACCTAATATGTGGCAGCCACTGTCCTAGCCCAGGAGATGCATCTTCCAGCAGAGAAGAGACAGTAAGGCAGGTGCGTCTGAAAGGAGAACACTGAGGACTGTGACTCTGGTTGAGGTCACTGAGAGAATGAGGCTTGGCAGAGAAGATGTCCAAGGACTAGGTTCTGGGACATTCCTATGTCAAGGTGTCAGGGACAAGGCAAAAAACCAGCACAGGAGACCCAGGTGTGGCCAGGGAGGCAGGAGGGAAAGCCAGGAGAATGTGACTCCCTGGAAGCCACAGGAGGGATCGACCTTATCAAATGTGGCTGAAAGGTCAAGTGAGGTGTGCGCTGGGGAATGACCATTGGATTTGGCCTCGTTGAAGTCATTGGAGACATAGACGGATGCATCTTGATGGAATGTTTCGGGTGATTGTCCAACTGGAACAGTTTATAAGAAATTGGGAGAAGAGCCGCCATCCAGTGAGTGAGCGCCGGCAGGAGCTTCCACCTTATGGTGACCAGCAGAGGCCTCTGTCCGAGACATTCATGGTGGATTCCTGTGCCCACATCAGGACAGGATTGTCTAACCAGTGAAGCAGCAACAGCATCTGATGCCTCCTGCAGCTCTCTCTGGAGCAAGCTCACAGTGCAAATTCCTAAATTATTCCCAGAGAGCTCGGCTCTGCCAGTGACTGGTGCAGAGCTGACTTCTCTGCCCATCATGGAGGCACAGTGCCCGGTGTTCTGGGAGCCCATGAAAATGTTGTTTTTAATTTTTTTAAATTTTAAGGTCAGGGGTACATGTGCAGGATGTGGAGGTTTGTTATATAGGTAAATGTGTGCCATGGTGATTTACTGCACAGATTGTCCCATCACTCAGGTATTAAGCCCAGCATCCATTAGCTATTCTTCAAGATGCTCTCTCTCCTCACCCTACCATGTGCCCAGTGTGTGTTGTTCTCTCCCAGAAAATGTTTTAAATTCTGGAAAGAAAAAGAACTTTTAGGCCAAGTGCAATTCTTTAATATATGCCTATATATTAAATTATACACACACACAAATATATATATAAATATGTATGTAAATATATATATATATACATACATACAGAGAGAGAGAGAGAGAGAGAGAGAGAGAGAGAGAGAGGGAAAGAGAGGGAGTTTCACTCTTGTCGCCCAGGCTGGAGTGCAGTGGCGCAATCTCAGCTCACTGCAACCTCTGCCTCCCGGGTTCAAGCAATTCTCCTGCCTCAGCTTCCCGAGTAGCTGGGATTACAGGCACCTGCCACCATGCCTGGCTAATTTTTTGTATTTTTAGTAGAGATGGGGTGTCACCTTGTTGGTCAGGCTGGTCTGGAACTACTGACCTCAAGTGATCCACCTGCCTCGGCCTCCCAAAGTGCTAGGATTACACACACACAGTCATGTACCACATAGCAGTGTTTCAGGCGACGGACTGTGTATACAAATGGTGATTCCATAAGATGATAATACCGTATTTTTACTGCACCTTTTCTATGTTTAGATATGTTTAGATACGCAAGTACTTACCATTGTGTTATGGTGGCTTACAGTATTCAGTGTGGTCACATGCTGTACAGGTTTGTAGTTTGGAACCATGGGCTGTACCATACAGCCTATGTGTGTGGTAGGCTCTACCATCTAGGTTGGGGTAAGCATGCCCTATGGTGTTCCCACAAGGACCGAATCACCTAATGATGCAGTTCTTAGAACATATCTCCATTGTATAACTGTATGTGTGTGTATATGTGTATGCCTGTGTGTAAATATATGTGTGTGTGTGAACATGTGTGTATATATGTATATGTGTGTCCATATGTGTATGTGTGTATCTGTGTGTGCCTGTGTGTGTGTGCCTGTGTGTGTGCATGTGTGTGTGTATGTCTAGTTGTTTGTATATGTGAGGGTATGTATGTAGTGCATGTGCCTGTGTGTATATATGTGTGTGTGTGCACCTGTGTATATATGTATGAGTGTATACGTGTGTGCATGTGTGTATATGTATGTATATATGTATTAGTGTGTATACGCGTGTGCGTGTGTATATATGTATGAGTGTGTTTGTGCATGTGTATGATTGTGTATATATGTGTATATGTGTGTGTATATGTATGAGTGTGTTTGTATACGTGTGTGTATGTGTCTATGTGTGTGTATATATGTATGAGTGTGTTTGTATATAAGTGTGTGCATGTGTGTGTATGTGTGTATATATATTTTCATGAAGGAAGGTGCCCATGAAAGCAAAAGTGCCTAGGGCCCAGGAAGTTGTGCCACGGCCCTGGCCGTGCTCACCCTGCAGGAGTCCTGGCATTTACTTAATCCTGGCAATGATGGATTTCCCTCCATGCAGGCTGGGGTGTGAGATGTGTCTGCCCCTTTGCTAGCTGGGGAAGGAGAATGAATGAGTGGCAGAAACTGCTAGTTGTGGAGCCCTTGGTTGGAGCCAGGCCTGTGGGCTTCACTGCACCCCAGTTACAGGGAGGTGACTGAGTCCTTGCTGAGGTCCAGTGGCTTCCCAGGGCCCTATAGGCGCCAAGCACAGGGCTAGCACTGAACCTGGGTGGCCTTACTCCAAAGGCCAGTCGGACTTGTGACTCTCCGGGCTGTCAAAGGGACCCCTGTCTCTATGTATGATATGGGCTCAAGAGTGGAGATTTTGGGGAGCAGGGGAGGCATCTCACTCAGATCCAAAAGAAGCCAGGAGAAAAAGCTGGGGAAGCCCAGGCTTTGGGCCCCAGAGCCCTGAGCTGGCTTCTGCTCACCGTTCAACTGCGCCGTTGGCGACTCCTGTAAAGTCCCCTCCCAGTTCTGTAGGACAGCAGTCCTGGTGAAACCCGGGGGCTGTGGTGAGGATGGAGGCACTGTGTGCACGGAGCATTTCCACCTCCCCCTCCTTCAGCTCTCTGCTCAGAGGTCACCCTTTAGACACCTTCCCTGCCCTGTCTGAAGCTGTCCCCCTGGCAGCCTCGCTACCCCATCACAACTCCCTATTTCTTCCTTCAGGGCCCTTACCAGCTCTGTGAAGTTGTGGTTGTTTCTCTGCTTGCTTGCCTGCTTGTTGCCATTCTCCCCACGACCCTGGGTGCTCCCTGAGGGCAGTTGCTCCTGTTCACTGTCTCCCCAGGGCTGTGATCATAACAAGGCCATATGTGCATGTTCCCCTCCCCTCTCCTGTCCCCATCACACAGCTCTCTTTGCTGCTCTTCAAACATAGCATGCACATTCCCACCTCTGGGCCCTGGCATCAGCAGCTCCTCCTGCCTGGAGGGCCCTTGCGCCACATTCCAGCCCAGTGCTACTCATGGACTTTCCCTGACCTCCTTGTAAAAAGCAGTGACCCCTCCCTGCCTGCGATCCTGGCTCCCTCCCTGGTTTTTCTCTTCCCCACTGCGCTGGTCACCAGGGCATGTCCCACACTTGCTCATCAGTCATTTCCCCTTGGGGAAGGCCAGCTGCATGGTGACGGGCGAGGCTGGTCACCTCTGTGGGGACGACACCTGGCACAGCTGGCGGGATGAGGTGCACGGTGAATACTTTTTACCAAACTGATGAATATGTGAAAACTCAGTGATCCAGAATCAATGAAATGTATTATCAAAGGGAATGTTTTTTAGATCCTGCCTTGTAGGCAAAAGAGACGGAAAGTAGGGTTGGAAGCAGAAGGCATATGGTAGGGTGAGGCTGGAGTGGGCAGAAGGGGATTTGGCTAGATTTGTGGCCCCTCCCCTTTATCCATGAGGTCTATGGTGTCAGTCCCAGATATCCCTAGCAGTGTGCTATAAAGCCCTCAGTACCCAAGGGAGAGACTGTGTCCACATCCTTTGCCTTAAACCCCCTGAGAAGACACATTAATTACGACATTTTGGTTAAAAAGAAAAAATAGTTTCTTCCTCTGTTGCTTTCTGGTTGGCTCTGAGTTAATGAGAACATTCAATCATCCAGAACACTTGGGGCATTCTGGCTAACCCAGGGCTCGCTGTTTATGACCTCGTTTCCTTACCTCAGGTACATTTGCTGAGTGTTCCCACAAGGGCCAGCAGGGACTGGGATCAGCTCTCATGGAGCCCAGGCGCAGTAGACAGTCAGGTGACAGGCCCTCATCAACCTCCGAGTGTGACCTACAGAGGCTGAGGGGGCCCTGTCTGGGGTTTCAGGCTGCTGGGGGAGGTGACGGAGCCTGAAGCTGTCAGAGAGATACGCTGGATAAGGCTCCATCTTCCAGAAGTATCCATGGGGCTCCTGAAAGCCAAAGACTTCATGGGAAATGCTTTCATGGACAAAATTGTGGAATAAAAGTCAACTTCAGGATAAAGGAGTGAATGAGGGGAACAAGCAGGCCTGGAAGCTGGGTACTGTTTTCCAGGACATTGCCTGAGAAATGTGGCATTTCCATGTGCTGGACACCACCCTGGACAGAGGCAGGCTTTTGGACCAGCAGACCTTTGGCCTCATCCTGCTGTGCCCCATTAGCCAAATTGCCTCATGTCTCTGAACTTCAGTTTCATCTTCTAGAAGCTAGCCCAGAGATGCTCACATTACCAGCCAGAGGGAAATCACTCATGCTAGCATGTCCAGCAGAGAGTGCTGGGAGCCGGGGTTTAGCAAACATCAACATCCTTTCTTCTTTCTTCCCTGTCCCCTACTCGGTCATGATCCTCATTCAGAGCCCAGCCCTGTACTGGCTGCTGAGCCTAACAATGAGTCAACCAGTCCCTGTTCTCCAGTTGCTTCCAGTACAGTGGAAGGAGGCAGCCAGGTAAACAGATGCCTGTAGCATTGCAAATGCAGCGTGGACATTTGTGCCAAAGCCTGGTGTGTGCTTTGTCACCTTACTCCCTGTGGGTGCTTTACTCTCCCATTGGAAGGGGACTTTGTTGAGGGCAGGGACTGCACAGCTCTGAAAGCCTCACAGGACGCTCTTGAAACAGGGAAACTTCACTTTGCTAGAATGGTTCTGTGCTGGTAACTTCTGTTATCCTGGACAGGGGCAATCTGGGAAGTGAGCACACAGTACCTCTACGCAGCCACACAGGTGGCAGATGCCACGCCCTTTACTCCTACAAAGGCTCACGAAAGCTGCAGACTCTCACACTGCTGTATTTTGCAGAGAGTTCCAAGAAATGCAGGTCCTTTGTTTCCTAGCTTACTGGAGTTTAGAGGCAGCAAATTAGGATTTGAGGGGAAGACTCAGGACTCTAGTGCATGAGAGTACGTTGGCAATAGCAGGATGGGAAAGCAAAGTAAGATCGTTCCGAATAGATCCAAGAGTCATGATAATCTGACCACTCTTAATAGGAATCCATCTGGGGGCCGGGTGCGGTGGCTTACGCCTGTAGTCCCAGCACTTCGAGAAGCCAAGTCAGGCAGATCACTTGAGGTCAGGAGTTCGAGACCAGCCCGGCCAACATGGTGAAACCCCATCTCTACTAAAAATACAAAATTAGCCGAGCATGTTGGCTCATGCCTGTAATCCCAGCTACTCGGGAGGCTGAGGCAGGAGAATCACTTAAACCTGGGAGGTGGAGGTTGCAGTGAGCCGAGATCGCTCCATTGCATTCCAGCCTGGGTGACAAGAGCGAAACTCCATCTCAAAAAAAAAAAAAAAAAATTTATCTGGGGCCATTCAGTATGGAGACAGCTATCCCAAACCTGTGACTGCAACCTGTGAGCATCACAATAGTTAGAGTAATATGATAAATGAATAGCAATCCATTAATTAATTAATCCATGCATTCATTTTGCAAGCACTTCTGGACTCTCCATGTGCCAAGCATGATGCTGGGCACTGGGGATGCAAACATAAACAACACTTTGTGATTCAGGAACATCAGCAAAGGTTTAAGTGCAGTCAAGGGCAGTGACAACCATTACTGCTGACTGAGTGACCATTATGTGCCCAGACACTATACTAAAATATTTTACATACTGTATCTCCTTTAAGCCCTAAGCCACTCTGGGAGGTATGCTTTATTTAATCCACATTTTACAGAGGAGGAAACTGATGCTCAGAGACTTACGGGGCTCGGCACCTTTCACACAGTAATAAATGGTAAAGAACCTAGGATTTCTCTAGCCCCCAAGATCAGGTCCATTTGTTTCTCCCACCCTGTCTCTTGGAACCAATGTGCCCGTATCTCCCAAAAGTATTCCCTGTATTTATTTCGTTGATGGTATTCAAAATGATTTTATGTGGCATACAACTAAATATTTTTAAAATATTTCATCATAATTTCCATGCATATCAGAAAATAAACATATCTTGCACATCAGATCTGCAATATGATGCTTCTTTTAAAATGAATGTACTGTACTTGTGAAAATGTAAGTCGATTTAAAGAAAACATTAAGTAAATCACAGTCCAGGTGATATGTGGTTATATACATAGAAAAACTCGAGGAGATTGAGTGTACGGATGATGTTTGGGAAAAACAGGTATCCTAGATTTAAGAAAGCAAGAAAGAATAAAATCCACTTTGGAAATAACGTACACAAATTCACTACAGCAGGAGAAATGTGGGGGCCTTCGACCATGAGCTTTAGCTATCTGGAAACACATTAAGATGGATACTGTGCGTTTAAGGGATGCCAGCTGATTGCAGAGTGTCCTCACCAGGCTCCAGCACCCATGCCATCATGTCTGTTTCCAGAGTCCTCTGCCCTGCGGACCTGTGAGCAGCCCCTCCAGTGTGAGATTTTCCACCAGTTGGGATGGGACCCTGTGCGGTACGACCTCACGGGCTGGCTCCACAGAGCCAAGCCCAACCTCTCAGCCCTGGATGCACCCCAGGTCCTGCAACAGTCAAAAAGGTGAGTTGGGTCAGGGCTGGGGACGGGGATGGGGCATTGGAGGCGCTGTGTTTTCCTTCCCACCTAAACTACGCGGTCACGACAAGACAGTGTGGGAGGGCCAGCCCAGGAATCCCATCCCTCCATAATGGAACAAAGAACCATAACTTGAATTGGAGCAGTGCAATGTCTCCCTGGGGCCGGAGCATATCCAGCCGAGGAGAAAAGCTGGCCTTTTGGGGAGGTGGAACAAAAGCTAAAAAGCTGTGACTTCTTATTTTGGCACTTTGCCTTTCATTAAGTATCTGAGAGATGATGTGACTGGAACAACTTTTATGGACATTCAAGAACTAGGGGGTCGTAAAACTGAAATGATATATTTTGTAGCATTAAAAAAAGCTCACCATGTTCCCTGGCTGCTCAGCCCAGAGTGCTGGCATGAGGCTGGCAGCATTCTCTGCTTTTAGTTCAGAGGGTTATTGGAAAACGCTGTGCGTATGTGTGTGTGTGTGTGTGTGCGTGTATGCATGTGTGTGTGTGTGTGTGCACACACGCTCCCAAGTTCAATGCTGGAATTCTGCAGGGGTAGAGCTTAGAGACAAGAAGAGAGACCGAGACCACCAGGGAGGTGCTGGTGTCTCAGGTGGGCACCAGGATGAGAAAGAACCACTTACTCACTACTCCCTACTCCCTATGTGCCTTGGATCAGCATAAACACTTTATGAGTATCTTCTTAATCCTCATCACAACACAAGATTCTTAGTCCCATTTTACACATGAGAAAAATTGAGGCCCCGAGCAGTGAAGTGGCTTGCCTTTGCTCACACAGCAAAACAGTGGCACAGCCAGGACCCATCTTGAGTCTAAGAGATGGTTGGAGAATTCCCAGGACATTATGTCAGAGCTGATTGGAAACCCACATCCGGGAGTGGGGCTCGTGAACATCCAGCTCTTGGAAAGAGATTCAGGCCAGGGATGGGGCAACAGGAGTTGCGAGCACACAGAGGACTGAATGATGACCCAGGTGGCACGGGTTGAGCCTCAGCGCTGCCCTTTGTCACCTGAGTGACCGTGGGCAGTCGCTCTCCCTCCTTTCGGTTGTTTCTACTTCCTGCACCATAAATAAGAGTTGGACGAGGCTACAAGACTCAGCGGCTATAGCCCAGTTTTGGAGAATGGAAAATGTTCAGATTCTGTTTTTCCCTCTTTTAAGCTACATGACCTGGACCTCAGTTTCATAATCTGAGAAATGGGAATGAGGTTCCAGAGCTCCCATGTCTGATCTAAGAAGGCTTTGGTGACTTAAAGTAGCAGATGACCTATTAGAGAGCCTGGTTCATAGTTGACTCATGGAAGAGGGTAGGCCAGCTCTGCTTTATTGGAACAGACACTTAAAAAGCTGGCACCCTTGGCCGGGCGCGGTGGCTCACTCCTGTAATCCTGGCACTTTGGGAGGCCAAGATGGGCAGATCACGAGGTCAAGAGATTGAGATCATCCTGGCCAACATGGTGAAACCCTGTCTCTACTGAAAACACAAAAATTAGCCGGGCCTGGTGGTGTGTGCCTATAGTCCCAGCTACTCGGGAGGCTGAAGCAGGAGAATCGCTTGAACCCAGGAGGTGGAGGTTGCAGTGAGCTGAGATTGCACCACTGCACTCCAGCCTGGCAACAGAGCAAGACTCCATCTCAAAAAAACCAACAACAACAACAACAAAAACGAAAAGCTAGCATCCTGGCCGCTAACCTCAGAATCTGTCCATGACAGGGATGCTGAGAGAAGGCACTATCTGCTCAGGTATCAGGCTGGGTATTTATTTGACATTATCTTGCAGCTCCAGAAACTGTGTGCCCAGCCTGAGTCATTCCTTCTTGCATGAAACACATGGCGTGTGCCTACTGTGTGCTAGGCCTGGTCTAGGAATAGCAGAGAGGACTTTGCCCTCTAAGAGAGTACAGGTGTCGTAGCATTGCTGTAGGTATGTAAGTGACAAGAATATCCATAGGACAGATGCTCTAAGCCTAAGGAGGGAGGCAGCATTTGAAGGTAGAAGACGGGCATCGGGAAGGAGCTGGCATTTGCCATGAAGCAAAGCCTCACCTGGCAGGAGGGGCTGTGAATGAAGGGGAGCAGCTAGGACACATGACTGTAGAGGAGGCTTTAGGAAGCAGAGGAGCAGGAAGCAAGAAGGCTTGTTCCCTTTGCCACTACCCAGGCCAAGGCTTTCCCCAGAACCTCCTAAAGCTCCTCTCCTCCCTCCTCCCCACCAGAGAGGAGCTGCGGAGTCTATTCCAGGCCCGGGCCAAGCTGCCTCCTGTGTGCCGGGCTGTGGCAGGCCTGGAGGGCACCTCCCAGCAGGCCCTGCAGAGGAGCCGCATGGTGAGGAGGACCTTTGCCAGCAGCCTTGCCGCGATAAGGAGGAAAGCCCCGTGCTCCCAGATCAAGCTGCAGATGGTGAGTGGGCACCCTGTCTCATGGTGTCCTGGCCTTCACTGCCTCCATCCTCATCTCCTCTGGGCTGAGTCATGTGCCTACATCATCTCTAACCTCCCCAGCAAGGCCAGAGGGGTGAGCGTCACCCCACGCTCCACAGAGGAGGAAATGGGGGCTCCCAGCAGCAATGAAACTTGGCCCTGGTCACACCCCCGGGAAGTGACTGATCCAGGTTTGAGGCCTAAGCCTGTGCTGCTTGGTGTTGAGTTGAGAGGCCTGGGGGAGTTCCCACAAGCTATGAATGCCCTCTTGACTCCAGTGACACATATGAGAGCCAGACTAGCCCTGTCTGCCTTGCTCACCACTAGGTTCTCCTGGGGCAAGGCAGCAGGACCCAGCTGGATGTAAATGTGGTACCTAGACCTGGAATGTGAATCCGTGAATAAATGAGGACATGAGATTGGTCAGTGGCCAGGCTGAGCAGGAATGAGAATGGGCTGAGACAAGGGAAGCACACCTTTAAGTAAACCTTGTAGTGGCTGGGCACAGTGGCTCACGCCTGTAATCCCAGCACTTTGGGAGGCCAAGGTGGGCAGATCACGAGGTCATGAATTCGAGACCAGCCTGGCCAACATGGTGAAACCCTGTCTCTACTAAAAGTACAAAAAATTAGGTGGGCGTGGTGGCGCATGTCTGTAGTCCCACTACTCGAGAGGCTGAGGCAGGAGAATCGCTTGAACCTGGGAGGAAGAGGTTGCATTGAGCTTGAGATCGTGCCACTGCCACTGAGATTGCACCACTGCACTCTAGCCTGGCAACAGAGTGAGACTCTGTCTCAAAAAAATAATAATAAATAAATACATAATAAAAAAAGAAAAAAAAATGAACCTCCTAGAGTGTTATAGTGGAAATGCCCTTAGTCCGAGTCCTGAGTTCTAGTCCTAGCTCTTCTGCCACTGGTCTGTGTGACCTGGGGCCACTCACTTGCTCTCTCCATGCCTCAGTTTCTCCATCTGTTTCAACAAGAACCATTATTTCTCATGAGTACAAATCAGGCTGTAGGTGGGAGCTCCTTGGTGTGGGACATAGGGGCCCCAGAGATGCCCAGGTTGGGCTTAATGAATATTTGGAGAGGGTCCAGTCCCCTTTCTGTGTCTCTCTGAGACAACTGGCCCTGACCTCTCTCTATTTGGTCTTAGGATGCGCTGACCAGCATGATCAAAAGGTCCCGGCTGCACTTTATCCACTGCCTGGTACCGAACTCTGTGGTGGAAAGCAGGAGTGGGCAGGAATCTCCAACACCACCACAGCCTGGTAGAGACAAGCCTGGGGCAGGTGGACCTC
This sequence comes from Pongo pygmaeus, assembly GCF_028885625.2. NCBI lineage: Eukaryota > Metazoa > Chordata > Mammalia > Primates > Hominidae > Pongo > Pongo pygmaeus. The sequence continues at coordinate 36,666,279 of NC_085931.1, forward strand.
TGGCCCTGGATATCCCAGCACTGAGGGTCCAGCTTGCTGGGTTCCACATCCTGGAGGCTCTGCGTCTGCATAGGACAGGTAAGAGACAGCTAGGACACAGCACCTTGTCTCTGACTCCTGGGACATGTCCACCCACCAGTGGCAGCCAAGGGATGGGAGCCCCTGCCATGTGCTAGGAGCTTCACACCCAGCATCCTGGTTACTCTTCCCAGCAGTCTTCTGAGATGAGGCCACTGATGCTCAGAGAGGTGGAAGTACTTGCTCATGGTCACATTGCCTGGAAATGGCAGAGCCTGGATCAGGACCCAGGTCTCTTTGAGTCTGAAGCCCACTGTTTTTTTTTTCTTTATTTCTTCTGAAAAAAACCCAAAAAAAACCCAAAACACACACACACACACACACACACACAATGGGATACATGTACAGCACGTACAGGTTTGTTACATAGGTATATGTGTGCTATGGTGGTTAGCTGCACCTGTTGAAAAAGCCCATATTATTTCTAGAATTGCCTGTACACTCCTAGAAGACTAGGGCTGTGTCTTCCTTTTAGCCATGAATTTCTAAGGTGCATTGTCTTGCAATAGAGGGTGGAATTTCTGTGAGGAGTGATATTTTGGTGTTCACGATGCTCAGTTTGGTTTGGGAGGTTGCTGTGATCCCAGGAGACGATGATATGACTTGATGAGGGCTCATATCACCCAGGGATACAGGAGGCCCTGAGGCCTAGAGGAGGGAGCTTCCTACTCTCACTGGGAGTTTGGGGAAAGCTCACAGTGATGTAATATCATAGTCAGGCCTTGAAGCATAAGAAACTGCTCACCTCTGGCAAGGGGAGGGAACATTAGGCAGAAGGATCAGCAAGTATGAAGGATGGAGGCATAAAACGGGCAGGTTTTCAGAGAAGTGGATTCAGAATGAGCGAGGAGTTGTGGGAGAAGAGGCTGAGGCATCCACCAGCGCAGGCTGCGAATGCTTCTGTTGGGTTATCACCGGGTCCACTTGGGGAGATGATGGGCTGGCAGGGGGATGCGAGGATTCTAATCAAGGGATTGAAGTTTTTGGGTGTGTATTTTAGTAAGAAAATGTGCACCTGATGTCCCCACATTAGCTAATCTTAGGAGATGAGTTTGATCTCAGTCCTTGCTGTTCTTTTCTGCCTCTCAGTCCCCAAAGGCCACCACACTGACTCCCTCTCTGACAGTTAGAAATGGCTCAGACATAGCCATGCTCTCTGCAGAGGACAGGGTGGCTGGGACAGGCAGAAGTCTCAGGTGGGCACCTCATTTGGTTAGTCTCCGTGGTCACTCGTGCCCTAGTGTATGGTCGCTTCCCCCGTCTCCCCCTCCTGGGTTAATAATGGACCCCTGGGCACAGAGTATTTGACTGGGAGCAGCTAGAAGCAAAGATGAGACCCTCACTCCACTGAGCATATCAGTGATTTTCCCTCCCACCCGCACAGCCGCAGAGGAGGGAGACAAATAATGTCACAAGAGAAGAGGGGGATGGTCACAGTCAGTGGCTGGTCCCCCACACTTAATCGATTCGATTTGGCTGCTTGGCAGGAAGTGCTGGGCCTTTGCAGGTGCCCTGGGCCTGGGTCAGACTGTTAGAATGCCTGTGTGCATGCAGAGTCAGGGCGTCCTGTTCCTCTGTCCACGTGACCTCACGACGCCATCTGCCCTCTCTGTTCTCAGCACAGCCTAGCTCAGCCATGATGAGCTTTCCAACTAAGCGAAGGGTTGATATCTCATGGTAGAAATGTCCAATTTCTGTCTCCTAGACCTGGTTCATTTCCTGTTTTTATTTCTATTGTAAGTCATGTTTGTCTCTTTCATACTCACATGAGATATATTTGTATGCATACACAGATACATCAAATATTTATTATTTGGAATCTGTGCATATATAATATATATATGCATATATACACATGCATGTGTGATACATACTCATGCATGCTATTGAGTACCTGCTACGTACTAGACAATGCGTTGTCACATATACTAAATGAGATTTTCACTGTGCTAAAGGTATGTAGTAAACATTAAACATTACCTATTGTGCAGCCTGGTAGGCACATCTCCAACTCTGGAGGGAGATAGTTTGGCCTTGATTCTGGCCGCCACCTCTTACCAGCCGTGTGACGCCAGGAAATTCCCTAGAGCTTATCTCCCTGTCCTCTCCTATAATAGCTCATATTGCTGAAGGCTGCTATGGGGCTGGGTGCGTTAATAAGACAATAAAGTTTAGAAAAGTGGCAGGTTGTGGAAAAACACATAATACCCATTAGCCGCTTTTACTATAATTGTCATCGCATTTAATCCTCATAGTGACCATGTGAAGATAGATCTTGTTATTCTCATCTGATAAGTGAAGAAATTGGATCTCAAAAAGGTGAATCATTTGTCCCAGTCATGGGGCTCATAAGCACAGAGACGGGACATGAACGCGGATAGGTCTGCCCTAAAGGAGACTGGTAACCTCCCAGGTCCCCCATCTCTGTGCTGTCTGCATCCTTCAAAGCTGGTCTGAGACCCTCCTCTTCCCCAGGAAGTCTTCCAGGATTAGCCACATACACAATTGCTGTTCTTCCTAGTTGATGCATCTGGCTTATTGTGAAGTCTCAAAAGTGGAGTGAGATTTTACCATACCTTTTCTGATCCAGTCACTTGAGGGGTCTTTCTGAAGCAATCGAGGCTCTTCTTGTACCAAGGGAAGAGTCTAAACCTCGAGACCTGGAATTTGAGCTCAATTTCCTTTGGGACCTGGTCTCTGCTCATCTTTGGCTACTCTCCGCTGCCTGGGTTGAGTCCCAGCTGAGACAGTTACTATTTTGTGTTGTGTAACTAGGTGAATTCATCTCTTTGGGTCTCAATTTCCCCTTTTGTAAAATGAGGATAATAATGTAGGCCCATGAGTGTCTATAACTCATGGAAGTTGTTACCCTAGTGATTTGCACACATAAGCTCTAAGCAAATGCTGGCTGTTACTGTGGACTATAAAATAATTTTTTTCTTTTTTGGGACAGTGTCTCGCTGTATCACCCAGGCTGGAGTGCAGTGGCACGATCATAGCTTGCTGCAACCTCTGCCTCCTGGGCTCAAGTAATTCTCTCACCTCCAGAGTAGCTGTGACTACAGGCATGCACCACCATGACTGGCACATTTTTGTATTTTTTGTAGACACCGTGCCCAGCCTTGGAATGTATCTTATACTTCCCTGTTCTAGGTCTTGTCTGTACAGCCCCCTCTGCCTAGACTTCTCTTCCATACCAAGTTCTTTTGGAAAACCCTATGGCTTCTTCAAAAACTGAATCTAATGTCATTTTCTCCCAATAGCTTTTCAAGCGCCCCTTCTCTTCCCAGTTCCCCACATAGAAGGATGCAGCTGTGTCCACCCTGCGTGGTAGACTTACAAATGCCCTTAGATACTGCCCAATGCAGCATGCTTCACATACAGTGTATGGGGTGGTAATACGTGTTAGACAAAACACTTTCCTTTGTCAAACAGGTTTGGGAACCTCTGGGCTAACGTTGGGAAACTCAAGACTTATCAGGCATCTCCCCTGCATGAGTTCTCAGAGCCTTTGACTTGGATGCTGACATGGCTCCTGACCTTCCAAGAGGCAGATGAGTGTGCAGCTTTTTCAAACTTTCAGTGGAGCATTTTATAGGGTTTGTGTTCTCAGGAACACCTTTGAGAAGTGCCGATGAAATCTAGTCTCTTAAATTAACAAATGGAGAAACGGAGGTCCCAAGAGATGAATCCATGCAGCAAGTTAGTAGCCAGGCTGGGAAGCAGGACCCTGAACTCCTGTCTGGTTGTTTAGGGAACTGGGCTGGGTCTTCTCATCTGGACTCTGTGCTCTTCTCCTGCTTGTTCCTACCTCCCTAGGCTATGCTGACCACATGGGGCTCACTCACTTCCGCCGGCAATTCCAGGTGCTGGACCCTCCACTCCTGAAGAAGCTCATGTCGACCTCCGAGGGAATAGATGAAAGGAAGGTAGGTGGAGCACATGCGAGAGGGGTGAAGGCCCCAGATATGGATATGTTGGTTATTGGATATGTTCCAAAGCTGGGCACGGTGAGTGGCTCATGCCTGTAATCTCAGTGCTTTGGGATACCCAGGTGGGTGGATCGCTTGAGTCCAGGAGTTCAAGACCAGCCTGGGTAACATGACTTTGACTGAGGTCCAATGGGCTCGTGTTCCATAAGGGATTTTCCCAGGGGGCATCTGGACCAGCTGGAATCTGAAAGCAGGACCATGGGGGCAGTGCTGAGGGCAGCATGAGGTTTCACTCAAATCCTTGCTCTAGACCAAACTCCCACAACAATGTCATTTGGGACCCAACTTAGCCCAGAATGACCCTTCTGACCCCTATATAAGGAACTTTAGGAAAAGAATAAGAATAGAGTCATGAGAAGAGGGCATTCCAGCTAAAAGGGACCCTAGCAAGGTGAAAAGTCATCATTTGCTAAGTGTGTTCCATTCAGCACCAGCACCCTGGGGTGGTCTATGAAAAGAGGGCTTCAGGGTCCAAAATGTTTAGGAAATATTTACATCAGGGCCCCATGTTTGAGAGTTCTGATGAACATCACTCCTTAGGGCCTTAGCACGAGCTGTTTTCTCTGCCTGGAGCGCTCGTTCCCCGAATCTTTGCATGGCTAGTGTCATCTTGCTGTTCAGATCCCAGCTCAGATACCATTCTCCATCACATCCTCTTGTTTTGATGTTTATGTAGCACTTATCTGAAATAATGTGAATCTCCTCTATGTTTTCTGGCTTCCAGCAAGAGCTCAATAATTTTTTTGTTGAGTTAATGAATGAATGAATGAATACCCAGACCTAACTTTGTATTTTTGTCCCTGTGTGTCTTCTTTCTCCAACTACACCGTAAACTCATGGAATCTCATCTCTACTTCCAGTGCCAGACTTTCAGTAAATGTTTCTGTTGAGAATGGCCACAGGCTTATCTATGATTAGAGAGCTTGTTAGAATTTGCAAAGCCCTATTTCATCTCCATAACAGCCCTGCAAAAGAAAAGCTATTACACCCCATTTACAAAAGAGAACACCACGTTTCTTAAGATGAAGTGGCACTCCCGAGGCCAAACAGCCAGGCATTTGTGGGTTTGCTCCTTGGACTCAAGTTTCTCAATTCTAGGGGAGGATAGTTTAAAGAGCATAGTTCATAAAGGGAGGTAGCTCAAACCGACTTGAATTTGATTCCCAGCTGGGGCTGTGTGAATGTAAACTGGTTATGTCATCTTTCTGCCTCAGTTTCCTCATGTGTAAAGTGGGAAGGACCACAGTGCAGAAGATACGTAGGGGATCCACATAATTTCAGGATAAGTGCCACAAGAACTAATTAAACAAGCGGATGTGATGGAGGATGATAGCTGAGCTGGGATCTGAATAGCAAGATGAAAGAGTACTCCGTGAAACTCAGTGGAATGTTCTGAGGATGACATGTAATAGTATAGTTCATGTACCTTACACAGGGCCTGGGACATAGTAAGGGCTCAATATACGTTAACCACCATCATCAACATCAGCAGCAGCACCATCAATATCATCATCCTCTTTCAAATCCAGGGTGATGACACACAAGCCGCACAGACCATGTGTTCACAATCCTGTTGCAACTGCATGTGCCTGTGTGTGCCTGAGATCATCAGCACTGCAGTCCTCAATGAATGAGTCAGAAGACTAGATGTAAACGGTCACAATTCTTAGGTGTCTTCTTAATTCTTTGCAGTGGGCACCAGGGTACAGGCCACTTTCAGTAGACAAGGCAATGCCTTCTGCAGGGCCCTCCTAACTCACTATGGAGGGGACATCACCCCCAGATGTCTGTGGCACAGGGCTATCCCTTCTCTGGGTAGTGGCCCATTTTGGAAGCCATGAAATTCTGCCTGACTTGGTGCCATCAACCACTCTGTACCAGTCTTCGTTCATGGGGTTCCTTATTCTTGGTCTCTGAAAATTTGACTTCCTTCAGAGGGGCTGAATGGAGCCACTGAGAGGGTCTTGGGCTCCTCTGTGGTTGAAAATGGTGCAGGAGTCAGGTGTGGGGGAGTTTTTTTGTGGAGGCAAAGGGTGTAGCATATGGAAGTGTTTCTATTCTGAATGAGTCAGCAGTTCTCTGTTGTAGCCAAACCAAAACCACCTCCATACACGCTAGAGGCCTCAGAAAGTGGAAAATTACAAGGAGAATGGACTTGGTTGGGAATTTTTGCTGCTGCTTATTCTTTTTTTATTTGCTCACAAATTTTATTTGCTGCAGCATAGAATTTTGGTAGCAACGAAAAGAAACACCATCCTGCCTCTTATGAAAAAACTGATAAATATTCATTTGCCAGGCCACATGATATGCCATGAATTATACATGAACACGTGCCCGGGTGGGCAAACTATCGGTTTCTGTGTGCAAAGCAGTTAAGACCTCAGGATTTAATACGACAAGGTTGACAGCTAGAAAAGGTCAATGTTGTCATTAGACACTAGATGGCAGCAGAGGGGATTCATTGTCAGGGTGTAAAATGGGTCTTGGTGAAGTCCCCTGTGGGTCTAACATGTGGGGTCTGAATGTTGGTGTTTCACGCCAAGACCGTTTCCCAATGAAGTACTCTCATTGGGTGGGTACCTGATGGATATATTGTGTTCCTAAAACAAAAATAGCATATGTCTTTTATCACAGATGCATAAACTCTCATTACAGAATATCAGACATGCTATGAAAAGGTTACAGAACCATGAGCTAAGACAGTATTCAAAATATAAAGCCTTCTCACTCTGGGAATCATCCTCATTTCACAGCATAGGAAGCTGAGGCCATGACCACCCAGCCAGGTAATAGAAGAGCTGGGATTTGAACTCAGGCTCTCAGATTCCTGACATAGGGCTTAAAAAAAAAATTATGGTAAAATACACATAGCATAAACTTTACCACCATAACCATTTTTAAGTGTATTGATCAGTGATATTAAGTACATTCATATTTTTGAGCAACAATAAGCACCATTCATCTCCATAACTTTTTCATCTTGTAAAATTGAAAGTTGGTACCCATTAAACAATAATTCCCGATTCCTCCTCCCCTCAGGCTCTGGCCATCATCATTCCACTTTCTGTCTCTATAAATCTGACTATTCTAAGTCCGTCCTAGAAGTAGAATCATGCCGCATATGTCCTTTCATGACTGGTTAATTTCACTTTGCATAATGTCCCCAAGGTTCATTCATGTTGTGGCAGGTGTCAGAATTTCCTTCCTGAGGCTGAAAAATATTCCATTGTGGATGTATACCTTATTTTACCTGTCCATTCGACTGTCAGTGGATGTTTGGGTTGATTCCATGTTTCCTTTTCAACTTTTATTTTAAGTTTGGGGGTACACATGCAGGTTTGTTGTAACAAACTTGTGTCATGGGGGTTTGTTGTACAGATCATTTCATCACCCAGGTATTAAGCCTAGTACCCATTAGCCCATTAGTTATTTTTCCTGTCTCTCCCTCCTCCCATCCTTCCCCTCCAACAGGCTCCAGTGTGTGTTGTTCCCCTCTATGTGTCCATTTGCTCTCATCATTTAGCTCCCACTTATAAGTGAGAACATGTGGTATTTGGTTTTCTGTTCCTGCATTAGTTTGCTAAGGATAATGGCCTCCAACTCCATTCATGTTTCTGCAAAGGACGTTATCTCATTCTTTTTTTTTTTTTTTTTTGAGATGGAGTCTTGCTCTGTTGCCCAGGCTAGAGGCTTGCACGATCTTGGCTCACTGCAAGCTCTGCCTCCCGGGTTCACACCATTCTCCTGCCACAGCCTCTTGAGTAGCTGGAACTACAGGCGCCCGCCACCACGCCTGGCTAATTTTTTGTATTTTTAGTAGAGACGGGGTTTCACCATGTTAGCCAGGATGATCTCGATCTGACCTCGTGATCTGCCCACTTCGGCCTCCCAAAGTGCTGGGATTACAGGCGTGAGCCACCGCGACCGGCCCTCATTCTTTTTTTGTGACTGCGTAGTATTCCATAGTGTCTATGTACCACATTTTCTTTATCTGGTCTATCACTGATGGGCATTTAGGGTGATTCTATTTCTTCACTATTGCAAATTGTGCTGCAGTGAGCATACATGTGCATGTGTCTTTATAATAGAAGGATTTCTATTCCTTTAGCTATATGCCCAGTAATGGGGTTGCTGGGTTGAATGTACAAATATCTCTTCAAGACCCTACTTTCTTTCTTTTTTTTTTTTTTTTTTTTTTTTGAACTCTTGTTTTAGGTTCAGGGGAGGTACACATGCAGGTTTATTATCTAGGTAAATTTCATGTTACAAGGGTTTGGTGTACAGATAAGTTCATCACCCAGGTAATAAGCATGGTACACAATAGGTAGTTTTTCAGTCCTCATCCTCCTCCCACTCTTTACCATCCAGTAGGCCCTGGTGAGACCCTGCTTTCAGTTTTTTGGGGTATATACCCAGAAGTGGAATAGCTGGATCATATGGTAGTTCTATTTTAAATTTTTTGATGAGCTGCCATACAGTTTTTTATAGCAGCTGTACCATTTTGCATTCCCACCAATACTGCACATGGATGGCAAGTTCTCCACATTCTTGCCAATGTATTATTTTTTGTTTTGTTTTTTTGATAGTTGCCATGCTAATGGGTGTGAGATAGTGTCTCAATGTGGTTTTGATTTGCATTTCCCTCATGATTAGGGGTGTTGAGCATCTTTTCATGTTCACACAGGAGTTGAATAGAAGCCCTCTGAGGGCAGGCAAAGTATTTAGTGCAGTTCGTTACAGGACATGCCATTCATGGATATTAACTTTAAATAATTATCATTAATTTCATCCAACTTTAACCAAGTGCCTGCTTTTCACTAGGTCCTGTGCTAGGCACCAGCAACTTCCATACAGAGCTGGCTTTGGGACACCCCAGGAGATGCCACTAAAACATTTGATGTTTCCAAGGGAGGTGAGAGTGGGGCACTCAGGGAAGACATCTCAGAAGTAGGTGATGCTTGAGATGAGGTTTGTGAAACACTCTGGAGGAACTGAGTAGGAGAAAGGTTACAGGACATTCTCATGTTGGGTACAGGATTGCAAAGATCTGGAGTCATGGAGGTGCATAGATAGTTTCGTGGTGCTGGAGCATAAAAGATGGCAAATGCCAAGTAAAGGGGCTGAGGAGTTTGACAGAAGCAAATTCTGGGTTCTTGTTAGCCAAGCTAGAGAGTCTGGGCTTTATCAGGTGTTCAGTGATGCTCCTCTGAAGGGTTTCAGCAGGGGCGTGGCATAGCAGACCTGATCTTTGTGACTTGGACTGGCTTCAGCAAAATTATGAAGGAAGCGAAGTCCCTGCTGCCCATTCCGTTGTCCTCTCTAGGAAGCAGTGTCCTCATGCTGACCTCTGGCTATTCCAGAGTCCCCTGTCTCCTCTAGACACCCGGGCACATACTGAAGCCTCCCAAATGACCTTGTCTTCTCCCTGTAATCATCTTCAGTTCCATTCCTGTCTCCCAGGCTACCCCCTCTGGTTAGATGATGCTTTAACCTACACCAAAGCCTACATAGAATGAATAGAAGGGTGGAATCTCAGGCAGGTCAGTGAAGGCGCTCTTTCAGCTCACCTTGGCTACGTCCCAGATTCTGGTCCCTTCCATTTTTCTGCTGCTGAAGCAGGAGTTGCCAAGTCTCTCTGATCGATGTGAGGAAACCCTTGGGCCTGCCCTCCTCCCTGCAAAGTGTCTACAGTGTTGATTGATTTTAGCCGGCAAAATCTCTGTCCCTGAGGACTTGATCTGAAGAACATAATTAAGGGCTCTCAATCCATCTTCTCAAAGGCAGCCACTGTTATTCTGTCTCCCACCCTGGTGGACACTCCCAGTTTCCTGTGAATTCATCTCAAGAGTCTTTATCAGCTGGGAAGAAACCCTTATGAGCCCATGGCCTGGGAGGAAGCTGTCTGCTCTCTAGGTGCTGAATAATTATTCAGGGACTCCCACCACCTTCGCTCCTGAAATTTATTCACCATCCCTTTCCTTGTTCACCTTGCTGTCTCCCTCCAGTTTGGGTCTATTGTTTTGTTTGTTTTTTGAGACAGAGTCTCGCTCTGTTGCCCAAGCTGGAGTGCAGTGGTGCTATCTCGGCTCACTGCAACCTCTGCCTCCTGGGTTTAAGTGATTCTCCTGCCTCAGCCTCCTGAGTAGCTGGAACTACAGGCATGTGCCACCACGCCAGGCTAATTTTAGTATTTTTGTAGAGACCTGGTTTCGCCATGTTGGCCAGGCTGGTCTTGAACTCCTGACCTCAGATGATCCAATCACCTTGGTCTACCAAAGTGATGGGATTACAGGTGTGAACCACCATGCACTGCGAGATGGGTCTATTGTTTTAATTATTTTACATGTTTTCCACTCAATTTTAATCAACCCAGTTACATCGGTGTGTGCATGTGCATTTGGTTTTTGGATAATTTCTGCCTTTTTCCAGGCATTTCATTTATAGGCTTGAACATAAATAGTTAAAAAACAGACACAGTTAGCACCCTTATGGAATGATTTGGCCACTTGTGTGAGAGGCTCAGTGGTTAAAGTATGTGATTTAGAGTCAGATAGACTTGAGTTCAAATTGTGTCTTCTTCCATATCTCTCTCTATGAATCCACGCCCTTGATACTTGATAGCTGTATGACCATAGGCAACATATAGTATGGCATAGCAAAGTGTCTGGTACATTATAGGAGCTCAACATATGGAAGCCATTGGACCATGGTGTGGGCTTCATGGGGGCAGGTGCTATGTGAACGGCAGCCAAATGGTTCACAGGATGAGCATCCTATTCCATAGACACAGATTCTTCATATCAAACTGTTCATTGAGGAGTGAGTCGGGGAAGCACTTTGCAGCTATGGCTCTTCATTATTTCTGGAGTCTCTGCCTGTCTGGCATATACAGCCAAATGTGAGATGTCAGCCCATATGCTTTTTGGGTACACTCTTCTTGAACATTGGAGAGAAAGCTCTTTGCAAAATTCTAGGAAACAATGGAACTCTGTAAGTGGGGGCTGTGGGTTGGATGTGACTGAAATCAGTTAGACCCCAAAATCTGGGCTCAATTTGACACAGGCTATCGGAATTTTCCTACTTAAGGTGGAGAGATCTCAGGTTTGCCAAGAGCCATGTTTGCTGAGGTGTAATGTTGACTTACAGTGAAGATGATGACCCATCTATGCTCAATGCCTGGGATGTTTCATTGAATGAATCTTACTAGTTGTGAATTCGAGGTGGGATAGCTTAACAGGTTAAGGATACAGATTCTGGAGTCAGGCTTTCTGAGCACATACTGTGTCTAATCTGCTTACTGGCTGTGTGACATTTGACAAGTCACTCAGCCCTTCTTTGACTTAGTTTTATTATCTTAAAATGGCATAATAATAGTTTCTAATACTCTTGATAGGAGGACTGAGTAATTTAAGATATTGACATGGTGACTTTGATATACACAGAGTAAATAATAAATGTAATCAATTATGATTTTGTTGTAAAAATAGTAATTTTACTACTTCTGTGGATTTTAATGCCCCTTCTATACAATGAAGGCTTTAATCTTTGCCTTAAAAACCTCAAATAATTGTTAAATAAAATATTTTTTGATTAATAGTAGTAGATATTTAATCAACTGATCATCTCTAAACTACATTTGGATAGTTTTTGATTTTATGACTATTATGAAAAAGGATGTTGTGAACATTTGCATGTCAGTCTTTGCGTAGAAACATGTTTCTACTTCTTTTGGGTGCATTCTTGGAGGAGAATTGCTAGATTATATGGTAAATTTATGTTTAACTTTTAAATATAACTTTTAAAGAAACTGCCAAGTTATTTTTCAAAGTGGCTCTACCATTGTTCATCCTCACTGGCAATGTATGAGGGTTTCACTTTCTATCCTTATCAATACTTGGAATTGTTTATCTTTTTGATTCAAGCCATTTTGTTGGGTGCAAAGCAGCATCTCATTGTGGTTTTAATTTGCATTTTCCCGAATGATGTTGACTTTTTTTTTTTTTTTTTGCATGTGCCTAGTAGTCTTTATCTCTTTTTTTGTGAAATCGCTATTTTTTTTTGCCCATTTTAATTAGGCTGTTTATCTTATAGAGTTGTAGTAGTTGTTTATTTGTTCTAGACATAGTTATTTATCAGATGTATCTTTGAAAATATTTTCTTCCAGCCTGTGGCTTGTGTTTTCATTTTCATAATGATGCACAGAGATTTTAATTTTTATGAAGTTCAGTTTACTAATTTTTTAAGTGACTGGTGCTTTTTTCATATCTAAGAACTCTTTACCTACCCCTTGGTTACAGAGCTATTCTCTCATTTTCCACTAGAAGATTTGTAGTTTTAGCTTCTCCATGTAGACATTTGATCTGTTGTGAGTTAATTTTGTGTACAGTGTAACATACATGTCTATATTCATCTTTTTGCATATGGATATTCGGTTGTCCCAGTACCTTGTTGGAAAGACTATTATCATTTCTCCCAGTGAATTGGGTTGGAACTTTTGTCAAACATTTATTGGCCATAAATAAAGAGTTTATTTTTGTTATCTAAATTCATTCTATTGGTCTGACTGTGCTAATTAGTAGCATCTCTTTCTTTCTGCCTCTTTATTCCTTGGTCAGTGTAAATAAACTGAATGAATTTTGTCTTTTCAAAGGACAAACTTTTGATTTCAATGATTTTTTCTCTGTTGTTTTTCTGTTTTCTTTGGTTCTACTGTCTTCTATTGATTTCCACTCTATATTACTTCCTTCCTTTCCCTTGATTTGAGTTTAGTTTTCTCTACTTTTCCTGGTTTCTTAAAATGGAATCTTGCTCAAATTATTGATTCAAAATCCTTCTCCTCTTCCAATATACATGGTTAAAGCATACATTTTCCTCAAAGTACTACTTTGGCTGCATCACATAAAAATTTTCATTTAGTTCAAGATATTTTATAATTCCTAGTGTGATTTCTTCTTTGGCCCATTGTTTATTAAGAAGTGTATTAATTTCTACATATTTGGAACTTTCTCACCTTTTTTCTTGTTGGTTTCTAATTTAATTCCATTTTAGTTTGAGAACATATGTTATATGATTTCAGTACTTTTAAATTTATTTTTGTTTGTTTGTTTTATTGAGACTTATTTTATGGCCTAATATTATATATCTAGGAGAGTGTTCAAGGTGTGCTTATAAAAACCTGTATTCTGTGGTTGTTGAGTAGTCTATAGATGTTAGTTGGGGCAATTTGGTTGATAGTATTGTTCAAGTCTTATATATCATTGCTATTTTTTTTTTTTTTGAGACAGGGCAGGGTCTTGCTCTGTTGCTCAGGCTAGAGTGCAGTGGCGTGATTATGGCTCACTGCAGCCTTGAATTCCTGGGCTCAAGTGATTCTCCTATTTCAGCCCCCTGAGTTGCTCAGACTACAGGCATATGCCACCACACCTGGCTGATTTTGTTTTTTAGAGATAGGGTCTCACTGTGTTGCCTAGCCTGGTCTCGACCTCCTGGGCTCCAGCAGTCCTCTGGCCTCAGTGTCCCAAAGTCCTGGGATAACAGGCGTGAGCCACTGTGCCTGGCATATTGCTATCGTTTATGTTTAATTGTTCTGTAAATTATTGAGAGTCAGGTATTACGCTCTCCAACTATTAGTGTTAAATTTTCTATTTGTCCTGTCATTCTATGCATTTTTGCTTCACGAGTTTTGGGGCTCTGTGGCCAGGTACAGACATATTTATAATGCCGTATCTTCTGGATGGATTAACCCTTTGTTGCTATAAAATGTCTCCCTTTGTTTCTAATAATGATTTTTGTTTTCAATTTTAAACAATTTAAAACAAAATTTGTCTGATATTAATATAGCCATTCCAGCTGTCTTATGTTCAGTGTTTACGTGATAGATCTTATTTCATTTTCCCCCTTCCAACCTATCTTTGCATCTAACTGCATCTCTTACAGATGGTATATAGTTGAATCTTCTTTTTGCAAAATCTAGATTAACAGTCTCTGCCTTTTTATTAAGGTGTTCAATATATTGATCTGTAATATGATTTACATTATAGCCATTTTGCTATTTTCTATATGGGCTTCACGCCTTCTTTTAGTCCTCTCCTCCTTCACTTCCTTCTTTTGTGTAAACTAGATATTTTCCAATGGGCCATTTGAACACCCCTTCTAGTGATTGTTCTACGGATTACAATATGTATTGTAATTCAAGATGCTCCACTTCAGATTAATACTAACTTAATTCTGGGAAGATATAGAACCTTTGCTCCAATATAGCTCACGTCCTCCTCCTACCTTAGTGATACTATTGTAATACACAGTCTACCCTCCATATGTATCTGTGGGTTCTACATCCATGAACTGAACCAACAACTGACTGAAAATATTTGGGAAAAAAAGGATGGTTGTGTCTGTACCGAACATATACAGACTTATTTTCTTGTCACGGTTCCCTAAACAATACAATATAATAACTATCTGTATGGCATTTTACATTCTATTGGGTATTGTAAGTAATCTAGAGGTAAAGTATACGGAAGGATATGAGTAGGTTATTTGTAAATACTGTGCCATTTTATATAAAGGACTCATGCATCTGCAGATTTTGGTACCCTTTGGGGGTCCTGGAAGCAATTCTCCATGGATACTGAGGGATAACTGCAGATCACATCTATATATGTTTAAAAATCAACAATAAAGCTTTATGATTTTCTTTTATTTAATCTTATGTCTTTTAGGTAAGTTAAGGGAAGCAAAGAAAAAAATGAAGATTTTCACATTTTCCTATGTGTTTTTGTCTTCCCATGCTCTTTAGTCCTTAAGTATTTGAATTACGTGTGATATGATACCTTTCATCCTGAAGGACTTCCTTTAATATAAGTGAAACAGTAAGGCAGGTCTCATAGCAATAAGTTCTCTCAGCCTTTGTTTACCTGAGAAGGTCCTTACTTCACCTTCATTTTTGAAGAATAATTTTGCCAGATACGGAATTCCTGATTGACATGTTTGTTTTTTCCTTTCAGCACTTCTAACATGTAATCTCACTGCATTCTGGACTTCATTGTCTCTGAAGATAAGTCAGCCACTAATTGTTTTGATGCTTCCCTTTACACAATAAGTTATTCCTCTCTTTCTGCTTTCAAGATTTTCAATAGTTTATAATAAATCTTGGGGTGGCTTCTTTGTGTTTATTCTATTTGGAATTCAGTGACCTGCTAGGATGCATGGACTTTTTTTTGGGGGGGGGTGTCAAATTTGGGAAGTTTCTAGCCATCATTTTTCATACTTTTAAAATCTTTGTCTTTCTCCTCTTCTTCTGAGACTCCTATTATGCATATATTGGCATGCTTGATTTGTCATGCATGTCTGAGGCTCTATTTATCTTTCCTTCTTCCTATTTCTCTCTGTTCTTCAAATTGGATAGTTTCTATTGATCTATTTTCAAGTTTGCTGACTCTTTCATCTGACATCTCAGATCTGTTGTTGAGTCTCTTTGGTGAATTTATCATTTCAGTTAATTTACTTTTCAAATGAAGAAGTTCCATTTGGATCTTTTAAAAATAATTTCTGTCTTGTTATTGATTTTTTTGTTTAAGGAGTCGTTATTATTACACTGTCCTTTAATTCATTAAGCATTGTTTCTTTTAGTTCTTTGAACATATTTACAATAGCTGTTTTGAAGTCTTTGGCTGTTAAGTCCAAATTCTGAACCCACAAAGATACTTTCTACTGTTTCCCCTCACCCTTAGTTTGGATCATAATTTTACGTTTATTTCACATCCTATCATTTTTGCTAAAGACTGGACATCTTAGATGATACATTATAGCAACTCTTCATTCTGATCTTTTGTTAATCATTTAGTATTATAACTTGTCTTGACTAAAATTGCGGAATCTGTCTTCTCATGGTGTGGGACCACTGATATCTCTGCCCAATTTTTAAAAATTTGTGTTTTTATTTTAAATCTGACTTCCCAGGAGTTGCTCCTGTGTCTGCATAGCTTAGAGTCAGCAGAGGTTGTTATCAAACATCTTGAATATTTGAGGCTTTTCCATTTTCCTGTTAGATCCGTGTGGGGGTTGGGAAATGTATTCAGCATTCAGGCAGTGCCTAGTTGTGCTTCAGCCTCTACATTCTGTTTGGCCCTTTCACATAGTTTCTGCCTGTACACATGGCTTCATGTTCAAATAAAACGGGATATGTAGATAGCCAGGGCCTTCTGCAGTCTCTCTTGTTCTTGTGTTTAGCCTGGAGCCAGGAATATATGGGAACTTATCAAGCCCACTGTGGCTGTCCTATTTCCTGTATCTCCTGTTAAATTTCTGGCTTGTTTAAGGTCCAGTGCTTGCCTCAATCAGGACAACAACCTTAGGCTTAGCTGTGCCATTGGCCTTCCTCATTTGTTTCCTGCCAAAATTGCTACTGTTTCTGACAATGCTCCCAGGTGTGGGTTTTTTCCATGCTTTGCTCCATACAGGTGAGCCCCTTCTGGAAGCAAAGCTGCTGTTTTTCACAGCTGCCTCACCCTGGAATAACTACTGCAGAGAGAGAGACAGAGCTGGGGTGGGTGGTGAGTGGGAGAACCTGTAATCAATATTGCCACAAACTCTGTTTCTGCCTGAGATCCAATAGGTTTTCTTGAATAAATGCTTCTCATTTTGTTGTATCCAATTGTCCAATTTCCAGAGTATTGCACTTGTGGTTGTTGGAAATTTTATCCATATTTATCATGTTTTGGGGGGAGGGGAGAGGATTTATTAAGCTCCTTCCTCTACCATTCTGGAAATATCTCCCTTACATGCTACTTATATGACCTTATTAAATCTCCACTACATCCTTGTGGGACACGCGTGATTACACCATGTTGTAGAAAGCAAACTGAAGACCAGAGAGGAGGAGAGGCTTGCTCAGGGTCACACAGCTAGTGAGTGGTGGAACTGATCCCAGCGTTGGAGGGTGGAGAAAAGATCAGGAGCTGATTCCTTGGGTTCAAACCCCGTACCATCACTTCCTAAACACGTGAGCTTTGCCAAGTCATTTAATTGCACTGGGCCTCACTTTCTTCCTCTGTAAAATGGGCATGAATTAGTACCTGCTGCAGAAAGTTGGAAACAAAACAAGTTATGTGTAAAGCAGTTGGAGCAGGGCTCAGACTCAAAAACAGACTGAAAACTGTGTTTTCTTAGAGCAAAATGGCCACATTTGACTCACGAAAAAGCAGCATTTTATGCTTCAAAGGATAAGTTTCAATTACCTGGGCAATTCCAGTACATGGAAGAGGTGATTCCGTAAAGACACAGGACAAGGAGGAATTTCTTAACAGTCCCTTGGATCCTTGCTGTGTCTTTTTCCACCAACTGGTTGTTGGACAATGATTACGTTATGTTGAACTAAATGAAGTGATTGATATTTGACCTAAACCAATGACAGTTTCGTATGGTTCAATCCAATTGTAATGTTAAATGGGGATAAAAATAACAGTATTTAAGTGCAAAGTAATTTATAAAGTCCTTTTCATATAGTTTCAATTAATTCTCTGAATTGCTGTATGGTCCAGGCAGGGAATATTCTCACCACTTTGCAGGTGGAGAAGAGGGTCAGTTGTATAATTTAATACCTGCACTTACCCACTCATGCTACTGTTTGAATCCAAGCTTTGTTATATGTAAAGTGAGATCAACAGAACAGAATATCTGTGTTAGGGCTAATGTTCTTAGCTACATAGACATCTAAAGAGTTCTCAGAAAGCAAAGAGCTGGAAAGGGAGCCTCAGTTATGGTGAGTTGAGCACGTGCTTTGGCAGGGTTTGAAGTATATCTGAGAAATGGGGGCCTTCATTCATGTTTTGCAGCACTGTTCCAAGGTTTTGACCAAAACAGAGGTGACTATAAGGATGAAATAACTCCTAACATTTATTGAGTGCTTACTATATGCCAGGTGCTATGTAGCCCTGCACAAGCACAGCCTCTGAATTTTCTGAAACAGGTGCCGTTATTGTCCCTATCTTTCTGAATGGAGTCTGAGGCTCAGAGTAAAGCACTTCCTCAAGGCCACACAGTTTATGGAGTGATAAAACCAAGATCTGAACCCAGATGGATCTAACTCTGGATCATGATTTTTTTACCCCAAAACATCTGCCATAGACTTTACCTCCAACATACACTTAGAAAAATTTCATTGGTCATATATTTCCTTTTAAAAATTCATCCATCTTATCTTCAGTCAATTTTTTATTGTTTTTTTTCTTCTTATGTAGAGAAAAAAGGCATTATATTTTGGATATATTGGTTTTATTCATTTCTACCACCTACAGCTCCCTTGGAACATGTTTGGCTAAAATGTGATAAGTGAAACCACCGACATTTTGGAAGAGTGTCATGGAATGTTCTTCCAGGAGGTTGGAAGATGGAGCTTCCTTCCTGATTGCAGTCTGGGACTAGACTTTTAATAAGGATTTTTTTTTGATATCTTAGGAAGTTTTCTGTGATGCCTTTGACCCATGCAATTGAAACTCATTTACTAAATTACTCCAGCCTCATAATACCTTTTGCTTCCTGAGCATTGCAATTACTTTTCTGACAGTTTATTCTTAAAATAGACTTTCTGATTTTCAGTGAGTGAAAGACCAATGAGGGGTAGTATGAGGGTGGGTGGGAGGGGAACTAGCAGTCACTAAGCAACCAGGCACAACCTGGGTTTATCTGAGAGTCCAAATCTCTGGCTGATTGTTTCAAAGCCCGCACCACTATTTGACAAGGGGAAGATTCCATTAAATGGCGATTGGTCCATGCTGCATCCAGAAATCTCTTCGAGTAAAATTGTTTCTCCTGCATGGGGCTGCTTTTCCTCCCTATGGAATCTCTCTGGTTTGGGTGTTTGTTCATTCAGTCATCATATCTATTGGATTTCTACTGTGTCTGTAGAACAGTACTATAGGCTGGGCACAGTGGCTCACACCTGTAATCCCAGCACTTTGGGAGGCTGAGGCAGGTGGATCATGAGGTCAAGAGATGGAGACCATCCTGGCTAACATGGTGAAACCCTGTCTCTATGAAAAATACAAAAATTAGCCGGGTGTGGTGGCACATGCCTGTTGTCCCAGCTACTTGGGAGGCTGGGGCAGGAGAATCCCAGCCTGGCGACAGAGCAAGACTCCGTCTCAAAAAAAAAAAAAAAAAAAAAGAATAGTACTATAGTGCGTACAGAAAACACAGGCTCCTCTGCCATAATGTAGGTCAGGCAGGTGAGGTTGTTGACCGTGTCATTTATTTAGCAAATATTGGTGGGAGTGAGGCAGTCACCAGCAAGAGCAATGTAGGTCAGGCAGGTGAGGTTGTTGACCATGTCATTTATTTAGCAAATATTGGTGGGAGTGAGGCAGTCACCAGCAAGAGCAATGTAGGTCAGGCAGGTGAGGTTGTTGACCATGTCATTTATTTAGCAAATATTGGTGGGAGTGAGGCAGTCACCAGCAAGAGCAATGAGAGAAGCACAGAGTGGGGAGGCTGTCACAGGAGGACTTAGTGAATTACTAGGCATGCAGTACTGTTCAAGACATAGCTGTGGCCATAAAGAACTTAATGGGAATCTGTCTCTGCCCTGTGTGCAAACCTGTAATCTTGAAAAAAAGCCCTTTCATTTAGTTTTTGTTGTGTGTGTGTATTAAAATATATATAACATAAAAGTTAATCTTAACCATTTGAAGCATACAGTTCAGTGACAGTAAGTATATTCTCAATGTGGTGCAACTATCACAACATCCATCTGCACAACACTCTTCGTCTTGCAAAACTGAAACGTTATACCTGTTAAACAATAAGCCTTCATTTCCCCCTGTCTCCAACCCCTAGCCACCATAATTCTTTATTCTGTCTCCACGAATTTGGTGACTATAAGTACCTCATTTATAAGTGAAATCATGCAGTACTTGTCCTTTTGTGACTGACTTATTTGGCTTGGAATAATGTCCTTGAGGTTCATCCATGTTGTAGCATGTGTCAGAATTTCCTTCCTTTTTAAGGCTGAATAATATTCCATTGTATGGATAGACCACATAGTGTTTATCCATTCATCCATCAATGGACATTTGGGTTGTTTCTACCTTTTGGGTATTGAGTATAATGCTGCTATGAACACAAATGTATAAATATCTCCTCAAGACCCTGATTTCTTTTTTTTTTTTGAGACAGAGTCTCACTCTGTCGCCCAGGTTGGAGTGCAGTGGCGCAATCTCGGCTCACTGCAAGCTCCGCCTCCCAGGTTCATGCCATTCTCCTGCCTCAGCCTCCCGAGTAGCTGGGACTACAGGCGCCCACCACCGCACCCGACTAATTTTTTGTATTTTCAGTAAAGACGGGGTTTCACCGTGTTAGCCAGGATGGTCTCGATCTCCTGACCTCGTGATCTGCCCGCCTCGGCCTCCCAAAGTGCTGAGATTACAGGCGTGAGCCACCGCGCCCGGCCAAGACCCTGATATCAGTTCATTTACTTATATACACACAAGTGGGATGGCCAGATCATCTGGTAATTCTATGTTTAATTATTTGAGGAACCTCTGTACTGATTTCCCTAACAGCTGCATCCTTTATTTCATTTCGTGTCTTTGGTTTTCTGCTCTGTAAAATAGGGGGATGAAACAAATTGGTGTATGTGTGAAGGCAGAGTGGATGGCACACAGTAGGTGCTCAGCATCTGCACCTTCCTGTGTGAGGTGGGGCTCTGTTAGCCAAAGCTCACAGACGTGGGGTCATCCTCCATCCTGGTGCATCAGCCATCGAGCCAGCTTGACTTTCCCCTTTAGGATCCTCCTATCTTCTATGCTCTCTAACTTCTCTCTTCTTTTCTCCCCAGGCCGTGGAGGAGCTCCTGGAGACCCTGGATCTGGAAAAGAAGGCAGTGGCTGTGGGGCACAGCCAAGTGAGTAGAGCTGCTTTCTTACAACATTCTGCCCATCACATCAGGGACTGAGAGATGACCTGATTCTTGTCCTACCTCAATTGTCCATTATCTCTGTATGTCTCCTTTTCCCAAACCGAAAGCAGAGCTAATGATTTTCTGCCCTGCCTATCTTACAAGGTCCTGAAGAGACAATGTCATAATATGGGTTGAAATCACACTGGGAAATATCATTTCTTGGAGGCTTCACTCCTGGGGACCCCAAGTGGTTTGGAAGAATTAGCATTCTGGTCCTCAAGGTGACCTTCTGAGCCTCAGAAAGAGCTGCCATAAAACCTGAGAAGAACTGCTCATCTTCACTCACAGCCTTTTAACTTCTACTTTGCAACCAGCTCTAACACAGCTATAGTCATAGCTCACGAGCAGCAGTAAGGGAAAAGAAAGAAGGGGCTTGAGAAGAAAGCCCGTGATTATTCAAGTTGACAGAAATAGCTTTTCCCAAACTGGTGCTGAGCCAAAAGCTCTTCCAAATACGCTCAGATGTTTAGAACAGAATTTCACACTTCCCCGATATGCTTATATACGCTGAAGTTTTCAAGGTGGGAAACATGCTATTTAGGGATTCTCAAACTATTTGACTGTGGAACCCCCAGCCTTTTGTTTGTATTGAATACCCAGTACCATCTTCTGGAACTAGTGTTCCATGGATATAGTTTGGGAAGTGGGGCACGGAGATTATAAACTCAAGGACCAAGGAGCGGGGGCAGGGGAAAGGGACACAGTTTAGAAATACAAACTAGAGGCCGGGCGTGTTGGCTCATGCCTGTAATTCCAGCACTTTGGGAGGCCAAGGTGGGCGGATCACCTGAGGTCAGGAGTTCGAGACCAACCTGGCCTACGTGGTGAAACCCCCATCTCTACTAAAAATATAACAATTATCCGGGTGTGGTGGTGTGCGCCTGTAATCTCAGCTACTTGGGAGGCTGAGGCAGGTGAATTGCTTGAACCCAGGAGGTGAAGGTTGCAGTGAGTCAAGATCATGCCACTGCACTCCAGCGTGGGGAATAGAACGAGACTCTGTCTCAAAAAAAAAAAAAAAATAAAATAAAAAGAAAGAAAGAAAGAAAAACAAACTGGAGAGGAACAGACCAAAAGAAAGACTACTCCATACATTTCCCCACCTAGTTACTGGTTGATTAATGCCATCTAAGAAAACTTCGTCAGTTACCTTCCACCTCCAGGAGCTATGTGAGGTGCTGGGAGGGTTCTGCTCTCCAGGAGCCCACCAGGGTGGCGTTATTGGCTATTTGTACTTCATGGAGCCCTCCCTATCATATGCATCCCTGAGAGCGGTCCTTTCCTGAGGGAGCTCTCAGTCATCTACACTGGCTACCACCCCTCGGCCCACCCTAAACATGCTTGTGTCTCCCCACTGGCCTCTTGGTCCTGCTAAGGTATATGGTGGAAGCTGTTATTCTGCTGTGGTCTCAAGATAATTTATCCTGATAGGAGTTGCAGCATCTCAAGTCTTTGTAGGCTTTTTCAATAGAGAGAATAAACCTGTCAGTTACTGGACTCCCACGCAAGCCAGGTACTATATGAGGCAACTTCACATTTTGTTCTTCTTTGTTCCTCACTCACAGTCTTCTGTGAGATATCAAGTGTGTTCCTGCTTTACAGATGAGGAAGCTGTGCCCCTGGGAAATAAGCCTCTTTTCAAGGTCCTATCTGTAGCCAAGGGTTCAGACTCCATGCAAAGCTGCATTGGTCCAAATGCCAGGGTCTTTTCCATACACTCTGGGTCCTATTGTTTATGAATGGAAATACAGTCATGTGTGGCTTAACAATGGGGATACATTCTGAGAAATGAGTGGTTAGGCAATTTCTTCACTGTGGGAACATCACAGAGTGTACTCACACAAACACAGATGGGATAGCCTACCACGCACCTGGGTTAGATGGCACAGCCTATTGCTCCTAAGCTACAAACCTGTACAGCATGTGACTGCACTGAATACTGTAGGCAGTTGTAATACAATGGTAAGGATCTGAGTAGTTAAACATAGAAAAAGTAGGGTAAAAATATGGTATCACAATGTTATGGGCTCACTGTTGTATATGCGTCTATTGTTGACTGAAATGTCATTATGTGGTGCATGACTGTACATAACATATTCTTTACAGATAGATCTTTACAGTCCTGAATCTGGGGAATTGTTCTTCAGCTCCAGGAACTTCATCCTTCTAGACAAGCAGTTCTCAAAGTATGGGCCCTGGACCAGCAGCATCAGTATCACCCAACAGCTTGCTAGAAACACCCCAGACCTAGTAAATCAGAAACTCTGGAGGGGGCAGGGCTGGCAATCTGTATAACAAGCCCTCTAGGTGATTCCAATGCACTCTCAAGTCTGAGAACCACTGGTCTAGATAATGACTCAGTTATGCCATAAATATGAAAATCAGTGCCTATGATCCTGGCAGCTCTTGCAGAAGAAGAAAGAAAACAGTCGTTACACACAGTTTACAGTGGGAGGAGTAAGAAGTCTGTACACCTAAATATTTAGATAATAAAACATGACTATTATTGAATAATACTTGGTATTGACTGAGAAACTGTCAAAAGCAAATCAAGGTCAATGTGTCCTGTTGGAGGCCAGGCTGGGGGATACTGAGACCTTTAAGGGCAGATGTAGCATCTTATGCATTGCAGGATTGGCACGTAATAATGGAGAAGGCTATGAAGCTCAGGGGACAAGAGAATCGGCTGACCCAGTCCACACCCAGGCTCCACCACTTCCTAACTGTGTGAATCTTCAGTGACTGGTTTAACTTCCCTGAGCCTCAGTTATCTGTAAAATGGGGCCATTACTTTCTACCTCCCAAGATGGCTGTGGGGACCCATAAAGTGTCATTTAACGGGGTGGCTGTCACTGCTTCCTGAATACATTTGTCAGTGAGGCAAGAGGCTTATCAAGCAGGATAACATTTTAATGTTTAAAGAATTAAACTCCTCTAATCTGTAAAGTGACTAAGAGAAGAGGAGCTAATTCCTCGGCGGTACCAGATATGGAAGCTGTTTCCATATCAGATTTTTTTAAAAACCTGGGTCTTCAGCATTGTTAGAGGAAAAACAGTTTGCATGGTTTTGTCCCCCGTGGATTCCTTAAAAGTGGGGCTTTGGGGATGTTACACTCTGTTTGCATCCGATAAGCTGCTGGACCCATGAAAAGCAAATAATTTAGATTTTTCTTCGTGATTTTTCAGCCTCTGGCACCTTATCAAGGCTTGTGCCGAGGACCATGGCATTTGTGGGAAAGGTGTGATTACACATGCGGTCGGCCTTCTGGTCGGCAATATGCTCTTAAAAGGCAAAAACAAAAAAACAAAAAAAAACAGAAATTGAGATAAGATTCTGCAAAGGCTTATTCCCATTCTGTGTGTGGTTGTTTCCAATTATCTTTTTAATGAAAGCTTCATAATCAATAGTGGTTTTGGCAGCACCCGCCATCTATTGTAATATACGAACTGGTGCTGTCATAACTTTGATCATTGATTTTTTTTTTTTGTAGCAGCTTTTGGGACTCACTAGCTTGTGAAATTAATGCAGTCATTATTGATGCAATCTGATAGGTAATGAGCCAATTGTGTCTTTATTTCAGTGAGACTAATGGTCTTGGTGGCCCTGTCTGATAGGAAGTGTTCTGCAAAGACATGGAGGGTTAGGAAACAGAGTTAGTACCAACTGGGTATGCTAATTTTTATTTTCCCGTTGAGAAAAGCCGTAGTGCAGGATGGTCGGAGATGAGTGGTCTCCATTACGAAAAATAGGTTTAGGGTAATGGAGAATCGATCGAGACCCTTTGTTCCACCTGGAATCAAATTGCAATTGAACCTCGCACTTCAAGTGCTTGTATCATAATGAATGAGAAAAGGCAGCTTCATGTTGACAGACATTGAGAATGGGTGCAGGAAATAAACCTGAAGTTCTGGGCTCAGGTCTCAGCTTTGTTGGCAACTGATTATGCAAACTTGAGTCAATTTCATAACCTCCCTGAGCCAGTAGATTCCTCATAGAGCTGTTTGAGTATTAAAAAGAGACCTAGGAGAAAGCACTTTGGAAAATGTAGATGTGTGTAATGTTCATGCTATTCAGTGATAATTGTAGTCTTGTCTGAAGTCAGATAGAGGAAAATAAATCCTGGTGTTGGGCAAATGCCTTTTTTTTAAGCCTTAGTTTTTTCCTCCATAAAATGTGAGAATCATAATAACTACCATATAGGATTAGGCATGTAAAGCATTTTACCTGCATGTCGAATGGTTGTTTAGTCCAGTTCCAAAACACAGTAAGTGCCCCCTAAACGTTATCCATTAGTTGATAATGTCATCAATGAATACAGAGTTATCCAGTGTCTCCAGATAACCCCCTCTGGGATTATAAACCACATGTGACAAAGAAACACATGGGGCTCTTTTTAGAAATAAGCAGCATAAGGGCATCGGAAAAATGACTCCTTCCCCTGTCACTGACTCAAATCCCACCATAAGAGCATTTTTCCTCTGCCTCTGGGAAGATGAGAAAACGACCACAGCAAACCAGAGCTACCCTTGCGCGTTGGCAGGAGCAGGCCTGGCCCAGAAGCTTCAGGTTCTCGCAGAAAAGCATTTAACTTAAACCTCCAGGACTCTCTGCCTTAATCTTTTGCTGACAGTCAGTCCTGGGGTCCTAGCTTCCCTCGTTCCTGTTCCCTGCAGTTTACTAGAAGGTGGCTCTGTGGGGTGCCGAGGAGGCATTGATCAGAGTGCTGCAGAGGCCATCATCCATTATTGATGAGCTACGGCCTGGAAATCGTGTACCGAGAGCTGTTTTCTGCTAGATCCCTCAGCACCTCTGTGGGTGGCACCAGCCCAGCCCCATCCTCTCCAGACCAAGAGGACTGCCATCCCTTCCCTCACTGTCTCTGCCCCTCCTTACAAGGCTGGACTGAGGTGTTTCCTTTTTCTTTCCTTTTTTTTTTTTTTAAGACAGAGTTTTGCCCGGGCTGGAGTTCAATGGCACTGTCTCGGCTCACCACAACCTCTGCCTCCCGGGTTCAAGCGATTCTTCTGCCTCAGCCTCCCGAGTAGCTGAGATCACAGGCATTTGCCACCACGCTTGGCTAATTTTGTATTTTTAGTAGAGACGGAGTTTCTCCATGTTGGTCAGGCTGGTGTCGAACTCCCAACCTCAGGTGATCCGCCCACCTCAGCCTCCCAAAGTGCTGGGATTACAGGCATGAGCCACCACGCCCAGCTGGAGTGAGTTGTTTCTAAGCCACTGCTTCACTCAGATTGCTGTGGGTGCTTAACCAAAATATTCACATTCCCAGGCCTGGCCCTAAACCCACAACCCAGCCTTTCCTGAGGCCTGGGAATCTGCATGTGCTGCACTTTCCAGGTGGTGACCGTGCACAGAACAGTTTAGGCAAGTCCATGCTAGCTGTACTTCTCAAAGGAATGTGCACAGGAATCCCCGGGGGATTGTGTTAAAGTGCAGGTTCTGATTTAGCCGGTCTGGAATGGAGTGCGAGATTTTGCATTTCCAACAAGCACCCAGGTGGTGCCAATGCTGCTGGTGCGTGGACCACACTGAGTATCCAGGGCCTAGGGGAAGGGAGAGAAGAGCCATCAGCAGACAAAATGCTTTGATAATTTAGACTCCCCTACTTCCCACTTAAAGGGCGACTGCCAACAAATATTGCAGGTGGGTGCAAGAGAAGTGGGGTCTGAGTTGCAAGCACCCCCCATTGTAGACAACCTTCTTCAGCAAAGGACTCACCTGAAACCTTCGCTCTCCCCAGGTTTTTCTCAAGGCAGGTGTGATCTCCAGGCTTGAGAAGCAGCGAGAGAAGCTGGTATCTCAGAGCATCGTTCTCTTCCAGGCGGCTTGCAAGGGCTTTCTGTCTCGCCAGGAATTCAAGAAGCTGAAGGTACTGCATGCTGTTCGCATGAGGAGTCTGATCCAACGGGAGCGGGTATAGGGTCTGCCTGTCTCTCAGCATGATACCGGTGCACCTGGTCCAAGGATCCAACCTGAGCAGTGAGACTTTAAGTGAGGCTTTGCAAGATGTTATGACTGTTTCTGGGACATAGACATCAAATTATCCATGAGGTCTGCCTTGCACTAGGTAGCGATGAGGTTGTCCAAGCCCTCCTGGGTCAATTCATGATTTCAACCTGTCTTGTTTCTGGAGGAATTCACTTTCACGGGTCAGCAGACAGGGCATGACCAGGGCCCAGCCACTGAGATTTTGGGGACCAAAGGTCAAGTCGAGCTTGAAGCACTGACCCATTTAGGGTCATCATCTTCAGAGATCTCTGGAGACTGAATTTCCTCTCTGTAGCTGCACAATAGAAAACCACATGGCTCTCGGAACAAGTAATATATATGTTTGAATTCCACCTCTACCTCTTAGTAGCTGGGTGAAGGTGAGATGAAATGATGTGCACTTAATACAGTACATGGCACATAGTAATTGCTCAATAAACTCTAGCTACTATTACCTTAGAATTGTTATTCTTAATTACTGCTACTACTAGAATGGAGTCTTGTTGTATGTGCCTCCAGTTTATGTGAACTTATAAACTCAAGTATATGTACTTGGCAGAAAGAGAAAAATGATGAGACCGTGAATAATGAACATATTGTGGGCAACCCCACTGGCCTTCTGTGCTCAAGTAGCTCATACCTTGGAATGATGTGGAATAGAGTTTCAGACCCTGGGCTCTGCAGCCAGACTGCAAGGGTTCAAGCCTGCTCTGGCACTGAGAAGCTGGGTGACACTGGGCTGTGACTTTACCTCTCTGAACCTCACTTTCCCCATCCATAAATACATAAAATAACATGATCTTCCTAGGACTGTACTAAGGACCAAGTTGAGGTGTGTGAGATGCTCAGGGCAGTGCCTAGCACTTAGGAAGCTCAATGTCTGCTGCACAAGAATCAGCTGCTGTGATGGTGATGAGGGAAAAGCATCTCTTGGCCTGTCTGCCAGTCAGTGCTGTTCTGGTTCCCCCCAGTGATAAGAATGAAGCGGGTCAGTGCTTCTCAAACTGTGGTCCCAGACCAGCAGCATCAGCATCACCTGGGGATTTGTTAGAAATGCACATTTCCAGGCTCCATCCCAGAGTGGCTGAATCAGCACCTTTGCGGGTGGTGTCTAGCCATCTGGGGTTTAACAAGCCCTCTGGGGGATTCTGATGCACATTCAAGTTTGAGAAGTATGAAATTACTGTTTAAATACACTGTGAAAATGATCTCCCTTCAATATAAGCTAATAACATAATCTTGGACATTGTTATTTGTGGGCAATTTTAGAGATTTTTCAGTGACGGTTTTTGCCTTGCACGATGACCTTTAAACCTAATTAATCCTCATGTAAGATGTAACCTATTGTATAGTTTCTTTTACTCTTTCTCCTATTATTATTTGGCCATGCAAAACTAAATTATGGCATAATGTTTGATGCAGAGAGCCTGACATATCAAAAAGACTACAAGAAAGGAAGCCTGTGTGTGTGTGTGTGTGTGTGTGTGTGTGTGTTTTAAGGTATCCAGTCCCTTCCACCGGGAAATAACTCCACTTCCTCCAGCCCCTTTGCTACCCTCTGCCTCCTCTCCTTCCTTTATCCTCACCTGGGTTGGAAAGGACCCTCCAGTCTGTGTTCTCCTTCCCTGCAGATTCGCCGACTGGCTGCACGGTGCATCCAGAAGAATGTGGCTGTGTTCCTCGCAGTGAAGGACTGGCCATGGTGGCAGCTCCTTGGTTCCCTCCAGCCCCTACTTAGTGCCACCATTGGAAATGAGCAGCTCCGAGCCAAGGAGGTCAGTCTATGTGGCAGGCAGGGTGCTGGGTGGCTACTCCCCACACCCCGCTCCTCTTGTTTGCATCCAGGACCCTGTGCCCCTATTCCTGAACGTTCTTGATCTAGGAATGCTCAGCCCAACAGCCTTGATGCCCCTTCCAGATGTTCCTCTGCCTCCATCAACACAGACAATCCTCCATCCCTTGCCCAGCTGCTCTCTAGGCTGTGGGTGGTTAGAGATGCTATTACCATCCTGGGGGTTCATGAACACTCACTGCTTAACCCAGAGAAGCTCAGTGGGCAGAGTCTTTGAGTCCTTTATTTATTTATTTATTTTTTACCTCTCAGACAACACTCTTTTTCTATCATTCTTACCTGTCACCACCTATCTTTTGTAACTGTTTCAATTGGTTTCCGGTTCATACTTTTTGTTGTTATTATTTTGCAAAAATTAGTAAATATACACACACATTTAGTTCTTATATTTCTTACATAAAAAGTAGAATACTGTATATACTCTTCTTCGACTTGTATTTTTTACTTAAAATGTATTCCGAAAATCTTGCCGTTTCCATTCTTGTGGAGCTCCTCCTTGTTCTCTCTTTATGGCTGCATAGTCCTCCTTTGTGTGTCTGCTCCTTAGCTCATTCCACCTGCCTGCTGTGGGTGGGCAGTGAAGCAGCTTCTGAATGGTGCTGTCATAGGCACAGTGCGGAGCCACTGGCAGAAAGGCAATCCCTGGAGAATGAAGTGCTGAGCATGGTGTCCACACTTGGGCATACCCAGTCTCAGGCAAAGCAAGGGACTCATTCTGATGATTTGTGTTCAACCCCTAGACTGCGCTGGGCTGGACCAGACTTGGGTGAACAGAGACATTGAAATTTGGAAGTGGTGAAACAAAGAGTCTCTTGTTGGAACCTAGCACCTGGGTATCTTCATGGATGCTGGCTGAATTACTCACTCCATTCCCCAACCACTCTTTAAAAAAAAATCATCTTTAATTACAAAGAGTAATCGTACATATTTGTGGGGTATAATGTGATGTTTTGATATATGTTTACGATATGAAATGATTAAGCAAAGCTAATTAACAAATCCATCACTTCATTTATCATTTTTTTGTGGTGAAAGCACTTAAAATCTACTCTTTTTTTTTTGAGACGGAGTATCGCTCTTGTTGCCTAGGCTGGAGGGCAATGGTGCTATCTCGGCTCACTGCAACCTCCACCTCCCGGGTTCAAGTGATTCCCCTGCCTCAGCCTCCTGAGTAGCTGGGATCTCAGGCGTGTGCCACCAAGCCTGGCTAATTTTGTATTTTTACTAGAGACGGGGTTTCTCCATGTTGGTCAGGCTGGTCTCGAACTCCCGACCTCAGGTGATCTGCCTGCCTCGGCCTCCCAAAGTGCTGGGATTACAGGTGTGAGCCACCATGCCCAGCCAAAACCTACTTTTTACAAGCAATTTTGAAATATACAGTGCACCATTATTTGTTATAGTCACCATTCTGTGCAATAGATTGCTAAGGTTTATTCCTCCTAACTGAAACTTTGTGCCCTTTGCTCACTCCTAACACAGGTGGAACTTAATATCTGGTCTGGAATGGTTTCTGTTCATGTGTTTGTTTTTGTTAGGAGGAGCTTACAACGCTAAGACGGAAGCTAGAAAAATCAGAGAAGTTGCGGAATGAACTCCGGCAGAACACAGATCTGCTAGAAAGCAAGGTATCCCCATCCGTCCTCTTGGGTCCTTGTGGGGAGTCTTTATGTATGTGAGATCTGTTTAAGAGGGAGAACAATGATATGCCTGAAAGTGTGCTAATTGCTTTACAAGCACCCCAGAATTACCTGTGAGGCACATGCTGTTATTGAACCCATTTTACAGTAGAGGAAATTGAGGCCCTGGGATATTAAGTATCTTCCTCGAGGCTGCACAACCAGCAAGTGTAACTGAGATTCAAACCCATGTCACCTGGTTCCAAAGGGGAGAATTTCTTAAGTCACAAAAGCACAAATCATAGGGAAAAATGATAAATTTGACTATATTAAAATAATGAACTTTTGTTTATCAGGGCATAAAATGAAGATATATTACTTACTTGGAGTAGAAATTTGCAAACTGGAAAAGAGTATCCAGAATATGTAAAGAGCTTTCTCAAATCAATTGGAAGAAGGCAAACACTCCAATAAGAACGGAAAAACAAATATGAGCCAATAATACGAATGGGCAGTTCCCAAGGAAGGGACTCTTGTTTCAAGAGTACAAGTGTTCAAGAATTCAAATGGCCAGTAAACTCATGAAAAGACACTCAATCTAATTAGCAATTAGGAAGTGCAAATTAACACCTTAATAGGTACTGTTTCACACATCAGATTGGAAAAATTGAAGAGTGATGTAGCCAAGTGTTGGCAAGGCTGTGTGGCAGTGGGAATTCTTATTTACTGCTGGTGGGATCATAAATTGATCTCATCACTCTTGAACAATTTGGCATTATCTATGAAAGTTGAACCTGTCCATGCCCTGTGGCTGGCGATTCCACCTCTAGGTATTTATGCTAGAGAATCTTATCCATGAATATATGAAAATACAAGAAGTTCATAGCAACAGCCTTTGTCCTGTTGAAGGAATGTAAACACAGGAAAGTAAACACTCAAATGGGAGCTTATTAATAGAAGAGTAGGTGAATATGTTTTGTGATACTAAAAACGAGCTCCCAAGAGTGAAAATGAATGAAGAGACAGGCAAAACTGTGGCTCACTGGCCAAATTCAGTGCACCACCTGCTTTTTGTAAATGAAGTTTTATTGGAACACAGCCACGCTTATTCCTTTATGTGTAGTCTATGACTGCTTTCATGTTACAATGGCAGGGCTGAGTAGTTGCAACCTGAAACTACTCAGCCTTGCCATGTGGCCTGTGAAAGCTAAAACAGTTACTCTCTGGATCTTTACAGAAAAAGTTTCCTGATCCTTAAACTAGAAAATGTGTATCAACATGTATTGCTCTTGGAAACATAATGCCAAAGGAAAATAATTCAGTTACAGAAGAGTACTTGATTAGGGGCATATCCTTGTATACTTATGGTGTCATTATATTTATGGGAATCATAACACCAAATTCAGAGTAGGGGTTACCTGGGGTATGGTCATGTGACTGGAGAAGGTTATGTTGGTTGAATGTGTGACTGCATTCCCTATGCTTTCTCTCTTTATTTGGGTGTTGATTTCATGGGCTGGGGGTGACTACATGAACCAGACAGTTCCCGCTCCAAGAAGGTCACTGCAAATTACAGATAGACTTCTAGACAAAGTCATATGCTGTGTTAGTCCATTCTTGCACTGCTCTAAAGAAATACCTGAACTGGGTAATTTATAAAGAAAAGAGGTTTGATTCGCTCAGGGTTCCACAGGCTGTACAGGAAGCATGGCTGGGGAGCCCTCAGGAAACTTACATCATGGTGGATTGTTAAGGGGAAGCAGGCACGTCCTACAAGGCTGGAGCAGGAGGAAGAGTGAGAAGGGGGAGGTGCTATACACTTTTAAACAACCAGATCTTGTGAGAACGGACTGGCTATCACTAGAGCAGCAAGGGGGAAATCTGTCCCCATGATCCGGTGACCTCCCACCAGGCCCCTGCTCCAACACTAGGGATTACAATTTGATATGAGGTTTGGTCAGGGACATAGGGCCAAATCATATCATATGCTATTACGTTGCATGTGGTCAGCAAGCCACACCTAGTCCAAAGAGGAGCTTTTTGACGAAAACCTGCTGTTCTATGTAGACTTTCAGGACTGGGGAAAGGGAGGCACTTGACTAGGGAATAAAATGTAAGACCTTGGTCACCAAAAAACTCAGCAAAATACATAATATTTTAAAATTGTAAAGTAATGCAAAAAAAAATCCCTGATGAACAAAACATCAAAATTTTAAGTAAATGCAAAATTTGTCGGCCAAGATTAGGGTGAGGCAAGTAAACATTCTAAACAGTGTGAACCAATCTTTATATAAAATGTTGATATTTTCTTCATCGTGGATTTTTTGACTAATTGAGATTTTTAAAATATTGCATTAAAATCTTAATTTATCTTGATTTCTGAGAGTTTTTTTTTTTTTGACACCTCCTTAAATGTTGCACCCTAGGTAAGTGTTTTACATGCTTCATTCTAGTCTCAGCTCTGTTCGTCCATGAAGCTCTGGGTACCTCCAAGGATTCTGTTAAAGACCAAATGAAACCCATTTTTTCACCCACTCAACAAATGTATATGAACATCTCCCATGTGTTAGACATTTGACTGGACACCTTGATAGAGCTAGGAAGGAGGGAAAGTCCCTGCCCTGACACAAGGTCTCCAGGCCGATAGTGGGAGACAGACCACAAGCAAGCTTGTCACACATCATGAAGTGCTACGGATATAAAGCAGAAGGAGGTGACAGTGATGGAGGTTGAGCATGGGCTCTATTTGCCTAAGTGGTCAAGGAAGAATTCCATGGAAGGGGATGTTGGACTCTAGATCTGAATGATTTACTGTAATCTATATGCAGATCTGGTAGAAAGAGTAGATATGGCAGGTGCCAAGGTCCTGGGACAATGTGAGATAACATTTGTCAGTTAAGGACAAAATTTAAAGCTTTCTACACCCGAGAGCACCTGGTGTTATTACTTGCTTATAATATTGTTTGGCTTGGTTGATGGACAATGGTAACTGTAAATGGATTTATGATTAAGCCAACAGAACCTACTCTTCTTCCCTTGTTGATAACCCAAGTTGAGCCTGAGATGGCTCACATGGGGATGTGGAATGAAGTTTGGGAGGAGGCTATCTCTTTTCCGCTGCTTCTCATCTTCCCTGGAAGATTGTGTCCATTCTCCCCACATTAAAGTGTCAACCGTGGAGTTGTCCAGGGAGAAGACAGAAGCCTTGCTCCTTGCAGGAAGGACCACATCCACACAGAGAGTTAGGAGAGGCTGGGCTGAGATGCACCTTGAGCCTATGCTCCTTCTATGCAAAAGACTGTAAGGGGGAGAAGAAATGACACACATGTGCCTGATGTCTCATTCATGTCTTGCGAGAGCAAGCTGTCTGAGCTCTCTTGCTGGCAGCAACAATGAGTAGAACAGCAGAAGTGAAAAATTGGAGAGCTGTGGGCTGGTTGGGAATATCAGGGACTCCCCTGTAGAAATTCCTTCCCACTGAGCTGACATTTGAGGCAGTCATTAATCACGAACTGTCAGGTCGGATTTGCCATGCATCGGCTGTTGGGGGAGATGTGCGGGGATGAGATGAACATCTTCAGCATCCAGAGCTGCAGTTTACAGGACACTCGGAGAAGGAAGGGTGGGGGCTCAGGCTTCTGCAACCCGAACCAAGCAAACAAATGCCAACACCTACAGAATATTCTGCTCAGCCTCTTTAACTCTTTGCTTGTATCATGGTTACAACAAGATGTATAGGGCCTTGAAAAATTAAGATAAAATTTAAAAGTGAAGAAAACCAGAGCAAAGGGAAATAAGAGTTGATGAGTGTATGAAGCCAGGGGAAGAGGTAGAAAATGGAAATCCACCTTTGGCCTTAGGTGCCCTCTCACTTCATAGCCTTCACATGTGCTGTTCACTCTGCCTGAAACACTCCCTTCATCCTCTTCACCTGGTTAATACCTCTTCATCCCTTGTCACTCATTTTAGGTGGCACTTCCTCTAAGAAGCCCTCTTCAACACTCTAAGGGTGGGTTAGGGCCCTACTCTGTGCTGCCACTAGCCTTGTCGTTTCCTCTCACAGGATTGACTCTTTCCTAGTGACCTCCTGTATCTGTGTCCCAGCTAGACTGAAACCCCTAAAACAGGGATCAATAATCCCTGTTTTCATCCCTGTTCATCAGATAATCCCAGTCCCTGGCACAGGATAAAGAATGGTCAAATAGAACCATTAAAGTTGGGCTGAAAAATCCAACACTGAGCTTCCTAGCAGCCAAAGCTAAGAGGGAAACAAGATAGTTCATAGACATATTGCATGTAGATTGAAAAAAAAAGAAATACCTGTTGCATGAGACAAGAGTAACTTTTCTGGGTATTGAGATGTTAGGGAAATTTATTCCATGGATTCTCATAAAAGGGGCACTAAGGGATTTAGCAAAGTATGACTTCAGCAATATTCCCACAGTAATTGTGAAGGGATTGAGTAGGAGCACTTTTGGTAGCTTCATCCTGAACTGTAAGCCAAGAGCGTGATGTCAGTTCTATCAAAAATGAATCAACTGAAATCAAAGCGGTGCTTTATCCAGGAAGCACATTTGATGACTGAGTATTATGATGACTTTATCTTCCTCAAATCTTTCTCTCCCTTCCCACTTCATCTTCCCCAATTTCCAATGCTACTACTGGTTTATGTTGGTCACTTTTACATTAAAAAAATTTTTAAATAGTTTTGGAGGGTACAATGGCAGTTTTTTTCACATGGATGTATTGCATAGTGATGAAGTCTGGGCTTTTAGTGCAACTACCACCCAAATAGTGTGCCTTATATTCATGAGGTCATTACTCTTTTTTAATGAGTTAATTAATTAATTTTTATTTTTTGAGACAGAATCTCACTCTTTTGCCTAGGCTGGAATGCAGTAGAGTAAACACAGCTCACTGCAGCCTCAACCTCCTGGGCTAAAGCGAACCTCCTACTTCAGCCTCCCATGTAGCCAGGACCACAGGCGTGCATCACCATGCCTGGCTGTTTTTTTTCAATTTTGGTAGAGATGGGGGTCTCACTTTGTTGCCCAGGTTGGTCTCCAACTCCTGGGCTCAAGCAGTCCTCCTGCCTTGGCCTCCCAGAGTGCTGGCGTGAGTCACTGCACCAGACCTGTAATTACACTTTAAAGAGCATTCCAGTCACCTGGGGAGCAGTTAGCCCTGTATCTTCCCCAGTCCACCTCCTGAGGGTCTGACCCAAGAGGAGGTTCTTGGTATGGGGGGTGGGGAGACCACCAGCCCCTAGGTGATCCTGATTTGGGGGGTGAGGTTGCTTTAGAGTAGTGGTTCTCACACTTGCAAATGTGTCAGAATGCCCTGTAAGACTTTTCAGAATACAGATTGCTAGACTCCAGCCTTAGAGATTCTGAATCAGTAGGCTTGGCGTGGCCTTGGGGAGGCTGTATTTCTAACATGCTAGAATGCTAAAGGTGCCTGTCCTGGGACCACACTTTGGGACACATTAGGCCAGAGAACAGCTAGAAGATATCTTCTTCCATGTGCATCTGCTTCCTTGGAAGGGAATTTCTGTTAACAGACAGGGATCAGACACCCTTCCAGGACCATGCATCATGAAGACACCCCTGCTGTGGTTCATGGCCTCTGCATGCCACCCCTTTGTCTCTGGAGGGGGAGAAACAGTAATATAAACATTGCTAAAACATGCTGTGTCTCGTCAGTGAAAACTCCATTTGACTAGGCTTATTAAAAAGACAACACTATTGCAAAATGATTTAAGTGCTTCATTTGTGAAGGAGCAGAAGAGGAGATGAGGAGCCTCTAAGAATCTGGCTATAAATACTCTTCAAGCATGCAAAATCTGCCTTGATGCAAACTGGGGTTTTTTTATTTTCATAAGAAGGCAGTGCTGGCCTTCTTGTTGGAAGCACCTGTAAGGTTTTGGGACCACATGGGATATATAATGAGGTGGGGTGTTTTCCCCCCCTCTCTGGAATAGGTTCTGGACTTTCCCCCCAAGACCTTATTTATGGCAAAAGACAGGCCCATGCACTCCTGATTTCTGGCCTCATTAGCCTGAGAGGTTTCGCTTTTGGTAAGAAATTGTGGAGACAGTCCACCGACGGGGACTGGAGATGTATGTAGGTCAGAAAGTATATTTGCAAAGTGCTGAGGGAGTTTGATCATGGGTCATGAGTGTGGCTTCCAGCTTGTCTCTAGCGGGGGGTAGGAAAGTGACTTGATGTGTTTTTTTTGGCTGCATAAATGTCTTCTTTTGAGAAGTGTCTGTTCATGTCCTTCACCCACTTTTTGATGGGGTTGTTTGTTTTTTTCTTGTAAATTTGTTGGAGTTCATTGTAGATTCTGGATATTAGCCCTTTGTCAGATGAGTAGGTTGTGAAAATTTTCTCCCATTTTGTAGGTTGCCTGTTCACTCTGATGGTAGTTTCTTTTGCTGTGCAGAAGCTCTTGACCATGCACACGTATGTTTATTGCGGCACTATTCACAATAGCAAAGACTTGGAACCAACCCAAATGTCCAACAATGATAGACTGGATTAAGAAAATGTGGCACATATACACCATGGAATACTATGCAGCCATAAAAAATGATGAGTTCATGTCCTTTGTAGGGACATGGATGAAATTGGAAATCATCATTCTCAGTAAACTATCGCAAGAACAGAAAACCAAACACCGCATATTCTCACTCATAGGTGGGAAGTGAACAATGAGAACACATGGACACAGGAAGGGGAACATCACACTCTGGGGACTGTTGTGGGGTGGGGGGAGGGGGGAGGGATAGCATTGGGAGATATACCTAAAGTATAATAATAATAAATAAATAAAAAAAAAGAAAGTGACTTGATGGGGTCATGTGGTCACTGGTGACTGAGCCCAGACCACATCCCAGGTCTCCTGACTCCTCGCTCCATCGTCCTGCCACAGCATCATGCTTCTGTGAGGAACTGGACTGGTAGCTCCCTAATTCCCGGGGGGAATTAGACAGCCTGGTTTCTTATCTCTTAGGCTATTAGGATCTGTTGAGCCTTCACTGCTGGGACATGTTAGGGAGTATCTCCTGGTGGACAGTGGAAGAGACATGGTGGTCATATTCGTAGATGGTCCTGGTGGAAGTAACTAAGGCCTCTCAGCTAAAGAACAGCTGGTGTATTCTTTCTCACTGTGTGCCTCAGTTTGCCCATACAAAACCGAGTCCATAATCTCTTCTCCACCTGCCTTGTAACACAGACGAATAATCTGGGCACTGTACAAGGTAAGGAATGAATACAGTGACCCGAGCTTGTATGTCCAGTTTGGAGGGGCAGAGGGTCGAGCCAGCTTGAGTTCCAGATGGCTGACTTTGTACCCTTATTGCTACAAGATTGTGGGCAAATTCTGGAAGTCTCTTAGCCTTTGTTTCATCATCAGTAAAATGGCAATGGTAATCATTACTTCATTTTGATAAGCCTGTGGGGAGAAGGTGCATATAAAACAGTTATAACACTGCCTGCTATCTAGCAAGCCACATCACCACTATTACCAATAAATATATTTTTTTAAATGTTCACCCTCCCCCCAGTAGAGTGAATTCCTCAAAGATAATGACATATCTTAGACAGTTTTATACCCTTCTGTGTCTAGTACAAAGCATTCAATGCAAATTCAGTGAATGGAGTCATACTGAATTTAATTAGAAAAATTACATTTAATGAGTGATGTTCTGTGCCAGCTGCTGTGATAAGTCCTCTCAGCATTGTGAGCATTTACCTGCGTTATCTAATTTTACCTTTAACTCAAACTGTGAGGAAGGTGTTAGTATCACCATCTTATAGATGAGGCAAGGGAAGCCCAGAAAGCTGAAGTGATTTGTCCTACATCACACAGCTGGTGAATGGCAGAACCGTGATTTGAACCCAGGGCTGGTCAACTCCAAACAGACTGTGATAGAGGAGAAGCATCTACTCAGGTGGGAAATGGGGTAAGGGAGGGCTTCACAGGGGAGAAGTCTTGAAAGATAAGCAGGAGCTGGCCAGGTGACAAGGTGAGGGGACATTCCAGGTACAGGGCACAGCAAGAGCAGAGGCGGAGAGCAGAACCTGGTCTGGCAGGTGCAATTCTGGTGGTTAGAGTGTCTTGTATGGGGATGTGTTTGTGTTTGGGGGGTTGGGGGGTTGCGTATGGGTTAGAGATGAGGCATGAAGCTGGACTGGATCGCAGGGGGTCAGGAGAATCACGTTCGAGGTTTGGACTTCATCCTGAAGGGGAGGGCAGGACCAAAGGACATTTTCAAAAAGAGGTATGTGGGTGTCATGATCTTAGGATGATTTCCTCTTTGTGCTGAAACACTTGGGGGGCCCTAGTGGCCTTTGAAGCCCCCTTCTAAAGCCCCGAAAGGCCATAACTGTCCCTTCTTTCTAGAGGGACCCCCAAGGCCAATGGGTGGTGTGTCACCCTCATATGCCCAGCTCAGAGGCATAACCTTTCTCCTGGCATTCTTACAAGATTGACCCGTTCCCACTGACATCCAGAGCCTATAGAGCCTTCCCATGTATGAATTGCTGTCATGCACTTATTAGTTCAGTCAGCCTGTATTCACTGAGTCCTCAAGAGTCAGCTTGACAGAGTGGTTAAGTAGCCACCACCTGGCTGGTGTCCTTCGGTGAGTGTTTGCACCTTAGTGCCTCAGTTTCCCCATCTGCCACCTGGAGAGAACATCAGTACCCACTTCTCAGCATTGTGAGCATTCTGTGGGTAAACCTGTGTGTGGTAAGCACTGTCTGTGGTGGCGATGGTTATTATTATGGTTATTATATGTTACTATTACTTAGTAGTGAGTGGTGAACCCAGCTGGGATGCAGGGCAGAGGGCTGGAACTGGTGCCCAACAGGCATCTCTGGGGAACCCGGGAGCCTGCCACTAAGCTGCAGATTCGTTCTGAATTTCCCTTGCTGACTGAGGCAGCTCTGGGGGCAGTACCATGAGATTGAAGCCATGGCTTAATCTCCTTGACAAACATCCCACGAGCCAGCTGGTGCTGCAGTTGGGCTGGCCCTGTATCTACTGCCTCATTTTGTCTTTTGATCACTCAGGTTGAAGGGGATGGGAGTGGGGGCTTTCCTTCCACTGGGCATCCATCTAGGCTCTCTTTGGCCAAAGTGTCCAGCAAGGGTGGTTGAGGTCCAGATCTTACTTGGTCTTTGATCTGTACCCACTGGCTCCTTAATCGCAGCTCTCTGGGCTATGGCTGCCTGGTTTGTTCTGGGTGGATAATTGCTTTACTAACCTCCAGATGCCAGAGGGGTGAGGGAGATCAAAGAAAGGGTCAGATGGTAGATGTGGGACAGAAAATAGTGGGGTTGTTGTGAGCCAGGTGCTGGGAATCAGGCAGCCCAAGCTGGGCTACCTCTGCTACTTACCAGCTGTGATCCTAAGCAAATCACTCCCTCTCTCAACTCCTCAGTTTCCTGTTCTGTAAAAAGGGAATAACAAAAATGCCCTTCTCATAAGGTATTTGAAGGGCTTAAGGCAGATGACATATGCCAAGTGCTTAGGGCATACCTATCCTCAGCATTTCAAGAGTGTGAGCTGTTTCTCACACAAGGGGTTGTAATGAACAGATCTTCATGTGCAAATTGCAAAGTACAGGAGGAGAGTGAAAAGTTGCTGTTTCCTGCTGTCTGCAGGTCAGATGGTTTTTGGGCTTGAGAGTCTGTGAATATAAGAGCTGAGGACAGGATCAAGCCAAGACCCGTGTGTGCCCCTGTGGTTTATTTGTCTCTCCAACTGGCCAGTGGGGTCCTTCAGAACAGGACCTGGCACACAGTAAGTGCTCACATAGTGCTTGTTGGATCCATGAATAACAAGCACCAGTGACGGTCCCAAGGACCCCAGGTGTGTCCAGCATTTAACATCTGTGAAATCCCAGTTACTCACTACTCGCCCAAGCTGCAAATGAGGCCAGTGCACAGGATATATTTTTTTCTGTTCCACTCCATACAAAATATACAACAAATTTATTAATTCCTGTCCCCTTCTCTCTGGCAGGCCCTTGGAGTAATTGTCCCTCAATAGAAAGAATATTTCTGTTGATTCGGCCAAGTGGTAGATCCAGAGAGGTTTTCAAGATAATTTCTAGTTAATTAGTTCTTGAGTAATCTGCAAGGACTCTTCTGGGTTTGCAAACCAGACTCCCCCCGTTCATTAAATTGATTTTAAATTTGCAATCGCCTGACAGCTCTGAGCATGGTACCTGCTCCTCACCTCCATCCAAAGCCCCTGTGCCCCATTGTGTGGGAAGGGATAGGGATTTGTGGGGACAGGGGAAGGTCAGGGGCCACTTGTCTCTGAGAAAAACGTGTCATTTTCCCCAATTTGAAAAGACTAATTGTCCTTTGGGCTCCAGACTTTGGGTTCTGTGAAACTCAAAATTAATGCATCAAATTAATTGTGTGCTCCCCTTGCTCAGGCCGATTAGCATAAATTAAATTTCACACTAATTGGCTAAGGTGGAGAGAACACAATCCTGGTGCTTGGAATTAATGCTCATTTCAAGGATGGTGGTTAGGGGTGTGACCTGGGGCATTCCTGGCTTGCACTCCCCTGTATCGTGTGGCCAGTGCAAATCAGCACTCTTGCAGCAAGAATGATTTTGCACAGCCTTAAGCAAATCTAACCCCTTCAAATCCAAGTGTGAGGCTAAAATTAGGAGGAGACCCTGGCAGTTTCTATGGCAGTAATTCTTAAATTTTGTTGTGCATAAAAATCACCCTGGAGCAGGTTGAAATGTAGATTCCTGAATTATGCTTTAGAGATCCTGGTTTGGGGGTCTGAGAGTCCTATAATTTGCATTTTCTTTTATTTTTTAAAGAGTTCAGGGTCTCACTCCGTCACCCAGGCTTGAGTGCAGTGGTGTGATCATAGCTACTACAGCCTAGAACCCCTGGGATCAAGTGATCCTCCTGCCTCAGCTTCCAGAGCAGCTGGGACTATAGGCACGCACCATCTCGGCTGGTTTATTTTTAAAAACTTTTTAAAGCCAGGGTCTTGTTATGCTGCCCAGGCTGGTCTTGAACTCCTGGCCTCAAGTGATCCTCCCACCTCAGCCTCTCAAAGCACTGGGATTACAAACATGAGCTATCATGCTCTGCCCTAGAATTTGCATTTTAACAACCATCTGAGGTCATTGCCACATAAGTACTTCCCCGGTGCACGGTGTAAGGAACAGCAAGAGAAAGCTCCATGCTGGAGACAACCAGGAGCACCCTAGGAGAGTCCCTCATTAATTAACTGGAGGTCCTGACTTGGACCTGACTGGTCTGGGTTCAAATCTCAGTTCTGCCTTTTACATGTGATGTGACTTTGCAATGCTTCCCCCAAGCCTTCTTTCTCCTCTGTGTCTATTGAAATGTGCATTTTGGTCTCAGCAGTCGGTGATGCGGTCAACAGGGTGGGAAGCAGATGGGCTGGAGAAGTGAAACAGATGGGGAGCATGGAATGCACAGAGCAGCCTCAGATTTTGTATTTTTTTCACTCTTTTTGAAAGATATTTTGTTTTGTTTTCTGATTACAAAATCAGTTAAAAAAATCAACAGTACAGAAATGCATCACAAGAAAATTGGAGTTCCCTGTAAGCCCATCCTTCCGGGGAAAAAAAAAAAAAAAAAATCTCAATGAACAGTTTGGGAGTGCTTTGTTCTGTGCAAACAAAAATGGGATTACACCAAACATTCTATTCTGGAAATTTGCCTTTTTCTTCCCTTTGGCAATATATCTTGGGGATATATATTTTTTATGTCAGAACATAGATCTGCGTCTTCCTTCTTCATGGGACAGCTGAATAAATTTTGAGCCTGCCTAAGCTGACAGTACCGAGAGAGGCTAGCTCGGGAAGGGCAGCTACACTGCTCATTGTAAGAACCATTTACCTTCTCAGTAAAAATAATGCGGAGTTGCCCCTAAATATCAGTCATGATGCAGAGGGTCCGATGAAAGAGCGAGGCATTCTAATATCTTCACATGCAAAATTTACAGCAAGAGGACTTGTGACCGCGCCCAATTCAATGCATTTTACCGCTCAGGGGACCAAGGCTCCAGAGCAGGAGGGAATGTCCAAGGTGTTAGTTGTTGAGTCTGGACTTGAACCTTGTATCCTACCTCTTTCGTTTTTTACAATTCTGCTGCCTCCCATAAGAGGTAGCCTCAGTTTTATGAGCTGCCCTTCTCCTACATAGGGTTGTTTCTCTGCCTCTTAGCCATAAACACTCCACTAATATGTTTCCTCCCTTACGTACTCTGCCATATCCTCAAGCCTTGAATGCTTCATTTTGGAACGATAATGCCACAGAAGCCCTGCTCGTTTGGCATCGGTGGCTGGTCAGTTAATCAGAAAAAAAAAATCAGTGCAGGTGGGAATTCATTTAAAAATTCCTATTTTAAAATTAATTACATGTGTAATTTAAATCACTGCATTTCTGAGGCAGGACCCATCCATTTCTTTCTTTCCTAAACCGCACTCCTAATATACAACCGTATGATTTCCAATTTTGGCTTCTTTAAAACAGAGCAAATGGCAAAGTAATTTGAATACAAAAACCTAATTTTTTACTTCCAGTTTCTTTTTAGTTGTTGCAACAACACCTATTTGGCAGCGTTTTAAAAAGCAGCTTACCTTTATTAATTCCTTCCAAGGCATTCAACCTAGTTTTCATGGAAACTCTGCCCAGCCATATTTTATAAGTTTATGTAGTAGCTAACTGAATAGATAGCTACGGTAAAAATGCAATAGGCAAAAACAGTTTGGGAGCACACACACGTGATACTGGATGTGCATGCCTGTCACCTGCTAGAGGCAGATGGCCATGGGGAACTGTAGAGAGGTGGTCTGGTGGAGAGCATTCTGGTGCAGTGGGCATCCATCAGTGTGTCTTACTGAGGGACAGTGGTGGTACATCCAGTGAGATGATTTGCTAAAAGCTGGTTATGAAGAGATTCCACTAAAATGGCCATTTTTAAAACTGAGCACTTACTATGTGCCAGGCACCGTGCTAAGCTTTCAATGGATTATCTCCTTGAATCCTCAAAAATAATGATGTCTGTTGTTTTCCCCCGCTTTAAAGCTGAGAAAACTGAGAACCAGCAAGGCGTCCTGCTTGGTGTAAAATCACACAGCTAGTGAGTGTTGAACCACATCAAAACCAATAAAATTCTGAAGTCCATCCTCTTAACGAGTTGATTATACTCAAGGGTTGCTTTCCCATGAT
Organism: Pongo pygmaeus; assembly: GCF_028885625.2. Lineage (NCBI taxonomy): Eukaryota > Metazoa > Chordata > Mammalia > Primates > Hominidae > Pongo > Pongo pygmaeus. The sequence goes on from NC_085931.1 coordinate 36,710,028, forward strand.
AGTGATTTGTCCAAAGGCGATCCTGTGCATGGGGAGAGAAGGGTTGGTGGCTCCATCGAGTGACCCTTCCTTGATCACCCCATTCCCCATCTCAGATTGCTGACTTGACCACTGAGCTTGCCGATGAGCGCTTCAAAGGTGATGTGGCCTGCCAGGTGCTGGAGAGTGAGCGGGCAGAGCGGCTACAGGCCTTCCGGGAGGTCCAGGAGCTCAAGGTGAGTGGTCAGGGGTGGCCGGGGGTGGCTGAACATGGTGGCTAAAAATGGTTGGGTCTGCCCCCCGACCCTCTCTCATTGGAGATCAGTAAGCTTAAGCAAGATGCACAGGTTGACTGACTGCTGGGCTCAAGGTCCTGGGGGACACTTAGGTCTCCTAAGGCTTGGCCTTGGGGGTGTTATGGGTGGATAGTCCCTGGCCAGAGAGGCAAATAGGAGAGGATTGTGCAGAAGGTGGACAGTCTTTGGCCTTGGAGGTGATTTGGGTGAGAAATATGCTGAAGGTGGCTAGCCCATGGTCCTGGATTCTGCATGGCTCAGGGCTGTGCAGAGGGTGGCCAATCCGAGCCTTGGAAGCACTTCATGGGTAAGATGACCAGCCCAGGTCTTCTGTCCAGCTCTAGTTTAGACCTTGAGCCTTTTCTTCTAGAGCAAGCATGAACAAGTCCAGAAAAAACTGGGAGATGTGAATAAACAGTTGGAAGAAGCCCAGCAGAAAATTCATTTGAATGACTTGGAAAGGAATCCCACTGGAGGAGGTGAGCAGCCTGGGACCCTTGGGGCTGGAAGCTGATGGACAAAGTTGTCTTTTCTATTTATTCAATCACTCATAGATAGAGCATTTTTTAGGTGCTAGATATTGCATGAGAGGCTGTGACTTTGGCAGAGCAAACAGGTACAGCATTGCTCTCTTGGAGCTTACAGTCTAATGGAATAAGCAGATAGTGATCAGATAATCCAACAATATCCCAGCTAACAAATTATCCGTGTGATATGTGCTGTTTAGTTGTAATGCAAAGAATGATTTTAAAATAGTGGCTTTATGGGCAAGGTACTTTTATGTTTATGTGAATATTTTAAAAATAAATTTTGAGAGGCCTGGCGTGGTAGCTCACACCTGTAATCCTAGCACTTTGGGAAGCTGAAGTGGGAGGAATGCTTGAGCCCAGGAGTTCAAGACCAGCCTGGGCAACATAGACCCCATTTCTACAAAAAATTTTAAAAATTAGCCAGGTGTGGTGGCATGCGCCTGAAGTCCCAGCTACTTGGGAGGCTGAGGTAGGAGGATCGCTTAAGCCTGGGAGACCTAGGTTGCATTTCAGCCTGGGTGATAGAGCAAGACCCTGTCTCAAAAAAAAATAAAAATAAAAATAGAACATAAATTTTGAGGAAGGCAGTCTGGTGGTTAAAAATTGTAATCTATGAAGTTGTATTTCTGGACTTGGATTTTGGGGCAGAGAAATTGCTGTGCCTCAGTTTCTTCCTCTTTCAAATGGAGATTGTCTTGGATAATTGATAGAAAATGTTTAACCACATGTGTAGAATAGAGTGATGAATAGCTAATAGCTACTGTACCATTACTATGAGGAATGATGAGATCACAGTCCATCCTTATAGCAACCTGTGGAACAGAAACTACTGCTCTTCCCATTTCACAGAGGGTAAAGCTGTGTCAGGCACACAACGGTTACTGAATGGCAAGAAGGCGAAAGGACTCTTGGTTTTACCCAGGGATATTATACATTTGTTCAGTAGTGCCAGGAGTTTCTGGGGGTGTCCTTCTTATACAGTTTCCTGGAGACCTCGTGATTGGATGGCATGGTGACATCTTTGCCACCTTGTCACCATGCCTCTTACTCTCCCCAGCCTAATGGAGTTGGGTGAGAAGGATATCCAGTGGGTCAGCTTCTATAAAATGTCAGCATTATTCCCTCCGTGTGTCCAGAGAATTTGTGCCCTTGAAATGTCAGGGACACTTATGGAGATCAGGGGTCTGTGCAGAAGAGACAATGCGTATTTATTTTCTGCTTCATTCTTGTTCTTCTTATCCTGGCTAACCCCGTGACAGGCATTTACCAGGGAGGTTAATACAGATGAGTTTGAGGCTCTCTTATAAGCGAGACCCAACAAGGTAGGGTACACATAGGGAGAGGGGAACATGTTGGTATAGAATCAGCAGTGTGGGACAGTCTCTGGCCTTGGAGGTAATTTCTATAAAATCCCCAGAGGGGCGCCAGTGTCAGTTCCATCTGCGTGAGATTCATGTCTAAATAATGCTTCCCAGTTTGTTTTCCTCTATTAAGATTGGGGTTTTAATGAGAGGGGGACATGTGCTTAGCTCATGAGCACATTAGTCACAATGCTATATAGGCTCTCAGCTTTGGATGCTCATTCCAAGAAGCCAACCCATAAATATTTTGTTTTTCATTATGAAAGTAATACATACTCATTATAGAAAATGTCTAAAATATAGGAAATTTGAAAGAAACAGTAAAACATTTTAATCGTATGATTGCATTGGTACCACAACCACCTCTATGGTTCAAGATGGAGTATGAATTATTTAAAAAATATGTTTTCCTTTATGCATGGCTAAATATTTAAAGAGAACCTTTTGTGATATGCACTCAGCACTGAGCTGAACACTGTGGGGTTTACAGAGGAATTTTAATTGGGCCCTGCTCTCAAGATATTCACAATATAAATGGGGAGATCAGGTAAACTCAGGAAAACACGTTGATTAAGGGTGGCACTCATGGGCAGGGAGGTTGGAGGTAGAGATGAGCCTTGAAGGAGAACAGTTTCCCCTCTTCTTCGTGTTGCCCACTCATGCCACTTGCTCTATAGCACATCATAGCACAGAGTACATGGGAAGCTGCAGAAATGCTTTCTGCTGCTGCTGCTTACTTTTGCAGGCCATGCTGCTCGTGATTGTGAGGCTTTTCCTGGTGGAGAGATAGTGTGCTTTTCCCATCATGATGTTTTTACCTTGGTGGAAGCTTGAACAAGCTTTAACTCTTTATGATTATACCATCCTTTATTTGGTTAATGATGTAGAAATCTCTATTTAGGTCACCTCTTTGAAGAACTTAATCCTACCATCCATCACTCTATCCATCCACCCATCCACTCATCCACCTATCCACCCATCCATCCATCCACCCACCCATCCATCCATCCATCCATTTATCCATCTGCCCATCTACTCACCCACCTATCCATATACCCTACCACTTATTTATCTATCAATCCATGCATTCATCCACCCATGCACTCACTTCTCTGTCTACACTAACATCCATCCATCCATTATTCCACCTACCCAACCAACTATTTATCCATTAATCCTCCATCCTATCATAGTCAAACATCCTATCCATTCAACTATCCACCTTTCCAGTGGAAGTTATTGAGCATTTACTATATGCCAGGCATTATAGCATATTCTAGGAACACAGTGATGAACAAAACCAGTTTGTTGTCTTATTAATTTTGGTTCTCTTCTGGATTTCTATAAGCTTCTTTATGAAAGCTCTGATCATACTAGGCTTCAGCTGTCTTTTTACTTGTTTCCCTTGCTTGATTATTCTGGAAGGTGGGTGGATATGGCTTCTTCTTCATTTCATTATCCCTTGCATCTTGTACAAAGTAGTGTGCTCAATGAGTGTGTGAATGGATGGATGGAAGGATGGATGGATGGATGATAGATGAATAAGTGGTTGGTCTCTATCTTTAGTCATCCACTTGTGGAATATTTTCCACAACTTCATTAACTTAATGGACATTATTCTATTATTCAGATAGTCAAAAGATAAGACATCTTAGCCTAAAATAATCCATTCTAATCAGTCAAACAGTTTTAATCAAACCAGCAAATAATTTTTTTGAGATGTTTACCAAATCAAAGGATTTGATATCTATCTTATCTTGTGGAGACATCTTCTGAACAGTTTAGTAGTCTTGAATTATTGCTAGTTTACTTATTTGTTAATTCCACCAACAGCCAATGATTATATACTCTGTACAACCCAATAAAGTTGGCCAGTAGGATGACTCTTTTTACCTGGTTATTGTATTAGGTTCATTAAGCAATCCATGAGCTTGTATCAACATGTATGGGAATCTGCTTGTAGGGAACTCTTCCAGAGGGTGTGAAGGACTCACAGATGACTGAAACAGCTCCCTTGCCCTTAACGATTATGAAATTTACTTGGAAAAGGGAAGATATGAATGCACTTATAGAGACAACTAAACAGTACAAGGCAAGCAATCTTAGAAGAGTGAGCAGTCAAGAACTTTAGACAGTTGGAGGTGGTCAGGACAGGCTGCCTGGAGGAAGCATTATTTAAAACTCAGACTTAAAGCATAGTTTCTTGGTCCAAGGTTGAAGTTCAGGGGCTCCGTGAATATTGTGAAATTGCATGCCAAGAGCCAAGAAAGTGGAGGAGAGCCACTCTCACTCTTGCCTTACACTCATTTGGTCTTTTATCCTGGTCTCCCTGACTCCGTTAAACAGCAGACGAGTGGCAAATGCGCTTCGACTGTGCTCAGATGGAGAACGAGTTCCTCAGAAAGCGTCTGCAGCAATGCGAGGAGAGGCTGGACTCGGAACTGACAGCCAGGAAAGAGCTGGAGCAAAAGGTAAGATGTGGGGATAGTCTGGGCCACAGAAGTGTTAGAGAGCGGGCAGGCTCTCACCTCCACTGTGGGTGATCGAGGTATTAGCTGAGCCTGGGGAGGAAGGAAGAGGACACAAGCCACTTCAGGTTTTTCCATCTCCACTGTTATTACAAATGCTGGTCACTGTGAGACATGAAAAATATTTTGTCTGTACATGTGGATCTTCTATCCAGAGACTGCTCTGTGGTGTAAAGAACATGGACATTAACTCAGGATATCTGAGTTCCAGTTCCATTTCTATGTGAACCCTGTGGAAGTCACTTTAACTCATGTTTCTTATCTATTACATAATTATCAGTGGTCTTAAAACCGTCGCATTTCCCCGTTGCCTCTGTTCTGATCTGCTACCTGCATCTCTCATCCAGACCAAAGCAACAGCCTCCTAGCTGTCCTCCTTGCCTCTGGCCTCTCCTCTCAACCACCTGCCCCAGTGCAGCCAAGGAATGTTTCAGAGTCTCTTTCAGATCGTTCTATGATCATAAAGTATGCTGACTCTCATGGTGGATTTTTTTCCTTGCGTGTTTTGTAAATTTTGTTTTTGAGCTCATCTTCAACAGGTTTCTCTTCTCCTCCCCCAGTAGTCCCAGGTGTTCTGCATTGTGGAATGTTTTTTTTTTCTTTCACAGTGAATTTTTTTGTGTGTATTTATCTATTTTTTATTGTGAGTTAATCTTCAGCAGGAGATTTAATTTTTTTTAACATTCTGTTGATTTCGATGGGAGCCCTTTGATAACAGGGTCGTGGGTGTATTCTGCTAGAAGAAACCCTTTTGCACTTTCTTTGGCAGCAGTCCCTGAGATAATGCTAAATTCTTGGTCTCAGATTTTTTGCAGCATGTAAAAATTGTCGATTGGATCTCTAAACCCACATGAGGCTTAGACCTGGGGTTTAAAATTCTTATGAGAGTACTTCTTCCCCCACCTAGATCCAGGGTGAAAGCAAGCTTTCTTACCCCCTTCCAGGCCAGCAGGTGGAGCTTTTATTTTCTCACTGAGGTGCATGCAGTTCTTTGAGGGGTTTGTCAATGCAACGGTCTTCATTCCAACTCTTCACCTTCCATGAACCCAGAGCCTTGTCTCCTGTCTCTGTCTGGGCATTGAAACACAAACCTCTATCCTAAAGGACACTTCTGGATCTATCAACTGCTCTTCCCCCTCATCCTGGCCGCCATAATATTAGTATGTACCATTATTGTTAGGGCTTTGTGTCCTCTGCATTTCTGATATCCTGAAATTTCCTTCTTTCTTGAAGGTGACATTAAAAATCTAATGCAATCTTATCTATATATAATATAATCTTATCTAGCCTTTCTAGATGAATGTACAGTTTGGTCTCTTTGCTTGTCTTCTGTGGCCTCCAACTATCCCTCATCTACATTCTAACCAGTTCACACTCTAACAAATGGTGTGCTAGTAAATGGCTCCCTGGAAAAAAGAAAAAGCCCTGATTTGTAGCACTTGCCAATTTCCCTGGTGTAAATACTCCCACTGTGGCCAATTTCAAACTACCATTGTGATGTCACTAACATGGAATTTGAAAGGGATGCACAGAATTAGCTCTGTGCATCTCTTTCAAGTCGGTAACAGCCGACTCCAGCACACCACTGATTCCAGCCACACTCAGTTTTTTTTTTTTTTCTCCTTCCAAAAATGCCTGATTCTTTCTCACCTCTGGGACTTTGCATATGCTATTTCTTCTTCCCCGAGCAATCTTTCTTTTTCTCTCCTGCCTAGATATCTCCAACTATTCTTAAGATCTTAGCTTAAATGTCACTCTCTCCAGAAAGTCTTTGCTGACGCAGATTGGGTTGGGAGTCCCTGAGTTGTCTTCCAAAACACAGGCCTCATCATGCTGTATTGTAATTACCTACTCACTTCAGTCTCTCCCATTCGATATAGGAGCCATAGGGTGGAGGTTATGTTTGTGTATCTAGTCTATTCTCAGCGTGAGCAAAAAGTATCATGTGATTGCCTTGCAGAGGTGGGCCTGGGTGAGATCACATGGGATTTTATAAACAATGGAAGTGACTCTTGATGTCCTCTATGCTGGTGGTGATGATTTTAGTGGTCGCTTTCAAGATGAACATTGCATCGTGGTCCTCAAGAGACATCTTGAACCATAGATAAACACAGATGGACAACTGCAGGAAAGCAGCCCAGTTCTTTAATAACAAATTATAAAGTTGAGTCAGTTTCCCTAAGGAAGGGGGATATTTATGCTACGTTAAAAAGTAATAAAACTGCAACCTTTTCTGAGCAGCAGAATGTAAGAAAACATCCCATTTGCCTTCAAATACTGAATTTAGAATTACAGGCTTCATTAACTCAGAGTTTTGCTTATTTAAAGCAATTCTTTAATGAGGCCATTTCTTCAAAGCCAGTGCACTGACTTGCGTGCTCTTTCCCAGATCTAAACTAGGACATTTGGGAGAGTGTTTCCTGTAGGAAGATGCAAGAGTCTTGATTTTGTTTGTTTAAGGCTGTGTGCATTCTGGTATTGATTCAGTCCATGCAAAGTGCCATTTGCTGCTTTAACCTTTAAGGCTTGTCACTTGGGATTCCGGGTCAGATTTTCTAGGTGTGTCATTTTGGCTGCTCTGTGGCTAATCCTCACATATCCCTTCTGATCATGTCGGCTGGTGGGGATATGAGTTATCTGGTGGCTCAGGGGGTCATCAAGTTGAGGCAGGGTAGGTAAAGTCTGTGGGTGCATTGGCTGGAGGTTTATTGAGCGAAAGTAAAATCAACCTTAAGAGATTGATGGAATTATCCCCACTTTATCTCTGAGCAAACTGAGGCTCAGAAAAGTAGCTTCCTGGAGGTGACCCAGGAGGAAGGTGGTCAAGACAGGGTCTCCCCATTCCAGCATCTGCTGTTTTCTCATTACACACCTTGGAAATAGCAACTCCTTGAAATACAAAGTAAAAAGCTCGTTCCATGCCCACAGAGCCGGGTAATTCATTCTATTACTCTTACAGCTCGGGGAGCTGCAAAGTGCTTATGACGGGGCCAAGAAGATGGCTCACCAACTGAAGAGGAAGTGCCACCATCTTACCTGTGACCTTGAGGACACCCGCGTCCTGCTAGAGAACCAACAAAGTCGAAACCATGAGCTGGAGAAGAAGCAGAAGAAGTGAGTTGCGTCTCTCACCATCAGCTGGGCTGCCAGGGTGGGCTACATTGGAGCTGGGGTTTTCTGGGGTATCCAGGTTCTCCTTCTAACTCCCTCACTTCAACTCCCCTGTTTTGCTCTAATCTTCCTCCCTGTCCCCTCACACCTTATTCCTGTATGGTTCTCCTAAGAATCCAGCAAGAAATTATTCTTTTCTCTTGGCCAGCCTCAACTATGTGGCCAATTGACCTTGTGACCTTGGGGAACTTCCTTTGCCTTTCTGGGCCTTAACATCCCCATTTGTCGAGTGAAGGGTTTGTTGCAGACGGTCAAGACAGCATGGTGATGAGGAGCCCAGGCATTGATATTAAAGTCATCTCATTCAAGTCCTGAAGGTGCCTCTTTCTAGATGTGTGACCTTGATTGAGCAGGTCATTCAGCCCTTCCCAGCCGGATTCCTTATCCGTAGGTTGGTGATAAGATCGCCCCCTTGTGCTGAGGACTAAATGATGCAGTCAGTACATCTAACTGGACTGATCCTGGTTCCTCTTCCCGTTGGTGAAAATTGGGCTAGAGAATAAGGAGGAGGCCAAAATATGGCCTTCTCATTTAGGACTTGGACTCTCAGATCATGTGAGCCATTCTGGCAGAGACTGGGCCTTGTGCACCAGCAAGATGCTAATCTTGAGTCTGCACAGTGTGGTTCCCATGTTTGCATTCCCTTTGGGTTGCTGTTACAGTGAGGCGATGGTGGAGCCTGGATTTGTACCCAGATTTGCACACTCATAGGCTTCTTCATGCAAAACCTCAGAACCTGTGATGCTTGTACACCTTGGCTGTGTCTAAAGTTCTCCAGCACACTCGGTGAGGGGAAAGGTATACAGGGGTCCTGTTTTGAGCCAGCCAAGTCCTAATGGAGATGTCATACTAGGCAATTAAGTGGGAAGCAGCCTCTTTTAGAAGGCCCGTGATAAAATACAGAAAAATGTTCCTGTGTGAGCCAAGATGTGAATTTGTGGAAACTGCCTCCTTTCCAAGAAGTAGGAAGCAGAATTATATTTCCATGGAGGTGGCATAGATTTTGAACTTGACCTGCATTAAATATTATTTCTCTTATTTATCCTTCAGCTTTCCTTAGCTGGCTTCTTCATCTGAAAAAGGTCTTTGGGGGATTGTTAGCATGCTCTCCATCCCCAAAATAAGAAAGGTTTATTTTTTGTTTATTGATATCTCACTCTGTTCCCCTTTCCACCTCCCCATGGGTGCTCTGGCTGAACCTTACCCCTGCAGTGGGGAAAATGGCTTGGCTCCATCTTGGCCACCTGCTGTGTGTCCTTGGCAAACAACACCACCTCTCTGGGCCAGAGAGTGACTGATGGTTCAGATGAGTCCTTGGACTTAACAGGTCATCTGATCTTGAAGAATGGCTCTGACATATACCCCTGTCTGTGAAACAAGATGTTTGGACTCCACATCATTCCCCAAGTTTCTCCCAGCTGTGACCCTCTTGGCCCCCAACTATGGGTTCTACTCCTGTTCTGAGAGGCCTGAGGGTTTCAACTCTCTGATGAGTAAGGGGCCAGCCTCTGGAGTTTGTGCAGCCAGAAAATTCCGTCTGTCTGGTCTTTCCTTTTCCCTTTGGACAGAATCCCTCATTCCAGGGACTTATGAATCTCCCCAGGATACCCCCCAAGCAGAGTTCCTATTTCTTCATATTTGCACGCCCTCCTCTCAAAACTGAGCTTTCTTTTGATGCCCTCTGCTCTGTTACCATCTCTAGGCAGAAGCTAATTTATGTTTTGTTGCCAATTGCAGATAGCAGGCACTGCCTTTCCAGGTAGATTAGCATTTTATGTCTCAGTCTAACTGTGGAAGTTCAGGCAGAATGACTATGGTGAAGGGAAAATTTAGAAGTCAGTAATAGTTCCTTGCATCTCTCAATGCTTAATTGAAATGTAGATGCAGCTGCCTCCTGAGTTTGCTGGGCCCAGGACAGAGTGATGCCTCCACATTCGTAGAGTTCTCTGTTTCCTGCTTTGGCTTCTGAGCTCAGAGTGGCCTGGGATGGTTTCATTTTGGTTGGATTGTTTGTGGCATGATTACCCTATGGGTCACAAAGCTTGGTTCTGAGGGCTGATGAAATTCCGGGTAAGCCCCGTGCTAGACTCACTGATTCCCACACTGAAGTGTGGCTGGGACCCAAGGCCCTTTCTTAGCAGATTGAAGGTTGTGTGCAAACCTATCTGGCCTCAGGCAATTGGCTGGTCAGTGTGGGCTGTTTGCTAGGAGTTGGTGTTTGTAGTAGCTATTCTTTGGCATCAAGTGGCCTGTTAAGTCACGGACTCCTCTGCACCATCAGTTACTGTCTGGTCCCCACTGTCTTACCTCACCTGTCCCAGGAATGAACAGTTAGATGGGGGAGTAGCTAAGACACTAGGGAAGCTGAGCCCAAGTCCACTTCTACCACTTTGGAATTTGGGGCTGAATCACTCCTCCTCTCTGAGTGATTTCAGTTTCCTCTTCAGTGAATGGATCGAATAATATGTTTCTTGCTGAATTGTTGTAAGGACGACATGGATCCCAGCCCGGGACCTAGCACATTGGGACTGCTGGATCATCACCCTCATCACAATGCTTCCATTCAGAGGCAGCAAATAGTGCCCCTTGAATGATGTCACCAACAGCCAATCAGAAAGCTCCTGAGCTGTTCTAACAGGAGGGCTCCATTATGATTGGGTCTCTCAGGAGTCTGAGACTTTGAATGATAGTCTAGTATTAAGGAACACTGGATAATCTTATAACAAGGGAGACTTCCTTGTCACCAAAGGCCAAACCCCATGCCTACTTCTGCCATATCAAGATCTCTGGAACAATGGGACTTCCTGTTTGGGCCAAGGGCAAGTGACTCAAAGTCACACCTTACTGAGGCTTGGCAAAGGCTTCTCTATTGGTTTCCTCACCTGTGATACTGCGAGGAGGCTGAGACAACTGAACAGAGTGACGTAACATCCAGGAAGGGCTTCTCACCCAGTGGTCGTCACAGAAGGGCGGGACGGCCCCTAACAAGGCAGTAATTCCCTGGATGACTTTCAGGAGGACTGACTAGTCTTTGTGTTTTCTGCTTGAGAAACAAATGAGGACAGGAATGTATATATGTCCATCATTTTATTGATAATCAGCATGCTTTAGTATGGCATATGAGAGTATAAGCCAGACAATATGTTAAAATATGAAATGTAGAATATCCTCATTCTACTTACATCCATTCATTTGTTCATTGGTCAGGAAATATTGGATGTCAAATGGGGCCTGGTAGATTTAAGGGGTCTTGACATATGCTGGCAGACCAGATAGATCAGGTTTTTGGGTTGGTTTTTTTTTTTTTTTGAGACAAGGTCTTGCTCTGTCACCCAGGCTGGAGTGCAGTGGCACAATCATGGCTCACTGCAGCCTTGACCTCCTGGGCTCAAGCGATCCTCCCACCTCAGCCTCCAGAGTAGCTGGGATTACAAGTGCATGCCACGATGCCCAGCTAATTTTAAATTTTAAATTTTTAAAATTTAAAAATTTTAAAAATAGAGATGGGGTCTCGCTTTGTTGACCAGGCTGGTCTTTAACTCCTGGCCCCAAGTGATCCTCCTTCCTCAGCCTCTCAAAGTGTTGGGATTACGGGTGTGAGCCACCATGCCTGGCCACCTTTAAAATATATCCTTTATTCTATATCTGTATATAGTTTTATTCTATTTTTATTTTTGTCCATATATTTTTATTAGATTTTAGGGTTAGCATTTAGATTAGCATTTTAGTAGGGAGATGATGGGGGCAGCAGAAGTCTCGGTCTAACAGTGGAAATTCAGGCAGAATGACTATGGTGAGGGAGAAATCTAGAATAATAAGTATCGAATATTTTTGTGGCAAGTCTATCTAAACCCTAAAAATTGCTCTGTGGTTTTTCAGATTCCCACCGTATATCCACAGCCTTATGTAAAAGCATTGAGAAAACTTCCAACTTCTCATTCTTTCTCTCTCTCTCTCTCTTCTTCCTTTTGCTCCCTTTCTCATGGTTCTTGGGAAACTAGTGGCCTCTCTGCAGCCCCTCCCTGCCCCTGCCTCAATCACTCCCCTGCCCTCCTGCCTACGGGGCCCTGACATGTGCTCTGCTTTGCACAGGTTTGACCTCCAGCTGGCCCAGGCCCTAGGTGAGTCTGTGTTTGAGAAGGGTCTCCGTGAGAAAGTGACCCAGGAGAACACCAGTGTCCGGTGGGAGCTAGGCCAGCTTCAGCAGCAGTTGAAGGTAAGGGATGGGGGGCACAGAGCTATCTTGGCTCTTGGTGGCTAAATCTCAGGAAACTGCACCGTGCATCTGCTGCAAATGGTGATAGAGAGAAAACTTCACAAGGGTATCCTGGTCTGTCAAGCAGCTGGGTCCCAGTGTGTCTTAATAAAATAGCAAACAGTGGCTGGCAAATTGATAATCAGACTTTGTTTGAGCAAGATTGATGTCTTGATCTTGCTTCAGTTACCTGCACAGGTTCTGAGGTGCTTACCTGGGAGGTATAACAGGCTCAGCAGAGAATGAGCTAGCTATAACCTTGTCCAGGAGCAACGCCCTGGTCCATGCAGGCTCCAATGCAGAGAGATTTTACTAAAATACAACACGGGTGCCTCACTCAGCTGCTCCTCATCCTTTTGTGGTTCTCTACTACTCGCAGGAGAACCTCTGAGCGCTTTAGCTTGGCATTCAACTCCTTCGTGATCTAGCCCAAAGTTATTTGATCCTGGAGCTGACTTTGTAACCTGGAAGAGTCATTTCTGAGCACTTTGTCTCCCTGCTCCAACATCTCAATCCCAGCCTCAGACGGCACACAGGGAAGCTTTAGCTATGTGCCTCCACTTCCCTTACAAATGGGGTCAACCCTACCTGTAGGTGCTCTGAGATCGAACTCTAGGGACAATTTACTCCAATCCTACCTCCCACCCCCAACTCCATGCCCACCCCCAACTCCATGCTCATGAGCTATACCAAGAGCAGCCCTTGCTGGTGTCCCACAGGGGGCGCTGTGAGGGACGGTGCAGTCCAGGTGGAGACGGCAGGCATTGGAAAGTGGAAAGCGCCGCTCCAGCCGCAGTTGGTTGTAGAGGTATCCCTGGGGGAGGAGGGAGGCATACTCATGTGACTCCAGATCTCTGTCCTCTGTCTCTGTAGCAAAAGGAGCAGGAAGCCTCACAGCTGAAGCAGCAGGTGGAGATGCTACAGGACCATAAACGGGAGCTGCTGGGGTCACCCTCTCTGGGGGAAAATTGCGTTGCTGGCTTGAAGGAGAGGCTGTGGAAGTTGGAATCCAGCGCCCTTGAGCAACAGAAAATCCAGAGCCAGCAGGAAAACACCATCAAGCAGCTGGAGCAGGTAGGAAAGCCCTGTCTCAGGGCAACACCCTGTCCCATGTCTCCAATGCAGAGTGATGTTATTAAAATACAACGTGGGTGCCTCACTTGGCTGCTCCTCGTCCTTCAATGGCTCCCTATTATCCCAGGGAAACTTTAAGCTCCTAAGTCTGACATTCAGATCCTTCCTGATCCAGCTTTCTCCTGCAAGGTTCAGTGTCACCTCCTCAGAGAAGCCTGCCTTAATCACCTTGTAAATAGCTCCCACTATGTGGCATTAATTTCCCATCTCCTTAGCTGGGTTGCTTTTCTGTTTGGTACCCGCCATCATATTAGATAGTATTTTTTAAAAATTTGCTTTATGCCTTTCTCTCTCATTAACATATAAGCTTCATGAAGTCAGATTGTTTTTCTGTTTCTCTTGCTTCTTAGTGCAATCCTAGAGCCTAGAATGAAGCCAGGTACATAACTGATGCTCAATAAATAGCTGTTGACCAAATATCTAACTTTCATTGAGTACTGTCTGTGTACTAACCTCAGCCCTAAGCTCTCCCCACACATCTCATGAATCTCCACAAGAACCTTATGTAGGGAGATCTTAGTATTATCCCCACTTTACAGATGTGGAAGTTGAGACTCAGAGACATGGAGAAAGTATCAGGGATGGGATTTGGAACCTATGTCATCTGACCCCACACTGCCTTGAATGTCTACTATGTGCTAGGCATTGTGCATGGCTTTGAGGCAGATTGAAGTGCTACTCTTTGGGAAGAATAAAATAACAAAGGGAATAAGACAAAAATATCCAATACTCTTATACCAGCACCCTCTGCAAAGTACCAGATGAATATTTTATTTGTCTGCTTGCTTATTTATGTACTTACTTGTTTACCTCGTTCTATAAATAATTTGAGGCAGCTTACAAGATACATGTATAATAGAATACAAAAATTATAAATAAAACAATTCAAACCAGAAAAGTACAAAATAAAATAGACACTAAGGAGGGGGGGTGGGGGCAGTGAATTAATATGCAGATAAAGCAAAACATATGGTCTTACACACATAATAATTTTAGCTCTAAAATTCCTGGTGGCCAGAAAGAAAAAGGAAATGTGAGTTACATGCCTGAGATTAAAAAAAAAAACCAACAAAACACTTTTTCTAGGGGAAGTAAGGCTTCTTCTGATGCTTGGCTCTAAATGAATTTCTCTTGTGGGATTTTGTAAAAGGCAATTATTTTAAAGTGTTTTTTAAAAAAATGCTGGGGCCTCCCTTATGTGAGAAAATGTGACCAGGTGTCATGAATGTGTAAAGCAGATGAACTCTGAGCAGCTCTGTTAAACTGAAGTGGGGATGGGTGGGACAGGGCTTGGGGGAACCAGGGGTCAGCTCTGCTTCTTGCTAACCACTACTCCATCAAGATGGAGCCTGGTGAGTATCAAGACATGTGGGTGGTGGTGGGTGTGGGGGAACAAGATCCAGAAAGTCTTGGATGCTCACTAAGGAGCGATAAGGAAGATAAGTCTTTTACTCAGTCAGCCTGTATTAAGTTCTTCCTCTGCATCATGCACTCTGTGGATGCTAAGGGTGCAATTGCAAATAAGACAGACACAATCTCTGCCCTCCCAAAGTTTATAGTCATGTTTAGTGTTAGGGGAATGTTGAACTTGAAGATCTGGTCATGACAGCAGGGTTGGGGGAGAGATCGGGGAAAGCTTCCTGGAGGAAGTGATGTTTACTGAAGAGGGAAGCTGGAGGATGAATCAGAATTAGCTGAATGAGAGAGTTCTAGGCAGGGGACCAGCCTGTGCAAAAGCCTGAAGACAGGATAGTCGTAGGATATTCAAGGAGCTGTAATACGGGGTCTTTGAGACAGCTTGTTGCCTGTATGACCTTAGGCAAGCTCCTGTTTTCTCCAGACATCAGTCTCCTTATCTGTACAATCAAATATGGAGCCTTATCTCTCCCCTAGCTTCCTGCCAACCACAGCTATGAATCAGTGAAGGTTTGTGAAGAAGGTGGAATATCTGTGTAGGTCTTTAAAGGGCATGGATGACGGTGCAGTGCCATGTAGCAACCCAGTGTTCCTTGTGTTCCTTAAATGAGCAGGATCTTCACAGAGCCAAGAATAAAACAAGCCCTCTTGAAAACTGTGTTAACTCTTTAAGATACCACTGGGGGACCACTTGGTGCTTGGAAGCAAAAATGTATTACCATGGCCTCGGGGACCCAAAACTTAATGCAGCTGCCTGAATTTCCATGCTCAGTTCACCCAGGAGGTGAGGCTGACTCAACACTTTTATCTGTCTTCAGCTTCACCCATAACCTCAGGCTGCATTGTGCCCTTGTAGACATCCAGTAGATATTTATTGATTATAATACAACACTTTTTCCAGGGAATTTTATGTTAACTCGTATAAGTTTGACATAAATGGTATTGCAGATGTCAAGAATGTCCAAGAGGCTAGAAAAAATGAAAAAGAAATATTATAGTTACTTGCTCAGGCTCCTTGCTTTTGGATTATCTTCCCATAACCCCTGTCATTTTAAAGGAAAAAAAGGCAAGAAGTTGACATTTAAAGTGAGCCTACTTTATGCCAGGAACTGTAACAGGGCCTCTGACGTACACTATCCTTTTTGCTCCTCACCACGGCATGGCAGGGAATATTATCAACGTTTTAAAAGACCCAGATTGTTTTTTCTGAACTTAATTTCCATGTTGGGGACAGCACTTGTGAAGTTCCAAAAGCTTGATGAGAGGTGCTGGGACAGTAGAGTAAATGATCAGAAAGTTATCATTTCTACAATGTAACCCATTGTATTAGTCTGTTTTCACACTGCTGTAAAGAACTGCCTGAGACTGGGTAATTTATGCAAAAAAGAGGTTTAATTGACTCACAGTTCCACATGGCTGGGGAGGCCTCAGGAAACTTACAGTCATGGTGGAAGGGGAAGCAGACAAGTCTTACATGGTGGCTGGCAAGAGAGAGTGTGTGGAGCAGGAGCAGTCAAACACTTATAAAACCATCATATCTTAAGAAAACTCATTCACTATCATGAGAAAAGCACAAGGGAAACCACCCCCTGTCATCCAGTCACCTCCCACCAGGTCCTTCCCTTGACCTGTGGGGATTATGGGAATTAAAATTCAAAATGAGATTTGGGTGGGGACACAGAGCCTAACCATATCACCCATCTACGCTATTGAGTTCCAAATGCTTTTTCATGATCCAGTAACATTAAAGAGTATAGATAGATAAAGGAAAGCTTCAAAGCTTTCTTGGGCCCTGTACCCTGGGGATTCTAATCCAGTAGGTCTAGGGTGAAGCTCTGCAATTTTGTATGTTTTAAAAATGCGTTTGTAATTCTAATGTGCCACAAAATTTGAGAAGCCAGGGCTTGGGCCAATCTGTAAATCATGCAGATCAGGAAAGTGAAGTCTTGAACTAGACCTAGAACTCATGACTTTTTTGCCTTCCACTCTAGAACCCTTTATACAACATCACACAGTTCCAGTGTTATGCACGGCTCTATGCCTGTTGCATGTGTTTTGGAGGTTCTTGTTTAAAAGACCCAGCTCATTCATGGGATCACAGCTCTTAATTATGTCAGGTTGCCGGGGAGGGAGGGGATAGTCTTTTCTGTTTTTGAAATAATGGGGAAAGAGAAAGTAATATTTATGTATCAGATACTGTGCTAGGTGCTTTATATCATCTCATTTAATTCTCATAGTAGCATTCTAAGACGGTTGTTTTCTACAGAGAAAGGGGACTGACCTAGAGGTAAAGTGAATTTTCTAAGATAACATTTTGGGCAAGTCATCTTCTTTTCCAGGCTTTCATGTCTTCATACACTTTTGTCCTACCATTCATCTACCTATCCACCCACCCAGAAAACCGTCGCTGATGCCTGCTCCAGGAATGAGAAATATGTTTCATCTGAAGAGTGTTGAGAAGGGGGCCGGGCACGGTGGCTCACACCTATAATCCCAGCACTTTGGGAGGCTGAGGCGGGTGGATCACCTGAGGTCAGGAGTTTGAGATCATCTTGATCAACATGGAGAAACCCCATTTCTACTAAAATACAAAAATTAGCCAGGTGTGGTGGCACATGCCTGTAATCCCAGCTACTTGGGAGGCTGAGGCAGGAGAATCACTTGAAGCCAGGAGGTAGAGGTTGCGGTGAGCCGAGGTTGCGCCATGGCACTCCAGCCTAGGCAACAAGAGGGAAACTCCATCGCAAAAAAAAAAAAAAAAAAAAGAGAGTTGAGAAGGATTCTGAGGCTGCATCTAAACTCAGTGGGAAAGTGTGATTGATGAGTGATGTCTGTTATAAGCACAAGAATGGATAAAGGCAATATTTAATCTATTTACCCACTGTTTGTGATCTTCCAGAATGCCTAGGGCAATAACTTGACTCTCATTTATGTATTCCAAAAATGAAAAATGCAATTGGAATGCCAAGGATGACATAGAGGGCTTGGAGAGTTAGAGTGGGTCACCCTCACGTGCTGTCCTTGCTGCCCCCGCAGCTCCGCCAGCGGTTTGAGCTGGAGATCGAGCGGATGAAGCAGATGCACCAGAAGGACCGTGAGGACCAGGAGGAGGAACTGGAGGATGTCCGTCAGTCCTGCCAGAAGCGGGTATGTGAGCAGTGAACACAGCTGTGCCCTTGGATCCTGGCAGGTCTGGTATGGATTCCCTCTTCCTTAGAGTGAGGAGGAGGACAGGGTCTGGGATCTGGGGACAAGCTCTTTCTGCAACCATCTGAGACCTTAGCTTCGAGGTGCCTTCAAAGGTGTAGGAGTGGAAATGCCCATCTTAAATATGATCTTGGAACTTCCAGAAGCCTCTGGAACTGTCCAGCATAATGGCTCAGAGATTTCTACTAAGTCCCCGTAATGCCATGTGACTGATGCCAAGGACTTGTAAATTTCAATAATAGAATCAATTCTTTCTTACTATTTTCCTTACAAGTCAAATCATTTCTTAACATTTTATCCAAAGTCTTTGTACCCATTCCAAACAGTGTGTAAGAAAGCAATAACCCCTTGACATGTTATCACCTAGGAGACGTCATTATTACTATTTTAAGTGTTCTTTATAGCTCTCTTTCACTCTCTATACACACATGCAGATTTGCAGAGATATCATTTTCACTAAATGAGGCCATGCGGTTCTGAAACTTGTTGTCTCCGCAGTTTGTCATGGCCTCTTTTCATGTCTGTAAATACAGATCTAACTTATATGTTTAATGGCTTAACAGTTTTTCACCCAAAGCATATCCTCTAACTTATACAGTAAATCCCCTATCACTGGACATTAGGTTGTTTCCAGTTTTCTGCCCTTATAACCAGTGCCGAGATAAACATTCTTAAAGCTGTATTGATGGATGTGAAGGTAGGATCTTCAAAGTGGAATTGCTGGAAAGCTTCGGGTTAAGCCTCGTTTAACAGGTTCTCACATGTACTCTGTAATGACCTTCCCTCCATTCTCGTCTCCTGAATCATACCTGTGTACAGAATACACTCAGCTTTGCCTTGCTTGATATATAGTTTTTGTTATTTCGTGTGTTTTTCAAGATTGGTTTTAGCTTTTCCACTCTTTATTCTAAAAACATATATAAAGAGAGTGCCCTGTATTTCTCTCCGTCCTAAACGTAATTTCTGAAACGAACTTGCTTTCTATAGAAGTGACCATCAATCAGTACTTTTTTCCCCCTCCATGGGTCAGGAGATGGAATCTCTCAGTCCCTGCCCATATTCCTTCAGGTGAAGGTTGCACACATTTCTGGTTTATTCTAAGAATGCCTCAAAGTATGGTGTGTGCCCTGAGCCAGGGCTCCAATGAGTTGGAGATGTGACCCAGACTCTCCTGAGGCTTTTCTCTGGATAGATTTATAAAAGGAGGGAGTGAAGTCAGAGAAAGGTGTTTTTCTCCTTATGACAAATACTGATATTGACTTCTCATTCTGGTGGCTGCTCTGTTCAGTCTATCTCTCACGTTGGCAGGAAATCAATAGTTAGTGACCTGGGTGGGAATGCTGGGGCTGTCTGGGGTGGCAGAAAGAGCTGGGGTCAGGAGACAGGACACTAACTCCTCTAAACAGCAACTAATTTCAGAGTATGCACTTCGGATTTTCCCTGAGTCTTAGTTTGCCCACCCGTGAAATAGGATCTCTGATGGCATGAAGTGGAAATGGAGGATGGATAATGTATACAAGAGAGGCTGGTGGGGGTGGTCTGCAAAGCACAGCCACAGTAGGGTATTTGCTCTAGTGGGGAATGTCTGTGTTTGCTGGGTAATTGCTGAGAAATCAGAGCAAGTTGCAAATTGCTCTATGAGCAAGTCGCTCATAGTCAGATGTCTTAGTTCAGGCTGCTGTAGCAGAATACTATTGTCTAGGTGGCTTAAACGATAACATTTATTTATCACAGTTCTGGAGGCTGGGAAATCTGAGATCAAGGTGCTGGCAGATTCAGTGTCTGGCGAGGGCTCTCTTCCTGGCTTGCAGACCACCACCTCCTGTTTGTACACTCATGTGGTGGAGAAAGAGAGCGGAGGACAGCTCTCTGGTGTCTCTTCAGGCACTCACCCCACCATGAAAGCTCCACCTTCATGGCCTCATCTAAACCTAATTACTTCCCTAAGGCCCCACCTCCATATACCACTGCACTGAGGGCTAGGGTTTCACCGTATGAATTTTGGAGGGACACATATAGTTTATAACACCAAAAAATCTCAAATGCAACTTCTTTACTGTATCATTGTGTATTTAATAAAGGAGGGGGATGCATTTTTGATATGTTGGTTATAATATGGTGCAGAGCCTTTAAAAATCAGAGTGCAAAGACTTGCAAGTATTCAGCAGTGGCCATGACTGCAGGAGAGAGGCATCTCTTCTGTTGGGGACCTGGGGGAGGGGGTTTCACAGTCAATGGCGAGGGGTTCCCCATCATTGACCAGCCCTCCCTACTGTTGTCCAGCTCCCAAGCTTTTAGGCTCTTAAATTCTCCCACAGAGACACTACCACCCAATCACTAGGGCAGCCTCATGGAACAAAGCCACAAGCTCTACATTCCTCCGCCTCCTGAGGGTCCTTGCCTTGTGGGATTTGTCCGGATGGAGTTCATTTACCCTGTGTATGTTTCCGTCCTGTGTATCCACAGCTTCGTCAGCTGGAAATGCAGCTGGAGCAAGAATATGAAGAGAAGCAGATGGTCCTTCATGAGAAGCAAGATTTGGAAGGCTTGATTGGAACCCTCTGTGACCAGGTAAGGGGGAGACATTGGCAGACATTCAGAGGAGTATCTCAGGGACCTATTTGAGAGATGGGCTCACAGGGAGAACAGCCTGAGAGATACCCTCTCCTCCATCAGCTCTGTTCCCACCATATTCACTGGCTCTTCAGAGGAGACCTTCAGGTGCCTGCAAACAGCAGGGTTTTTTTAAGAACCCATAGGGAATAAAGAGAGTGGGGCCAGCCAGGAGCAATGGATGAGGCTGTCTTTGCCTTCAGCAGCTGTTGGGATCAGAGTCCACCAGACAGTCCTTCCTTTAAGGGGATGTATGTGATTGGCCACTGCACACATGACTGCCCTCCTGAGAACATGACTTTTGCTAGAAGCAGTCAGTCTTGGAGCCAGGCAAATGTAGCTTTAAGCCCCAGAGGGACCACTTCTGTCTACGTGGCTTTGAGTGAGCTAGTTAACAGCTCTGAGCTTCTGGAGGGTGGAGCCTTATGGGGTTGTGGCTATCACTGTACACCAGGGTTCTCAACCGCCCTTCAGTGTACACCAGGGTCCTCAACTGCACCACTATGAACATTTGGAGCTGGGTCATTCCTCGTGGTAGAGGGCTGTCCTGTACATTGCGGGATATAACGCAGCATCCCTGACCTCTACCCACCACATTGCAGTAGCACACACCTCAGTTGTGATGACCAAAAATGTCTACAGACATTGCCCAATGTCCTTTGGGGAAAAAAAGTCAACTTCCCTCACTACTGAGAGCTGTTGCTGTACTAATGTAGCCAGCAGAGCTCAGAGCCAGCTTCCGATTTCAGAGTTGCAAGGAATGGCTCTTCCACCTCCCAGATACTCTATTCCCTTCCTGTGCTGCTGCTGCGTGAAATCCCAACACGGGAGAGGAATGCCTGTGGCTTCTGTGATTTATTTTAAAGTATCAAAGGAGTGTATTTTAATGTATTTGCTTAACATGGGCTCGATGTCTATTAATTAGTAATGGTCTTCTTATCAATATCCTTCCCTAAATTTATTAACTTTGTTCACAAAACAATGTGGGCCCACTTCAGGTGATCATCTTGGGCAGCCATGCCTTGGATGAAATAAATGCTTATTATGTATTAAAAAACAAGTTGATTTAATGAGTGAATTCCACAGCAGGGACGCACGCAGCAAGAGTAAGAGTTGGAAGCTGAGGGAGTCAATATAATCTTCCTTCTTCTCTGGGTTTTCTAATTTTCCAGCCAAGCAATTGGGACCATTGAATTCAGAGCCATTGAGGTGGCTTTTCTTCAGCATCAGGGCAAGAGAGCACAGCCCAGTACCAGATTCTAGAATGATAGAGGGGAATCACTGGGAGAAGGTTGCGTTCTATTCAGCATAGTCTGAGAAAACAGAATAGATAACCTAGTAAAGCAAGGTTTTTATACAAATTGCAAAAATAAATTTTACATGTAAAGAGAAGGTAAGGTTAAGTGAATAAAAAGCCAGCTTTGTGTTAGTCACCAAGCTGGATCCTTTTAATAAATTAGCACTTTTGATGATGTTAAATGTTTTTGTTATGACCTTTGCCAAACCCATGGAAAAGCAGAACAAATAATGTAATTGGTGTTTATGAACCAAGCACTCAGGGTTCACATAAATTAACATTTTGCCATTTCTTACTCAGATGTTTTTAAGGAAACAAAACGTTTTGAGAACTGTTGGTGGCCTCTTTATGTCGCTTCCTAATCTCAATCCTGGCTCTGCTTTCTCTTTCTTTCCTCCCTCCCCAGATGAAACCATTCCCCGGGGTTTGAAGTGTATAATTCCCCTGAATGTATATTTCAACTTCAGCCACGTGCAGCAGTATGATTCTGCACTTTACTTTGTCCCCCTCTGGTCCGCCTCTATATTGTGTTTTTGAGATTAGTCTATAATGATACATGCAGCTCTAATTAATTCATTTCATTTCTACACAGCATTCATTTTTAAAAATCTGCTTCTTCTATTGGTGGGTAGTTAGTTACTTCCACCCTAAAACCCCAAACTGCAATGCATAGTCTCATATCTGCCTCACTGTGCACATGGGCAAGAGTCTCTCCAGGGTATGTAGCTGGAAGAGGAATTGCTGGCTCCTGGGAATGTCCAATTTGGGAATTATTAAATATCGCTCAGATTGTTCCCCAAAGTGATTGCAGCAGTTTCCACCGTCACTAGCCGTGTCTGAGATTTTACTCCTTCATGTCCCGACCAACATGCGGCAGTGTCAGACATTTTTAAACATTTTTTCCAGGTATCAGGTGCTAAATGGTATTGCGTGGCCCTCATTACTAGGGATGCTGTGCATTTTTCACGTGATTGTGGCTTTTTCTTTTCTTTTCTTTTCTTTTTTTGAGACAGAGTCTCGCTCTGCCTCCCAGGCTGGAGTGCAGTGGTGCCATCTCAGCTCACTGCAAGCTCCGCCTTCTGGGTTCATGCCATTTTCCTGCCTCAGCCTCCTGAGTAGCTAGGACTACAGGCGCCCGCCACCATGCCCGGCTAATTTTTTTTTGTATTTTTAGTAGAGACACGGTTTCACCGTGTTAGCCAGGATGGTCTCGATCTCCTGACCTCATGATCCACCCGCCTCGGCCTCCCAAAGTGCTGGGATTACAGGCGTGAGCCACCACGCCCGGCCGATTATGGCTTTTTCTTATGTGAATTGCCTATTCATAGAAGTTTGTCTCCTTTTTCTCTATTGATCGTTCATGATCTTTATACAACATGCGAATCCATTTTTGGTTATGTATTTTGCAAATATCTCCTATACTATGGATAATTGTTTCACTTTGTTTATAATGTCCTTAGCTTAATAAAAAATAGTTTTAATACAGTCGTGTTAATCAAGCATGTTTTATGGTTTTTGCTTTTATATCTTAAGATACTGTTCTTTGAGTTCACAAAAATGTCATCATGTGTCTTAAAAGTTCTAAAGTATTGCTTTTGACATTTTTAGGTCTCTAATCCATCTAGATTTTATTGGGGTGCATAGTGTGAGGTAGGAATCTATCTTCCTCAATATGGATAAAGTATGTTTTAGTTCATAATTTTTTTCCTGCAATTACCATGTATGCCTGGGTGTGTTGATGAACTCCTCATTGTGGCTCATTGGTTTTTTTTGTCTATTTCTCCACCGTATGTTCTTCATGGCTGGGTTTTGATAACTCGTAGGACAGCTTACCTTGACTGTTTTTAAAATTGCCTGTTTTATTGACCCTTTAATCTTCTTATTTAGATTCTACAACAAAACCCGATGTAATTTTCATTGGAAATGCATTGATTTACAAGTTAGTTGGGAACAATTGACTTTTTTTTATATTAAACTATTATATTATTGCATATGCCCTCTCCATTTATTTGTGGCTTTCAATAATATTTTATTATATTTATCTATACAGATCTTGGACTTTTTTGTTAGATTTATTGTCAGGAAACTTGTAGTTTCTATGGCTATTATGAACAGAATATTTTTCTGTATTCTATCTATATTTTAACTAGTCATTGTGGCATATGGGAATACCATTGATTATCATGCATTAATCTTGTATCTAGCAAACTTCCTGAACGCTTACTATCTTTCATACTTCATCTATAGGCTTTTTTGGATTTTCTGCCTTGACAATCTTTATCATTTGAAAGTAAGAATAGTTTTGACTCCTTTTTTTTTTTTGAGATGGAGTCTCGGTCTGTCGCCCAGGCTGAAGTGCAGTGGTGCAATCTCGGCTCACTGCAAGCTCCACCTCCTGGGTTCACACTATTCTCCTGCCTCAGCCTCCCGAGTAGCTGGGACTACAGGTGCCTGCCACCACGCCTGGCTAATTTTTTTGTATTTTTCATAGAGACGGGGTTTCACTATGTTAGCCAGGATGGTCTCTATCTCCTGACCTCGTGATCCATCCACCTTGGCCTCCCAAAGTGCTGGGATTACAGGCATGAAACACTGTGCCCGGCCAGTTTTGACTTTTGACCGTGGATTGGGGCAACAAAGATCTCAACAAATTAAAAAAAAATGTTATACTTTCTACTTCTTGTTTCTTTTTCTTACCTTATTTCATTTGCCTCCAGTATAAGATGAATGGTAGAGAAAGATATTTGACATCCTTTTCTTGTTCCTGACCTTAATAGGAGTGCTCGTAAAGTTTTGTAATACACATATTTGCAGTGTATTTGATAATTACAGTGATGCATTGCTTAGTGACAGGGATGCTTTCTGAGAGATGCATCATTAGACAATTTCATCATTGTGGGAACATCCTAGAGTGTGCTCACACAAACCTAAATGGGATAGCCTTCTACATGCCTAGGCTATCTGATATAGTCCATTGCTCCTGGGCTACAAACCTGTACAGCATGTTACTGTACTGAATTTGGGAGGCAATTGTGACACAATGGTAAGTATTTGTGTACCTAAACATATCTCAACATAGAAAAGGTACAGCCAAAGTATGGTATTATAAGCTTATGGGACCACCATTGTATATACAATCCATCGTTGATGGAAATGTAATGTGGCACGTGACTAACTTTAATAAGGTTAAATCAGTCTTGTATTTGTAATTTTCTAATATCTTAAAAAAAGATGTTATTGAATATTATATACTTTTTCTGCAATTGTTGATAATCTGATGACTTGCCTCAATCTATTAATGTAGTATATTTTAGATATTTAATGTATCCTGATGTATTTCCTAGATAAACCTTTCTTAGTCATATGTTTTCATTACACAGCTCTTTTGGATCGCTAACAGTTTATTTAGGATTTTTGAAACCAGGCACATAAGTAAGATTGGTTTATAATTTTTTTCTCTTAGACTGTCTTTGTCAAGTGTTGTACTAATCTCATAAAATGAATTCACAACGATTTCTGAGACAATTTTTTGTAAAATTTGGATCATGCAGTTCTTGTAGATTTGATACAATTTGCTTGTAACCCTATTTGATTTCTGTGTCAAAATGCTGTAATCATAATTGAACACAAATTCAGGTATTATTCTTTTCCTTATTGAGTGAACTTTGGTAACTGATGTTTCTAGACATTTATTATTTCATCTAATTTTTCAAATAGGTTGACATAAAAAAAGTTCATGGTATTTTCTCGTTATTTAAAAAATTCTACTGTATCAGATTATTTTCTTTTTAATCATAATGATGTTTACTTTTGAGTTTTTTTGTGGTTGATGATGATTAGCCTTGTTAGAATTTTGTCTGTAATCCCTTCAAATAACCTGCTTTTGTTTTATTTTTTCTTTGTTGTGTATTTAATAGTGTCTGACCTTATGTTTGTTTCTTTTTCCTTCTTTTTTCCATTGGTTTAGATTTTTGTTCTTGGTCTTCAGTTTTAGTATTAAAATGTTTAACTCACCTTCAATATTTTTTATCCCACTTAAACTGTTTTCTTTAAGATAATACATTTAAGATAATACATTTACCTTGAATTGCTGTTTTAGTGCCATCTACTAAGTGTCTTGTTGTATCTTTTGTTCTTTTTTTCTTTTAACCTGTAAGTTATCTAGAACTTGAGTTTCAAGTTTATTAACATTTAGGATGATTTGGAGTAACTTTCTATTGTTAATTTTTAATTTAATGGCATTTAGGACAGATAACATGGTAGAATGCATAACATCTTTTCTTTGAAATTGTTGAGATCTCTTTGTTGCTCTAGTTATCGGTAGAGTTTAATAAACGATTGTGTGTGGCTGGGCACAGTGGCTCACGCCTGTAATCCCAGCACTTTGGGAGGCCAAGGTGGGCAGATCATTTGAGGTCAGGAGTTCAAGACCAGCCTGACCAACATGGTGAAACCCTGTCTCTACTAAAAATATAAAAATTGGCTGGGTGTTGTGGCGGGCACCTGTAATCCCAGCTGCTCAGGAGGCTGAGGCATGAGAATCACTAGAACCCAGGAGGCAGAGGTTGTAGTGAGCTGAGATCGCGCCACTGCACTCCAGCCTAGGTGACAGAGCGAGACCTTGTCTCAAAAACAAAAAACCAAAGAAACAAAAATAAACTATAGAGTAGAAAATAATGTGACTGTTTATGAGGCATAGGGTTCAATACGTGGCAAATGAATCAAGCTTGTTAAATTTTTATTTCAACATTACATACAAATATAAAAGCACAAACCATAAAGGAAAAGTTTTAAAATACATGATTATGTATTTTTTAAAACTGCCTCCTGTTAACTTTGGTTTTGAGTTCTTGATCTGTTTCTAAGAGAGTCCTGTTATATCCTTACCATGAGAATGGTTATACCAATTTTTGTTAACAGTTCTGTCATAGTTTCTCTTTATGTATTTTATGGTTATATATTTAGGTGCATCTAAGTTTTGTATTGTTTTATTTTCTTGAAGATCATTGCTTCGATTCTTACTTGGTGTCTTTCTTTCTCTGTGAATAAGTTTTGCCTCATTTTATTTCACTTGATTTATTTTAGTCAGTTTACCTGCAAGACCTTTTTCTATTTCATTTTAAAGCTTTGTAGGGGTGAGTGTGCGTGTGTGTGTGTGTGTGTGAATGTTCATGTGTTTTCTTTAAACAGCTGGATAATTTTAATGCAATATTTTAGTCTCTAGCTTTTCATATAAAAATTTAATTTATTTGCATTTGTTATAATGACTGATATATTTGAAACTATTTTGTATTATCTTATTTTGTGTTTTGTTAGTTTCTTGTCCCTTTACATTGCTCTCCCTCTATTGCTTTCCTACTTTTGGATAGATTGATGTTTTCTATGTTCTCTTTTGAACTATTGGTTCAGAAGCTACAAACTATATTTCTGTTCTTTTGGTGGTTACTCATACATTTCCAGATACATGCTTAATCATAATTTTTTACTAACATTAATTTTCACAGTAATGCTGTGGGATAGATATTATTATTTCCTTCATATAAATGAAAGAAGTGAGGCTCGGAAAAGTAAAGCAACTTGGCCAGGATTGCGTAGCAAGTTAGTACCCTAGGTGGATTCTAAATGAGGTCTATATTATTTGAATGTCTGTCATTTTAAAAACCTATTATGATTCTGCTTAAAAGCAATAAGGTCCACTTAGCTAGAACTATATTTTTGTGGACCATCTTTTTTTCATAGTGTTCTCAGGCAGCCAGTTCTGCCATTAATTTGTGAAGCCCTCAGCAACACGCATTCTGTCTCCAAACCTCAATTTCCCCATCTGTAAAGTGGTTTGATTATCCCTAACAGGACTTCTAGATCAAATTTTAATAGTGCTTGGAGATTCCTTTGACAATGGACATTTAACAAGCTCCCCAAACAATTTGCCTTTATGATAAATGGTGAACCAACTAAGGTTGGAATATAGTTACTCACAACAACACTAAACATCATGTAGATTTATTAGTTAATTCACCATCTTTATCAAAGTTTGAATCTTTGTGCTACAAAATGGAAACTTGCAGAATGACATTTATTTCCCATTAACCTAATGAGTGATATTTTTTGCCCTCCTCTCTTGTAGCAATGTATTATAAATAGGAGGATGACTGGTCTGAGATTTTCTTGTGAATTCTGTTTGCAGTGCTTCCTCTGGAAAGGAGTTAATGCCAGCATTTTCAGGGCCTTTGAGGCACTGAAGATCATAGAATCTGAGCCATCTCTACTGCATGGTCAGTGTCAACATCAGGGAATGTCCCTGATGCTAACTTGCCCCACAGGAGAATTAAAGGCACTTTAGGATATATGCAAAACAAAAACAGACACAAATATAAGAAATGTGCAAAGCCCACTGCCTAAGCGTACTCATGAGTCTGGGTTCTAGAGTAAGTAAATCTGGGTTCATGAAGCAGCTCCACTAGGCACTGTGGTGCAACAGTTAGAGACTTACATCCTAATGCTGAGCTGCCTGGATTCAGATCTCTGCATAGCCACTTAGTAGCAGTATGACGTTGGGCAGATCATTTGCTCTTTCATATCAGTTGTTCCTCCATGTAAGAGCCCTGGATAACCTCTTTTACTTTGTAACCTGCCTCTCAACTCTGGGGTTTTATACCCTCATGGCAGCCACCCAGAAATGCATAGCTCAGATTATTTCTTGCTTCTCCGCCTTTGCTCATTAAGTGCTTTCTACCTAAAATGCCCTTCCTCCACCTCCCCTAGCTAGGAGTAGCTACCTCCTACTTCCCAATTCCATCCAAGCCTGAGCTGGATAATGTTCTTCTGTGCCCCCATGGTATATATATTTTTTCAGAATTAAAGCCTAAAACACACCTATCTAATGGTAGATTTTACTAAAATTACCACTTTCCAGCCAGAAAAGCTGGATTCATATTCCAACTCTGCCACTTACTAGCTGTGTGATCTGAGGCAAATTACTTCATCTTTGCAAGCTTCAGTTTCATTATCTGTAAAATGGGAATCATAATACTATACACCTCATCGATTCATCATGATGACTAAATGCATTAATAGCTATAAAGTGTTTAGAATAGTATATGACACTTAAAACTGTCTATAAATGTAAGCTATTACTACATTTGTAAAGGCAATAATAATAAGGTCTATTTAAGGAGACTGTCACAGGAGTTGAATGCAATAACCTGTGACAAAGAGCCTGGCACAATGCCCAGCCCTCAACTCAGTTCAGCAGGTGATACTGTGTGTGTGTGTGTGTGTGTGTGTGTGTATAATAGAACAGCATTTTGAACCTACCAAAACAATACATTTCAGATATAAAGACCATGTTCTAAGAACCAACTCGTTTTTCGAAGAATTCAAAACCAGCAGTAGAGAAATAGAAATACAAAATCTAGAGGAACACATTCTAGGTCATCAGACAATACTCATAATCCTTTATATTTGCAAAGCACTCAACAGCATACAAAGTGCTTTGGAATCCATTATCACATCTGATCCTTGTCTTATCTCAACACGAAGGACAGGGTGTTTTTTTAACCTTTTTGTGGATGAGAAAACTCAGGTTCAGAGATGTGGCGTGACTCAGCCACTGTTCCATCGTCAGCAAATGGTGAGCCAGAGTTTAAAGCCTAGATCTGCTCATTCTCAACCCCATGTTTTTTCTAGAATATTCCAGGACATTCTGAGCATCCCAGGAAATGGTTAGCATTTGATGTGGAGACACAGATTTCCAGATGTGTAAAAACCACATCCCAGTGTTGAGGCACCTGCACCCTGTTTTCCTTAAAACTCTCCATCTGATGGACAGGCCCATATTGTATCCTCTGGTCTCCTGAAGAGCCCAAGAAAGGAGTTGTTAGTTTCTTTCAGGGATGTTAACACGTTGTCTTTTAAGTCAGCGCTGTTTCTAGAGAGGTGACCGGCTGTCGAAATTTCATGTAGGGCACTGGTGTAATTCCGCACCTCTTCTGCTTTGGCTTAACCTGTGCTTTTTGGCCACTGAAGGCTGTCAAGGAGTCTAAGGTCACACTCCTGGTGCCCAGTCCAGGATGTGGCTTCTTTGGGACTCCCTTGACAGCTGTCCCTGGCAAATTCAAGATTCTGAGGGAAGGAATGTACTCACCTCTGGGTAAGGTTCCTCTGCAGAAAATGATCTCATTTGCTTGTCCTCAAACTGGAAAACAGGACCAAAGGACAGAAAGGATTGACTTCAAAAGGAGCACATTTACAATTTACTGAGGTGTAACACACATACAGAGTACTCCGTATCCCACGTGTACAGCTCAATGAATTTTCATAAAGTCAAAACAACACCCAGATCAATAACATTAATAACTCCCCAGAAGTCCAGAGGCTCTGTCCAGTCCCTGCCCACCCAGGACTGTCCTAACTTCTGTCAGCAGAACCTGGCCAGCAGCAGAGGGATTCACCTGGCACATGAGGCTCTTACAAGATGAGGTGAGGTCACACTGATGACTTGCGTGCAAAAGATGGGATGACAGAATGGCTTTGGATCCATACGGGCTATGATAGCAGCAATGATAGCAACTCATATTTCTTGTACATTTATTCTGTGTCAAGCATTAGGCTAAGCATGTATTTAATTTTCACAGCAGCCCAATGTGGTTGGTGCCAATCCCATTTCTCAGTTGAGGAAACTGAGGCTCGGAGAGGAGAATGGTCTTGTCCAAGGTCACACAGTGTGAGTGACAGAGGCAGGATTTAAACCAGGGAACCTGGTTCTGGAAAACTTAGACCCTAGCCACTGCTTTGCTACACGGCTCACAGGTCTTCCTTTGGCTTTCAGATTGGCCATCGGGACTTTGATGTGGAGAAGCGACTTCGGAGAGACCTCAGGAGGACACATGCACTATTGTCAGACGTGCAGCTCCTTCTGGGCACCATGGAGGATGGCAAGACATCAGTCAGCAAGGAGGAGCTGGAGAAAGTGCACAGCCAGGTGGGTGTCATGGGATCCCCTTGAAAATCAGGCTGGGGAGGATGCTACGACCTGCAGAGAATGGCTGTCCCTCCCAGGTATGAGCGGAACGATGGTGCCAACCTCCAACTTTCACAGACCTGCAGGGAGATGGGGGGCATTTGAGGGCTGTGAGGATCACATGGAGTGTAGGTGAGGAGGAGGGGTCTAAGAAGGAGTCCTGTTCCCTTTTTCAGAGATGAGGCAGAATTCTTCTGTCTGGAGGGCTTGGGCAGATCAGCACTGGCCAGAATGGCTGAGTGCAGTGTGCCTGGTGTGTGTGTGTGTGTGTGTGTGTGTGTGTGTGTATGTGTATGTGTCTATGTATTATGCGTGTGTGTGTGGTGACTGCCAGGACTAGGTATGAGCCAAATAGCAATAGTGTGTATGTGTGTGTGTGTGTATGTGTCTATGTGTCTGTGTGTGTGTGTGTGTGTGTGTGTGTGTGTGGTGACTGCCAGGACTAGGTATGAGCCAAATAGCAATAGTGCCAGTCGTGCAAAACCAATGCTTAACAACAGCAACAGTTATACAAACGTTGGCAGTTTGACTGCCTATTGGTATGCTAATGATATTGATCAAGACATGATGTTGACTACTGGCTGCTACCAGCTGGAGCCCTCGCTAGGTACTGGGTCTTCTGTATCTCTGTACATGGTGCTGCATGGTGTTCTCAGGATTGCTGAGTGAGGTGAGGATCATCAACTTCATTTCACAAGTGCAGGTGATCGGGTGGCAGAAAGGTGCGATGACCCACCCAAAGTCACGCAGCTTGAAAGCGGCAGAGCCAGGATTTGAACCCAGGTCTTCAGGCTCTACCATCCTTGAGCTGTCTCAAAGGAGGACAGGAGGAGCAGCAGGTCTGAGGGTGGTAGGGAGGTGAGGCCAGAGCAGAGCCTGGGGACCTGAGGAGATGTGATGAGTGTGGGCTGTTCCGGCAGCAGACTGTAGCGCAGGGCAGCCAGTGTTGAGAAGTGTGAATGGATCCCACAGGGTGGTGCAAGCCTTGGAGAGAGATGTCCCAAAGCTGAATGATGTAGCAGGAACTCAGGATTTGCTACCGGTCCCCATGGGGAGCTGAAGACACCTGGGGAGGCTCAGAGCTCTGTTGGGAGTGTTGTGTTCATGCAATTGATATTACCTTCCCTTGGATAAGTCATTCTTGCTAAGCCCAGATGCCTTCACCACCTGCCTTCTTGGAGGGTTACTGTCCCTTCCTCCAGTCAGTGGCTGAGGCCGGGCCTGGGACCCATGTTTCCCGATTCCAAACCCAGCACCTTTCTCTCTTCTTTCTGGAGACACAGCCCATGATGACCAGCAGGTCCCCAGGAAGACAGCAAAAGGCAGCAGACTATGGCGCCAAGTGTTGGAAACAGAGATCCCAGAGCTTCTGCTGCTTCCAGTCTCCGGTGTCAGTGTCTATCTGTAAAACAAAACATTTCAGTTAGAGCTTATTCGCTTAAGTAGAAGACCTCAACCAAAACAAAACGAAACAGAAACCTAAATTCAGACTTGATTTGGATTTCACCAGTCTCTCCCATTTCCTCTCCCGGGATCCAACCCGGGACCACACTCTGCATTTTGTTGTCATACCTGCCTAGTCTCCTCTGGTCTGGGACAGTTTCTCAGGCTGACCTTGCTTTTTATGACCCTGAGAGTTTTGAGGAGCACTGGACAGGTATCCTATGGCATGTGCTCTAATCTGGGTTTGATGGTTTTCTCATGAATAGACCAAGTTTATGTGCTATTGGAAAGAATATGGCAGAAGTAAACTTGTTAAACCAGAAGACACTGGAAGGGCCCTTCCCTCTTGAAAATTCTACAACTCTTCGCCGTCTCCTTTATCAAATCACTCTCTTCTAGGATGACCCACCATCCTGACTTATCTGAGACTTTCTTAGTTTTAGCGCTGTGGGTCCTGGGCAAGCCAGGATGGCTGGTCATTCTCTCTGCTTCATGGCCATGCGAGGAAGCCACTATCACCTGTGCTTGAACGCATCGCCCCGCTTAATCCTCATGATATGCCTAGGGGAGGGGAGGTGGCATTGTGCCCATTTTACAGATGAGAAAATGTTGTCCGGAGGTGGCAAGTGGTGCGTCCAAAGTAACACAGCAGGTAAGTGGCAGAGTCGGGGGTTTGAATACCAAGCTTGTGATTCTAAGTGCGGAATTGAGAGATGCTTTTGACTCACATTGCATCTTCCTGTCTGCTTGGCTGACCAGGTGGGTACGGAACCTTGAGGCACCTGGCTTGCCTCCAGGTAGGCAGAGTTGCTGTGTGATTGCCCAGCCAGGGGCCAGGCATTTTGAGTTGAAGCAACTCCCTTGGCAGAAGGCCACATACCTGCCCATTTTCCATCAAAATGTCCCCAGTGCCACAGCACCCAAGCTTCCCTTCCCCCAACAGGTGGATGTTTTTGAAAAGAAACCACAGAGATTTTGTTACTTTTTCTTTTTTTTTTTGTTTTATTAAGTATTCATGAGAATTCTCCTTCTGCAGGGTTAAAATACATGTTCTTGGGAAAAAGTGGTATTTAATGAAGGCACTTTGAGCTGAATCAAAGAGCCTCATTCTTCTGAAAGTCCTTCTTCCCAGTCTCTGCATCCGGCTCCTATCAAAGGAAATCCACAGCCTTGGCTTTTCGTTGCTGTTGTCATGGAGATCGTTATAAGGATGGGATCGCGTGGACCAGAGGTCAGGGTACAGTTGCTTTGGCTCCCAGCGCACGTGTCCCGGATGCCAGAGTCAGAGCTAATCAAATAAAGCAGTGATGACATTGGGCATTGCTGCATCTCCTCTCCGATGTAGAGTATTTGTCCTTTGCCTGAAGGCTCCAGGGACATAGGTAGGGAAAGCAGACAGGAGGAGGAAGGAAGAGGGAGCTAACTTTGCTGCTGGCTGCTACTTAAGTGCTGAGCATGGTGCTGAACAATTTCATTCATTCAATATTTATGCAGCACCTACTGTGTGTCAGGCAATGTGCTGGATATAAGCACCATGGATAGTGAGACAGCAGTGGTACCCACCGTCATAGAATTTACATCTGATGGAAAAGAAGACAAACAATGATACGAATAAATAGAATCATCCCACACCTTAATTTGAATGAGAAAGGAAATAAATAGGGTGCTAAGATAGAGCATTGCAGGGGCGTCCTGTTTAGCTTGGGTGGTCAGCTAAAATACCCTGGGAGAAGGAGAGACAGGCAGGGACCAGAACATACGGGGCCTAGAAGGTTTGGATTTTATCCTGGGGGTGGTGAGAAGCCATTGGGAGGTTGTGAGCGAAGCGTGACAGAATCTGATTCACATTTTAGAGGTTTGTACTTCTGCATGGAGATTGGATTGTGGAGGGTATGAGGGGATATCCTTAGAAGACTAATGCGCCCTTCTAGGCCGGAGGAAATGGTCACCTGGGTTGGGGGGAGTATTGATAGAGATGGCAAGAAGGGACAAACTTGGAGCTGATTTGGAATCGATAGGATGTGCAGATGAGGTTTGGTTAGCAACATTTAAGTGTGTTATTTCAGAAAATCCTTGCCATAACCCTAGGAGGTGGATATTCCTATTTTTAACCCATTTTACTAATGAAGAGGCAGTCTCTGAGAGGTTGAGTAATTTACCTAAGGGCACACAGCAATACATGTCCTATACCCTTACAACTTGGTTTGCCCAATATGGGTCCTATTAACTTCTATTGTCAGGCACTTACTATGTACCAGACTTTTCCTTAGTGTCTTGGGGTTTCTCAAATTTGGCTGCACATCAGAGAAGTTAAACACCATTTTAAAATCACAGACTTCTGGAGTCTGCCCCCTCCCCCACCCCATTTTAAAAAATCAAGTTTTGGTTGGAATTCAGGATCTGCATTTTTAGACAACCACATTGGGGGGTTCTGGGGGGGAACCATAGGCTTTATTTATCCCTCAGAACACCCTTTTGAGTTCAGTGGTAGCATGTCTATTTTGCAGATGAGGAAACTGCCACTGAGGTTATATTAGTGTGACAGATCTTATTTCCACCTATTTTAAAATTAGTTAATTTTTGAGTAGAGAAAACTGGATCCGGCACTTGCTAATTCATGACTTTTGACAAGCGTCCCGACCTTTCTGAGCCCTTTTTCTAAAGCGAAGCATCATCATCACATCATGGCCCAGGGGCTGAGGAGGGAAAGCCAGTGAAGGCTTCAGAAACTTGAACAGGTGGCTGGGCACAGTGGCTCACACCTGTAATCCCAGCACTTTGGGAGTCTGAGGCGGGTGGATCACCTGAGGTCAGGAGTTCGAGACCAGCCTGGTTAACATGGTGAAACCCTGTCTCTACTAAAAATACAAAAATTAGCCCGGTGTGGTGGTGCATGACTGTAATTCCAGCTACTCAGGAGGCTGAGGCAGGAGAATCACTTGAACCCGGGAGGCGGAGGTTGTGGGGAACTGAGATCGCGCCATTGCACTCCAGCATGGGCAACAGAGCGAGACTCTGTCTCAAAAAAAAAAAAAAAAAAAAAAAAAAAAAAGGCCAGGTGTGGTGGCTCACACCTGTAATCCCAGCACTTTGGGAGGCCAAGGCGGGTGGATCACAAGGTCAGGAGATGGAGACCATCCTGGCTAACATGGTGAAACCCCATCTCTACTAAAAATACAAAAAATTAGCCGGACACGGTGACAGGCGCCTGTAGTTCCAGCTACTTGGAAGGCTGAGGCAGGAGAATGGCATGAACCTAGGAGGCGGAGCTTGCAGTGAGCCAAGACTGTGCCACTGCACTCCAGCCTGGACCACAGAGCAAGACTGCGTCTCAAAAAGAAAAGAAAAAAGAAATTAGAACATGTTCTGCGACCTTCACATTCGGTCACTGTGATGATGGACAACCTAGAGAAAGGTGTTTTTTTTTTTTTTAAAGATAGTCTCGCTGTGTCACCCAGGCTGGAGTGTAGTGACCCTATCTCTGGCTCACTGCAAACTCTGCCTCCCAGGTTCAAGCGATTCTCCTGTCTCAGCCTTCCAAGTAGCTGGGATCACAGGCATCTGCCACCATGCCCTGCTAATTTTTGTATTTTTAGTAGAGTTGGGGTTTCACCATCTTGGCCAGGTTTTACTGAGTTGGTCTCTTAACTCCTGGCCTCAAGTGATCCACCCACCTCAGCCTCCCAAAGTGCTGGGATTACAGGTGTGAGTCACCACACCTGGCCAAAGGTTTTGTTGTATAAAGGACATGTAGGAGGGAATGTGTTTGAATGTACCTGTTAGAGAGAACTATGTTCACTCTGCAAATATGGATATGATCTCCACTCTGGGATGAATTTGAGGCCAAGCTACAGGGATAAAGAGGAAATGTCAAGGTCTCTGCCCTTAAGGGGCTCCTAGTCCTAGAAGCAGGCTATAACAAGCAGAGTGATAAACTCTTTTGTTGTGGGAAGTCAGGGACCCCAAACAGAGGGACCGGCTGAAGCCATGGCAGAAAAACATGGATTGTAAAGATTTCATGGACATTTATTAGTTCCCCAAATTAATACTTTTATAATTTCTTATGCCTATCTTTACTGCAGTCTCTAAACATAAATTGTAAAGATTTCGTGGACACTTATCACTTCCCCAATCAGTACCCTTGTGATTTCCTATGCCTGTCTTTACTTTAATCTCTTAATCCTGTCAGCTGAGGAGGATGTATGTCGCCTCAGGATCCTGTAATAATTGCATTAACTGCACAAATTGTACAGCGTGTGTGTTTGAGCAATATGAAATGTGGGCACCTTGAAAAAAGAACAGGATAAGAGCAATTGTTCAGGGAATAAGAGAGATAACCTTAAACTCTGACTGCCGGTGAGCAGGGCGGAATAGAGCCATATTTCTCTTCTTTCAAAAGCAAATGGGAGAAATATCGCTGAATTCTTTTTCTCAGCATGGAACATCCCTGGGAAAGAGAATATGCGCCTGGAGGTATAGGATTATAAATAGCCCCCCCAGGTGCGCCTGTCTCTTATGGTCGAGACTGCAGGAGTGAAATAGACTCCAGTCTCCCATAGCTCTCCCAGGCTTATTAGGAAGAGGAAATTCCCGCCTAATAAATTTTGGTCAGACCGGTTGATCTCAAAACCCTGTCTCCTGATAAGATGTTATCAATGACAATGGTGCCCGAAACTTCATTAGCAATTTTAGTTTCGCCTCGCTCCTGTGGTCCTGTGATCTCGCCCTGCCTCCACTTGCCTTGTGATATTCTATTACCTTGTAAAGTACTTGACGTCTGTGACCCACACCTATTCGCACACTCCCTCCCCTTTTGAAACTCCCTAATAAAAACTTGCTGGTTTTTGTGGCTTGTGGGGCATCACAGAACCTACCAACATGTGATGTCTCCCCAGGACGCCCAGCTTTTAAAATTTCTCTCTTTTGTACTCTGTCCCTTTATTTCTCAAGCTGGCCGATGCTTAAGGAAAATAGAAAAGAACCTATGTGAATATCGGGACAGATTCCCCGATACTCTTTATTGGAGGAGTGTTTGGATTAGCTAAAGAGGAGGCCCTTAATTTTGCTTTGAGAGAGGAGCTGGTAGCTTTGGCTATCTCTGTAAAGATGGAAATGAATTGCTGGTTAGATAAGGTACATGTATGTAGACATTCTAGGAGGAAACACCAGTGCATAAAAGGGCAGAAGCACACAGAGACAGAAAGCATATTGTTTGGCATGGTATTGCTGGAGTATAAGGTATCCAGGGGTTAAAAGGGCAGAGAGGATGGTGCCAGTAATGGAGGCTGGAGCCAGTTCATGAATGGTTTAGTGAGCTTGGCTGAGGAGCTTCAATTTTATCCCAGAGCCACAGGGAGCCATAGAAAGCTATTGAGCAGAGGAAGGTGTGGCCAGAACGGCTTGTAAAAATTGGCAGGATTCCAGGTGCAATGGCTCACACCTGTAATCCTAGCACTTTGGGAGACAGAGGGAGGTCTTTTTCTCTGAGCCCAGGAGTTTGAGACCAGCCTGGGCAACATAGTAAGACCCGGTCTCAAAAAAAAAAAAAAAAAAAAAAAAAAAAAAAAGGCAAGTCCCCAGCTAAATCACAGGAGCCCTGATGTGCAGAATATCAGGCTCTACCAGCAGCAACAGTTTCCCTTAGCTACAGCATCTTCTCTCCAGATGGGCAGGCACCCCCTCTGTCCATTGCCCCTGCATCTAGAACCCTAAGATAATCATTTGGTTCTTTTCTCCCAGTTTCCCACCATTGGGAGCTTTGGATACATCTCAGTGAACACCTGAGGCTTAAAACCCTCCTGATACGATACAGAAGACTCCTGAAAGCCATATATAGGATTCAAATCCTGCCAATGACACTTACCTTGCTGCAGATCTTGGGCAAGTCAGCTGCCTTGCATAGAGTC
Organism: Pongo pygmaeus; assembly: GCF_028885625.2. Classification (NCBI taxonomy): domain Eukaryota; kingdom Metazoa; phylum Chordata; class Mammalia; order Primates; family Hominidae; genus Pongo; species Pongo pygmaeus. The sequence continues at coordinate 36,748,183 of NC_085931.1, forward strand.
TTTCTTGCCTAATAAGGAGGTATGATAATCTCAGCTGATTGGGCTGATATAAAGAACACTGGACCATGGATTTGAAAGGAGTCATGAAATTGAAAACTCTAAGACAATGATCTCCTGGCCAGGCATGGTGGCTTATGCCTGTAATCCCAGCACTTTGGGAGGCCAAGGCGGGTGGGTCACCTGAGATCAGGAGTTCAAGACCAGCCTGACCAACATGGAGAAACCCGTCTCTACTAAAAATACAAAAATTAGCTGGGCATGATGGCTCATGCCTGTAATCCCAGCTACTCGGGAGGCTGAGGCAGGAGAATCGCTTGAACCTGGGAGGCAGAGGTTGCGGTGAGCCAAGATCACACCATTGCACTCCAGCCTGGGCAACAAGAGTGAAACTGTCTCAAAAAAAAAAAAAAAAAAAAAAGACAATGATCTCAAAATATAACATAACATCCCCATTGGCTCTCTCCTTTCATTCACCAGTGTCAGCTATTGGAAGATTTTAGTTTCTGAGCACATGATTTTATAAGACCTCGTGGAACAGGTAGGCAGACAAGGTGTGGGGTTGATCTAATGACACCTGTTTTTTTTCAGAGCCAATTTCTAATTAATTCCCATAGAATGTTTCCACTGGAAGCAAACTAATCTGGAGACAGAAGCAATTCCAACAACCAAGATATATAATTGAGATAATCGCTATGCACAAATAACATCTGTGAGCAGCAGATGCTAACACCTGGCTCCAAGGAGAAAGTCGGAGATGATGTCTGCTCCAGGGCAGCCGTTGCTTTTTCTCTCCCCCTATTTGATTCATGCTTCTGACCTTTGTCTCTTCCACAGAGGAAATATGTTATTTGCTTTCTGTTAAATAGAGAAGGATTTGCACTGAACGCTTTAGTCATTTACTTAATTAATGCTGGGGGCTGTATTCACCTTTTCCTGCTGAGAACAAAGCTGCCACCAAGTCATTGTACCCTCTAAATAGCTCTGAAATGCATCCCCCATCTCTCTCTGCTTGTATTACAGTCCACCTGAATATCTAGTACTTGAATTTCTCTCAAGTTGGCTGGCCTTTGGTCTTGTCTGAGCAATCTTTGTACCGTCCGATCTTTGGAGAGAGAATTTTAAAATTAAACGCAAAGTTGGTTCTTTGTGTGTTCAAGATCCGTTGGTAGTTTCACATTGCCTTCAGCCTAAAGTCCAGGTTTCTTCCCTTGACCTACAGGGATGCATATTTTGGCACCTACCCTCCTGTCACCCCTCACCCGAAGCTTAGAATGGTTTGGTGTCCTCTGCACCTGCCCTCACCTCTTCACCTTTGCCCAAGCAATACCCTTGGCTGGGTTCTTGCTTCTTCCCCTGATCCCTCTTTGCCTGATAAGCATCTAAGAGACTTTGGGTGTCTTCTCTTGGAGCCCTCTTGGACCTCCATGGGCTGGGTGAGGGTGCCACCTCTCCTTCCCCACAATCTGTTGGGCCCGCCCCTAAGTTAGTACTTGTCACTCCCTGTAATTATTCCTTTGTTTCCATCATTTTCTTTCTAACCTCTTATAGGCAGAGACTGGGGTGAGTAAACATAGTAAAAGACTTAGCCAAAGTCACAAAGGTAATTAATAAAAATCCCAGCCTGGGTTTGAACTGAAGGAATCCGACTCAGGTACCTGGGAATTTAACCGCTCCACCCACGCCACCAATGCCTCCTATTGGTCCTCTGCTGTCTCGGGGCTATTACATCCTTTTTTATTTATTTATTTTTTTTTTGAAGCAAGGTCTTGCTCTGTCATCCAGGCTGGAGTGCAGTGGTGCAATCGCAGTTTACTACAGCCTCAACCTCAAGCAGAATACAGGCATGCATCACCACACCTGGCTAATTGTTCTGTATTTTTGCTAGAGACAAAGTTTCTCTATGTTGCCCAGGCTGGTCTCAAACTCCTGGGCTCAAGTGATCCACCCGCCTTGGCCTCCCGAAGTGTGGGGACTACAGACAACATCTTCCCTGGACACCCTGAGTGCTCCTGTAGGTCATTCCACTTGGGAATTCTGGCTCAGCTCTGGTGTTTACTCAGATGGAGCCACAAAGCTTTGTGCGACTCATACACCGTGAGCTCCCAGCGGTGGTTTGTTAATAGCCTGAGGCTCTCTATTAGTGCCTAGAAGACTAATAACCCTGGATTCATGCTCAGTGCCCTTAATTGGGACATGTATCACCGTGTGTCATCCATGCTTCCATGAGACATTGGAAATAGTTAATAAGCACTGGGAAGATGACCCTGATGGGAGTCTTTTGTGTGTGGGCACCTGGGGAACATTTTTCCCCAGCCAGGAACTATGGAACAGGTGGCTTCCTGTGATGTTTTATTTGAAGAGCCTTTTTTTAAAAGATTGTGTTGGAGTGAATTGATTCAATATTAACATAACCTCTTGTCGGAGAAGATAAAGACAGAATTGTATTGGTTAAAAACATGGTTATCACAGGCCTGTTCACCCCACAAATATTGACACATTCAATGCTATGATGAATGAAGTGGGAAGAGGCTGGTTTCATTATAAGCAAGAAGGCGGGGATATCTCCCCAAAAGGACCTGTTACCATTTAGTCATGGAGGGGCCTGTCAAGGTCGTGATAACTATTCCACAACAATGATATTGACGGGGAACACTGATTCTTTACACTGTGCTAGTCATGGTGCCACATACATCAACGTCATGACCTGATTGTATCCCCCAAACCCACTTGAGTGCAGTGAATTCTGCAACAGCAGGAGCCTTTTCTGTTTTGAACTAGTGTGTGGGAGTGTGACTGTATACAGCAAGTGCTCAGTGAATGAGTGGGGAGAGACTGGACAGGTGGTGGCCAGACTCCAGAGGAGACAGCTAGCATTATCCCTTTTCTTTTCTTTTCTTTTTTTTTTTTTTTTTTTGAGGCAGGGTCTTGCTCTGTCACCAAGCCTAGAGTGCAGTGGCTCAATCATGGCTCACTGCAGCCTCAACCTTTCAGGCTCAAGCAATCCTCCCGTCTCAGCCTCCCAAGTAGCTGGCATGTGCCACCATGCCCCGCTAATTTTTTTTTTTTTTGGTAGAGATGAATTTTCACCATCAAGTCCAGCTAATTCTTGTTGTTGTTGTTGTTTGTTTGTTTTTTTGTAGAGATGAGGTTTCACCATGTTGCCCAGGCTGGTCTGAAACTCCTGGGCTCAAGCGATCCTCCAGCCTCAACCTCCCAAAGTGCTGGGATTATAGGCTTGAGCCAACACGCCCAGCCTATGCCCATTTTATTCAGGAGGAGGCTCTGCATGGAGGAAATTTGCTCAAAGTCACAGAGATGGATGGAACTAAGATTTAAAAATATATATTTTGAAAGAATTTAAAACTTACAGAGAAGTTGCAAGAATAGTTCAAAGGGCTTATTCAAGTTTTTCACCCAGATTCAACAACTTTTAATATTTTTCCACATTTGCGATCTGGTTCTCTCTATAAATTTTCTGAATTATCTAAAAGCAAGTTAAAGACATGGTGCCCCTGTATCCTAATCAAAATCACAAAATTTAATATTGATAAAAATCCTTCCTTGCTTCCTTCTTTCTTCTTTCTTTCTTTTCTTTTTTCTTTTTCTTTCTTTTTTTTTTTTTAAGACACAGTTTTGCTCTTGTTGCCCAGGCTGGAGTGCAGTGGTGCGATCTCAGCTCACCACAATCTCTGCCTCCCGGGTTCAAGTGATTCGCCTGTCTCGGCCTCCCAAGTAGCTGGGATTACAGGCATGCGCCACCACGCCCAGCTAATTTTTTGTATTTTTAGTAGAGACGGGATTTCTCCACGTTGGTCAGGCTGGTCTCAAACTCCCGACCTCAGGTGATTTGCCCACCTCGGCCTCCCAAAGTGCTGGGATTACAGGTGTGAGCCACTGCGCCCCGCCTAAAAATATTTTCTGATCCAGGAGTTGGCAAACTAGGGCCCAAAAGCCAAGTCCAGCCAACTGCATGCTTCTTTGTGGTTTTTGTTTGTTTATTTTATTATAGCTGGTGAGCGAAGAATTTTTTTTGTTTGTTTTTAAATGGTTACATTTAAGGTGGTTATGTAAATACCCACATATATACTTGATTTTGTCTCTTGACCTGCCAAGCCTAAAATAATTATTATCTGACTCCTGATTTTATCTGCTGTCTTTTTAAATTTTGCCAATTACCCCCTAATGTCCATTATAGCAATTTATCTCCCAATTTAGGATCCAACTTGGAAAGTAAAACTGCTTCCATTATTTTCATGGTGTCATAGTTCCTCAGTCTGTCTTCTTTTATGATACTGACATTTTTGGAGAGTTCAGGCCAGTTGCATTGTAGAATGTTCCTCAATTTTGGGTGAACTGGAATGTGAACCCCTATTTTTTTCCAATTTCAGAGCCATTTTTATTTATGCAGGTCTGAGATTCCCAGGACACAGGACTTTTAAAACCAGAAAGTCCCAGACCAAAAGAGATGAGCTTGTCATCCTAGCACCACTGTCTCAAGCACTGAGTAATCCTGGGGAAGATAAAATCTCCTTACCCTGGCCCCACCCTCCACCTGGCCTTTGCAGTAAGGCCACTTCTCAAAAGGCACCTGGTGGATTTAGCAGAAAGGGTGATGAACCAAATGCCAGTGTGAGAACCTGTCCCCTTCCACACAGGCCTTTTGTCTTCTGTCTTCCCATGTTTCTCGTTAGAGAAATTCTCACCATCCATATGTGCTGGCCTTCTATCTTGCCTTTTTTTCCTCTATTTATTCATGTGAGCTATATTGATATTATTGCGTGTGTTTTAGGCAATTAATGGCAAAAAGTAATGGTGTTAAATTAATGGCAAAAACTGCAGTTACTTTTGCACCAACCTAATAATTGGTTTATTGTTCTTGCTGTTGTATGTGACTACCACAATTTATCTTATCCATGTTGCTGTTTATGGATATGTGGGTTTTGTCTAGGTTTTGGTTATGAATAGAGCCAGTGTGAACATTTTTTTGCACATTATTTTATGGGAGGGGAGCAAATGTATGCATTTCTGTAGGGTGCATAACTAGAAGTGTGGTATCTCTGGGTCATAGTACACATGGTTTTTGTCTTTAGCAGATACTACAAAATAAATTTCCAAGGTACCTGTAGACATTTACATTCCCATCAACAGAATATGAAAGTCCTACTGGCTTCCTGTCATGGCCAGCAGTTGGTATTATTATCAGTTGTTGGCATTTTAGCCATTCTGAGGGAAGGAGAATATTTTTTATTCTATTTTGCACTTCTCTGATGTTCACCTTTTCAAAGTATATCATCCATTTAGATATTTATTTTTACCTGTCCGAGATGTATGCTTATTTTTCTGTTGGGTTGTTTGTATTTTTCTTAGTGATTTGTGGGATACTTTAAGAGAAGCTGTTTGCTACATATGTCTATTGCCATTATTTTCTCTCACTTTAGGGTTGACCATTACATTTTCTCGGTAGTGTCTTTTTATGAAGAGAAATTCTTGATTTGGTGTAATCTAATGGGTCAATGTTAAATATCTTAGAATCCAAATTTTAAATCAGTTGGTCAGGCAGAGGGTGTTCTGTTTGGCTGGATATTCTGGTGAGGTGGGAGTGGTGCAGGATGATGGAAACTCTACCTCCACGGCCAAGACTCTGTGAACCCCCAGAATTTGAGACAGGTCTCAGTTAATTTAGAAAGTTTATTTTGCCAAGGTTGAGGACGCGTGCCTGTGACACAGCCTCAGGAAGTCCTGATGAAGTGCCCGAGGTGGTCAGGGCACAGCTTGGTTTTATACATTTTAGGGAGACATGAGACATCAATCAATATGTGTAAGAAGTACAATGGTTTTGTCCAGAAAGGCAGGGACAACTCAAAGCTGGGAGGGGGCTTCCAGGTCACAAGTAGGTGAGAGACAAATGGTTGCATTCTTTTGAGTTTCTGATAAGCCTTTCCAGAGGCGGCAGTCAGAATACGCATCTATCTCAGTGAGCAGAGGGATGACTTTGAGTAGAATGAGGGCAGATTTGCCCTGAGCAATTCCCAGCTTGAATTTTCCCTTTCCCAGCTTGAATTTTCCCTTTAGCTTAGTGATTCGCGGGCTCAAGATATTTTCCTTTCACTACTCGTGGTTCCATCCCTCAGTGCCCAATCAGTTTCTACTAGGATTTGAATTACACTGGTGGTTTCCAGGCTCGTGTGGGTGTGTGTTTTCTTTTTAGCAAAATAATCCACTTATTAAAGAGAAATCTCATTAAAATACCCTCTGCCCTGACCATTAATAGTGTAACTGAAAATTGGGTTAGTTGCTGGCCACCGCATGTAGAGTCCAATTAACAAGAACCAGGCCTGGTACAAGAAAAGTGAGTTTATTTCTGAAGCTAGCTTGGGAGAAGGGCACAAAACATCCTACTTTAAATGTGCCGCTTTACCTTTGGAGCAAAAAGCAGACACTTCCATAAGGTAAGGGGGAAGTGAGCAAGGGAAGGGGGTCTCCCTGCTACCAGGCAGTTACCTAGCAGGCAGTTGAGTTGGCACCTTTCTGGGCAAGAGTAAGTTGTAAAAGTGGCCGAGTGGTCATGCCTTAGGCATGCCCTCCTGAGGCAACCCCCTGGAGGGGGTACTTTCCTGGGGACATGCTTTGATTTCCAAATTAACTGTCTGCTCTGGAGGAGAAATTCATCTTGGAGCACACAGATGAACTTGCTCTATAGGGAACATTGGGTGAGGGGGAGGTGAGAGGTTATTTTGCATTTCAAAAAGGGCTAAGTAGGAAGTAGAGGGAAAGGGGAAAGGAGAAGAGAAGAGAAAAAAAAACCCGGTGTCTTAGACAAATGGGGGTAGTTGGTTATAATTGGGCTTCCCTTGTTTCTCCCAGAGTACCCTCCTTCTGGCTCTGAAGAAAGGGACCAGCTCGGGTATATGGGGTCTGGTGAATAAGATAAGGCTGTGGTCACCCTCCCTGTCCAAGTCATTTCCTCCTACAGAGGGGGATCCTGCCCACATGTCCCACCCCTTGTCCTTCCTGTGGACACTGTGGGTATCTGGGTTAGAGACCTATGCACGGAGGATGGGGGAGCACTCCTGGTTGCGGGCTTCTTCCCAGGGGTGCATGCAGTGCAGACAGGCTACAGAGTCAGGCAGCCCTGGCTCACCCTGCGGGTTCACTGATGCTGCTGAGCTCACGTGTCTGCCTCAGTCTCTCAGTACACCACGTGTGTCGAGTTCATACTATGTCAGGACCCAGAGTTGAACAAGAGCCAGGTGACCATCCAGGAGTCCAGTGTCCAGTGGGGAGACAGACGTGGAGGCACAAAACCTGGTGCTGTTTAGGGGAGCAAAGCGGTGCTGGAATATAATAAAAGAGGGATGTAAATGAGACGGGGATCAGGGAGGGCCTTTTTTGGATGTTTTATCCTGCTCTTCTATTTTTCTTTCTCTCTTTGGAGCATCAGTGTGATCCAGATTCATCAACACCAGAGAGGAAGTCAGGATAGAAGCTTTTGAAGTCTGTTCAGTGGTGGAGGATTCAAGCAGTCCTTAGATCCTAAAATACAAAAAATCAGGAGGACTCTTGAACCCTCAAAGGAATAGATTTAAGACAAGTGAAAGGAGGCCTGCTTTACTCAGCAGGTGGTGAGCATATTCCACAGGGCTTACAGGAAAAAGCTGTGGACTTAAAAGAGACCTGGGTTCAGATTCTGCCTCCTTCACTATTAGCTGTGTGACATTGACAAGTTAACTAACCTGTCTGTGCCTGAGTTTCCTCATCTGAAACTGAAAACAGCTACTTCCTAGAAGTGTTACATGTTATAAATTAACATGTCTTAATCAGCTCAGGCTGCCTTAACAAAATACCGTAAACTAGGTAGCTTCAGCAACAGACGTTTATTTCTTATAGTTCTGGAGGCTGGAAGTCTGAGATCAGGGTACCAGCATGCCTGGGTTCTGTTGTGGGCTCTCTTCCTGGCCTACAGACAGACAAATGCCTTCTCTCTGTGTCCTCACATGGTGGAGAGAGAGGAAGGAACTTTCTGGTGTTTCTTCTTCTGAGGGCACAAATCTCATCATGGGGGCCCCACCCTCATGACCTGATCTAAACCTTATTACCTCCCCAAAGCCTCATCTCCTAATACCGTCACATTAGGGGGTAGCTTCAACATATACATTTCTAGGGGACGGAATGCTGTCTCTGTCGACATGGTAAACACTTGATAGTAAGCAGTTGTGATTATCCTACTACTACCAATAATATTTATTATTACTTTGAAGAAGATAGAAAAATAAATATTCAGGAAGTTTTTGTTTTTTTTTTTTTGAGACAGAATTTTGCTCTGTCACCCAGGCAGGAGTGCAGTGAGTGGCGTGATCTTGGTTCACTGCAACCTCTGCTTCCCGGATTCAAGCAGTTCTCCCACCTCAACCTCCCAAATAGCTGGCATTAATGGGTGCGCACCACCACGCCCAGCTAACTTTTGTCTTGTTTGTAGAGGTGGGGTCTCACCATGTTGCTCAGGCTGATCTCAAATTGCTGGCTGGTCTCAACTGATTCGTTTGCCTCGGCCTCCCAAAGTTCTGGGATTACAGCTGTAAGCCACCATGCCCAGCTGGGAAGAGTTTTAATACATTGATAAGTGATGGTCTGGAGCAGAATGTCATGAAAATTTTGGAATATTCAATATATACCCAAATAGTTTAAGATAAAAGGCACTGAGAGTAGCCACCATACTGTCTTAAGGTATTCTCCACCATGGCCACTGTCATCAGACTTCTGGGCTACACAGATCATTGGTGGACCTGGCCTGACATTCTTTTTTTTTTGAGATGGAGTTTCACTCTTGTTGCCCAGACTGGAGTGCAATGGCGTCATCTCAGCTCACCACAACCTCTGCCTCCCGGGTTCAAGCGATTCTCCTGCCTCAGCCTCCCAAGTAGCTGGGATTACAGGCATGCACCACTGCGCCTGGCTGATTTTGTGTTTTTAGTAGAGATGGGGTTTCTCCATGTTGGTCAGGCTGGTCTTGAACTCCTGACCTCAGGTGATCCGCATGCCTAGGCCTTCCAAAGTGCTGGGATTACAGGTGTGAGCCACCACGCCCGGCCGACATTCTTAATATGTTTGCATTTAACAATTTTGTTTGATGTTAGGGCTGTCTGTAGTTTGAGCTGTGGGTGATTCCCTTCAGGGAAAGCCTTAATGTTGAAGGTCGGTTCTTTCAAGTACCCTGACGGGATGTCAAGGCCTGGGATGTGTTGAGATTAGCCTTCCAAAGACACCATTTCTTAACCAGAATGCTTTCCCTGTGGTGTTTGTGATGCAGTATTTTTAAATCCCCTCAGTTGTTCAACCAGACCCAGAAATCCAGGTTCTAACCATTCTGCCCAAAGACTGGAATTTTTCCTCTCCACACCTCATTCCATATGTCTAGTCAACTCATCTAGTAGCTTGACAAATCCTAGCAAACATTTTACCCAGGTATTTAAAGCAGACAGATGGCTTCACATAGAGAAGTAATGCTATTCATCAGTTTGTAGTTGATGTATATGTGATAGGAATCTCAATTGGCCTCACACTGAATGAAACAGAGGTGGGTGAGGGGAGAGAATGCCTAGATTTAGCTCAGGAACAGAGACTAGTGTGTAGAGGAGTCTTTGGGGTGGCCCAGGAAGGGCATGGGTTTGGAGTCTCAACCACTAGCACACAAGTCTGACCTTGGGCAAATCACTTCTTCCTGGGCTGCAGTTTTCTCATTTGTGAAATAATGAAGGCTGACTGCTTCCTTGCAGGGCTGTTGTGGGCTATAGTGATAATGAATTTCAAGTGGCCATGCAGTGCCTAATGTAGTGAGTGTTGAAGAAATCTCCTTCCCTCTTTCCCCCTCGATGAGTAATCGGGAAAGGGAAATACTGATCCTCCTATGGGTAAGGATCCATACACAGAACAGGTAAACAGTAAATAATTGTTATTCTATCACAGGGTTTTGGGTGGAACCACTTTGATCCAACTTTTTTGGTAGATTAGCATCAATTAACACTATGGAAGTGTTTGGTTTTGCTTTTTTAAGACATGGAGTTGCCCAAGCTGGAGTGCAGTGGTGTGATCATAGCTCACAGCAGCCTTGCATTCCTGGGCTCAAGGAATCTTCCTGTCTCACCTTCCTGGGTAGCTGGGACTACAGGTGCTCCACCATGCCCAGCTAATTTTTTACTCTCTATAGAGATGAGGTCTAGCTATGGTGCCTAGGCTGGTCTGGAACTCCTGGCCTCAAGTGATACTTCCACCTCGGCCTCACAACGTGCTAGGATTACAGGCATAAGCCATCATGCCTGACAGATAGCAGTGTTTTTTGGGTGTTTATTCTGTGGCTAACATCATGTATGCATTACCTCCTTTAATTCACTCACTCATTTGTATCTGGGTTTTGGGTGGTAACCCAGTTCAAATTGTCTACATAGAAAAAGGGAAGTTATTGGCCAAAATATCTGAAAAGTTCTGAGGCTAGGACTGCCTTCAGGTTTGGCTAGATCTAGGTACCCCAATCATGTCATCAAGATTATGTCTCTGCCACCTCTTAGGTCAGCTTTAAGATACAACAGCAGCTTATATCTTAAGCATGTTCCATCTTGTATTCTTAGGCAGACTCTTCCATCTTGCCCAGACTTTCCAAGCTTTTATCCTGCTTCAGAAAGAGTGAACTTTATTTTCATAGTCTCAGCAAAAATCTTGGCGTCAACCATGTCGTTATTACAGAACCAACCACTGTGGCCAACAGGAGGCGATGCTCTGATTGGGTAGGCTGGGTCATGTGCCCCTCTCCGAGCTTGGGGAGCAGGATCTGCACCATCAAAGCACATGGATGTTTGGAGATGGACATTTATCACAGGGAAGATGGGGTCCTTCTCTCAAAAGAATGGGGAGTGGATGCTGGGCATGTACCATACCACATTTTTTGTACAGAGCATCTGTAGTGGGCACTGTTGTTTCCAAGGGAGTGCAAGGTAATGGCTCCAAGTGGGAACTGGATGACCAGACTACCTGGGTTCATATCCCAGCTCTGCCATTTAGTACTTGAATGACCATCAGTAAGTCACTCAACCTCTCTATTCCTCAGTTTCCTCAACTATAACAACAGGAATGGTTGTTGACCCTACCTCAGAGTGCTATTCTGAAAATTAGATGAATTAATACATGAAAAGCGTTCAGAGCAGTGCCTGGCACAGAGTAACAACTCATCCTCATAACCTTCATGCAGGGCATCTCCTAGGCTTGTACAGTGCACAACTGATACAGCTGTACTCAGCAGTCCTACTCAATGAACGCAAATCATTTTGTCCCCCATTTTTTGGATGATGATATGGTTTGGCTATGTTCCCACACAAATCTCATCTTGAATCAAAAGTAGCTCCCATAATTCCCACGTGTCATGAGAGGGAACTGCTGGGAGGTGTTTGAATCATGGGGAGCAGGCCTTTCCCATGCTGGTCTTGTGATAGTGAATAAGTCTCACGAGATCTGATGGTTTTATAAAGGGGAGTTTCCCTGCGCATGCCCTCTTGATTGCAGCCATGTAAGACATGCCTTTGCTTCTCCTTTGCCTTCTGCCATGATTTTGAGGCCTCCCCAGCCATGTGGAACTGTGAGTCCAGTACACCTCTTTCCTTTATAAATTATCCAGTCTCAGGTATGTCTTTATTAGTAGTGTGAGAACAGACTAATATGCATGGGAAAAATCAAAGTTCAGTAACCTGCCCAAGGTCACAGGCTCATAGATAGAGGTACTGGAACTGAAATTCAATTCTGCCTGACCTTTGGGTCTGCTCCTAACCACTACATGATACTGTATGATGTTAAACATCCCCCCGGTGGTAGAGAACATAGAATGCAACCTCTCCTTCCCTCCCGTTCTTTGACCCTAGATGGAGCTCATCTCATCTTACCCCTGTGAACTCCAGGCTTCCAGGACTCACAATCACAGAAGAGTCAGGGCCCCACCAAATATCCCCAGACCAAAGCTTAGCAGTGCTTAATTTATGCATAGGATCTGAAGCATGTTTCCTTCTGTAACTACAGTATGGGGAGGACTTGGAGTGAACATTTTGCTATTTAGTAGAAGAAGGGTCCTATCCCAAGGGACTAGTAGGCAATGAAGCCCTCCGTAGATGCCTGCCTTGCAGAATTCAAGCAGATCTGGGAAAGCCAGGCTGATTTAATTAGAGAACAATAGAATGACTTAGTACGCGCCAGAGGAAGGTGCTTTTTCTAGCTATTGTAAGTGTTTTGGTGCTTTGTACCCACATACTCGTGCCATTGTTCTATTGATTTTACAAAAAGTAAAAATTGGAAGAGAAACAAAAATCTAATGAACTTAAACTAAAATCAAATCAGTTGTGTTATTGAGGGTCTATTGGGGTCCAGCCCACACTAGGTCAGGAGAGAGATGGAAATTGCGGGGCCTTCATCTCACCCTAAACCTCTCCACCCCTGAGAGGCCTTGTCCATGGGGATGTGATGATTACTCGGAGTCGAAAGGTGGGAAGTGTCAGCTGTCACCTCAGGTCCTCATTGTCACACTGGCTACAAGGGTTGGAGAGTGAACGTCAATAATTCTTCCCTGTCGCCTGTCAACCCGACCACCTTTACTACTCACTGCTCTCTGACGGCTCTTCCCGGAGCTCCTCAGGGGAAGGCATTTTCAAAGGCGAGTCTGGCCAGTGTTGCGCCACTGAAGGATCTGATCTCCGTCCTTAACGTGACTTGCCACCGACTTCATAAAAACATCAGTCAAACAGCCTCCGTATGGAAATAATGTGCAGTGAATTCTTCTTATGCTGGGTCATCCATAATAAAAAGTCAGCCAGAGGTGGCCCCATATTTCTTTCTGCTCCCTAAAGTGTAATAAATTGAAACTTTTAAAGCTCAGCATGAAGACAGCTTGTCAGCAGCGGCCCGGGGCCTGCCCCGTGGAGGTCTTGGGCTGGGAAATTCCTGGTCTGGTCCATCCAGATCCTCTTAAAATCTAGACCTGCTTGACTTGTGTGCCTCTGGGTCGCTGACCTCCCTCTACCCATCCCAGTGGAACAGGAAGGCTAAAATTCCTCCTTAAGATGGTCAGTGCTGAGGCCCTGCTTATCCTGACTGTGTAAACTTGGCCCATTCTTTTGGCTTCTGCTTCATTTTCTTTCTCTCTAAAATGGAGTTAAAAATTCCCACTTCCCAGGGATGAAAGGAGCTCACAACGACAATTGTTACCATTTTGTAATGTTTTCTCACTGCCAGACACTGTGTAAGCACTTTGCCTGTTTTCATCCATCTATCCTACAGACATCCTATGATGGAACCATCCCTATTTTACATAGGAGGAAACTGAGGCATAGCAAGATGGTGCTGCTGGGAGAAGCAGACTGTCTCAGGTCTGGCTCCAGTGCCCAAGCTCTGAACCACACACACAGTGAAATCTGGCACTTAGTGTTGGTAACGTTGGTTTCCTTCCTCTGTCCTTCGGAATGAATGTGTTCATCCCTGGCAGGTTCCAGGAATGATGCATATTTCCACCACATTTGCTCAAACTCCGAGTTCTGTCATTTTACAGACTCCCAACTTAGTCCAGGCTCTCCTGATGCTGCCTGAGAGGTTTCCGTTATAGCACGAAACCACTGAGCTGTTTTCTCTGCAACAGAGCTCTCTTTTTATATTGATCCATTCTGTGTGGTCAGACCTTCCAATGAGTGGCTTTCTATGAGGGTCAGTGAAGCTCAGTGGTTAAGAGCTTGGGTTCTGGCGTTGGAGCAAGCAGGCTTTCCACAGACCAGCTCTGTGATGGTGAACGAGTCACTTCCCCTCTGTGTGTCTCAAGAGTCCACCTTTATCAAAAGGTCCTAATGGTGGCACCTTTCTCCTAGAGGTGCTGTGGGGCTTTCATGAAGCAAGGCAGAGAAAGCACAGTGCCTTGAACATGGTCCCCAAGCAACAGTAGCAGGTGGGACTGCTAATGCCAAAACCATCAGGGCCAAGATAATCCTATCTCCAGCCCAGTATGAGCTAAGAAGGCCAGCAGCTGTCTCCATTGACTGCTGTCTGTGTTCATCTCTGTCTGGGGATAAGTCATCCCTCTCTCTGCTTGCTCCAAGGAAAGAAGGGAAAGGAAAGAGCATTTCTGGATCATGCACCATTATGCCATCTATAAAATGGGGATAAAAATAGAGCCTCCTTTCTCTGGGGGCTCCGAGGACTGGCGGGATCATGCTGCTGAAACCCTCTGCTGAAGTAGGGGCTGGGCAGATGGGAACTGTGTCATCGTGTTCTGCTTTGCCCTGTTGCTTTATTTACAATGACTCTCTCTTGCCTCCTGGCTCCCAGCCCAGCTCCTTGGCCTGGCAGAGGGGCCCTGCATGAGGCCTCCTCTTCCACCATTAGTTATCTGACATCATCTCCCTTGATGGCCCATCTGCTCCTGCCGCCCAGACCTTTTGTTGTTTGCACGCCCCGCTGTGCCGATTCTTCCATTTCTCTCCATTTCCACCCCTTCCACCCCGGCTGGAGCACCTCCCCCACCTCCTTCCTGCAGGACCATGGCCATCCCCTCACTGGCTGCCCTATTTCCACTCTGGTCCCACCCTCCCCACAGCAGCCAGAGGGAGATTAGGCCACCTACCTCCTTAGAAACCGTCCATGGCTTCCTGGCAGGCTGAAGTAAAATCTAAGCTTTGCAGCCCAGCTCACAAGCCTCAGAGATGTGACCCCTGTCCACATCTTCAGCATCTCCTCCTCCTCTCTTTCTCTGTACAACTGCCCGGCCGCACTATGAGGTTTCTGTTCCTCAGCACCATCGTTAGTTCCTGTCTCTGCCTCAGGGCCTTTGCACTTGCTATTGCTGCTGCCCAGTGCACTCTGCACATGGCCATCTACTTCGCATCTTGTTTCTTTCTTTCTCTCTTTTTTTTTTGAGACAGAGTTTCGGTCTTGTTACCCAGGCTGGAGTGCAATGGTGCGATCTCGGCTCACTGCAACCTCTGCCTCCTGGGTTCAAGCAATTTTCCTGCCTCAGCCTCCCAAGTAGCTGGGATTACAGGTATGTACCACCATACCCGGCTAATTTTTCTGTATTTTTAATAGAGATGGGGTTTCACCATGTTGGTCAGGCTGGTCTTGAACTCCTGACCTCAGGTGATCTGCCCGTTTCGACCTCCCACAGTGCTGGGATTACAGGTGTGAGCCACTGCGACCGGCCCTTCCTTTGCATCTTTTAGGTCTTAGCTTAAGTGCTTCTTCATGAGTTCTCTGACTTCTACTCAAAAGAGGGGCTGGCTTTGCCCTGCCCGCCTTCGGGGGAGCCCTATCACCCACCTCCTAGCCATGGCAGAGGCACTTGAGTTACCTGCTGGAAAATAAGACCAGGCCTGACATCTCACTTCCTCTGTCCATTATGCTCTAACAAGGCCAATTACCTTCCTTTGCTCTACATCAATTTTCTCAGTGTGTCTCAATCCCTCCCATTTGCCGAGTGAAATGGGCCCCCAGCCCTCTTTTGCTGGGCCCAACTGCAGGAATACATTGTTCTCAGGGGCTGGAAAAGGGGGTTTTGTGAGTTGTGGCCCATCCCTCTCTGAGCCCCAAATGTTTACCTTAGGTGATTTCTAAGAGTGTTTTCTGTTGAGATACAGAAAAGGGGGATAAGAGGGCCAATGGGACTTATTGTAGACCTACTAAATATTCAGCACTCTGAATATGCAGGCATCCTGCTGTGAGCTGAACATTATAAATGAGCTGAGTTAGGCTGGGCATGGTGGCTCACGCCTTTAATCCCAGCACTGTGGGAGGCTGAGGCAGGCAGATCACAAGGTCAGGAGTTCAAGACCAGCCTGGCCAATATGATGAAACCCCGTCTCTACTAAAAAACACAAAAATTAGCCGTGCATGGTGGCAGGCGCCTGTAGTCCCAGCTACTCCAGAGGCTGAGGCAGGAGAATCGCTGGAACTCCGGAGGTGGAGGTTGCAGTGAGCTGAGATCGTGGCACTGCACTACAGCCTGGTCGACAGAGCAAGACTCCATCTCAAAAAAAAAAAAAAAAAAAAAAATGCTGTGTTAGAGTTTAGAAGAGGCAGCTGCCAATTGCAGAATGGATTTAGGGTATGTGCATGGATATGGGTTTCTCCAGTGGGGCGTGTCTGTCACCTGGGGCCACGTACATAAGTAATTGGACGAATCTTGATGACTCCACTTTGCTAGGATAGGAGGCCTACTGTGTGCTGCTGGGAGGAAAAGAGAGAAAGAAAAGTGTGAGAAAGAGCTTTATTTAAGTCGGTGGCTCTTAGCCTTCGAGGATCTAGTGAAAGCTATGAACCCAGCAAAATGCTAAATGCTCACATGCAGAATATTTTGCATACCCTTTTAAAGGGGGTCTGTGGACCCACTTTTAACCCTGAACCCTGGTTAAGAAACTTCCACTTGGCTGGTTCCCATGGGCCGTCAAACCACCTCCTCCAGGAAGCCTCCCTCGATTCCCATCCTGCGTTTCCACTGTGCCGGTGTCCCCCTCTTTCCTCTACTGCACAAAGAGGTTGTCATTAGCTGTTCTTGCCTGTCTCCCACTGAGAGGGCAGGGGCCAGCTTGATTGTTCCCTGCATGTCCAGTGCCTGGCACCTAGTGGGCATCAGCAAGGATTTGCTGAATGGGACTAAGGAATAGCTCCTGGTGATGCACCAAGGGTGACATTTTGAGTGGGCTCAGAACCTGGTGGCTTCAAATGCAAATTTATTTGCTTTCTCCCAGGTGTGGGTTGATGAATAGTTGTGAAGACATGAGGGTCGCCTGTAAATTAATACCATGCCTGGGAGGGGCTGGGCTGAGCTAGAGGGGAAGGACATTCAAGGAGGCAGCCTCATGAGGAGGCCTCTCCTCTCCCCTCGTCTCCCCTCCCCTCCCCTCCCCTCGCCTCGCCTCGCCTCGCCTCTCCTCCCCTCCCCTCCCCTCACCTCCCATCACCTCCACTCCCCTCCCCTCCTCTCCCCTCCACTCCCCTCCCCTTCACTCCCCTCGCCTCCAGTCCCCTCCCCTCTCCTCTTCCTTCCCCTCTGCTCTCTTCCCCACTCCCCTCCCCTCCCCACCTCCCTTCCCCTCTTCTCTTCTCATTTTCTTTTCTTCTCTTCTCCACCTCTTGCCTGGTCCAGCTGGAGCAGAGTGAAGCCAAGTGTGAGGAGGCCTTGAAGACCCAGAAGGTGCTCACAGCGGACCTGGAGAGCATGCACAGCGAGCTGGAGAACATGACGCGGAACAAGAGCCTGGTACCTGTCCCTTCCTGCAGCTGTAGGGACCTGGGCCAGCATAAGCCTCTGGGAGCTAGCGTGGGCCTAGTGTATGCTCAGCACTATAGGAAGTACAAGGACATTTATTGTAAACCTACCGGGTAGCATCTTGGAGGTACAGACATCCATTGTAGGCCTCTTGTGTACTCGGCTCTGTAAGAGGGACAAGGGGACTTATTGTAGACCTACTAGATGCTCAGCATTCTGAACGTGCAGGCATCCTACTGTCAGCTGAGCATTATAAAGGTATAAGGGCATCGATGAGGCTCAGCTGTGTGTTTCCATCTGCGACGATAAGCGAGGAAGTCTGTTGTGGACATAATAAGTGCTCAGTGCTGTGAATGTGCATCTGATGTGAGCTTGTTATTTGCTCAGTACCCAATGTGGAAACACAACTGTATATTGTGTGCCCACCCTGCTCGCCACTCTTAAGTGGTTCTCAGACATCTGCTGTGGTCCTACTGTGTGCTCACCATCATGAGATGGAACTTGTTCCTTATTGTGGGGCTACTGCATGTCCCCTCTAGTAAGTGGAGACAAGGGCATCTCTTGGCCTGCTTAGGCTCATTACCAGGAGAAGATTTGAGCCATTTATTATGGAACTACCCTGTGCTCACCCCTGAATGGGGACACATGGTTATATATTGTCTATTTATTATTTTGGTGAAAATTGGATATAGGTTTCCAAGTCCCCGGTCTGGGTGTACAGGGTTGGCTTAGATTTATACTCAATGTATAAAACCCTAAAGTTTAGGTATAGTTAGAGTTTTATAGGCAAATGCTTATCTCAAGATCTCTGTGGACCTTTTTGTCCCTTATGTTGTTGGAACTTGCCTACAAGCATTCACACACACACATACACATACATGTGCACATGCATATACACAGGAATCAATGTACATATTCACATGTGATCACCAGGCACACATACAAAATAAATGCCCTCCTTATAGGTAACCTATGCCTCCAAGTTTATTCATCCACCCAATACATATTTATTGAGCACCTGTTATAGGGCAGGCCTGGTGCTTGCTGCTGAGGTTATATCTGTGGACAGAACAAAGTCCTCAGGGAGAGTGCCGGGGTTTGCATTTTCATATATGTACTATGCACATTTAAAATGTGCATACATAGATTCCCAAGTGGGATTGCACAGACATAAATTCATACACACACACACCCTGAATTCATAGTCACATGCAGTGCCTAACACACACACACACACACCCACACACACACACCCCACCACCACCACCACCACCAAGCTGTTATACCTACCACATGCATTGGTAACCACAGTCACTCTTAAACACTGATGGTCACTCATCTCACGCACCTATAGGCAAGCCCCTCTTTGCTCTTCCTCTGGACCCTGCTGCCCACCCTCACCCTCCCACCTTGCCTTGACCACTGACCTGCCTCCCCCAGGTGGATGAGCAGCTGTACAGGCTGCAGTTTGAGAAGGCAGACCTCCTGAAGCGCATCGATGAGGACCAGGATGACCTGAATGAGCTGATGCAGAAGCACAAGGACCTCATTGCTCAGGTAGGGAATGGGACGTTGGTGGAAGAAGCTCAGGGACTTGGGGTGGGGTGAATGGGGAATGTTGAGAAGGTGATGTGGTTGGACTACTCCCTGGTCTTAACATCTTGGAGGGATAAGTGCACAGAGATAGTTAGGAATTGTCCATTTCCTGTGGTCCTAATGGAGGACAATGTCACCTTCAGATGGTGTGTGCATCTCTGGAGGACATGTCCACCACGAAAGATTTGGATTTATTCATGCGTCTATCTGCCCATCCACCCACCCACCGACCATTCATCTGCTCATCAATTCACTCATTCACTTTTCTACTCATCTACTCATTCACCCACTTAACTATCCATCTATTCTTCGTCCATCCGTCCGTCCGTCCATCCATCCATCCATCCATCCATTCAATCATCCACCCAATCATCCACCCATCCACCCAACCACCCATCCATCTGTCTGTCCACCCATTTATCCATCTATCCATTCATCCATCCATCTTTCCATTCATTTATCCATCCATGCAGCCATCCATTCATTTATCCATTCATCCATCCTACCACCACTTACCCATTTATTCACCTATGCACCTATCCAACCATCATTTTCTTTTCCCTGTCTGTCTGTCTTTCTTTCTTTCCTCTCTTTTTCTTTCTCTCTTTCCTTCTTTCTTCCTTTCTCTTTTTCTTTTTCTTCTTTCCCTCTCTTTCTTTCTTTATTCTTTCTATCTATAGCTATTTATTCAATATTTACTGAATCCTTGCCATGTGTTAGGCACTGTGAAAAATGCTAAGTATATTGTGGTGATCAAAAGCACATCCCATTCCCACCTTCATGTACCTCACAGTTTAGTGGGCTGGGAAGACCTTATCATATGGTCACCCAGAGCAGAGGGGAGACTTGCAAACTGAGCCAAGAGTCCAGAAAGGAAGTGAACACAATTATGCAAATCCTGACCTAGGTTGGGAGTCAGGAAAGGCTTCCCAGAGTAGGTGTCATTTGGATGGAGATCTGAACAAAGAACAGGAGTCACTTAGATTGGAGTGGGACATTGGGGATTGGGGGTGCCTTCCAAGCAGAGGAAATAGCACATACAAAGGGCCTGTGATGGTGCATTGGAGAGACTGAAAGGAGGCCAGTGAGGACAATGTGGCACAAGACGAGGACAATGTGGCACAAGACAAGCTCAGCGAAACAAGAGGATCAGATCAGGGTCTTAGAGGCTGTTACGAGATTGGGTTTTATTTTATGGTTGAAGGGAATCAATTGGCAAGCTTTTCAGGGGCAAGAGCAGTTGGAGAGGACCAGCCAGCATGCCACCCCACACTGTCAGCTCCATAAAGGCAGGACTCTCCTCTGCCTTGTCCAGTGCTGTATTCAGAGCCAAGAAGAGTTTCTGCCCTGGAGGTGCTCAGTAAATCACTGTTGAATAAATGAAAGCTGACCTTGTCCAGGGGAAAGAACTCCAGCCTGGTAGATGGAGTGAAGATGAGAAGGAGTGGATGGATGGGCTTGGGAGATGATCAGGAGGCATGAGGGCAGCATGGGTGAAACAGAAGCTTTGGGGTGAAGCTGAGGGGTGTGATGTGGAATCCCCAGCAGATCTCCATATAATGACTGCATAATGGGGAGAACAGCTCCCTCCTTGCAATACACCTTCTAGAGGAGATCCAGGGTAAAATACCTGCCATGCTGTAAATGCATCTGACAGAGGTTGGATCTGAAGGGATTTCTGCTGGACAAAGAATAATGATAACAAAATAATTGATGATATCATCCACATGGTAACAATCACCACAAAAATAGCCTATGCCATTTTCTACACTTGCGAATCACACTTATTTTTGCCCCAAAGAGAGGTTAATCTGTTCAGTTACAAAGGCACTATATGCATATGCCCATAATAAATGATTTAAATAATAAAGACACAAGAAATAGAAAGTAAAGAGGTGCTTCTACCCTCTAGAATTCCTCTCTTCAGAGGTAATGAAGCTCAACAGTTGGTTCTATTTTTAAAAAAACCTTTACTCTCCACTGCTTAATTTAATCTCTGAGCAAACCCAATATGGAAAGGCTGAGTTGAGATTGTCAGTCCATTTTATGAATGCAGAGATTGAGGTGCAGAGAGGCTCCATAGCTTGCTAAGGCCAGGTTTCAGGTCTAGAACCTCAGTTAAATGACCCTCCGAGTAGCTCTCATCCCTTGGAATCTGGCCCTAGTGCCATGGCCAGCCCACTTCTGTCTGGGTTCTCAAGGATGTATAATAAAATGCTGGACAGTGGACCAAATCCAGGGGCTTATATAATTGGAGTGACTCAGCGAACATTGAAATGAAAGATGGTGAGGAGGATGTGAGAGGTAATTTTTGGGAAACAGCTATTATCATAGAAGCTCTGAGAGATGTAGACATCTGTGGGTGGGGAAAGTAGGGATTTTCAGGGGTGGTTTCCCAGCAAGGCTTGTGGTCTCAGGGTGATATATATACATTTTTTTTGTCTCACCAGTCTGCTGCTGACATTGGGCAGATCCAAGAACTGCAGCTGCAGCTGGAGGAAGCCAAGAAGGAGAAGCACAAGCTACAAGAACAAGTATGTTCTCAGAGCCATCCTATGGTTGTATTAGTCAGGGTTTTCTTAGAGGAACAGAACTAATAGGGTGTGTGTGTGTGTGTGTGTGTGTGTGTGTGTGTGTATGAGTTTATTGTTTATTTGTTTATTTATTTATTTTTGAGACAGAGTCTCACTCTGTCACCCCGACTGGAGTGAAGTGGCGCGATCTCGGCTCACTGCAACTTCTGCCTGCCAGGTTCAAGCGGTTCTCCTGCCTCAGCCTCCCGAGTAGCTGGGATTACAGGCACCCGCCACCATGCCTGGCTAATTTTTGTATTTTTAGTAGAGACGGGATTCTACCATGTTGGTTAGGCTGGTCTCGAACTCCTGACCTCAGGTGATCCGCCCTTCTCAGTCTCCCAAAGTGCTGGGATTATAGGTGTGAACCACCGGGCCCAGCTGGGAAATACATTAAGTAGTAACTTACATGACCACAAGGTCCCACAATAGGCCTTCTGCAAGCTAAGGAGCAAGGAGAGCCAGTCCGAGTCCCAAAACTGAAGAACTTGGAATTCAATGTTCGAGGGCAGGAAGCATCCAGCACGGGAGAAAGATGTAGGCTGGGAGGCTAAGGTCCATCTCTCTCCTTTTCACGTTTTTCTGCCTGCTTTATATTCGCTGAAAGCTGATTAGATGGTGCCCACCAGATTAAGGGTGGATCTGCCCTCCCCAGCCCACTGACTCAGATGTTAATCTCTTTTGGCAACAACCTCACAGACACACCCAGGATCAATACTTTGTATCCTTCAACGGAATCAAGTTGACACTCAGTATTAACCATCACAGGGAGGAAGAGAGGGATTCTCCCTGGGCGCTTACTTATACTTTGGCTCCTGGAAACTGTTTCCTTTATTCTTTTATTCATCAATTCATTCAAATACGCATTCAACTCCAGTTGTGTGCCAGGTGAATTGAGACCAGTCCTTAGAGAGACAGACACATGCACACACACTCACACTCATTTACTCTTGCCTGTGCTTGTGCTGAATCCAAGCATGCCCCATGCACTGAGACTCGGCCATTCATTGCAGAATTTTCTCTCTCTGAGAAATGGCTCCAAGAACAAAGAGATGGTCTGTGCGAGACAGGATCACGATCCTCTGCAAAATCTTCCTTTGAAGTCATGGTCCCTCCAAACATCTCTGGCTTTCCGTCATTACCTAGAGGGTTGCTATTATCCGTGAAATTTTCAAAGCTCTTCTAGAACCCTTGCATGGGCCTGCTTAAAGTGACTGTTGGAGTGACCAGGTCTCAAGCAATTTCCTGTGGGTGCTGAGTAACAACATGCACAACAAATGGAACAGCAGCAGTGGCCATTTGCTGGCTGCTTACTATGTGCCAGTCACTAACCTCCTCTAATTCTCACAAGAAAAATGAAGAAACTGAGGCTCAAGGAAAGGAACTGACTTTCCCAGACTCACACACCAGGCAGAAACCTGGCTCCCAAACCCACACTTGCTTGTATCTTTTGATGCCGTAGCTTGTTGCTCACAGACTAGCTTTGCTCCTTGATCAGAGCAGGGAAGGAGAGAAGGGAAGCACTGATTGAAAGTCTTGTTTTCAATTCTGAAGACATAAGAAGCATCACCTCCCAGCACCTGAGACCCAGAATCAGGGTCTGGTGTGAGGGTCCAATGAGGGTCCCAAGATTGACACCCGGCAATTCTTGCTTGTGCAGACATTTAACATGCAGCACACCTGAGTAGAGAAGGAGGTGTGAATAGCTCCTCCCACCCTCCCAGGCTGGGTCCTGCACATGTCTCTGTCCTGGTATCAGGGACAATAGGTGTCCAATAGACTTCTCTCTCGTACTTACAGCTGCAGGTGGCTCAGATGCGCATCGAGTACCTGGAGCAGTCCACTGTGGATCGAGCCATCGTCAGCAGGCAGGAGGCGGTCATCTGTGACCTGGAGAACAAGACAGAGTTCCAGAAGGTGCAGATTAAGAGATTTGAGGTTCGTAGTGATTCATAAATAGTGCTTGGGCCAAGAGCAGGGAGAGCTTTTGTGTAAGCTTCATCCATCCTTCTACTACTCATCTATCTACTCACATGCCTTTATCTAGATATACATTACTCATCCACTTCTCACCCAAGCTCTCTCCCTCCTTCCATCATAGCATCATCCCTCAAGCCACCTACCCATTTACCCATCCATCCTCACGTATGTCTCTCCATCTCCTTCCACCGTCATGGGTCCATTCATCCATACTCCCTTCCATTTGTTCTTCCTTTCACCTTTACTTTTTCCTCTCCTCCTCTATTATTTTTTCTTTAGCCCTCAACCCCTCTGTCTGCCCATTCTTTTATGCATTGATCCAGTTCTTCCTACCTCTGTCCACCTACTCAACCACTTACATGCCCAACACTCATTTTGAACAGAAATTTATTTTGTACCCAGTGTGGGCTAGGCCCTGTTTTAGGTGCACAGAAGACAGATGTATGACACAGATCTGCTTTCAGAAGCATATGTCTTTGTAAGCAATGTGGGTAAGATATGTACATAAATATCTGTAATATGGAGAGAGGGCTGTGATGTTTAGAGGATAGAGATCTTTTCAAGACTCAGGAATCAGGAAGGCTTCTGGGAGGAGGTGGCATTAATGCTGAACCTTGAAGGACAGGTAAGACTTGGATGGGCTGGGGTGAGGTTCAGTGATTACATTCACATTGCCCTTAAGCTGGGAACACAGGTGTTCACTTCTTCAGCTCTGTAGGCCAGTGACATGGGACTTTTACAGAAGACATCACCATTGTCAAAATCCTTTCACATCAGCCACTCCACTTGAGGTTTGATACAGTCCTGTGAGGCAGGTAGGATAAGCCTTATCTGATGAGAAGATGACCCCAGAGAGGTCAAGTGACTTGCTGAAGATAAAGCCAGGCAGTGCGTGGGATAAGGTAGATTGACACCTGACCTTCACTTCCTCCTGGTTACAGGTTCCAATTTCTCTGCAGCCAGCTGGCTTCACCACAGTAAGACAGTGTGTCTAGACAGTTGGGAAGCTGTATTCCTCATTCTGAAACATTTCCCCGTGATCTCTCTAGGAGCATCTGGTCTCCAATAAGGCTGCTATGGATGAAGAACAGAGAGAAATTCTTCTTTGCTTTGACCCTCAGTGGTTCCCAGAAATTGCTCAAGGGATCCCTCAAGGTCTGACTGTCTCTGCAGATCACCATGGAACTTTGATTTACTATATTTTAAATGATTAAATATGTAAAGTTGGGCTATATCACATGCCATTTTAAAACTTGGTTCTAGCATAGTGAAATGATAGCAGAGGAGAAAGGAAAATGAGTGTGGGAGAACTTCAAATGGAAAGATTCTATCTCCAAATTCAATTTTGCCCTCTGCCACCATGATTTGAATTTAGTAGAATCCTGGGTCTTTGAGGTATGAGATGGGGTACCTCAAAGACACAGTTTAAGAACTCCTTCCACTCTTCCTCCTGTTCTTGGAATTGTGGCTGAACTTCATTTGAGAGGTGAACTAAATAGGAAAGCATTTCTTTTAGGTTATTATTCGGTGTCTGATCTGCAGGCTGTTATCCCCACTGCCTGTGGCTGCAGAAAAAGGGCTCAGAGTCCTTAGCAGGGGCTTGAAATATTCATGTGGGTCCCGTCTTATGTAAACATAGAGTGTTTGCCCATCAGGATTGATTGGTTCTAGGCTTGTTGGCAAACTAATGAATTCTGCAGAACAGTCTTTGGGTTTCTTTTGTGTGGCACTCGTGATGGCCAAAGCACTTTTCTCTCTATTGTTTCATTGTGTCCTCAAGGATTCCCCACCCGCCCTGCCACCAGGAAAGGAAAAATGTCATAAAATAGTAGGGCTGAGGCTCGTGAGAGATTGTCTGAACACCCTCATTTTATAAATCTGGAAGCAAAAACACATGTGGGGGAAAGATTTTTGACCTCAGCAGAGTTCCCTGTTCCTTGCACCAGCCCCTCGAGATAAATAGGAGCTGCTAAAAAAAAAAATTAATAATCCCCAACCCTTATCTGGCACATCCTATGTGCCAGGCACCCAAGCCTTCTGCATACCAAGAAATTAGATTCTGACAGCGTCCCTGGGGCACAGGTACTATCATCATTCCTGTCTCTCAGAGGGGCTCAATAACCTGCCCAAAGTCACACAGCCAGGGAGAGGTAGAGGTGGGATTTGAACCCAGTGGGTCTTGGGGGCAAGGGTTCTCATAAATATGCTACACTGCCTCTCAGAATAGCAGTTATTTTATTTATTCATTTATTTTTTTGAGACAGGGTCTCTGTCACCCAGGCTGGAGTGCAGTGGCGTGATCTTGGCTCACTGCAACCTCCACCGCCCAGGTTCAAGCAATTCTCATGCCTCAGCCTCCCAAGTAGCAGGGATTACAGGCATGCACCACCACGCCCGGCTAATTTTTGTATTTTTTATAGAGAAGGGATTTCACCATGTTGGCCAGGCTGGTCTCTTAATTCCTGACCTCAGGTAATCCACCCGCCAAGGCCTCCCAAAGTGCTGGGATTACAGGCTTGAGCACTGCGCCCGACCATCATTTTTTGCATGTTGTTAATTCTTCATTTTTGTAGCAGACATCAGTATTCTTATCCTGATTATGAAAACACAGGAAACTCGGCAAAGGATTTATCTTCCTGAGGCTCCCTTGTTTCATACCCCTGGCCTCTAACTCCAAGGTGGGCATGTGTCTCTGCCCCTCCCAGGTCCTGGTGATCCGGCTTCGGGACAGCCTGATCAAGATGGGGGAGGAGCTTTCACAGGCGGCCACCTCCGAGTCCCAGCAGCGGGAGAGCAGCCAGTACTACCAGCGGCGCCTGGAGGAGCTGAAGGCCGACATGGAAGAGCTGGTGCAGCGGGAGGCGGAGGCCAGCCGGCGGTGTATGGAGCTGGTAAGTCCTGTCCCCATCATGGGCTCTTAGCGACTGAGGGTTTGCAATGGGGTAGACCCCTCTTTCTTAAGACTTCTGAATGGGAGACTCATGGGTTTGGGTCCTGGGCCTCCGGGGTGTGCTGGAAGCCAGGAGAAACAAGAAGGAGAGTGGGCTGAGACAACGCTGTCATTGGCTGCAAACCCTGGGGGTGGGCCCAAAGTGGACCAATGGCATTCACTGCTGCCGGATGGCCGCCAAGTTCATTTACATATCAGATCCCAGACTTTCTTTCCCTGCTCCATTCATTCCACTCCAATGGCAGGAAGGCCTCATACAAAAGAGGAAAAAACCGGTATTTATTAACAGCCTATCTTTCACCAGGTCTCAACATCCATAATATTCTATAATCCTCATGTCAGCCCTGTCAAGTCAGTCAGAATTATTGCCCCCGTTTCACAGATGAGGACAAACCGAGCCTTCCAGAAGGGGAGATGACTAGTCTAAGGCCACATCTAGTAAACATAGAGCTATTTCTGGGCTGTTAATAGCACAACAAAAATAAAAGATACAAATGATGATTCAAGCCACCATGTATGAAGTATTTGCTCCCTGCCAGGTTCTGAAGGAAGCATTTCTCATCTAAATCCTCATTTCAGAACTGTGAGGTAGGTGCTATCTTGATGTCCATTAAAAAGGTGGGGAAACTGATGCGTGGAGATATCAACTTGCCAAATTGAGGCTCCGAATGGTACATTTGCTTGCCCAGGGTCACACAGGAGTAAGAATTTGAACCCAAGTCTGCCTGACAATGTAGTCTTTGCTTTTAGTCACTAACTCATACTTTGTCTCCAGGATGGACCAAGGAACCTTTTTTTTTTTTTTTTTTTTTTTTTTTTCCTGGAGACAGAGTCTTGCACTATTCCCCAGGCTGGGGTGCAGTGGCGTGATCTCAGCTCACTGCAATCTCCATCTCCCAGGTTCAAGCGATTCTCGTGGCTCAGCTTCCTGAGTAGCTGGGACTACAGGCGTCAGCCACTATGTCCACCTAACTTTTTGTATTTTAGTAGAGACAGGGTTTCACTATGTGGCCCAGGCTGGTCTCAAACTCTTGAGCGCAGGCAATCTGCCCACCTTGGCTTCCCAAAGTGCCAGGATTACAAGTGTGAGCCACTGCGCCCGGCCCCAAGGAACATTTTAAAATTTATTTCCTGCCTAATGGGATGGTTTCTCCATCATTCAGTGTGTTGTTCTAAGTTTTCTGCACAGGTCACAGAGCATCTAAGAGTGTCTGTTCCACTTTTACTCCACGGGGCCAGATATCACTAAGGTTCCGGATTTCTGATTCTGTGAACTGGGGTGTATCTGGCACCACCATTGCCTACCATCACTCAGCCTTCTAGAGACAGCCCACAATATGCCAAGGCTTGGCCCAGAGGTCTCTAAATTACATTTGTTTTCTCCTTCCTGCCTTATCCACTCTGCTGTTGCGAGAGGTCTTACCAACTTGTTCTTGCAGCAAATATATTAATATGTCTCGGGCCACTGTCTCTCACAGCCGGTGTCATCCCCATCAGCTTTGCCCTTGACAAGCTGGCTGTCTGGCTCTTCTGTGAGGGGGCGGTAAGGCACCGCACAGAGACAGAGGTTCCCAGACAAAGTCCAGGCCTCCTGACTGGCAGTTTCTCCACGCCCATGGCCCTGGGAGAGAGAAAAGCTCTTTTCTCCAGTTGACAGGATAACTTCCTCATTAACCAGCCCCGTTTCTCATGCAGCTGAGCACCCCTCCTGCAAGCTCTGGCTGGGAGGAGAGAACATCCCCAGCCTTTCTCCTCTGATGTCTTCTTTAACTAGCCAGGCACTCAGGCATTCTGGCCAGATCAAATAGTGATTTTCTTCCTCTCTGTCCCTTGATCTCTTTTTCTCTGTCTCTTCTCTCCTTCCACCTTTTCTCTCTTTCCTCTCCCTGTCCCCATTCCTGGGGCCATATTCGATCTTGAAAGGCCCTGAAATACTGAAAAGATCATAGCATAGTTCCCACATATGAATCAAAACGGACACAACACAAAACCTTAAAGAGCTTGCATGCATGCTGAAATTAGACCTGCATCTGTCTCCAGTTTCTGATGGCAAGATTCTGGATAAATTTATCAAAGCTGAACTTTTCTCTTTAGTTTGGTGAGTGTGGTTGAAAGGAGTGTTCATTTCCTAGGATTGCCATAGCAAATTATCACAAGGTGCATAGCTTAAAACAACAGAATTCATTCTCTTATAGTTCTGGAGGCCTCAAGTCTGAAATCAAGGTGTGAGCAGGGCTACACTCCCTCTGAAGGCTCTGGAAGAGCATCCTTCCTTGCCTCTTCCAGCTTCTCATGGCTTCAGGTGCTCCTTGGTTTGTGGCTGCCCCAGTGATGGCTTTCTTCTCTGTGTATGTGTGTCCCAAATATCCCTCTGCCTTTTTCTTATAAGGACAACTGTAATTGGATTCAGGGCTCACTCTAAATCCACGTTGATCTCACCTTAAGATCCTCACCTTAATCATATCTACAAACCCTTTTGCTTTTTTTTTTTTTTTTTTGAAACAGAGTCTTGCTTTGTCTCCCAGGCTGGAGTGCAGTGGCACAATCTCAGCTCACTGCAACCTCTGCCTCCTGGGTTCAATCACTTCTCCTGCCTCAGCATCCCAAGTAGCTGAGACTACAGATGCGCGCCACCATGCCCAGCTAATTTTTGTATTTTTAGTAGAGGCGGGGTTTCACCATGTTGGCCAAGCTAGTCTCGAACCCCTGACCTCAGGTGATCCACCCGCCTTGGCCTCCCAAAGTGTTGGAATTACAGGCATGAGCCACCGCGCCTGGCCTACAAACCCTTTTTCTAAATGAGATCACAATCACAAGTCCCAGGTGGACTTGCCTTTTGGGAGGCAACCCTCCAACCCACTACAGAAGAGGAAGGCACATTTCTGTTTGGTTGGTATTCTGAAGTTATCCAGTACATCCCGTCGTTTCCTTAATGCTTCTGTGGAAGGACAAAGCTTCACGAATAAGGTCAGGCCAGCAGCCTCTTCCAAATACTGGATGTCCCAAAACTCACCAACCTATTTGCTCTCAAATATTTCCTTTGCCTTTGAGGTCTGGGAAATTTCCACTGGGAGAAGGGAGGAATCATACTTTCTTGTATCACTCATTTATTCATTCAACAAATACCTATTCAACACCAGCTATGAGCATGGCACAGAGATAGGCACTGGTGAGGAAAGGCAAGGAATCATAAGGTCCTTGCTGTGTAGAAGTTACACAGTGTGCCCAAAACAGGGCTCAGTGGGAGAGTTAAGTCCTCACTGTCATTGAAAGTCTAGTCTTGCTGCTGAGGCCCCTTCTATAGGTGTGGCATCCTGGTACTCTCCCTGGCTTCTGAAGACAGATCATCCCATCTGTTCATGTCTATGCCACCAACTTGCCTTCCCTCATCCCATTTCTATAAGACAAGGGACAGCTTCTTTGTGCCATACATTCTCTCTAAACTACACTAAAATCCTGCAAGGCAGCCAGACCTTTGCTTCTTTCCTTCATGCGATATGTATCCATAGTTTTCTCTGTGGGTCAAGCCCTGTGCTGGATGCTGGATACCCAGTGAGGAACGGCACACACCTTTGCCCCCCAGGAGCTCATACATGGAAATATATAACTGCATGAGAAAATACAACTAAGGCCATTCCTAGTGTACTTCGTACAAATATGGAGTTTCCTCCATAATGAGAGCTCAGAGCCTTCACAGGCAAAACAAGGGGGCATGCACTGTGATTTGAGGGATTTTAGAAGGCCAGTTGGCACCAAATCTCTCTCCCATGCCCACTGTCACCACCCCAAGTCCATTTCTTTGGGCAAAGTATTGCCTTCTCCATCTTCCTTTTTTTTTTTTTTTTTTTTTTTTTTTTTTAATTGAGACAGGGTCTTAGTCACCCAGGCTGGAGTGCAGTGGCACAGTCATAGCTCATTGCAGCCTCCAGCTCCTGGGCATAAGCGATCCTCCTGCCTCAGCCTCCAGAGTAGCTGAGACTACAAGTGCATACCATTGTGCCTGGCTAATTTTTCAATTTTTTTAGATAGAAGTGGGGTCTCACTACTTTGACCAGGCTGGTCTTGGACTGCTGGCCTCAAGCCATCCTCCAGCCCCAGCCTCCCAAAGTGCTAGGATTATAAGCATGTCACCGCTCCTGGCCTGTCTTCATTTTTAGAATTCAAATCCTCCCTGGGAGGGAGTCCAAGCATTCATTTATTCATTCCATCAACAAACGTTTATTGAGTTCTATGTTCAAGCCCTTTGCAGAAGTTGTCTTCTTTAGCACTTAAAGTCAACCTCAGCAAGTGGAGAACATGGAGGGGCCAGGGTGTGAGGTTGTCCAGGGCTGCAGGGTCAGGAAGGGCAGAGCTGGGATTGGTGTCCCACATGTCCAATGCTAAAGCTCTCACCAGGTCACCCTGCTGCCCTTTCAACCCAACCTTGCTGAAAAATGGCTCTGCTGTGGAGACCAAAAAAAAGGATCCAGTGCTCTGGGCCCTGGTGAGCAGCGGGAAGGATGTTGATGGATCTCCTCTCCACATTCCTTTCCACCTGTCCCCAGCCTGTACTATTTGTCACTGTTGGTGTTGGTTTAAAGGACTGTGAGTTGTTGCATGTGAATGATTTATACCCCCAGCTGACTCTCCGGCACATCCAGATCAGGATCAATTACCCCTCTGGTGGAACTTTGCTTCCCAGAAAAAAGAAAAATGAGGTTTTCCCATTAATTTTAGTAAATGTACTATTCCTGGAGACTCCAGGAGCCATTATGGAGAAAATAATATTCTGGCTCAAAATCATTCCAGTCCCTTTGTCATTAGAGTGATGAAGCAACTCGTTTGTGGATATATATATCCTGTTGTTTCTCAGTAGTTACAGGGCCCAGGGGAACCACCCTGGGCCCAGGACTGGGTAATCAAGGGGTGCCTGAGGAAGCTGGAAGTCCTGATGCTGACGGGAAGGCCTGACTTCGGCCTACCAGGTGCACCTATTTCGGAGGCTGCACCTGTTGGGTTTTACCCTTCATCACCTTGGCCTGATTCTCCGGTTTTGACTTTCCCCTGATCCAGGTATCCTTTTCACAAGTTCCCCAGGTCTTGAAAAACTTGCATGGTGCTTCTGCTTACTCTTCCTGCATCCACCCCGTGACCTGAGGTAGAAATTGCAGCAACCTGTCTCCCTCTCGCTCACATAGCTTAATGGTCAGACCTGTTGATTTTACCCTATCATTTTTCAAATTCACCCCTCCTGACCCGTTTTTGCTCACCCTGTCTTTATTTAAGCATCATCCCCTCCAGTCTGGGCTTCTATAGTGACTTCTCACTTGTCTCCCCACTTTCCCTTCAGTCTTGCTCCACCCTGCAGGAGATCCTTCAAGAAGGAGCATAGCTTACTGTGTTATTTCTCTGCTAAGAAATCTTTTATGGGGCCGGATGTGTTGGCTCATGCCTTATAATCCTAGCATTTTGGGAGGATGAGTGGGAGGATCACTTCAGGCCTGGAGTTCAAGACCAGCCTGGGCAACATAGCAAGACCCCATCTCTATGAAAGAGAAAGAGAGAAAGAAAGAGGAAAGAAGGGAAAGGAAGGAATTAAGGAAGGAAGGAAGCAGCAAAGAAGAATTTGCTAGGTCTGCTGGCATGTACCTGTAGACCCACCTACTCAGGAGGCTGAGGTGGAAAATCGCTTGAGCCCAGGAGTTCAAGATTACAGTGAACTATGGTTGTACCCCTGCACTCCAGCCTGGGTGACAGAGCTAGCCTCCGTCTAAAAAAAAAAAAAAAAGAAAACAAAAAAAGACTTTGCATGGGTCATGAGTCTCCACTGCCTTCAGAACAAAGTTCAAACTGCTTCCTATCGCCTACAAGAAATCTAACCTCTCTAGATTTTTCCACCTCTGGTTGTCTGACTCTCATCCTTTTACCTGTTCTACTTAAGCATAAAGGCAGATGTCGAGGGCTGCTATAGTTTGACTGTTTGTCCCTCAAGCATCATGTTGAAATTTGATCCTCAGTTTTGCCATTAATTTTAGTAAATGTACTTTTCCTGGAGACTCCAGGAGCCATTATGGAGAAAATAATATTCTGGCTGTAAATCATTCCAGTCCCTTTGTCATTAGAGCAATGAAGCAACTCATCTGTGGATGTATATCCTGTTGTTTTTCAGTAGTTACAGGGTCCAGGGGAACCACCCTGGCCCCAGGACTGGGTAATCAAGGGGTGCCTGAGGAAGCTAGAAGTCCTGATGCTGATGGGAAGGCCTGACTTCGGCCTGCCAGATGCACCTATTTCAGAGGCTGCACCTGTTGGGTTTTACCTGTTGAGGCCTCATAGGAGGTGTTTGGGCAGATCCCTCATGAATGGCTTGGTGCCTCCTCATGGTAACAAGTGAGTTCTCACTGTGTTAGTTCCCACCGGAGTTCCCCTGAGAAATGGCTGTTGAAAACAGCCTGGCGCTTTCTCCTGTCTTGCTTCTGCTCTTGCCATGTAATCTCTGCACACACCAGCTCCCCTTCCCTTTCTGTCGTGAGTGGAAGCAGCTGAGGTCCTCTCTAGAAGCAGATGCTGGTGTCACACTTCTTGTGCAGCCTGCAGAACTATGAGCCAAATAAACCTCTTTTCCTTGTAAATTACTCAGCCTCAGATATTCCTTTATAGCAACACAATTGAACTAAGACAAGACCCCAATGCCATGTTACTCCATGATTCACCACCTTAATCCTCATGCATCCTGCTGCCTGCCTATGCAAACTTCCAAACTCAAATTTCAGGTTAAGCACCTCCTTTGTGTTCCCATACCCCCTGTACCCACCCCATCAATGCATGTGTCACCCAGTTGTTGTAAATGCCGATGTTCTTGTCTTCCTAGAGAGAGAGACCTTGAGAGAAGATTTTATTTGACTCAGGCTGCAACCTCCATATCAGAGTCAGGTATAGGATAGATGCTCAGTAATTGCTTGCTGAATAATTTTCTCAGCATTTTGAAGTTTTACCTCTTAACAGAATGGCTCAAAAAAGTACATCTTAGAAATGGAAAAATTTAGATCAACCAACATTTGTTTGTGTCTTACTATGTACCTAGCCCTATGCCTGATGTTGTGGGAGATGCAGACATGGATGGACTAGGGACTGTGCCCTTGAGTTTCTCAAGATCCAGAGGAGGAGATGCACATGTCCCTCAATAACTCTGACACAAGATGGGATGTGTGGACAAAGGAAGAAATGGTTTCACACAAACAGTAGCCCTGGGGGAGATTGTATGGAGGATGAATGATGATTCATCTGAAACTTGTGTGGAGTTTCTTGAACGATAAAGCAAATACTGGCTGGCAGCTTTGGGGGAGCAGTGATCCAGTCATGTTGATCATTACATCTCTCACTTGCATTCAGCAAATGTCTAGTGAATGCCTGCTGTGTGTCAGGCAATGTCCAGGTTGCCAGAGAGTCAGAGAGAAACCAGTTACAGGGATATAAACACAGACTCTTCACCCCTTTCCTTTCTTCTCTTCCTTCTTTCTCATTGCGGCTCCCCTACTGCATGCCAATTGCAAAATCTCTTCCTCCTCCCTCTTCAACCTGTTTTCTTTTGCTTTCCTTGTTCTTCCTTATTCTTCCTTAGCTCTCACTTGTCTAGGCTTAGGCATGCTGTTTCTCTCTCTCTCTCTCTCTCCTCTTTCTCCTCTCTCTCTCTGTCTCACACACACACACACACACACACACACACACACACACACACAGAGAATTGTTTTGACTCATGTTGGGAGGAGGGTGTGTGTTAAATTTCTAGGCTACCATAACAAATTATCAAAACCTGGATATCTTAAAACAACAGGAATTTATTGTCTCACAGTTCTGGAGACTAGATGTCTGAAATGAAGATGTTGGCAGGGACATACTCCTCTGAAGGCTCTAGGGGAGAATCCTTCCTTCCCCTGGTGGCTGTAGGCATTCCTTGGCCTGTGGGCTGCATCATGCTTATCTCTGCCTCTGTCTTTATATGGCCTTCCCCTCTTCTCCTTCTGTTTCCATATGTATCTCTCCTCTTCTTGTAACGACACCAATCATTGAATTCAGGGCCCACCTTAATCTAGTATGACCTTAGCTTAATTCATTACTTCTGCAAAGACCCTATTTCCCAATAAGGTCCCATTCTGAGTTGTTAGGTGGATATGGATTTTTGGGGGACGCTATTTAGCCCACTATTCGGTGGTTGAAAAGAGCATTGGGCTTGGATCTGATACATTGAAGCAGCTCAGTTTCCTCATCTGTGAAATAGGCATAATATGGCCTATTTTATTGGGTAGCTATGGGGATTGAATGAGATCGTGTATACAAAAAGTGTCAAATGACAGCCCATAATAAGCACCTAATAGATGGTATTTTATTTTCTTTCTTCCTTTTCTTACTCTTCCTTTGAGTTTCTGATTTTCTCCTTCCACTCAAGCTTTATCATCTTCTACCAGCTCCACATCCATGCAATGCCCGTGAGTGGATGGCAGTGATGTTGATAAGATCTAATATTTGTTTATCATATACTGTGTGGTGGGTACTGGGTTAAGTACTTTACATGAATCCTCTGTTTTGAGAACTTGTTTGGAGGTATACCCTTGACTGAAGACTGCTCCTCCTCTATCAGAGATAGTCCTCCTCTTGAAGCATGCAGCTTTGGGAGGGATGAACATGGAGTGGTGAGGGGGGAAAGGGACACCCGCCTAGCCAGCTAGATCAGCCAGATCAACCCTGGCGATCAATAGGGTGACAGATGTTACAGCTAGATCGCCCTCACATCCGAATCCTGTATTTTGAGCTTCACCGTTGGAGGTAATTGTTCTTATTTTATCATTAAAGAAACTAAAATCCAGACAGATGAAGCAATTTCTCCAAAGTCACCTTCGCAGTAAATGGCAGAGTCAGAATTTGAATGCGGGTCTGACCGACTCAATGAATTTTAGATACATAGTGTTTACGTGTTCAAATATAATTTTAAAAAATTAGTAATATGTGTTAATATTGCTTTTGATTCTGTAATCTAGAGGTTCTCAACTTTGGCATTATTGACATCTAGGATCAGATAATTCTATGTTGTGAAGACTGTCCTGTGTATGGTAAGATGTTTAGCAGCATCCCTGCCTTCTACCTACTAGAGGCAAATAGCGTTTCTGCCCCATTTATCATAATCAAAAATGTCTCCAGACATTACCAAATGTCCCCTAAGGGGCAAAATCACCACCTGTTAAGAACAACCTGTCTGAGCTAATCCTCGCCATAACCCTTTAGTTAACCCCTATGATAACTCCCCATTTTACAGATGGTTAAACTGAGGCTCAGGGAGGTGCTGTGCCCAAGGTCACAGGGCAGCTGGAGAAGGGGGAACGTCAGGAAAGGAGAAAGTCAAGAATGGAAAGAGGCAGAAATTAGACTCCCTACCCTTGTAGGAAAAAAACCAATAGCGGTTCCAGCAAAATCCAATCCCAACCTTCCTGAGACCCAGAGGCGACTTCACAGCAGAATCTAATTCTGAGTGGAATTGAAGGCCTTGCTGCAGACTGTGTACTTTTAATCATGTTTAAATAAAACATGGGACCATGGGTGTGATCTCCTCACTGAGCCTGGCTTGTCAGCCGCCTGGGCAAAGCCATAAATAGTTAATAGACAACCACTTATGGCTCTACTTCTGTTAAATCTAGCATCAATTATATATGGTTCATGCATTATTTATTTGGTGTTACTTTGGGGTATATCTTCCACCTTCGGGGGAAAAGTGTAAAGAATGTGAGGCGTAGAGCAGATTTGAGGATAGCTTGTTTCCCTCTGTACTGGTCAATTTGTGAAGGCCTTGTTCCCCTCCGTATTGGTTAGTTTCCCTCGAAGGAAAAAGCCCATTGATGATTAGGAGATGATTAGGAGGTGAATTTGGATCTGAGAGGACTTTACCAGACCACCAGGAAAAAAGATCGGGGCGGTGGTGTGCTGGTAAATGTTTAACAACTGCCTTTCCAGGGCAGGTGGATTCCTGGCTTGTAGTGTTTGCCAATTTCTGTGGTGTAAATTCTCCCTCCAGGGCTGATTTCAACCTAACTGCATGATGTCACCCAAGGCAGAGTTGGAAAGCAATGCACAGTAGCACATCATTATGTATCATTTCCACCATACAGGTACAATAAGCACAAATAACCTCAAAAGCATAGTTAGAGCAAAACTTTAGCAAAATAATTAGAAAGCGATGTGTTTTGAGTATGCATTACCTTTGTTTTTCATATAATTTATTTAATTGTAAGCTTGTATCATTTAATCTTTAATAATAGCTGTGTTTGACAACTGGCTTGAAAAATTCCCTAAAATTTAGCTATCAGCTCTTGCCAGCCAATATGAGCCACTTCCCCCACTCCTGTGACTTGGCGTCTCCTTGGGGTGGTGTCCCCATACCCTGTTAGAAGGCGGTTGGCAGAGTGGAAGGAGTGAAAGGCTCTTAATCAAGTCTCATTGCTTACTGACTGTCTTTTTAAGCAAGATTACTTCACCATTAGAAATCTGTCCTTCTGGGCATGCTTTTTTAACTCATGTATAAAATAGATGCAATCACATCTCCTGGAAAAGACTAAAACAAGTAATTCATGCCATGCTTCTAGATCTGCCTGTCACGTAACTGTCTCCAAAAGCACACCTGCTCCTCTCTCCCTGTTCATTTTCTCCTACCTTCTGAGAATCTGAACACAGCAGGTAGGGGCCTTAGGAAGCCCAAAGTCAGGTTCTGTTTTTTGTTTGTTTTTGTTTTTGTTTTTTCATTTGCTTTAATTTTTTTCCACTCCCAAACCCCATGTTTTCAAAAGTCCCCTTCCATCTACTTACTCCATGGCATTCACCAAACCCACAGTGAAGGGGTTCATTTCAAAAAGCCCTAGGTGTTTTCCCTCTGCAAATGGCTATGAACTTGAAAGTGTAAAGATGAATTATTCTGGCTGGGAACTGAAGTATTTAAAAAGGCATTCCATATGGAGGGCATTTGGGGCCATGAGCCGCGTGTAAATATCACATTTTATGACTCTCCTGACAGGGAGATAGCCCTCCTAATTACTGCCCCGTTATCTCAGTGGGATCCAAAATGACCCAACACGCTTATAAACTCTGTGTTCACAGATTTCCTTTTAATCCCTACTCCTAATGGCCTCCTGCATGCTCAGAGAGCTGACAGGGGAACCCGCGGGTATTTCCGTCACTCCCCTCCTTCTAGGCACTGTGGTCTCCTGTTTGTCTCCCTACAAAGGTTTCTGTACAAAAGAAACTTAGTCCTAATAGGCATTTAGGTGCTGCTAGCCTCAGACATGTTTCTGAAAGTGAATTCTCCCAAGCTGTTTTTATCTCACATGGTGAATGTGCTTGTCTCAATTCAAGAGGTGTTACTATCTAACGAGTTTCTTTGCGTCTGGCTCTAAGATGAGTTATCCTGATAATAAAATCTATTACCAAAAGCCTACCTAGGAATAATTGGGTCTATTACTCCCCAACTTGTGGCTTTGTTTCTGCATTGAAAACAGGCTCTCCAGCAATTAATCAGAATTTAAAGTTGCTAATACCAATTACAAATAATGCGCTGAGGCTCGAGATGGCAAACAGAGGAGCAGATACTAATCTTGTCCCTTGAGATTTCATCAGTTGAACTTTCGTCACTTCAGACTTGCTGGAAATTAGAGTAACTTAACTCTGCAAAGTTAATTACTTGAAAAAGAAAGGAGAGAGATATTGATTGAATATGGCAGGCGTATATTAAATTATTCAAATAAATCCAATTTATATTGTTTAGATGAGATTATGCTTCACTTAATTGTATGCCAGGGAGGCTTAGGAAGGTTAGTCTTCTTGGTAGAAAGCTTGATCATTGTTATGATTTAACATCTTTAAAAGATAGTGGTCTCAAGGAAATCCAGGGGGCCCCAAATCAGACACTTCATGTTTTTGATTCATTTCCAAAGTATAATTCGGTTTGAAGGGTAATTCTCTTTTTACTGTTCTTTTTTGACAGAGCTTAAACAATAAGAAAGGGAGAGGGGATCTCAGAATATGAGGATCGACCAAGCAGTTGGGAAGCGAAATGGTTTTTTTTGGGAGAATTGGCTGGTTTGGAATTCAAAGTGTATTTAGTGGGGAAAGATGAATATAACTTGTCTAGGTTATGGCTCTTTTAGTTGTAAGTGACAGAAACAAAATTAAATTGGTTTAAGCAAAAGGAAATTTATTGGCTCATGTAATGAAAAAGTTTCAGGACCTCTGGCTTCAGACTCAGTGAAATTCAGGGACTCAAATGATGCCAACAGGCTGAATTCGGTGTGCTGGGGTCAACCCGTGTCTGTTTGCCAGAGCTGACTGTGTCCATCTCTTCCCAATTCCATGCTCCATGACATCACATTGGTAGCTCGACATTGGCCATTGTGGGATTATTTACACTATGGAAATTGGCAAATGTTACAAGGATTTCCACTCATCCCCACAGTCAGTTTTGAACATTTACCAGCACACCACGGACTGAATCCCTCCCTTCTCATCTCCTTGGAGTTGATTGACATTCTTAGACAGGCTTTCCCTTCCTAGTGGCAACAGAGTTAGGCTGACAAACAGCAAGGCTATCAACCTCAACAAGAAGAGGGCCCCTTCCACCCAACGGCTCAAACAAAGGCCAAGAAGTAGAATCTCGTTGACTCTGATTGGCCTGGTTTGGGTTATATGCCCACACCTAAACCAAGCACTGGTACTTGAAGGGTGCAGGCTGGATTGAACAGTTCTGGGGTGTGTGCCCAGCCCTGAATCCAGGAGTAGAGTCAGCTCCACCCTAGCCATATGGATGGAGAGTAGAAGAAGAATAGATTCCCCCAAGGAAAATTGAAATGTTAGTGCCAGAAGGAGGAGAAATGGTTTCCAAAAAGGCAAAGGCTTTTGGATGCCCACTGTGGAGGCCACATCTGTGGGCCTTGACTCTTGCAGAGATCTCTCTGCATTGCCACAGGCCCCTTCTAGGTTTTATCTTCTCTGCCTGTGTTCCTGCCTCCTGCTTGACTTTTTCCTCCTCCTTTTTGTATATTTTCTGTTACTCCTGGGGCTGGGACATCCCATAAGTAGGGTGGATCAAAGAAAGGAAATGGAGGCCGGAAGTGGACAGCCTAAATTCCCTTTCTATCTTCTCAAAGGGAGTGGCTCACACAGTAGGAGGAGCTTGCCTTGAAGCCAGGAAGTCTGGGTCCAAGCCACACTTCTGCCTCTAACTGACTCTGTGGCCTTGGGCACATCTCTTCCCTTGCTGGACTCACTTTCTCTCTCTGTAAAATGGACCAGATGACTTTTAAAGCTCTTTCTGCTGAGACCCCTGGGCAAGCCCAGAGCTGGTTGGTCATAGAGCTGCAAGCTTTGAATGTGTCTCAAAGGGCTGATAGTCATGGTGGCAGCCTCCTCTGAAACAAGCACATTCCTACACCCCAAGAGCAATGCTTGTGACAGAGTCACACAGTCTCAAACCTGAAGGTGCCCAGGCCTCTTCATTCCAACTGGTGTCTTCTCCAACCTCAGACTGGTAGAAATTCCATCTCTATTATGCAGCTGTGGGGTTGGGGAAATTACTACCTCCGTGGGCAACAACATTCCCATAGACCTCCCCTTCTCCATCCCATTCTAGATTGATTCTATACCTACCCCACAACTGGATTGCAGATGTGTCACCTTATCTGTTGGAGAGAGGGTTTCAAAGGACAGAGAGATATCCCTTGCTTATCTCATCTGGGAGTTAGCAAGGAGTTATCCAGAGATTACCATGTTTTTTTCTTCTTTTAAGTAGCCAAATCTTATTTTAAATCCATAGCTGATACAGATTTGTGGTAAATAAAAGCAGAGCTCCCCATTAGGGCTCACCTACTCTTCCACCCTGGCCCCTGAGGCAGCACCATA
The DNA here is from genome assembly GCF_028885625.2 of Pongo pygmaeus. NCBI lineage: Eukaryota > Metazoa > Chordata > Mammalia > Primates > Hominidae > Pongo > Pongo pygmaeus. Next base: position 36,788,471 of record NC_085931.1, read on the forward strand.
AAATACAGCTTGATAACCTATAGTCAGATCTGGCTGCTCTCCTGATTTTTATAAATAAAGTTTTATTAAGACATAGTCACAAACATTTACATATTTTCTATGGCTGCTTTGGGGCTACAACAGCAGAGAGGAGTATTTGTGATAAGACCGTTTGGCCTACAAAGTCCGAGATGTATACTACCTGGTCCTTTACAGAAAAAAAAAATCACTTACCTTTGCCCTAGAACATTGCTTAACACAGAGTAGGCATAAAAAAATACATGCTGAGAGAAGAAGAGCTTGACAGGACAAAGAACTGGGAGTAAGGAGACTTAGACGCAAATCTCAGTTCCATCATGTCCTTACTGTGTGACTTTAGTCAAGGCACTCACTTTCTCTGTTTCCCTGTTAATTCATAAAATGGAGGTAATTATTGCAACTGCTTCACAGCATTGTGGGGATTACTTAATAAAATAATGTGTTTAAATACTTATTACAGTGCCTGGCACAAAGTAAGCCCGCTATCATCATCATCATCGTAATCACCATCATCATCATCATCATCATCTTCGTCATATCATCTTCTTCATCAACACCACCATCACCACCAACACATCATCTTTTCCATCATTCCCACCATCAGCATCACCTCCATTGTTACCACAACCATTACCATCATTATCTTCATCAGTGTCATCATCACCACCATTTGCGTCATCATCGCCATCACCATCAGTCGTCATCTTGATCACCACCATCATTATCATCACCATCATTACCACCACCACCATCATGAAAATTATTATTATCACTCTCTCATCACTGTGACCACCACCATCATCATCACATCATTACCAGAGTGAGACTAGAATCAAAGAGCACTGCAGAGCCCCTTCAAGAGTAGGCAAGCCCTGTGATTCAGAGCAGGCATATAAGTCTAGGCCAGCGGTTGAATTATTTCCTATTTGAAAATTCCGCGAATGACGTCCCCAAATGCTGTATACCCCACCTTGTGACCTGTGAGTTCATAGATGCCTCCTTCTTTGTGCTCAGTGTCCTGAGTGTCAGCTTCATTGGAATTCTGCCCTTTCTCCAGCCTTGTCTTGGCTGCATTCCAGGTAAATGACTCGGAGCCCATCTTGCTGCATGTCACCTCTGCCGCCCGCCAGCTTGGATAATTAGAATCAACACATTCATTTCCCTAACAGCATTCTCATCTCCCCCTCGCAAAGTTTTCAAATGGAAAAAGAAAGGCAAAAACAAGCTACATCTGTCCTTGTTCAGGCAATTTGCAGCTGTCTGCAGCTGACATCCACCCAGCTGGGCGGCAGAACTAGCTTTCCTGTTTGCTTTTGGTGGAAGATGATGTGGTTGATGCTGTTATTAAAGTTTGGCAGCGGTTTGGAGATAAAGTGTCCTGCTGGAGAGAGACTTATAAACAAACACTCAGGGGGAATCCTTCAGGCTCCTGCCTTTGTGAGCTAATTGCTTGGTGGGTGGGGAGAAGAAAAAAGACTGATGTCACTTTTCAGCAAACAAAAGGAAAGGAACTCAAGAAATAAGATGATTTTCAGTTTTTGCTTCTTTCTGAGAGCCTGCTGAGTTTGCACGCAGGTAGCAACTGGATGCTCTGATCCAGGGACTGGCAAGTATTTCCTGTAGAGGGCCAGGTAGTAAATATTTTAGACTTTGTAGTCCATACTGTCTCTGTCACAACTATTCAACTCTGCTGTTGTAGCACAAAAGCAGCCCTAGACAGTATGCAAATGAATGAATAGATGAGCGTGGTTATGTTCCAATAAAACTTTATTTAGAAAAACAGATGGTGGACCGGATTTGGCCCACGGGCTGTAGTTGGCCAACTCTTGCTCTATGCTCTGTTGGAAGAAGAAGTGGAGTTGGAGGCAGACAGCAGAGCTGAGTTTAAATCTTGTCTTGATCTCTTTCAGGCACCTGTCCTCTTTGAGTCTTTGTTTCTTCATCTGTAGAATGGGTTATCAGGTAGTTGGGAGATTAGAATGTTTTGCACATGTTAAGTGGTCAATAAATTGTAATTCTTTGTAATACTCACCCGCTGACCCCAGCCAAAAAACATGAGAGAGTAAAACCAAATAAAGAAGGCTGTCTGCTTTCGTGTTGGCCCTAGCTATGGTTACAGTTCAGTGATGCAGATCTTTTTGTAGCTCATTTGAGAGTCTGGCAGCTCTGAGTTTCCCAGGATGATCCTTCTGTTGTCTGTTCCTACCAGTGCCTTCCCACACCAAGATGCCTTCCTGTGTTCAGACTATTTCGTTTCCATCACAAAGGCAAAGGCACGGCCTCAGTTGGGAAATCCCAAGTATGCAAATTAAGATTTTGTTTATGCACTTTTGTTGTTTAGAGAGAGTAGTTTTTGTTGTAGTTGGGTCGACATTAAAGACTTGTTGTCCGTAAGCCAAAGACATGGCTGCATGTCAAATCTAACAATCATGTTTGCATTTTAACTGGTATGATTTTCAGACAGGGTCCTAGGGACAATTCAGACTTATGTGTGCTGATACTCATAGTTAAGATTCACTTAACCCGAAAGGGCAAAAAAAAAATTTTTTTTTAGTAGAGACGGGGTTTCGCCATGTTGGCCAGGCTGATCTCGAACTCATGATCTCAGGTGATCCACCTGCCTCGATCTCCCAAAGCGCTGGGATCGCTGGGATTCATGCCACTGCATTCCAGCCTGGGCGACAGAGTGAGACTGTCTCAAAAAAAAAATATATATATATATATATAAAATATATATATATTTTATGTTTATATATGACTCACAGGTCATTATATTTATATTTTTTTTCCTATGAATATATACATATATATATGTAGGAAAAGTGTGACCAGAACCCCGATTTGTGATTCTGTGGTTGGTTGCTTGTTTGGTTTGCGTCTGTTAAGGATGTCAGCTGGAGGTATATTTTAAGTTGCATTATGTATAGCTTGTATTTACTTGTTATTATTACTTGTATAACAGTCTATCATTTATGCCAGGCCTGAGCATGTTTTATACCTCATGTCATTTAATTCTCTTCAATTTCGTGTGACTTATGGCTTTACTTTTCAAAATATATTCGCAGATCAGCAGCCTTGGCTATAGAAATGTAGAGTCTGAGACTCAGCCCCACACCTTTGAGTCAGAATTGGCTTTTTAACAAGGTCCCAGGTGACTCCTAGGCACAGCAGCATGGCAGGAGCCCTGATGTAGGTATTTCATCAGCATTGAATCGCAGGTGAGGAGACTAAGGCTGAGAGAGGTTAGAGACAAGATCTCAGCTGGGCACTGTGGCTCGCGCCTGTAATCCCAACACTCTGGGAGGCCGAGGCAGGTGGATCACCTGAGGGCAGGAGTTGGAGACCAGCCTGGCCAACATGGCGAAACCCCGTCTCTACTAAAAATACAAAAGTTACCTGGGTGTGGTGGTGCATGCCTGTAATCCCTGCTACTCCGGAGGCTGAGGCATGAGAATTGCTTGAACCTGGGAGGTCGAGGTTGCAGTGAGCCCAGATCGTGCCACCGCACTCCAGCCTGGGTGACAAAGTGACTCTGTCTTAAAGGAAAAAAAAAAAACAAACAGAGATAGGATCTCCTCCCATGTGGATCTCACCCACACAATCCACTACACAATTTAGCTATGGTTCCTGCCTCTGTATTACTGATTTGGTTTTTTGCTTCTAGATCTTGTTTCTGAAGGACACTATCTACTTCCTATTGTTAAGCATCACTTTCTTCTTGGTGCTTCCAGTGTGGGGTCCAGAAGCTAACCACACGCTTAGTAGGTGTTCCAATATTTACTAATTGCTGAGTGACCCCATGAAACATTCACACATGCAAAAGTGAGAGCTTGCTCTTAAAAATGGGGTGGTGGTGGCGGCTGTGAATATCAATCAAAAGGGTTTCCTGAGCACATCTGCCCTTCAGGGCTTTGCATTTTTAGAACATAGAACAATAGCACCTCTTAGAACCTTCAGACCATAGAAATATAGCACATAGAACGTAGGACAGAACCCAGTGGCTCTTGGCCTGGAGTTCCTCCAGTTTTCTCCCATGGGGTGATTTCAGCAGACAGAGCAAGTGAAGTGCCGTAATTTCTCTGATATTTAGATTACTTTCTATCTCTCTATAACATATATGAATACCCTAGGATGGTGTTGTCAAACATGGTAGCCACCAGCCTCATAGGGATATTTAAATTTAATTGAAGTGGAATAAAATTTAAAATTCAGATCCTCAGTCACACCAGCCACACATCAGGTGGTCAATAGCTATGTGTGGCTAGTGGCTACCATACTGGACAGCAGGCATGATCTCAAACAAGCATAATCCTTTTGTGCATAATCCAAATGCTTTCTCTGTGTTCCCATCTTATTTGTAATTGCCTCCCAGACTTCTCCCTAGGGTGGAGGTGGCTGGACCACATGCCACTTCCTTTCCAATCCCTTTTGAACTCACATGTGACTTTTCTTATCATCACATCATTGTCACAAGCAGGAGGACCTGTTTCTGGGGCAATGAAGAGTAATACATACTCATCTAAGCCTCATTTGGTCCCACAGCTGTTTTGGGTCAAATCTCAATTGTGTCTTAGGTCATCCTAGTCTTAGGACAGTGAGGAGGCAAATGTTACCATCTCCCATCTGTATTTAATCCATTTTTTCCACGAGGTATCATCAACTAGCATTTTTTTAAAAAATTAGTTTACTCACTAAACTCTTTTATGTCTGCTAATTAATGTTCATACCTTTTCTTCCTCTAATACAACAGCATCTCTTAATTATCCATATGGCTACTCAACAATTAGACCTGCCAAATCTCAGCATTTGGAATGATAGCATCCTAGAACTTTGATATATAAGCCCTTAGAGCCTTCAAGCCAGAAAATCCCAGGATTAATAGAATCTTGAATCATTCGACACACATAATATTAAAATCTTATTAAATTGAACCATATGAATTTGCCATTTGTATAGGTCAAAATTGGTTCAATATAGCTGATTGTAACTGGCTCAACCTAATAGAAATATGGAATATTGAAATCTGTACATTCTTGGAATTGTTGGCTCCTAATGCTACACTATTTTAGAACTTTAGGATTTTAGAACAGGGGCCAGTCAACTTTTTCTGCAAAGGACCAGGTAGTAAATATTTTTAGTTTTGCAAACCATAGAGTCTCTGTCTCAACCTCTGAAGTCTGTCATTATAGCATGAAAGAAGCCACAGATAATGCATAAATGCCTAGTTCTGCTCCAATAAAACTTGATTTACAAAAACAGTCAGGAGGCCAGATTTGACCTGAGGGTTGTAAATTGTTGCCCCTGTTTTGGAACATAAAACTGAAAGGGTCCCACCAAGCCCTTGGATTTGCACAGGAAACTCATAGACCTCTCCTGTGGTTCCAAAGGGTCCCCTTCAAATGTGGAGCCATTTTAAGCACAGTTTTGATTGGTTCAGTCCACTGTCTGTCCCAGGGCAGTGTCTGGCCTCCAGAGAGGGAATGCGGGGGAAGAAGGAGACTTCGGAGGCTGTGACCAAAGCAATCCCTGGCACTGGGAGAGTGTCAAAGAGCCATGTCCCAGAGTTGGAGAAAAATTGGGGAGACTGTTGGAATCAATGCCTTGCTTCCAAAGTTCTGGAAGACCTTGTGAGTCAAGCCCCTCGATCAGAAGCAAAAGATGATCCTGAGTACCTGGGAAAGCAGAATTGATGGACCTGACAAGAGTCAATGGGCCCCAGCTGCAAAGTGAATTTGATGAGGCTGTTCATCCAAGAGGCGTGCACAACCAGGCCATAACCTTGAGATGTGGAGGTAACAGAGAGCACACCGCTTAGCAGTTGTTTTTCTTTCCTGCTGAGTCAATAAGTGAATAAATGGACGTTGAGTGGCCAAGTGGCTGATATAATTTCAGACTCCATCAAAAGGAAGATCACAAAAGTATACGGAGGTAGCTTCAACGTCTTTATGTTCCGCCGCTGTGAGCCCCGGCATCCTAATATCATAGTCTGAGAGGCACCTGAAAGGGGGGCAGAGGGCAGCCTGGGGATTAACATTTACTACATGTCTACTGTGTGACAGGCACTGTGCAAAGTGCTTTCGATACACCATCTAATTAAATCTGCACTTTCAACCTTATGAGCAAGGAAATATTTTTATCTCTATTTTACGCATTTAACAAAAGAGGCTTACAAGAGTTGAAGTGATTTGCCCAAGGCCAGATAGCTAGGAAAGATTGACACCAACATATGTGATCACTCCAAAACATATGCTCTTAACCACAATGTCTGCATTTCTCCAATATCACCTGTACACAGATCACCCTGGGATATTGTTAAGGTGCAGATTCTGACTCAGCAGATCGGGGGCAGGGCCTGAGATTCTGCATTTCCAACCAGCAACCAGGTGATACTGATGCTTCTGGCCCAGAGACCCCACTTGGAGCAGCTGGTACTATATCATAGTTTCTCTTTATGCCAGGGCCCCCAAAGTTATGAAAGGGTGAGGTTTACACTTTTAAGATGAGGTCACACAGCAAACAGTGGTTTGTCCTAGATTCAAATTCACATATGTCTGACTCCAGAGTCCATTTCTTTCAAAAATAAAGTCTACTGCTTACCCTTATGCCTGTAGCTTGACCTTCAGCTGGGGGTGATTTTGTCCCCCCAGGGAACATTAGGAAATATCTGGAGACATTTCTGGCTGGCCCAGCTTGGGTGGGAGGTGCTGCTGATATCTAGTGGGTAGAGGCCAGAGATGGTGCTAAGCATTCTGAAATGTACAGCATAGCCCCATCTAAGCACTCACAAAGAATTATCTGCTCCCAAATATCCCTAATGCTGAGGTTGAGAAACCCTGCTTTCTCAAGACACTGTTCAATGTCTTTTGGTCAGAAATAAAAATCCACCCAGAACCTCTCTCTTGAGGCCACTTAATGCACTTAATTTAGAGTTAGTGGACATTTCAACCAATTCCACTAAAAAATGACCATGAATAAATAAGAGCTGTAGCTACCAAAAAAGTCCATTGTGCAATCAGTAGGTGGAACTTTCCACTACTTTGAGATGAGGGCCTGATGTTTACAACTCTGTAATATCCTTGTGCCTCAGCAGATGGAAACCAATCAAGTCCAGAAATCATTGTCTTAATTTTAGTCATTAACATGCCTGGCCGCATGCTGTTTATTGGTGTCTTTTGCTGTTTATGTTGCATGCTCCGTTTTCTCTGATGGTAGTTTTGCCTTCACCCTATTTCTGAGGGAGATAGCATTGACTCTGATCCAAGCCTGGGGAAGGCTAGGATCTGGCATTGATCACCAGCACCAATATCTCCATTCCATATCCTCCTTGATCAATTCTTGGAAGAACATATCTAATAATACAAGACTATTGATGAGGCTTGATTTGCCCGAGAGGGATTGTTTCCTCCTTCTTACTCGAGCTCATTTAAGATGTTTCTTTGGCTTGTGGAAAATGCTGATTGAGGTTTCATTTGTTACGAGGTGACGGGATATGCCTGAAAAGAGAAGTGTGTCTCTGAAGAATGAAGAACTTGTATGATAGATAATTATCTCCTATGCATTCAGCTCTTTACAGTTTACAAAGCACCTGAATGTAACTTGGGCTGCACGATGCTCTGTATTGAAGATAGGGAAGGAATTGACATCTATTGTAGAGTCGAAGGGCTGACTCTAGGATGTACTCATTGGTGCCTGGGGAATCCGAACAGATGTGGGATCCATTTCTACGTCTTGCATTGGATGTGGTTCTCATTCTCATATCCGTGCTGTTTCTCCCTGGCTGTGCTTATCTGCATAGCTGTTGGGTTACAGTCATTTTAATCACCAGTGGCCTGGATGGCTTTATTCAAGGGGTGATCGATTTTCCAACTCCTGTATTTGTATTTGTATTTGGGTTGCTGTGTCTGTAACCCAAGTAGAGTCTCTCCTGGGACTGCTGTGAACATACATGGATGCTACACCAGGTGAAGGCCTAATGTGCCCCAGGGGGTTGTCATATTGGGAGTAGTGGTCGTATCTCATTCTTGGGCATGGTGAATTGTGACCTGACAGTGAGGAAGTGGGACATAGGACGAGCATGTTTTTGTGGAGAGGAGAAAGGAAGGACTTTGAGGCCCATGCGGGGGCATTACAATAGTTTGGCTAGTAGAGTACAGAGCACATGCCTGGGTGGACAGAATGAGGGGCACAGGGAAGATGGGGTGAGGGTGAGAAAGCATCAAAACAGAGGAGACCCCCCAGGTTGGCATATTGCACAAGCTGTCACTCAATAGTTCTAAGAATAGGAAAGGGAGCTGATGTTTATTAAGCACTTGTTGTAGCCTATGCAATGTGTCAAACACTTCCTCTCATCAGTGACTCTTCAACTAGTCCTATAGCACAACAATGCTGTTATTATTCCCACTTTGCAGGTGAGAAAACTGAGGGTCAAGTGGGTGACAAGACTTGCTTGGGGTCACATTGCAAATGGTGGAGCTGGGTTGCAAGCTCATGTCTGTGTGAATCGAAGGCCCATGTTGGTAAGACCTGCTGCATGCTACCCAAGTCATGAATTTAGGGCAGGAAGAGTTTAAAGTTGAAGTATTTATGTGGTGACTTCTAAGTTCTGAGTACTACATGAGGTATTTGGGATATAAGGCTGAGTACAACCTTATTCATAAGGAGATCAATATAGTAGGGAATTAGACATTGGCAAATAATTACTATCTGATGGGATATCTGTCTCTCCTAGTGGCTTGTACAAATGCTGGGAGCATAGAAGGGAAAGAAACTAATTCTATGAGAGGGAGCCAGAGAGCACATCATACAGGAGGTGATTATGGAATGGGGTCTTGATAGATGAGCAGAAGTTCACTTGTCAGAGAAGGGATAAGGCAGAGTAGAGCATTCCAGATGGAGCAATGGTAGGTTCAAAGGCACAGAGGCATCAAAGAACAGGGCATGTTTGGGAGCTTGGGAATACTCTGGGAATTACTGATGTGGGGTGCAAGGTGTGGGCAGCAAAAAGAAAGGGCGAGTTGGGACAGAGACTGTGAAGGCCTTGATATGTTAAACAACAAAGTTGGGACTGTGGGAACTGAGAAGACACTGAAGACTTTTCAGCAGAGGAATGACACGATCAGGTTAAAGAGATTCCTCCTTGGAGGCTTTGTGGAATACAGCTGGAGAGTGGTCTAGATTGATGAGAGGAACACCAGTTTAAAACTGTGAATCCTGGCCAGGCATGGTCGCTCATGCCTGTAATCCCAGCACTTTGGGAGGCTGAGGCAAGTGGATTACCTGAGGTCAGGAGTTCGAGACCAGCCCTGCCAACATGGCAAAACCTTGTCTCTACTGAAAATACAAAAATTAGCAGGGCGTGGTGGTGGGTGCCTATAGTCCCATCTACTCGGGTGGCTGAGGATTGCTTGAATCTGGGAGGCAGAGGTTGCAATGAGCCAAGATTGCTTCACTGCACTCCAGCCTGGGCAACAGAGCAGGACTCTGTCTCCATAAAAAAAGAACTATCTGAATCCTTAGGAGATGATGATGAAGACTAAATTTATAAAAAGATAACAGAGAGCAGAGGAAAGATGCAAGAGATTGTATTGATGAGATACCTGAGGCCTGGAGAAGGGATCCAGGCTAAGTTATAAATTGTTCCCACGCTAAACTTCTTTGGAGACAAAATCCAGTGGCCACTTGAGAAGTTTCAAAGTCCATTTTCCCTATTTCTGCAATCACATGGGCTAGTGGGCTGAGAAGAAATATGAGCTGCATTTCCATTTAAATTGAAATAAGACATGTCAAAGGCGGCTTAGTAATTACCACCTGGAACAATGGCAGTATGATGTGGGAAGTGTAGTGTCAGTATATGCGGTGCAGATAATTTTTGCAGTCGAGACTTAATTATGTTGATATAATTATTCCCCTGTCAGGAAAATTGGGTGGCACAGATATGTCATATTTGTGTTTGAGCAGAAAAATGAAATGCCTTTTTTATTCAGAGAGCAATTGGGTGGTTGACTCTGGGAAGTTGGGATTGGGGTGTTTGGAGTTTACCTCAGGTCAGGATATCTGTTTGCATCTGGGGGTTTTGTGAATCCCCCGCTCCGTTGGTGTCAACTTTGAGAAGGTTGTTGGAGTCCCATGATGGCTCTTCTTTGCCCCTTTCTGAGGATGCTGCATCAGAAGTCATAGGCTGGAGAGGATTTTTAGGGATGGGAAAGCTAGGAGCTCTGAATAGCAAGAGCTTCAAGGAACTTTAGAGAGATTTCTTTTTAAAATTTTTATTTGCAAACCTTGCGACTGAAAAACCCAAGGTAGAGTTGTGTGCCTTGAAGCCTGATCCCTCCTCCCTTTCCCTTCCCCTTCTCCATCCCAATGCCCCGAGAGAGCCTTGGCCACATTCTCCATCCCTGTGTGATAGGGTCTTGAGGAGTCTGTGCCGTCCACTCCTCCCCATCCATCAGGGACTCCTAGAATCAAGTACAAAGCCCCTTCCTCACCATTGAAGCTCCAGTCCCTGGCGCTATGATTACTGAAGTAGCTGGAATGATGTCCAGGTAGAAATGATCCATCTAAAGTGGGTGAAATGGAGAGAGGGGTGCACTTGGTAAGAGAGAGAGGACAGGGGTAGGACACACCCAGGTTCTAGTTTTTTCTCTGCCACCCCATGACTAAGCAATCTTTACCAGGTGGCTTCCTGCTCTAAGCCCCCGTTTTGGCCCCTGGTATCTGGCATGTGTGTCCACAGATGCTCATGGAATGTGTGAATGCACACAGTAGTGCAGCCGACTTAGACATTCTGCAGGCAAACTCTTCATCATCTACATTTTAAACAGCTCAAGTTGCCTAAATGTTAACTTTCCAGAAAGCTATAAAGACCCTCAGGCAACAGCTGAGGGCATTTTAAAACCATCGGGTTGAAAAATAAGAAGAGAAAGGAAAGACCTGAAGCAGGTGCCTGGAGCAGCGAGCCCTTCTGCCTGAAGATAACCAAGAATCCTGGCAGGGAAAGCTGGGTGGTGTACAGTTCCATAGAGTCCCCTGCTTGGCTACAGAGCCAACTCCATTCTGCCTTTACTATACAAGTGTTTTACCTGAGCATGAGTCAAATAGATGTTATCTATACACATACGCAGAAATGAACACAGGATGGAAATATACCAACATATTCATGAAAAGCAGTTGTCCCCAAGTAATAGACTTAAGGATGATTTTCAAACTTTTCTTTTGTCACTTTTTAAATGTTCTACATTCTCTATAGTGAATGCTATTAGAAACAGAAAAGCAAAGCAACGGTGTTTAAAAGAGAAAAGAGCACGTGGTGTTGTATTAGTTTTTTCGGGCAGCTATAACAAAGTGCCACCAACTGCATGGCTTAAGACAACAGAAAGGTATTGTCCTACAGTTCTGGAGGCTGGAAGTCCAAAAAACCAAGGTGTCAGCAGGGCCATGCTCTCTCCAAAGGCTCAAGGAAAGAAACTATTCCATGCCTGTCTCCTAGCTTCCGGTGGTTCGCTGGAAAATTTTGATGTTCCTTGGCTTCTAGATACATCGCTCTAATCCTCAATCTTTATGTGACATTCTCCCTGTGTCCTCACATTCTCTTCCCTCTTCCCTCTAAGTGTATCTCTGTGTCCAAGTTTCCCCTCCTTAGAAGGACACTGGTCATGTTGGATTAGGACCCATCTTGATGACTTCATTTTGACTTGATTACCTCTTTAGAGACCTTATCTCTAAATACAGTTACATTCTGAAGTCCTGGGGATTAAGACTTCAACCTGTCTTTTCTGGGGATATGATTCCACTCATAAACAGATGTGTTTCTCGAGATGAGAAGTTCTTCCTTTGTAGGTATGGGAGTCAATTGAGATGGGACAAATGTGAAGATCTTTTGATGTTACTGTGACAGCCAGCCTCCCAGATGGTTCTCAGTGATCTGTGTCTCTGGCATTCACACTCCAGTGTTGTCACATCCCATACTGCATCAGAGTTGTTCTGTGTGACATATTGATTATGTCATTGGTAATAGGTTGTCCTTTCTGAGGTTAGGCTATAAAAGACATTTGGTGGCAGGAGGATCACTTGAGGCCAGGAAGTCAAGACCAGCTTGGACAACACAGTGAGACCCCATCTCTACAAAAAATAAAAATAAAAAAATCAGCCTGGTGTGATGGTGCATGCCTGTAGTCCCAGGTATTCAGGAGGCTGAGGCAGGAGGATCACGTGGGATCAGGAGTTTGTGGCTGCAGTGAGCCATCATGGTGCCGCAGCACTCCAGCCTGGGCTACAAAGTGAGACCCTGTGTCTAAAGAATGATAATAAAAATACATAATAAAAAGACATTTGGCTTCTGCTGTGTTCTCTCTTGGATCACTTGCTATGGGAAAACCATCCACTGTGTCATGAGGACACTGAAGCAGCTCAGCGGGTGTATTAGTCCGCTAAATATATATAGCAATTATAGCATTGCTATAATGAACTACCTGAGACTGGGTAATTTATAAAGAAAAGAGGTTTAATTGGCTCATAGTTCTGAGGCTGTACAGGAAGCATGGCTAAGGAGGCCTCAGGAAACACAATCATGGCAGAAGTTGAAGGGGAAGCAGGCAGTCCCTACATGGCTGGAGCAGGAGGAAGAGAGAGAAGGGGGAGGTGCTACCAGATCTTGTGAGATCTTATTTGCTATCATGAGAGCAGCAAGGGGGAAATCCACCGCCATCATCCAATCACCTCCCACCAGGCCGGCCCCTCTTCCAACACTGGGGATTACAATTTACCATGAGATTTGGGCAGGGACACAGATCCAACCACATCAGTGGGAGATCCACGAGGCAGAGAACTGAGCCTTCCTGCCAACAGCTAGTGAGGAAGTGAGGCCTCCAGCCAGTAGCCACATCAGTGAGCCTGCTTGGAAGGGGACCCTCCAGCTGCAGTCAAGCCTGCAGACAACCAAAGCCTTGGCTGGCATTTTGATAGATCCTGTCTTCATTGCCTATTGCTGCTGCAACAAGCAACCACTAACACAGTATCTTAAAACAACACAGATTTATTCTTTTAGAGCTCTAGAGATCAGATGTCCAAGATGAGTCCAAAGGCATTAAAAATTAAGGTATCATCAGGATTGGTGCCTTCTGGAGGCCCCAGGGGACAATCTGTTCCAGCCTCTTCTAGCTTCTAGAGTCTGCCAGCATTTCTTGGCTCCTGGGTGCGCCACTCCAATCTCTGCTTCCATCCACATCCACATTGCTGCTTTCTCCCCCACTGACCCCCTTGCCTCCATCTTCAAAGACCCTTATGATTCAGTATTTTAGAGCCTACCTGGAGAATCCAGGATAATCTCCCCCTACCTCAAGATCCTTAACATAATCATATCTGCAAGATGCCTTTTGCCATACAAGGGAACGGATTTACATGTTGCCGGATTAGATCATAAGACATCTTTGGGAGGACTTTATACACCCTGCCAAATACCTTGAACCAGAACCACCCAGATAAGCCACTCCTGAATTCTCAACCCACAGAAACTATGAGAGAGAATAAATGATATTGGATATTTCAAAACTCTTAAGTGTTTGGGTAACCTAGTATACAGCAATACATAACTAGTACAGAATAGGGATCTGTAATCCTGCACTTGATTCTGTAGCCCTTGAAAATAATAATTCTGGTGGCCGAGCACAATGGTTCACACCTCTAATCCCAACAGTGGGAGGCAGAGATGGGAGGATCACTTGAGGGCTAGAGTTCAAGGTCAGCCAGGGCAACATAATGAGACCCCATCTCTAAAAAAATAAAAAGAAAAAACCTAAGTGGATATGGCGATGTGCACCTGTGGTCCTAGCTACTGAGTAGGCTGAGGCAGGAGGATCACCTGAACCCAGGAGTTCAAGGCTGCAGTGAGCTATGATCACACTACTGCATTCTAGCTTGGGTGACAGGGTGAAACTTTGTCTCTAAAATTAAAAAAACAAAATCATAATTCTGGATGTCTTACAACTTTTTCCTCGAAATATGGACATGGAAAAGTGTGCAAATCACGTAAGTGAACAGTTTGATGAATTTGTACGGACTGAAAACCCTGTTGTCTGTCTGAAATAATGAAGCCTGAAATGATCCTGGATCCTTTAGAGCTCTGGGCCAGTCATTGCCTGTTCACTTTCAGATCCACTCCCACCCCTTCTCTGTTCTTCTGTAGAATTACAGAAAAGGACATTTCCTGGTTTCCTTGACTTCTGGTAGGTTCTGCCAATGAAAGGCAGTGATGGACAACTGAAGGTCAAAAGAAAGGGAGAAGACAGGATATCTTTCTTTGGCACTGCCTTGAGGCATCCATGGAAGCAGCAGTACCTCCTTCTAATCCAGATCTTATCAGGGACTCTCCTCCTCCATGAAGCCCGTTTCCTCTGGGCAGCGCTACTGAGGTCTCGCTTCCCATTGGATGGCCCAACTCCTTGGCTTTTTTGTCCAGCCCTAGGTTGGCAGTGCCTTCCTGCTGTTGCTAATTTCTCCTAGCTTTCCCAAAGCATTCTGTAAAATCCTTCCAGCTTCAGCAAAACAAGTGATAGATTCTTAGACATCATTTTCTGAAAAATGAAGTTGTCCTCACTAAACACCAGCAGCCCTCATATTTCCCATGTCTTTACTTAGAAAGAAGGAAATAGGAACCTGTGGACCAAGTACGTGCTACCAATTTAGGTAGGCAAGGTGTACACAATTTTACATTATTTCATTTGTTCCTTGTAACACCTTTTGTCAAGGAATAATATAGTACTGTCATTTTAACAGATGAGGAACTGAAGGTAAGAAAGGATTAGTAACTCTTTGGGATTTGTGTAGCTGCTTCAGGGTTCATCTTGTTCCAAAGCCAGTTCTGTTCCTGCTGTTTGTGATGTTAGCAGTTTGCATCTCTCCCTCTCCCCACTCACCAGGGCCTCTCTGGAAGTGTGATTAGCTTCAGCTTCACTCGGATCCACAGAATACTCACCAATCTTTAAGGAGAAATAAACCTGCGAACCAACTAACTAATATAGATATCTTTGAGGATTTGAATACCATTTCTAGGAGGATTGGGATCATTTAAAAATGTGGCAGAGGCTGGGTGCGGTGGCTCATGTCTGTAATCCCAGTGCTTTGGGAGGCCAAGGAGGGAGGACTACTTGACACCAGGAGTTTGAGACTAACCTGGGGAACATAGAAGGACCCTGTTTCTACAAATAATAAATATCTGGACATGGTGGTGCATGCCTGTAGTCCCAGCTACTGAGGAGACTGAGGTGGGAGGATCACTTGAGCCCAGGAGTTCAAGGTTACAGTGAGCTATGATTGTGCCATTGCACTCTCCAGTCTGGGCAAGAGAGTGAGACCCCCATCTCTAAAAAAAGAAGTGTAGCAGAGTTGAGAGTTCTGATCGATGCTGGCAGATGAAGCACAGGATAGCACTGGAATGAAACACTTGGCTTGGTGAGTTGAGAGAATGGATTCTAGCCCCTGACTGCTTGGGTCTCTGCTGTGATTGATTAGACATGCCTGCCATGTGTGAAGAAAAGGACAGGAGGTATTGTTGGGTATTTGCTGACCCTTTAGAAATTGTGAAGGCCCCAACTTTTAATCTGTCACTTTCTAGCTGTATGAATTTGGGACCTTTGACGAGTCTCTCTGTGTCTATTATCACATCATAAAAATAGAATAATACTGGGGTGGGTGGATCATTTGAGGTCAGGAGTTAGAGACAAGCCTGGCTGACATGGTGAAATCTTGTCTCTACTAAAAATACAAAAATTAGCCAGGTATAATGGCAGGTGCCTGTAATCCCAGCTACTTGGGGGGCTGAGGCAGGAGAATTGCTTGAACCTGGGAGGCGGTGGTTGCAGTGAGCTGAGATCGCGCCACCGCGCTTGAGCCTAGGTGACAGAGCAAGACTCACTCTCAAAGAACAAAACAAAACAAAAACACAAAGAAAAAGAAAAAAGGATGGAATAATGCAACGAATCTTCAGGATAATTATGAGGAAAGGACCCTGTAGAATGATGACCAACTTCTCCCCAGTCGTTATTCCTGCTGGAGACTGGGCATACATTTGGGTTTTCTTAGGTCCACTCCAACTCTTTCTTTTCCCAAAGTGGAGCTTAACCCACCTGCTGATGCTCACTCCATTACCAATGTGGCCTTTGAGCTCTTGCTGGAACACAATTCACAGGGCATTTTTTATTTTTATTTTTATTTTTTTTTGAGATGGAGTCTCGCTCTGTCACCTATGCTGGAGTGCAGTGGTGTAATCTCGGCTCAATGCAACCTCCGCCTCCCAGGTTCAAGCAATTCTCTTGCTTCAGCCTCCTGAGTAGCTGGGACTACAGGTGCCTGCCACCACACTTGGCTAAATTTTTTGTATTGTTAATACAGCTGGGGTTTCACCATGTTGGTCAGGCTGGTCTCAAACTCCTGACCTCAAATGATCCACCCACCTTGGCCTCCCAAAATGCTGGGATTAGAGGCATGAGCCACCCCGCCCAGCCTGCAGGGCTTTTATTCCCCTACTTCACACCCTCCAGCATCAGCCTCATTTCTCCCAGACAAGTGACCCTTGGACAATTTGAAGGAAGCAGTGGCGGTTCCTCATAGCCTTTCTTTCTGGGAAAGATTCCCTCACCTGCAAAGACATAAGCATCATTGGATGAAACAGGAACAATTAGAAGCAAAGCTGGACAGAGCCATGGACTGCAGTCAGGAGACCTGAGCTTAGCTCTAGATCTTTTCTTGGTTGTGTGTCCCTAGGCAAATGAGTTAACCTCTCTGAGCCTCAGCCTGCTCATCTGTAAAATGGACACGATAAACTGATGAAGATTACCTCTCAGCATGGAGCAGGTGGATGAGGAGATTGTTCATTATAGCATCAGAGAGGAATAAAGTATATATTTTTTAACTTGCCTATGATAAAGATAATTCTTATTATTTACAGAAAATCTTGAGGAGTGCTAAAAGGAATGTAAAAATTGCCTGATATCTTTTACCACACAGAGATAATAGCCATTGCTACCACTTTGTTGCAATAATCTCAGCTCACTTTTTATGTTTCTATAGTACTTGACTCTGAAGGTTTCAATAAAGATTAAATGAGATAAGATATTTTGAACATTTAGCAGAGTGCCTGTGTATGCAAGAAATATATGTAAATATATTCACTTATTAGTTTAACACGTATTTATTATGTTCAAGATTGGTTAAACATTTAAGGATATGAAAATACTTGATTATTTTCATCAGGTTTCAGGATATACCCTGATCTATAGGATAAAGTACGTGTTACAGGCAAAATTCAACTCCATTTGATTTTCAAGTTGAAGCCAGAAGGGATTGCTGATTGCTAATTCTAATCAGCAACCAGATTCTAATAAGTACGTCCTTAATATTTGTTAGGTATGCTATGTGCCAGATGCTGGAAATATTTGGGTGTGTATCTACACATGCATATATTGTACACACACGTTTGCATATATACATGTTTATATATATTTATAATAGTATATGTGTGTGTAACTTTTTTCAGCACCAGGCTCTGTAACATTTTCTGCTTGTCTTTGCTAAATCAGAAGAAAGCAACAAGATGAATTTTCGTCAAGTTTCAAAAGTGTTTTGAGATAGTCTGATCTATAGTGTAAATTGTGTGGCACAGGTGAAATTAACTTTGGGGGGCCTTGGGAGACACCTCAGAAGGTTTGAGAGGCAACCTCCAGAGCTGCAGAAATTAACAAATGAGAGTCTTGTCCATTTGCAGAGAGGAGAGGGTCCTCTGAAGATTGAGATGCTCTGGGCAGAGAAAACAAACAACAAACAACAGTTTTAAATATTAGCCTCTAATTGAACATCACAAGAGGAGATGATTTTAATTGCAGCCATTAATTATCATATGAACTGCTTCTTACATGGGCAACTCTGTGATATGCTCCAGAGGGAGTAGCCCGGGGGTTTAACAAAAAATCATAGTTCTCTCAAGTGATGCTGGGGAGGTCGGCAAGTATGCATATTGTCTACATACTACATATTCTTGTACTGATCTCTGTGTACATGATATATATATCCTCCATATATTATGTATGTATCATGTATATTATGTATGCATTAGAATGTATAATTTATCCTTTATCCTTCCCTCGTTCGCCACTAATAGTCATATAATAGCACCATTCATTTCATCCCCAAACATGTATTGAGTACTTCCTGTGTTCCAGACACTGGTAATACAGATAGATTAGTTCCCTGCAAGAACATAAGCTCTGTGGAAGTGAGGACTTTATTTGTATTGCCGGCGCCTGGATCAGTGCTGCACCTTATAGGTGCTCAACAAATGTTTATTAAATGTATGCATGTATGCATGAATGAATATGAATATATAATATATACCAGGATATATGGATGTTGTGTGTCTACAGTGTGTACACCATTATATTGTAGTTTTAGATTACCCCGGGAATGTGGTGTATATCTTAGTGGATTTCTGCTATCTATGCATCTAACTATCTAAATCATTTTGTATCCTAATTATCCCCCACCTCCCAATTTCACTCCATGCTTCAAATCTCTAAAGAGAGCTAATAACAGAGAGAACCAAGCTCACAACCGACCTCAGCACACAACCCCATTTTCATGGAACAGCCTTGAGCCAAGCCCAAGCAAGCATGATTGTCAGATGCTGTCGTTGCCTCCTGCCCACTTCCTGTTTCATGAGAGGGGCACTGGCTCACTTCCCCTTCTGCTTGTGCATCCCTTCCGTGTCTCCGGAGGGGTCTCTGGCTGGGGCCTTGTTGTATCTGCCCCAGGGAGACTGTTTGGGGCACTGCATTTGTTTAGCCTAATGAAATGGTCTCTGCAATCAGCAGACTCCATTTGGTTTTCGAGTTGAAGCAGGAAAGATTTGCTGATTGCTGATTACACCAACACTAAAAATTTCTCCAAGCTTTCTCCTCGGGGTGCGCCCACTGAGTCTGATGCTTCCCTAGCAGATGGAGGATGGGATGCAGAGGGCGGCAAGGGGGCAATGGTGGAGGGTGGAAGGTAGTGGCAGATCCGCGAACCCTGTCCTTGGTCCACATACTCTGGCCTAACTAACGATGGCTTTCTGGTTCTCACGTCTTCTTGCTGTGTCTAAGCCAACTCACTTTCTATGCAGCCCTTGTTTTTTTCATGTCTTTTCTATGTAGGATAGTGAAAAATCTTCAGAGCCAGAGTTCTGCATTCCAGTGTTTTTATTTGGTTTGTGACCTTGGCAAATCTCCTCAGTGACCTGGGGATGACACAGTTCTTCCTGAGACTCCTTCTCCTATGAGAATTAAAGGATAGCTATGCCACTGTTGGTCAAGTTTCCACTCTGCCAAGCTCATTTACTCCTCGCAAAAGCCCTGTGAGGGAGGGTCTGCTACTGGCCCCATTTCCCCAGTGAGACAACTGAGGGTCAGAGAGGTTACGTAACTTGCTGGAGGTCACACAGCCAGTGAGCAGCAGAGTTGGGATTTGAACCCCGGCAGCTCGGCTCAGAGCCTACTTTCACTTTTATGGTATTGTGGATTTGACTCATTTTAGACTCCTATTTCTTCTGCCCACTTGCTTAGTCCCAGCCCAGGCCCACCCATCCCTGAGACACAGTGCCTCCTTCTGTCTCTCTCCTCTACCCTCCGGGAAGCTCCCTGGGGATGTGGACTGTACACCTTGCTGCTCCTGCATGACACTGACAGGGGCAAGGTTCACTTAAGCAAAATGAGGAGGGGACGTCTGTACCCTTTTCTCATGTCTCAGCACATATGACCTAAAGGGTTCCCACTTAAGAACCCAAGACCTGGATGCACATCTCAGCTTTGTGGTCTCCCAGCGGCGTGACCTCAGACAGGTCATTTGGTTAGACATTCATTGAACCAATGCTTATAGGATTCACTGTACTTAACACATAACCCACAATGGCCCAGATGTGTGGACTTGGGATAGAATCTAAGACAGAAATACAGATTTTTCTGCCTTTGTGTCTTACAAAGATACAGGGGCCACATCTGGGAGAAAGTGGCTAATGCCCAGTGACACCATTGTCCTGGCCCATTAGAATAGAGTGGAGCTGGCCGGACGCGGTGGCTCATGCCTGTAATCCCAGCACTTTAGGAGGCTGCGGCGGGTGGATCACGAGGTCAGGAAATTGAGACCATCCTGGCTAACACGGTGAAGCCCTGTCTCTACTAAAAATACAAAAAAAAAAAAAAAAAGCCGGCGTGGTGGCAGGCGCCTGTAGTCTCAGCTACTTGGGAGACTGAGGCAGGAGAATGGCTTGAACCCGGGAGGTGGAGCTTGCAGTGAGCCGAGATAGCGAGACTCCGTCTCAAAAAAAAAAAAGAAAAGAGTGGAGCCTGGGCAGATGTGCTCCCAGAAGCTGCTGGGATTTTGCACCTAGCTATTTTCTAGGTGCATTTATGAGCTGACATGCTGATGTCCTGGGGTGAGCACCCCCTCCTTCACAGTCCCTCGGTGTCCTGTATTTCCTCTGATAGTCTGGGGTCCCCAACCTCGGGTTGTCTCTCACCTTGTCAAGGCTGAGATGGGGATTTCACAGTTGGTGGCTTCAATCAACTGGGATGGACTGGCAGCTCCTTCTCATGCCACCACTGTGGCGTCCTTCCCGCCACCCCTTCTCCCTCTCATCAGCTCGGCCTGGCCCTTAGGCTTACTCAGTCTTTGCCTGCTGCCTCTCTCTCTCTCTCTTTAAAATCAGAAAACACTGGAAAGGCACAGACTTACAATAATGTGAATGGACAAGCCAATGTGCAGAGAGCTGAGTGTGTCCCTGTAATGGTCCTTGCTGACTTCCATTGGGGAATGCAGTCATAGCCCCAGAAAGAGCACTGGACTGGGAACCACCAAGCCCAGGGTTCAGATCCCAGCTCTGCGCCTTTCCTGAGTGACCTCACTGACTGACGTTGCTGGATTTAGTTTCCTCATCTGCAAAATAAAGAAAAATGAGGCCGGGTGTGATGGCTTACGCCTGTAATTCCAGCACTTTGGGAGGCCAAGGTGGGTGGATCACTTGAGGTCAGGAGTTCGAGACCAGCCTGGCCAACATGGTGAAATCCTATCTCTGCTAAAAAATACATAAATTAGCCAAGCGTGGTTGTGGGTGCCTGTAATCCCATCTACTTGGGAGGCTGAGGCAGGAGAATTGCTTGGACCCGGGAGGTGAAGGTTGCAGTGAGCTGAGATCACGCCACTGCACTCCAGCCTGTGCAACAGAGCAAGACTTTGTTTCAAAAAAAGAAAAGAAAAGAAAAGGAAAAAATGACTCCAGGCTAAGAGAGGGGCTGTGAGCCATTCATTTTCACTTAGCTACTCAGTTCCATGGGGAGCTGGGAATTGCGCTTTGACCCCACATCCTCTAATTTCTCCCCTCCCACTGTCCTCAGTTGGTATGTGTGTTCCTTTATACAGCAGTCCAAAAATAAACTTTACATAATTAGAGCCGCTTACAAGAAAAATCCCATCTATAACCCCGCTTTGCCCCATCCATAAATATTCTCAATTCTCCGTGAGTGTTATTTGCATAGATTTGAGCATGATACTGCTCGGATTTATTCCGTTTGCTTCATGTTATTTCAAAGAAGCACTCCACGCTGCCACAATTCTTATTTCTAATGTTAATGTCTGCCTAAGAGCATCAAAGTGACACACTGTGATTTCCCTAACCATTCCCAATTGCTGGGTGATGAGGCAGATCCCAGCCTCTCTTTGTCATCAGTAGCACCGCTGCAAACATCCTCGGGCAAAGAGCTGTGTTCTGTCTCTTGATTTATCCCCCGTAAGATGAATTACCAGGAGGTTAGATGCTGGGTCTCACCTAGGGTTTCAGACTCAGCACCGTGGACATTCAGGCCAGATAATTCTTTGTGGAATTGTCCTGTGCCTCATAGGATGTTGAACAGCATCCCTGGTCTCTACCCACCAGATGCCAGCAGCATTTCCCCAAGTTGTGACTGCCAAAAATGTCTCCAGACATGATCAAATGTCCCCTGGGGGGGCAAAATCACCCTTAGGTAACAATCATTATATGTTAAAGGGTAGCAATGTGTAGGTTGCAAATTAAAGTCAGAGATTTTCCGAAGAGTCCAGATAAAATCCAATTAGAAAAGTACCAGGAAGTATTGATCACTAAGATGAGCACTGAGAGGGGAGTCAGAGGCACTGAGCTTGAGTTCCAGCTCCACCATGAAGTCTTTGCTTCTTAAGGCCTCAGTTCCTCATCTGTGAAATGGGAGCAAGAATAAAGACTCACCTGCTGGGCCTGTGAGACATGAGTGAGATCCTGGCTGCAAAATACTCAACACGGCTCTGGCCACAGAAGGAGCTCCGTAAATGCCCATCGTGCTTGCCTGTTCTGGAGGGAGCCCAGCTGGGTTTTTCATCTTTGCTTTTGCTGCTGTGAGGACAGCAAGGTTGGGGTGTCTAGGGGACAGACTTGAAAGGAAACTATCTTTGTTATGCTCTCCCCATGACCTCCTGCACCAGATTTATCCTTGAGGCTCAGCTTCCT
The DNA here is from genome assembly GCF_028885625.2 of Pongo pygmaeus. Classification (NCBI taxonomy): domain Eukaryota; kingdom Metazoa; phylum Chordata; class Mammalia; order Primates; family Hominidae; genus Pongo; species Pongo pygmaeus. The sequence goes on from NC_085931.1 coordinate 36,811,026, forward strand.
AAACCAGACTCCACGACCCTTCTTGGTTTTTACGTTTACTCATCCATCCAAGATGGGCTGACTATCCACTGTGCGTGGTGGTGCAGATTCAGAGCATGGCCCTGGGGTCAGATGCACTGGGAGCAGCACCACCTGCACAGGTGAGCAAGCTCTGTGTGCCATGCCCTGGAGTATCTATTCCCTCCTCTATGAAACATGGAACACCTAGTTGAGGATCCCATAAATCTGTCCGCAGAGAGAGCCTCTCATGGAGAACCTACCACTTCATAGGTGCTCAGTGAACACTAGGCTCAGCCTGGGGCGTGTCTCTTCCCCAGTGCATGCATGGGTGGTGCATTTCTTGCCCAAGGCCAACGTGCGTTTGCATCTTCTGTCCCCAGGAGAAGTACGTGGAGGAACTTGCCGCAGTGAGGCAAACCCTCCAGACAGACCTGGAGACATCCATTCGGCGGATTGCCGACCTGCAGGCTGCCTTGGAAGAAGTGGCATCCAGTGACAGTGATACTGAGAGGTAACTTGCTAGGGGCTGGGCGGGGCTGGGCACAGCAGGTGGGCGGCATCCTGGGGAGCTTTATGCCCTTTAGCTGGGCTGGGGCCACATTCACTGGGAAACCCAAAGATGTTTGGGGGCTGGAGGCACCCCTGGTTTACTTGGGTGAGGAGAGACTGGATGTTGCCCTGCTGGTTTAACCTCTCCTTGCTGTTGCTAAAACCTCTCAGTCCAGCTCACCAAGCCTTTGGTGAGGCAATGTGACTGGAACGAGGACTAGCGTATGGTCTTCTACAAGTTCCATGTCCAATCTTGGCCTAATTCTCTCGTCTGTAAAATGGGCATAATAATATTAGGATGAACCACATGCAATTGCCAAGATTGGACTATTTTTGACCTACAGACTGGAAGTTTCATATATTCAATCTACTGCCTATTTCATAGGGCTGTTGTTGAGAGTTAATTGAGTTCACAGATGAACATGACAGGTATGTAAGTGCTATATAAGTGGAAGCTATGTTTGTACAGAATAAGAGACATTATTTTACAAGGGCAATGGTTGATTCAAGGATGCAAAGTCGGGCTGGTGATTAATGAGACCACCCAAGTTCAATGGGAGGGCTTCTTGCCTTTCTCAGAAGATAGCCTACTTTTCACCATCTCTGCTTGAGTCTCAAGCTACTGCAGGCCACAGGTGGACCGCTCAGCTGGAAAGAGTTTGAGGTATCCCAGCTGGGCACATGGGTCCAGGCTGTCCAACTCCTGTAGCATTCTGTTCCCAGGAGCTACCTTTGTACCCTTGGCTTATTGCTTCTCTAGGAACCACAGCTGCCTGTCTTGCCACACATCCCTGCCCCCGTTCTAGCCTCTGTGGCAAAGCCTGGGTAGCAGAGAAGACACTTTACTTACATAGCTTTCCAATAAAGAATCTACAGAGGTGGTTCCCTCCTGCTGCCTGCAAGCTGCCCCTGTACACACCTGAGCAGGCCACATTAAAAGCCTGTTTTTCTTGGTCTTCCTCTCTGTAAAGGCTGTTTTTTCCTGCAGCCAGAACAGTCAAACATCAGTCCTTGGAATGCATCCCTCTCTGTTTCCATATGAGGACCCTGACTTCAGAGAAATTCAAGGTCACACAGCAAATTAGCTTCACACACTGAGCTAGAACTCAGGTCTGTTGAACTTCCTACCCAGACCTTTGCCATTCACACCTCTCTTAAGGGCTGGAGGCAGGGGCAGCTGCTGACCTTTGGGACATGTGGGTGCAAGACAGGCAAAGGAAGCAGAGAGGGTTACAAATCAGCTCTGGTTTAGCCAGAAGGAAGAACCAGACGTCTATATTGTCTATATTAGAGCTGACTATGAATAGTCAAGGAAAAAAACTGGAAGAAATACTCCAACATTCTAACACCGAGGAAAGGCGTTACGGGTGACAATTTTTTTTTCTTCAAGTTTATTTATATTTTCTGAAATCTGTGCAATGAACATGCATACACATCTCTAGCTCTAGTAGTACTCTCTTTAGGAGATTTTGCTCATATAAGTTATGTACTCCATACACCTAATTTTAGAATGCGCATAACCTCCTCCCTTAATGCAATCCTGGGCTGGTCATAGCTGCTGAGGGATTTGTAACCTCAGATTCTCCAGTAAAGATGTCTGCGTTCAGCAGGAGCAAGATGGAGAGCCACTGGACTCTAAAACTCCATGTTCTTGGCCAGGCATGGTGGCCCACACATGTAATCCAAGCACTTTGGGAAGCTAAGGCAGGAGGATCACTTGAGACCAGGAATTCAAGACCAGCCTGGGAAACATAAGGAGTCTCCGTCTCTACAAAAACTCCTTTTTAAAAATTAGCCAGACATGGTGGCACCTGTAGTCCCAGCTACTCAGGAGGCTGAGATAGGAGGATCATTTCAACCCAGGAGTTTGAGGCTGCGGTGGCTGCGATCTGTGATTGTGCCACTGCACTCCAGCCTGGGAGACAGAGCAAGACCCTGTCTCAGAAAATAAATAAGAAAATACATGTTTTGCCTCTAAATAAAAGACTTTGTCTTAAAAAAAATTCTTCAATTTGTGCAAAAGTGGCTTCCATGCACATTCCAAGTATTCCCACCATTCCCTGCTAATTGGCACAGCTGCCAAACTGCTGGTGAAAGGGCAAATCCTGATCTTGCAGCTGCTTTCCAGTTCATGGTTGCATTTAGGATCCCACCTCCACTGCCCCCTCCTCCTGTTTTATTAGTGTCATGACAGAACTTAGTGTAATTAAAAACTCCTTTTGTCAATATTACTTGTTTGATGCTTGGGCTGGCTTCTCCATTCATAGAAACAATAGAGCTTTTGCATGAATTACACCAGGAATGAATGGCTGTGGTTATAACCATCTTTGGCCAGTACACAAAATGTTTAAATTATTTTCACTTGCATAGCAAGAGATTGCTTTTCTAGTAAACAATAAAAGTTAAGTAAACATAACCAAATTGGAAGGAGGCAGAGGGTCCATGCTTGAAGGGTGGGTGACAGGCTGGAAGAAGGTGCAACAAGAAGCAAGGGACAGTGTCCATCAACAGATGAATGAATTAAAAAAATGTGATGCGTATACACGATGGAGTACTATTCAGCCATAAATAAAGGATGAGATTCAGTCATTTGCAGCAATGTGAATGGAACTGGAAGTCATTATGTTAAGTGAAATAAGCGAGACACAGAAAGAGAAACATTGCATAGTCTCACTTACTTGCGGAATATAAAAATCAAAACAATTTAACCCATGGGAATAGATAGTAGGAGGTGGGATGGCTAATGGGTACACAAATGTAGTTAGAATGAATGAATTTAATAGCACAACAGGATGGCTGTGGTCAATGATAATTTCATTGTACATTAAAAAATAACTAAAGGAGTATAGTTGGATTGTTTGTAACACAAAGGATAATTGCTTGAGGGGATGGATACCCCATTTTCCATGATATGGTTGTTATGCATTGCATGCCTGTATCAAAACATCTCATGTACCCCATAAATATATATGCCTACTATGTACCCACAAAAATTAAAAATAAAAACATTATAAAATGAAAAGGAAAACAAGAAGCAAGGGAAAGACATCTCACTGGGGGAATGAGATCCTGGTGGTGAAGTCACAGGTTGCAGACATCACTCCAGTCTTGGCGTAGGAGGGAATTCCCCTCTGGCTTTAAAGGGACCCTGTTGTCACCCTCATCCTAAGAGATACCTTTATCTGTCTCCTCTGTTCTGATCTACCCTTTCTGAGCTCCATGCCCTGGAATCCAATCTGAATTCTTTCTGTCTCACTTTTCATGATCTTCTGTCTCTAGGGACTTAAATCTTCCTCCCCGCTGGGCTTCTGATGTTTTTTCCTTGACTGGATCTCTAGTTTCCATATAACACCTGCCTCATAGCTGGAAGGGACATCACCTGCATTTCAGAGTTGCTGTGAGGTGTGAAACGACTACAGAACACCAGGTGGAAAGAAATGCATCTTGCGCCTGTACCTGGAAAAGCCCCATGCAATGTGCAGGATTATTACAATTGGAAGTCAAGGAAGACTTTGAGAGGGAACAGGCTTTGCACGTCAACAAGTCTGATTGCCAATTAGAGATCTAATGGTTAATTTCTGTGTGACCTTGGACAAGTTATTCAACCTCTCTGAGCCTCCATCTCTTTGAGTCTAAGATGGGTTAATAATAAGAAGCAAGTGAAAAAGTATGGCTGCCTAGCACATTACCTTGCGCATAGTAGGGGCTCAACGAGAATCATCAATTGCATTCATTCATTCATTTGATAAATTCTTACTGAACATCTATTGCATGCGAGATGCTGTGTTAAGTGCTTGTTTTATTCCACTTGCTTCTTGTTATCGTTATTCTCCCTCTTACAGATGAAGAGAGGTTGAATAACTTGCCTGAAGTCAGGCAGAAATGAACGTTTGGAACTGTGTCTAAAGCCCAGGTTGGTTGAATTGCAGAGGAATAGAGAAGGAGAAGAGCCTAGGAGTGGTCCTGCTTTTATCAAACCTGCATTCTGATGGTGGAGTGTGTGTGTGTGTGTCCAAAAATAAAGTGCACAGACTGATAAACACAAGAATACAATTGGAGTTACGAGGGCAGAGAACGTGGTGCTATGATGAAGAGCAGAATAGGCAGATGTAGCCTCCCAGAGAGGAAGGCATTGGAATTAAGACCCAAATGAGACGAAGCGGCCAGCCATGGGAATGCCTGGAGAAAATGAGTAATGGCAGATCAAGGCACATTCTAGGAAGTGAAAGAAGACCAGTGTCTCCCGGGAAGGTAGATGAGGGAGCAGCAGCCCTCTTGTTCCCCTTTTCTCTTTCTCCATCCCACCTTCCTCTTTCCCTTTCTCCTACCTTTCTTCTCCTCCGAAGATGACCCATAGAAACCCACTGACACCCTCAGTTTCTTAAAATGCTCCGGTGCCCCAGGCAGGATTGGCCACATCATTTGTAGGGTTCAGTGTGAAGTGAAGGTGTGAGGCTTGCCGGGCACGGTGGCTCATGCCTGTAATCCCAGCACTTTGGGAGGCCAAGGCAGGTGGATCACTTGAGGTCAGGAGTTCGAGACCAGCCTGGCCAACATGGCGAAACCTTGTCTCTATCCAAAATACAAAATTAGCTGGGCGTGGTGGTGCACACCTGTAGTTCCAGAGACTTGGGAGGCTGAGGTAGGAGGATGGCTTGAATGAGGGAGGCAGAGGTTGCAGTGAGCTGAGATGGTGCCAGTGTACTGCAGCCTGGGCAACAGAGTGAAACTCTGTCTCAAAAAAAAAAAAAAAGGAAGAAAGTATGGGGCTCCTTGTTAAAAAATTATTTAAAATTTCAAGACAGTGACAGAAGAGCATTAAACCAAAATGCAGGCCCTTCTGGGCATGGGTCGCAAGCCCCCGAAGCCAGCCCTGACCCCAGGGTGGTTCTTAGGGAGCATTTCCTAATTCTCAGCAGGCCTTGATCCTTATGTGTTGACTTAGAACTTGGATTTGAGGTGGAAACACAGTGTAGATTTCAAGAATATCACAGAAATGGGGAAACAGGGAAAAAAAATTGCCCATGAAGTCTCAACACATTTGAAAGAATTAATATTGTATAAAGCATGTTCTGTCATCACAGTGCAATTAAATTGGTTATGAACAATGAAAAGAAGTATTTGTGTTGCCAGGTTGTAAATCCACAGTCCATAGCAGAACCCCCGGCTCCTGCCCAGGCCCCAGTCTATAGTCTCCCACTTGCTAGCAGCTCCACACTACACTTCACTCCTGATCGCCTCATCACCCTGGGGTAAGAGGTTTGGATTAGAGCCTGAGGGACTGGTTCAAGGTACTTCTCCAAACAGAGTTCTCAATTATAATAGAATTCAAAGCCAACCCAGGAGAGAAACACACACACACACACACACACACACACACGAGAGAGAGAGAGAGAGAGAGAGAGATGCTTCAGCTGCAGGTGAGGTTCTTTGAAAGACTTGTTCAAATTACAAAAAGTCACATTTCCCCATGTTGGGAATTAGATCTGAGCGTAACAGGCCTTCCAGGCTGGAAATGTGGCTACGTGCTCAGAAAGCCAGGTAGCCTATGCGGCAGCATTTAAACATGTGCTCTCCTGCACTAGGGCCCTGCATTGTAACTTGCACTGTGGCATCAACCTCCTTGGATTAATGGAGAAATGCTTTAAGCCAGTCACCCAGGCCTGGCGTATGCTCATTATTCTTGGAGGGAGGAATGTGCTGGCTGACACAGCCCTGTCTATTCATGGCCCAGGGGCTGTGGCTGCTCTGTCTGTCGCCTTGGCTAGGGGGTAAAGGGGTTTGGGCGAGATGTAGAGAGGTCAGTGAATGACCTTTTACTCTTGGGTCAGCTGAAAGTGCATAAGTACCAGCCGGCCCAATCTGAGATGAATGCTCTGAAAAAAGAGTCCTCAATTACTTTGTTGAGTATAATTTGGACATTTTCCAATGTACATCCTTTTATAACCTGGCTAAAATTAGGCTGCAGTAGGACAAGTGGAAAGATCTGGGTCTAACCAAAGATTCTGATTGCTACTGAGGGCATGCTTCTGAGTTAATTTATTCATGAGTGGACCCAGGCTCTGTCCAAACTGTAAAGTTTCTTGCTACATAGTAGGACAGTCATTGGAACTGCCAACAGCTCTTTTCCTGCAACTTTTTTACTTTCTAGTTTGTCCCCTGTGAGTAATGAATGTGCTCCAGGCCAGGGAGAACAGCTTAAAGCATTCCTATTAATCTGAGAAGGTTGATGCTACAGTTCAAGTTGCAATGCAAGGCCTTAGTACCATATAACACCTGTTTAAATGATGCTGCATAGACCACCTGGCTTTCCTTCTAGCCCATGTATCCAGCTAGTAGGATTCACAGAGAGTCAGGGCTCCAAACTACTTTATCTATTCCAGCATTACAGGAAATAATGATAATTGTAACAATAGGTACCTTTTCTTGAGAAATTACTTTGTGCAGGTACTATGCTACCTGTTTGGCATATGTTATCCTCAAAACAACTCTCTGAGGCTCCTACCATTATTATTCCCAGTTTGCAGATGAAGAAACTGAGAAGTCAAGAAACTTGCCCCAATCCGTGCAGTAAGTGATGAAGCCATGGTCTGATGTCCAGGCTGACCCCATAACCTAAACTGCTAATGGCCAAGCTCTGCTGTCATGTCACATGTAACCTACTTCCTCCTTTCCCTTGTCAAGGTCTCTGTTCTCTGCCCAGTAACTGCCCTGTCATTAAGGAGAACTTGTGTCTGTCACTGTGAGATGGGGCCAATGAATTTACATGTTACTGCCCAGGCAACATTTGCATTTAGACTGGAATTGTCTGGCAAAGACTGACCCTAAAGAAGTACAGCTGAAGACATTGAATTAATTATCTTGCTTATCGTCAACAGCCTGTTTACAAATTCCTGGCACAAGTTCAAGTTCTTCTTCTTCCTCCCCCTCCCCCTCCTCCTCCTCCTCTCCCCCCTTCCTCCTCCTCCTCCTTCTCCTCCTGTCACTCTGTCGCCCAGGCTGGAGTGCAATGGCACAATCTTGGCTTACTGCAACCTCTGCCTCCCAGGTTCAAGCGATTCTTCTGCCTCAGCCTCCCGAGTAGCTGGGACTACAGGCACACACCACCACACCTGGCTAATTTTTGTATTTTTAGTAGAGATGGGGTTTCACCATATTGGCCAGGCTGGTCTCGAACTCCTGACCTCGTGATCCACCCGCCTCAGCCTCCCAAAGTGTTGGGATTACAGGTATGAGCCACCACGCCTGGCCAAGTTCTTTTTTTAAAAAGCCACTTGTACCAAGGGGAGAGAAAACCACTGACCACATGTCAGGAGATGAGGGTCCCAGACAGCTGTACCACCAAATGAATCAGGACCATGGACACAGGTCATCTGCCCTTTGAGTCTCTGCCCACTCAGCAGAAAACAATGAATGGACACCTTCTGTGTTGGGGCAGGGGTACAGTAGGGAACAAGCAGACATGGACTTGCCTCGTGGAGCTTGTAGCCCAGAGACACCTTCTTCACATGGTAAAAGGGCCAATGGGTTTCAAACGCCCTCCTTATTGTAGAATTCCTTTTCTACACCAAAGCAAACTCACATACAAAATTCTAGCTTAGGATGGAGTGCAGCCATCCTCTGATTGGAGTGAGAGAGGAAGGTTTTGGGCTAATCCTTCCTCCTCAGTCTCTCTTCTTGACCCCTTGGTACCCGCACTTTTCATGGGGTCTCCCAGAACTCGAGGGCTCCATGCACCATGGTATACATACTCAAGTACTTTCCAGGACCAATAACCTGTGACTTATATGCAGTCAATATGGTAGTGAGTTCTGCCCATGTGCTTTAATGCTTCTCAGGAGCAGACAGTACAAAGCTCCCCACTGCTTCTGCCTGAAAGCCTTTTTTTTTTTTTAATCTCCTGTCCCAAAGACTTTATTGCAGATCATCTCATGATAAAGGTGTTAGGTGCCTTCAGCATTTGTTCATACAATAAACGTGAGCTGTAGTTCCCAGAAGCTCTTAATTCAGCCTCTTTATTTTAAACATACTCTCATTTTTATGGAGACCATCTCAAATGGTAGGAAGCATGGGGTCCAGGTCAAATATCACTCTTGGTATGGACAGTATTTCATCATGAATGAACAAACAGACCACCTGGTGGGTCTTGACTTCAGCCTTAGATATTCTGTGCAAATTTAGTGAAACAGGTTCATAGGCAAAAGCAACCAATGTGCAGATACTATAGAAACGTAGGATTAATAAGCAGCTATACTTTCATCTTTTTTATTTGTCCTTGTGGCTAGCTCTCTTCCAGATCAGAAGCTTAGGAGGAGCTAGTAAGGATTGCTGATAATCTTAGGCTCTTATAAGATTGCCTCTTTAGATTCTTCACTGTTTCCCCCCCCCCCCCCCCCGACATTGTGACACAGAGATTAAGGGTGTAACAGTAGTTAGCAGTGCAATGTTGGGTCATGCCTGTTCTCTGCTTCTTCGTCATATAAACTATTGGCCTAGTAAATGCAGATCTTCCTGTTAAGGTAGAAGAAGCATGGAGATTAGCTATTGTAATAGAGTCTGGCGGAAACTGAAAGACAAACTCTAAATGAAGAGAGTTTAACAAAAGGACTATTTACAAAGGTGTGAGGAAGCCCCAAGGTATAGATGGCGCAGCACCTAGGGAATAGTAGCAACTGAGAGCAGTAACTCCTGCAAGGTCTGAAGGGAGAAAAAGAGGGTGCAATTGCTGGAATCCAGAAAGAAAGAGAGTGAGAGAGAGGCCTGATAGGAGGAGCTCTGGCCTTTGGTTGAGAGCTGGAGCCAACACAAGGAAAGGCAGTAGAGAGAAATTCAGAAATCCAGGACAATAAGTACTTCGGCTTCCCTCTCTTCCCTCCTTCCTGTCAACTGTCAGTTGCATTCCCTGTTGGCTGAGTCCAAGAGAAAGTCATGGGTTAGGGAACCCATTGATGTTGTCCATACAGATTAGCCCCCTGTATGGACAGAGTGGGTCAGAGAACAGGAGCATGTGGAAGAGTAAAGAGATGAGAAGATGCCCAGCATGATTAGACATCATGAAGGGAATGGGTCTCTAGTGCTGCAGAAGAGCCCTTTGGAAGAGGGTGAATCTGAATGCTGAGTCCACCCATGGGGCTAGTACTCATGGAGTCAGCCGGGGTAAACAGTGAACAAGAACTAACACCAGCGTGTGCTTTGATTAGCTATTGGGCTCTAAAGACTTTCCTGAGTGCTGGATTCAAGTAAAGATTGGTGTTTAGTCAAAGTAGGTGAGGAAGTACTCAAAATGTAAGTGAATGGGTGACTGTGTTCCAATAAAACTTTTTCCCTGTACAGAAACATATTCCCTTGTTTTGGGGATTAGAATGTGAACATCTTTGGGGACCATTATTCTGCCTCCTACAAGGCCATTCACAAAAGCTGCTTTTGTTCCACTGCAGAGTCTTTTTCTTTAAAAGGGCTAGATAGTAAATATTTAGCCTTTTCATGCCATGTTGTCTTTGTTGCACTACTATTATGGTGCAAAAACAATCACAGACGAAAATCTCTATTTATAAAAATAAATGGTAGGCTAGATTGGCCCATGGCTGTTGTTTACTGACTTTTCTTCTGTTGGATTCACCAAGCATTGTCTGAGAACTTCTGGTCTGGCTGAGCTTTGGGGCTGAAGGATGAATAAGACTTGTTCTTGGTCCAGAAGGGGTGTTGGTCACTGCCTGGACAAGTGCATGTAACTAGAAGCCCCCAGGGTGACAGGCTTTTGAGGGTGGGAGCCAAGGAGCAGCAAGTGCAGCTCTTAGAGGAAACAGCTTGATCTTCTAAAAGAGGAATTGTCCAGATTACAGCAGAGAATACTGAGAAGCCCCAGCCTGACGATCCAGATTAAAATGATGTCCTAGGTGTCTGAGGTTTGTGGTTTGGCTGTCTGCACCCACCCACTGAACAACTGCATGCTGCTTAGGAGCATGAGCTTAACAGGCCTGGGATCAAAAGCTGTGTGACTTAGACAAGTGTGTCAGGTTCCTGATCTCTAAAATGGAGACACATGGGGTAGGTAGATGAGATTGTGTGGGTAGCATATTTGTTGAATGGAGGGATGCTCTCTAAAGAACAGCTACTATTGTAATTAGTATTGGAGTTTCCCACAATGCCCTGGGAAGCTGCCCTGCTCCATGTCTGATTTGCTAGCACTCACAAAGAACATACAGCTAATACCTTGCTTGTTAGCAATAACAGTGCTATTAATAATAGCAGTACTAGTTGTACTAAAACGAGTAGCGGTAATGGTTGCTACCACTTAATTAGCACTATCTATTTGCCAGGAACCATGCTGAGATCTTTACAAGGGTTATCTCACTTACTCTGCTCCATAACAGAGCCCCATTATTTGCCACATTTTAGGAAGGAAGAAAGGAAGCTCAGGGAAGGCAAGTGACTTCCCTGAGATCACACAGGGGCAAAGGTTGGAAGTGGGATTCACACTCATGTCTGTCTAACGTCAATAACCATGTTTCCAAGTCCCTGGCAGCACGAGGATAACACACTGTTTCTTGTGCCTCTTACTAGTGTCCAGACGGCAGTGGATTGTGGCAGCAGTGGCAGAAAAGAGATGTAAGTTAACCCCAAGTAGAACCGAGCAGCTCACAAGGGTGAGCCCCTGGCTCTCAGTTTGCAGAGGGAACATCCATGTCCACTTGGAGAATTATCAGTGATGCCCATGAGACTAATGCCTTCATGGTCATAACATATAGTACTAGGAACATCGTATTGAACTGCCCTGGTTCTTTTAGACAGAAAGAAGCCTATGCCTTCTCATGCTACTGTCCTCAGACACCTTCAATGGCTCCCTATTGCCCCAGAACAGACTTTTTACACTGATGTTTGTATTCTGCACATTCAGACCCTTGCTTTCCCCTCCAACTGTGATTTCTGGTTTCCATATTGTTTATGCCCCGACCTTTATGACCTCCGTACTTATGTGTACATGATTTCTTCCACCCAAAATTCCATTCTTCAGTCCCTGCGTGGCCAAACCCTAACCTCCAAAGAAGATGTAGCTCAACTTTCACTACTTAATATCTTTCCTTAGGCCTCCAAGATGCATATCAAGGCTCCCTCTTTGAAAGAAAAATTTATTAATACTTTATAGAGGCACAGAGGGTAGGTTTTATTAGAATCTACCGTTACTAATGCTTTATAGAGGGACAGAGAGCAGGTTCTAGTAAAACCTACCCTCTGTACCTCTATAAAACATTAATAATTTTTAAAATTTTTACTGTTATTTATAGAAATGTTAAGTTCATGTGGACAAGAACTGGTGCTTGGCATAAATAGAGCATCCTATTAAAAAACTATATATTATAATGTATATACACATACACACATATAAATAATATTAATATACAAATATACACATATACATATACACACACATATACATAATGTTGAGTGAGTATATCAACTGACGTGGTCTCATTGAGGACCTATGAGAACCCCCTCCCTTTCTGTGCCACTTTCAGAATCAGGGGACATAAAAGTAGAGTCCCTGTTTTAAAGATGATCCAGATAAGGTAAGGAAGGAGTTAAGACCTTCACACTTGATGTATTCCTTGAACATATCAAATTCAATGCCAAACTTTACTCCTAAATTGGAGAGACCTCAACATTTGTATTGGAGTGTGTATCTCCCCAAGGAAGAGTGCCATGATTAATAGCATGGGCATTGAAATAAAAAGAAACAGGGTTTGCATCCCAATTTCATCATTGACTAGCTGGGTGACTTTGGCCAAGACTCCAGTTGGCCTCTCCAAATCTCAGTAATTCCATCTGTGTAACTATGACAGCACTGGCTTCTACCTCTCTGGGATGGTGAGTGAGGTTATGCAGGTATATCACTTAGCACAATGCCTGGCTTATGCTATGGGTTAATATCTAATTATTGCTGATACTGTGGTTGTCATTGTGCTGATGGTGTCCTGCAATCTTATTCTAGGGATAACGTCTCCATCCTCAGCTCCCAGCCAGAGGGCAGCCTGCAGTCCTGGTTGAGCTGTACTCTGTCCCTGGCCACAGACACTACGAGGACTCCTTCTCGACAGTCAGCCACCAGCAGCCGCATCCTCAGCCCCAGGTAAGAGTATCTCCCTGCTGCCTCTGGATGGCTAATAGCTTGAAGAATCTCAGACTTTGAAAGTTGTTGTTGAAGTCTTTCATTGTCTCTGGCATAGGCAAGAACAAGCATGGTCCTGAAAGTCTGAGGTATAACTCTGCCACTTCCTAGCTGTGTGACTTTAGGCAGATCCCTTACCCTCTCTGACCCTCTACTTCCTCATCTGCAGTAGATGGGAATATAATTTTATTTACTGATCCAAATAGTTGAAGCAACGAGGACCTAATGCAGTCCTCAACAGAGCATGGTTTTCCAGCTTTTTAAATAGCACAGGGTGAACATTTAAAAAAATAGTAATAGTTGTTATAGTTGCCTTCTACTTAAGGCACATCATACTCTTTTTTCCATTTATGGGTAATTACACGTTCAAAAAATTTTTAATAAACATATTCACTTAAGTTTTTTTAATGGAGAGTCATTATAAAGAAATTGGGCCAGAGGATTTATCACCTGGAGATTTTAGCTTTATTTGAACTTTAGCTTTATTTTTAATTTTATAATTTCCTTACCACAGAAAGGGATGAATTCAAGTGTGGCCTGATATGGGAGCCTCACAGATCTACAGAATTGCCAACAATAACCGCCTCCAATTAATGGGCCTTTGGATTCGCCCTTAGTTGCACAACTTCTATCATCCATCTTCCCTCTTGCTTTTCGGCTCCATTTCTCTGAGCTCACTTGGTTTCCCTTTTCAAGAGTTGCCCTCTTGTAATTAGGAGTTAATGGCCATAAGTCAGAAATTATGGATTAAGAGATGCATAATTAAGATGAGATGCACACAGTTTTTGTGAACAGAAGGACCAATATGATAAGACTGGAAAAATCACAGACTCACGGAGCAAACCCAGACAACCCCTTCCTGACTCAAAACGTGTTTGCTTTGATGCAGGGGATGTCTTTACAAAAAGAAAGGAGTGGGAGTTTATGCTAAACTTTTGGGCCTATTTGGCAAATGGCAAATGTCTGGTGCATGTCTGCAGATAATCTTAGGCTGAAAGACTTGATGTAGAAAATATCAAAGACAGGCTCCAAGAATGGGTTGCTTCTGGGGAGCTAATTAAAGCAAGATTATCTGATTACTGCTCTTAGTTAAAAACAAAGGCCTGTATGAAGAAGGGAATTGTGTCCTCTGTGAACTCCAAACTATGAGGACTTTATCTCTTCTGAAAACTAAATACCTTTGCTTTAGCCTGTCTGCCAGTGGCAGCAGGAGAATTGGAAGCAGCCAGAGGAGAATGTGAATGCGCATTAACATAATAACCAAGTTTCATAATTATAATTATATTAGGGTGGATAAAAAGGATCCTAACCGATGAGTCGCAGCCTAACCTAAGTTGTTTGGCACCTGTTTGAATGGGAGATGGTAGGGTATCATGGTTTCGGTGCAGGATCTGAAGTCAGAGCTGGATTCCAATTCTTTTTTTTTTTTCATTTGCTATACATGTTTAAGATATAATTGGCAATTGTCCAATAACAAAAAGTAGGCACTCTTTACATTGTAATGGCCTGTTGAAAAGTTTTAGAATTGTTATTCTATACAGAGATTCATCTTTAATCAGTGTTCTGGCTGCTTCCAAATTCACTGAATTCTCTAGCACTGGATTAGAAAGCATAATCTATAGGAAAATGTACACAATGTATAGTTTTTAAAGTAAACTTTTTTAGAACAACAAGAGAAACCAGTACATATAACTTTCAATAAGCATTTATCAAATGCTTACTATGTGTGGACCCGGACATAGATTTAAAAATAATATTCCAATTCTTTATTTGCATATCTGCAGCTGTGAGATTTTGGGCAAGCTGCTTAACTTCTCTGTTCATGTTTCCTCCTGAGTAAATCATGATTGTTGTCAGGGGTAATGTGGTGATGCACAAGCCACTCTTTACTCAGAGCCTGGCACCTAGAAAGAGCCACAAAAAATTAGCCATTTTTATCAGCAGCAGTAACTATTTGATGCCCGGAGGAATCCCAGGAGATAGACTTCACTGTCTGTCTTCATGTTACGGAAGAGAAATCTGAGACTCAGAGAAGGGAGAGCAACTGATCCATGCATAGATGGTCTTACAGCTCCTGCAGCGGCACCTCAGGCAAGGTGGGTCTTCAGCATCTCCCAGAGAGCCCTATCCAGAGTCTCTTTCCCTTTTCTCTTCCCTTTCCCCTTCCAAGTTCTTGGGCATGTTCAGCCGCTGTTTGGAGTGAAAGCGCTTGCACCAAGAACAGGGAGGGGGCAGGAGGCAAGGGAGATACTTGCACATCTGTAAGAAGGGATTTCTTGTCTGTCTTCCTCATGGCCACATCCCCAGGGCTGGCTCACAGTTGGTGTTCAATAAATGTTTGTTGAATGAATAACTGACCAGAGCATCAAAGCTGGAGCAGAAATATTAACTGTGTTTGGTCACAGCTCAGCACTGATTGTGGCGCAGAGAGGGTTGGTAGTTCACTAATAGCACAAAGTAGGTAAGTGGAAGAGCCAGAATTTGAAACTAGGTTGGAATCCCACCAAAGCCTCTATTTTATTTGCCACGCTACCACAGCTCTCTGACATTCATCCAGGAGGTAGATCACTCACCTGGTAAAGTTTACTGGAAAAATCTAACCTCTGTTTATTAGTACTAAAACTGCCTAAGGATTATTATTCAACCTTCAATGTTCAGCCAAGACAAAGTGCTACTGGGCGCCAGATCCTATGACATTGAGCTCTAAAAATTATGAACCCCTTCCTTTGAATATGTTTACAGCTTGAGGACTCAAGGCATTCTGAGTTGCAAAGGACCACTGGGATTATCCAGCCCAACTTGCTCAGTATATAGATGGGAAAACCTGAGCTCTGCAGAGGGAAATATCTTATCCAAATTTATAGTATGAACTGACCCAGAGTACAGGTGTCTTGACTTCTAGCTCTTTTTAATTGCACAAGCGATCTATGAATACTTCCTCTCAAAGAACTTAAATATATTAGAAGGCTAAAATCCCCTTGGCCACCACTGTAGTCTTAAGCTTCCTTCTCAGAAGGATCCACCATCTTCAGTTTGGTGTATATCCTTCTATATCTTTTTCTATATGTATATATCATAAACATATACATGTACTTTTAGCAAATATATAGCATATTTGTGGGATTTTAAAAAACATAAATTATATAATTATGTGTAATGCTTTTCATAAATTTTTATAATATACTTCTTTCCCTCAACAATACACCTTGGAGATCGTTCCTTACTAGTATGCATAAGTTCATCTCATTCTTTGTAATTCCTGCACAAGCTGCCATGCTTTATTTAACTATAGTGTCTTTATTTCACTTTTAGGTGCTTTCCAGATATTTGATATTAACTTGTCCAGCTTTGAAAAACACACATCCTTATAAACATGGGTAAATGATTCTCTGGATCAAAGGGCATTTGCATTTTAAACTCTAATAGATATGAGTGTCCTTTCTGCTAAGAGACTATATCATAGTAGAGAACAGGACTCCTATTTATACCTGCTCCCATATTACCTGGTGCGTGGGAAGACTCAATAAATGAGCCTCTTGGATATATCCCATTTGACTGAGAAAGAAGGTCACTCTAAAAACAGGAGAGAGGGAGAAAGCAGTCTTCTGCCAACAAAATAAAAGCATTCCCCACATTATTTATAAGGGGACGTCAACTCAAGAGAAATACACCTAAAGCATTATGATTTACAGCCCAGGAATCATGCTGCTGCCGCTGATAAATGCAAGCGCTTCTGGAGACGAAGACACTAAATTACCTTTGTGGTCACAGAGAGGGAGTTTATGGGCTGGGTGGTGGCAGTCACACTTTGTTCAGGAGTTTCTCTTAACATCTGGCCGCAAGTGGTGCCTGGGCTGTCCAGGGTTTGGCATGCTTACGTCAGTCCCTGTTGCATGCCTGGCCTCTCCTTCTCACCCTCCTTCCACTGCTGTGTGGATGAGAGTGCGAGGGCAGTGAGGCTCTCCCAACTTCTTCTTACCCTTACAACACATTGGGCTTCCTGAGCAGGGTCTAAGCCTCATTTCTTTCTAGATCCTCACCCCAAGCCCAAAAAAACCCTAGCCATGGTCACTCACCCTGTTCTGCAAGGTCCACATGCTGACAGGCATGACGACCTAGCTGTAGAGACTGCCAAGGTATTGTCATCGGGCAGTCGCTGTTCTCATTTCCTGGGCAATTATTCCAAACCATCCTGACTTCCCTCTCATCTCTCCCCATCACTCTCAGGAGGCACCTCCACTTCTGTTTCATTCAAAGTAAAATAATAATGGCTTTAACTTCTGCTGTGATGTATATGCATTAATCTCTATCTGCCCCCATATTCCCTCTGGTCTCAGAAGATGAGGTCCAGTCCTGCCCTGTCTGAAGCTGATTGGGATCCAGGTCTTCTTCCCCCCTAAAACACTCTGATTCATCTAGTGTCACCTCTGTCTCTTGTGTCCTCAACTTTCCTTGTTTCAGTTCTTCCCCCAGAGGTTATAAACAGCTGAGGTCCTCCCCATCCTAACCATGTCCTCGTCCATCACCCTGCTGTCCTATTGAGTTACTGTTTTTCCTTCCTTTTGATTCAAGCTTCTCAGACGTGTTGTTAATAGATACCATCTTCACTTACTCCACATTTATGCCTCAATTTACTACAGCCCAGAGACTGCCCTGCCACTCCATTGAAACCTTTCTCACTGTGTCAGCAGCTTCCAGAGACACAAATCAGGGGACGTTCTCTAGTCTTTATATTTTCCTGGACTTTTCCCCACTGTTGAACATTTCATGGAACTCTATCTGCTTGGCCTTGACAAGATTTCTGTTCCTTGGTTCTCCTCAAACTTCTCTTCCCTGGTCTTTGTCTCACGACCTTATATCCAAATGCCAGGGTTCACAGGTTACTGCCCTCACCTGGCTGATTCTCTCTCCACCTGATAGCAGGCAATTCTCCTTTTGTGATTTTGGCTCTGCAGCTTTCAGCAGGTGACCCCCAAATACAGATGAACAGTCTTTATATTCTCCCAAGTTTTAAATTTATGTATGTTATCTTATTGTCTACACTGATCACCAACCAGGTATCTCCCTGATGTTTTAACTCAGCATATCCAAGAGGAAACTCATCCTGCCCCACCAGCCCTGTGTTATCAGGATCACTGAGTGGTTCTGTCATTCATGAAGCACCACGTTGGAGGCCTTGTTATCTTAGGTTATCATTCCCCTCTCTCATCCGCATATTCAACGAATCCATAAGTCTTGTATTCTACCCCCCACCCAAACAAATACTCTTTCTGCTTCTCTCCATCCCCCACTGCCAACACCTTTAAGTCAAGCTACCATAATTGTGCTCCTAGACTCTCGCAAAGACCTTTCAACACCACCTTCCTTTGGTCCATCCTCTATACTTTAGCCAGTTTGATTCCTCTAAAAGGAAAATCTGGTTTCAGTGGCTCCTCATTGCCTACAGCAATGGTCCAAGAGTGCAGATTGAGGGCAGAAGCATGTGGTGGGCCCAGAGAGTTCAACAGGCAGGGCCTGACCAGCGGGCCTGGAAAACACACTTCAAGAAAGTAAAGGGTAGATCTGTTTTCTAATACAACCGCTCCTTTACTAGTTCCTGACTATGAGCAAGTTACAGTCTCCAAGTCTCAGCCCCTCCACCATTAAATAGACTTTAATAATATTCCCTTTGCAGAGCTGAAGAATTAACAACTGTAGCAAATTAGCACTCTAGAGTGCTCATTGGAAGGCCTGCCACCAAGCTGGTGTTTAATAAGCAGAAACTCCCTTCCATCCTCTGTCCCTCATTCCAGAGCAGGTCAGGGGATGCTGCTGTGCCAAAGGCATGGATGCTGACAGGCAGGACTAGGGAAAACTAGGACTGGGTGCTCCACATACCAGAGATTGCAGAAGTGGACTAAACTCACAGCAGAAAACCATGAGCACAACATAAAACTTCTTGGCAGTGAAAGTGGAGTTTTGGTGAGCTCAATTTTAAATATGTTAAACTTCATGTGTTTGGGGACATCCAAAGAGAATTGTCCAGAAGCTTTTTAAACTCTGACCTGGAGCCCTAAGGAGATACCAAGAAACCTCTGCGTAATGTTAGGATTCTTATGAGTGTAGGTGACATAAAACCCGTCAACCTGGCCAGAGTAAGAAGGAGCATTTGTTATTTCCTGTAGCTGGGAAACCAAAAAGGAAAATCTTGCTTCAGGCATTACTAGATCCAGGAATTCAAAAATGATCGTGGGGATTTGGTTCCCCACCAACCTCTCTGCTCTGCTGTCTTCTATGTTGGTTTCTTTCTGGGGCAACAAGATGGCGGCCAACAGCTCCAAACTCATGCCTGCACCATTCTGAGTCCAGTAGTAAAGAGAATTTCTCTCTTCTTCACAGTTTCACAAAAAATGCAAGCCTGAGTGAGCCTGAACCAGTCAGAATGGACAAGGGGACTGAAGGAGCCTCTTACCTTTGGCCTAAATCGGTCTTCTTACCTGGCTCTTGGAAATTCCCACCAAACCATGAGAACATGAAGGGAGGAGGGGTTCCCCAAAGGACAATGAAGGGCCTTACCTGAAGCAGGAGAATGAAACTTGGTAGATGAAAACTATAAGCATAGAAAATATTTTCCACCAAGGGGGAAGCTGAATGAACTACAGGAATGGGCAAGACTATGAAGAGAAAGAATGGTAGGGAGGAAGGAAACATATTAGAGTGTTTGGGGTCCCCATTCAGTAACCTTGGGAAATCCAACTGAAATGGTGTCTCCTGATCAGAGACTTTATTTATCCCTAAATTTCAATGGCCAATCTATCACCACATAATTAGTGATGCTGTGCTTTGAATTTATTACCAACCCTGGCTTTCTACTGTTGCTATTGGACTTGTACCATATTGCAATGTGAGCATGGAGATTATTGTATAAATTATTCTCACTCACATAATCATCGTGATTTTAATTACTGTGTAATCTTTGCTAATTACTGTTGTATGTATCATTTGCTTTGGTGCCGATTTAACACAACTGCTTTTCGTTTGGCTAAAAGATGGCATTACAACTTTTCCTTTTTGCAGGGGAAAATTTGCTTTCTGTAAACATTTGCAGCCCCAAACTCTTGGCTTGCAGTTCTTGGTTTAAAAGGAAAGATCCAGACCCTACCACCAGCCCTGTTTGTTTTTATTTGGGATAAGGCTGGCTTGAATAAGTAAAAACGTCTAAATTACACAGTAGTGTCTTAAAACAAAAAGTTGTGTTACTTTCAAAGAAGGGCAATTACTCTACTACAGACAGGAAGCCAAAGATGGGTCATGTGAGGGCTGCTTAAATGATGAGATAAGACTCGTTTGTAATTAGTTCATTAATTATGGATATGTGAATAAATGGTACTTAAAAACAGCTCGTTCCCAAAGTGGGTTAAGCATCTGATGCTAATCTTATTTCAATAATACATTTATTTACTGGTCTCAGCATTCTTAGAACTGGAGCTCAGGATAATTTTAATCCATCCTGGAAATACTTAATGAATGGGCCTCTCATGAATATGGTTTTGTGTCTTCCTAGGACATAAGGAGTCTTTTTAGTTTTATCAGTATTAGGAAGATTAGTGGAAAAGATTTTGAAACTGAATGCACAGAAATATTAAATGCAAACACATTAACCATGGACCAAAGGCCTGAGCAAGTGAAACCAGGTGAAGTCTGAATGTAGACATAGGATTTATCCTTAGGACCCAAATCCCTCTCAGACAGGTATTTATAGGAAGGAAGGCTGTTTCCTGTCTAGAACTCGAGGTCTTGGATGGTAGGTCTGTGGACCTTTTAGAAAATTTGAGGCTCACCTAAGCTGCAAGTTTGTAGAAAACTATTTGGATACATCATTGATGGTTCAGAACATTCTTTTAAAATCTGTGGTTCTCTGATTAAGCTAAGGTTTTGTTACACAAATTTACCATTGAAATATATATACAGGAAAGTGGATCTTGAGGAAATTTTCAAAAAATTGATCATACCTAATTAATTTGTAATTACTAACAAAATCAAGACTGGACCATTACAGTGCCCCTACAACTTCCTTGTGCCCATTCAAGCCACCAACCTCCTCCTTCCTCAAAGATACCCACCATCCTGACTTCTAACACTGTATATTAGATATGCCCCTTTTTGAACTGTGTAAATGGAAGCATCCAATATGTCCTCTTTTGTGTCTGGCCTCTTTCTTTCGATATTATGTTTTCAAGATGCGTCTACACTATTGCATGTAGCAGTAATTCATTTATTTTCATTGCTCTATAGTCTATATCAGTGGTTCTCAACTGGAGGCCCTTCTGCACCACTACCCACCTCAACAGGGGACAGCTGGCAATGTCTGGAGACATTTTTGGCTGTCATGCTACTGGCATCCAATGGGTAGAGTTCAGCGATGTTGCCAAATATCTTACAATGCACAGGACAGGCCACATAGAATTATTGGGTCCAAAATGGCAATTATACCACCACTGAGAAACCATAGTCAATAATATGCCATTGTGTGAACATAGAGTAATAATTAATTTATTCTATTATTAATAGACAGGTTGTTTGTGGTTTCCCATGATTATGAATAGTATTACTGTGAACAATCTTGTACACATCTTTTGTTGCATGAATATACAGATTTCTGTTGGGCGTATACTCAGCAGTAGAATTGCTAGGTGTGTTTTCAGCTTTGGTAAATACTGTCAAAACAGTCATTCCAATTATGTAACCATCAGCAGTGAATGAATGTTCTGGTTGCTCTAAATCCTTGCCAACGCCTGGTTTTGTTATTTAAAAAATTAGCTATTCTAATAGGTGTTAGTAGTTTCAGATTTTTGTCTTCACTCACATTTCCCTGGTAAATAAACCTTTTTATATGCTTATATCTTCATTTGAATATCCTCTTTAATGAAGTGTCTGAGAAAGTCTTTTGTCCATTATTTTTATTCTTCTTTGGTTATCCATCTCTTTTGTATTGATCTGTAGTCCTTTATTTATTCTAAATGCATGCCCTTTATAAGGTATGTGGGTTTTCTTCCACTCAGTCACTTACCTTTTTCACTCTCTTAATGGTTTATTTTTATAAGAAAAGTTCTTAATTTTAATGTAACCCAGTTTATAATGTTTTCCTTTATGGTTGGTACTCTTTATATACTGTTGAAAAATTATTTGCCTACTTTGAAATCATGCAGTATTTTCTTATTTTTTGTAGACATTGTATTGATTTACCTTTTATATCTAGATATACAATGCATCATGAATTAATACTTATTTGTGGTGTGAGGTAGGGCTCACTCTTTTCCATATAGATATCGAGTTGGTCTAGCACATACATTTTAGAGAAATGATACTGTCCACATTACACAACAGTATAAATTTGTCATAAATCAAGTGATCTTATGTATATACGTCTGTCTATTCTATTTCACTTTTCTATGTGTCCATCCTTGAACCAATATAGCATCTGGAAGTATAAGTTCTCCACATTAATTCTTCTTTCAGGTCAGCAAATGACTCTCAGGGAAAGTGCCACATCATACTGTATTCACCTTCAGTGTATTTCCCTCTTTCCAGGATTTGGCCTTTTGAGTCCTGGCTGCTTTGATGGCTTTCCACTGTCCTTAAATTTGAATTCTACTTTTCTGGCTTTCCAAGTAGCGCTGGTGCAAGCTAGTAGCGCTGGTGCAAGCTATTACATCTGGAAGCTGAGTGCTGAGCTAGGCTTTTATTCTCTTACATAAATAAACATTTTTTTTTTCTAATGTACACTTCCACCAACAGTGTATAAGCATTCCTTTTTCTCTGCAACCTCACCAGCACCTGTCTTTTTTTGACTTTTTAATAATAGCCATTCTAACTGGTGTGAGTTGGTATCTCATTGTGGTTTTGCTTTGCATTTCTAATGATCAGTGATGTTGAGCTTCTTTACATATGCTTGTTGGTGACATGTATGCCTTCTTTTTAAAAGTGTCTGTGCGTGTCCTTTGCTCACTTTTTAATGGTTTTTTTTTTCTTGTACATTTGTTTAAGTTCCTTATGGATGCTGGATATTAGACCTTTGTCACATGCATAGTTTGCAAATATTTTCTCCCATTCTGTAGGTTGTCTGTTCACCCTGTTGATAGTCTCTTTTGCTGTACAGCAGCTCTTTAGTTTAATTTGATCCCTTTTGTCAATTTTTGCTTTGGTTACAATTGCTTTTGGCATCTTCGTCATGAAATCTTTGCGTGTTCCTGTGTCCAGAATGGTATTGCTTAGGTTGTCTTCCAGAGTTTTTATAGTTTTGGCTTTTACATTTAAGTATTTAATCCATCTTGACCATTGTAGAAAACAGCATGGTGATTCCTTAGAGACCAAAAGCAGAAAAACCATTTGACCCAGCAATCCCATTACTGGGTATATACCCAAAGGAATATAAATTGTTTTACCATAAAGACACATGCATATGTATGGTTCATCACAGCACCATTCACAATAGCAAAGACATGGAATCAACTTAAAAGCCCATCAATGGTAGACTGGATAAAGAAAATGTGGTACATATATGCTATGGAATACTATGCAGCCATAAAAAAGAATGAGATCATGTCCTTTGCAGGGACATGAATGGAGCTGGAGGCCATTATCCTTAGCAAACTAATACAGGAACAGAAAATCAAATACCACATCGTCTCACTTATAAGTGGGAGCTAAATTATGACAGCACATGGACACATAGAGGGGAACAACACACACTGGGGCCTATCAGAGGGTGGAGGGTGGGAGGAGGGAGACGATCAGAAAAAATAACTAGTGGGTACTAGACTTAATTCCTGGGTGATGAAATAATCTGTACAACAAACCCCTGTGACATGAGTTTACCTATATAACAAACCTGCACATGTACCCCTGAACTTAAAATAAAAGTTTTTTTTCTTACTTTCTACACCTAGGGAAACATGAACTTTCACTTATATTTTCTTCCAGTCCTAACTTAGCGCATCTACCACCCCCTCTAGAATGTAAGTTACTTGAAGACAAGCACTATTCATCTCTGCATTGACAGCATCTGTCTTCATGACACTCAGTAAATGATTCAGGGTGGACGCAAGGAAATATTAATGGATGCATAATTTCCATTCAGTTAAAGCTGCACCTTCATGGGTGCTTTTATGAATTAGTCTGAGATTTTCTGTCACTATTGCCATTTCACCATACTCTGGTGAGAAAATGTCTCTGCATGGAAAGTGAAGGGATGCATTAAAGTCACTTAAATATGTTGAATCCAAATTGAATCTACAAGCCAAGTAGATTTTAATTTCTCTACAAATCTAGAATTATGTTCTTCAAAACATTGTGAAAATTGTAGCAGAAGGTAAAAGACTCGAGTTGTAGAGCCAGTTCTTGCACCATCTCATCAGAGTGTGACTTGGGAAGTTCTAGTCCCTTCTCTGTTTCTCTAGGTGTAGAATGAGGGGTTCAAACCAGATGAGGCCCGCAGCTCCCTCTCAATTTGATATCCTAGAAATTGATCACATCCTGTAGAAATGAAACAAGGCTCTTGGCTTGGTGTTAGAAATATGGAGAACTCACTTTAGATTGTGTACTGGAAGTGGGTTTTGAATCTTGTTTTTCAGCCAGGAGAAGTGGATGTGACTGACTGGTGAGTGGGGATACTGGGTTCTGAATTATTCAGCCCAGGTGAGGCAGCCCTTTGCACATTCTTTCTGCAGTTCCACAATCCCCCATCTTTCTGTTCCTCCATTCCTTCATTCTTTCTATTCTATAAGCTTTCTTTGAGGCAGTCCTGATTCTGGGGATTCATAGAAGAAAGACATGGTCTACCCCAGAAACTCCAGTATCTCCCAGTCTTGCTGGGAGATACAAATAAGTAAATAGACAACAACAGTACAGAGGGTGACACAGAAGGCTGTGGGAGCCAGGAGAGGCCCCAACCCAGGCCAGAGGGCGGAAAGGCTTCCTGGGGGAAGCTACAGTTGGGCTGAACATGAAAGGGTGAGTGAAAATGTTTGTTTGTCTGTTTTTTCTTTAAATATAGAATAATGGTTTATCAGAATCAACTGCAGAGTGTCAGTTCCTTCCTCTCTGACTCCCTCCTAATTCTTTTTTATTAGGCTAATTTCCTTCCTTCCTTCCTTTCTTCCTTCCTTCGTTCCTTCCTTCCTTCCTCTCTCTCCCTCTCCCTCCCTCCTTCCCTCCCTCCCTCCCTTCCTTTCTTCCTTCCTTCCTTCTTTCCTCCCTTCCCCTCCCTCCCTCCCCTCCTTCCCTCCCTCCCTCCTTCTTTCCTTCCCTTGCTCCTTCCTTCCTTTTTCTTTCTTCCTTCTTTTTTTAAATTTGTTAACAACAGAGGACACTATCAACTATTAGCTTCTGCTTTGATAGTTGTTAGAATTTTCCACATTGACTTTATTTCTATCTTTAGCTCCTCCTCTACGTCTATGTTTAAACACATTGTCCTCCTTCCTTCCTTCCTTCCTCCCTCCCTCCCCTACTCTCTCCTCCTTCCTCCTCTTCCTTCTCCTTTCCTTTCCTTCCCCTTATGAAGACAAGTTGACAACATCACAACAGCTCTCCTTAAATAATTTCGCATCTTTCTTCTAAGAAGGACATTTTCTAACGTATCACTATCGCACTTAGGAAAATTAACAAATCCATAACATTATCTAAGATCTCAACTTTTATATTACCCAATTATCCTAAAACTGTCCTGTATCACTGTAGTTTTATCTTATCCCCTTATTTATTTATTTTTCAAATTTAATTTTTAAAAGCAGGGGGTACATGTGCAGGTGTGCTACAAAGATATATTGCATGATGCTAAGATTCAAAGAATGATTCTATTAAGGATACTCATTATATTTGATTATGCTTCTTTAGTCTCTTTTAAGAAAAATAATAGACTTTTTACTTTTGAGCAGTTTTAGGTTTTCACAAAAAGAGCAGAAAGCATAGAGAGCTCCCATATATCCTTTTTCCCTGTTCTGTTTTTCTTATTATTAACATCTTGCATTACTGCTCCATCTCTTTTAAATCACCACCCAGCTCCAATTTAACTGTTTTTTTTTTTTTTTGCGGGGGGTGGGGGTGTAGAGTTCCAGGGGTGACTTGAATGGGCAACTCTATGCAAAAATCACTGACTTAGTCCCTGGTAGCCAGTAAGAATGTGTAGGTGAAGTCAAGGCAAATTCTGCTGAGCCACAGAAGGCATGCAGGCAGGTGTCCACTCAGGGCAGCTCGACGGATTGGTTTGTAAAATTGTCAAAGACTCGGCCCCGACCTTAAGCATCAGAGAGAACAGCAAGCAAGCCTTGAGAGCGACCTTGTCTCATAAAAACTGCCATATTGTAAGGAATGTAGGATATTCACTGTGTCTGTTTCCTGACTCTATTCCCCATGTCAGGAGTGGCCAGGCATGGGGACAGCATGGGGACAGATTGCTGCTAATGTCACCTCCTCCTCACTTCCCTGCTTCCTTGGCTGTCCTTCCCCCAAACCCCAGCATCCTCCTTGCTTTGAACTTCCCTATCAGCTAGGGGTGGGGGAGCTTCCTAAGCCTCAGTTTTCTTGCCTGTGCAATTTAGATATCAGCCCTTGCTTGTCAAGGGTTTTGCAGATTGAATAAGCTAAGAATCAATAGGAGGAATCTTCTGCTCTTGCTCGGAGTGTCTTTCTTGAGCCATCGCTGCCATTGAAATCCTGCCCTTCTTCTAAAGCCTGTCTCAACCCACCTCGTCAAGAAAGGCTGTGCATGGCCAGGCGTGGTTGCTCACGCCCATAATCTCACCACTTCGGGAGGCTGAGGTGGGCGGATCACTTGGGGTCAGGAGTTGGAGACCAGCCTGGCCAACATGGTGAAACCACATCTCTACTAAAAATACAAAAATTAGCTGGATGTGGTGGTGGCGAGCACCTGTAATCCCAGCTGCTTGGGAGGCTGAGGCAGGAGAATTGCTTGAACCTGGGAGGTAGAGGTTGCGGTGAGCCGAGATTGCGCCATTGCACTCCAGCCTGGGTGACAGGAATGAAACTTCATCTCAAAAAAAAGAAAGGAAGGCTGTGCACCCAGGCACCAGTACTGACGGCTGTCTCCCTTGCCAATCTCTTGCTGCGTTTATAGTCTGTGCTTCACAGTTTCTTTGGAATTTCTTGCATTGCTGACCCTTCTCCATGGTTTTTTTCCAGACTCAACACCTACACTGCTCTCCCCAGGAGGGGAGGGCAGCCCAACTTCTGCCGCTATGTGCTCAGAACATTATAGGTAGACAGACAGACCAGGGTGGGAGTCTCAGCTCTGCTCCTTCTCAGCAAGCCCATTTGCCTGTCTTAGCCTCAGCTTCCTCATTTATAAAATGGGACGATAAAGGGCAGTATAGTAGAGCAGTTGGGAGCCATGGGCCTGGGGTAGGACTCCTTGGTTTAAATCCATGTTCTCCCACTTATTATATGACAAATTACTGATTCTGAGCCTCAGTTCTGACTTGGGAAGGTTGCAATATCTGCTTTAGAGGACTGTTGTGAGCATAAACTTGAGTAAAGTCTGCAAAGCCTAAAGGCATAATACATGATAACTCTAATGATGTGGTATTTACCTGCACACCACAGTGGCTTAATAAGTGCCTCCCGTTCCCTGCATAATGCATAGTCCTGGGTGCCATGTCAACTTTTGTTACAGACTCTGCGTTGTTATTTTGGACTCAGTTACCAAATATTCAGGTCATCTTCAAAGAGCATCTGGTTTCCTATCTCAGGCCTCACCAGTATTAAAGAACATCAATATGTTTTTAATTTCCTCTTTAATTTCAGGGAGTGGATGAAGAATGGGGGGTGGCAGCACACTTTGGGGGATGATTCACGGTGTCATTAAATCTGCATTGAGTTTCCTGTAGCTACAACTGGCCCAGGCTCTGACCACACTCAAGACCTGGGAATTATGTTTTGTTTGTTTTGCTGTGTGATTAAGTCTAATAACAGTAAATCCAGCATCTCCTTGACTTGGACTTTCTTGGTTCATTACATCGCAGTGGATTTTGAAAAATATGTACATGTAGATGTAAGCTCAACTGGTTGAGTTTCCCGTCAGCCTTCTGCCCAGTAGGTGTGTGATGTAGTGGAAGAAGAAGAATGGGATTCAGATCTGGCACACCAGGGTTCAAATGCAGGCCCTGCCACTTAGCAGTATGGCCTTGAGCAAATGGTTTCTCACCACTGAGCCTCAGTTTCCTCATTTGCAAGATGGGATGATGCCTCTGATGTTGATGGGGTGATGCTTCTTAGCTTGATGAGATGCTGCATACGATACATGCAGATATAGGTGCCTCCTTCTTTTGTTCTTCACCAGTTTTCATGGAGCATCTGCTTCTGTGGTCGGCACAAGAGATAAAATGATGGGGCCCCATTCATAAGATAATCTGAAAGGGGAAGGGGTATGGTCCAAGCAGGAGACACTGTCTCAGATACTAGCTTGTTCTGAAGCTGGACCAACCACTTCAGTCTCCACTTCCCTTCTCTGTGCTGTTCACAGTAGGCTCATACATAGGAATTGTTTACTCTTGAACATCTATCCTCAATCTGGGGACTTCTCTAGCACTGATGAAAGAGGTCATTAAAAGCAATCAGACAAGTGTTAAGATTTTAAAATTTATGTTATACTGTTATGTCAAAGGATTAACTTTGAGATAAATAAGTAATGTATGAAAGTTTAACTGTAGTGTCTTTTGCCTCATTGGTAGTACTGGGGGTAATGGAGGTAGAAGTGGCTTCCACTCTTAAATACTGAATATGCATATGGCATGCATCATCTCTCATTTCTAACAAGACCCTGGGACCTAGGGCAGTGTCATTCTCACTCTTACACCTGTGCAAGTTCAGGCTGCAAAAGATACCTGGGGGCCCGGGTGCCGTGGCTCACGCCTGTAATCCCAACACTTTGGGAGGCCAAGGTGGGTGGATCACTTGAGGTCAGGAGTTTGAGACCATCCTGACCAACATGGTGAAACCCTATCTCTACTAAAAATACAAAAATTAGCCTGGCATGGTGGTGTGCACCTGTAATCCCAGCTACTCAGGAGGCTGAGGCAAGAGAATCACTTGAACCCTGGAGGCAGAGTTTGCAGTGAGCCATGATCGTGCCACTGCTCTCCAGCCTGGGCAATAGAGCAAGACTCCGTCCGCCCCCCAAAAAAAGAAAATAAAAAATACCTGGCTTGGAATAGACAGAGCTGGGATTTGAACTCAGGTCTCTCTGCATCTGAAGCTCTTTTTTTGCTTTTAGCCTTGCGGGTTAGAAAGAGTGGAAATTTCAGTATTCCTGAGTTTTCATGTCCTAGTTTACCTAATAAACTTCTATAACTTGAAGCAACCCATACTTACAGCATTTTCATATAAATACCCTTATTCATCAATTCATTTAATTAGTCCAGTATTTATTGGAACCTACTATGTGACAAGCACTGCAGCATGATTCATAACTTGAACATACATTTTATTGAGCACCTACTATGTGCCCGAGGACTGGCAATTCACTCATGTATCCAACACATGTTTATGGAGCACCTACAATGTGTTAGGGCCCTGGTGCTTCCCTCACTCACTCAACACAAATTCATTGAGCACCTACTGTGTCCTAAGACATTGTTCTATAGACACTGGTAGCAGTAAATACAATGGATAAAAATCCTGCCCTCATGGAGTTCTTATCTCCACAGGATTGCAAGGCCAATCTGGTTTCCCCCATTTTTCAGCTAAGGAAGCTGAGGGTTAGAGAAGTTAGGCAATGGTCCCCAGGTCACATGGCTAGTGAGTGGTGAAACCAGACTTGGTTGCCAGCTGTGTGTGCTTGCAGAGGTTACTCAGCCTCTCTGTGCCTGGAGGTCATAATCCCTATCTCTCAGGGTGGCTATGAGGGCAGGAGCCATCCGTTTGCTGTCTCCTATATTCCTGGTATCCAGCACAGCACCTGGCGCACGGTAGGTATCTAGTCAGGGGTAGCTGTTGTGACCAATGATTATTTCATCCACTAAGTTATAGAACCAGCCCCGGCATCTTTGTGGCTGGATGCTTACCCTCTGGCTCTTTCCCATAGCAGGTATACCAGAAGGATATTCCTTTTTGGACAGACTACAGAGCAGGCAGCAGAAGTCTCCAAGGCTTTTCTGGAGCCTCTCCTTGAAGAGTAACAGTGCCCCTGCCTATCCTGTCTCATAGTGACTCTGAGAGCCTTCTATACATCATCCCTCTCTCTGGTCCAGGCTCTGGGAAGCAGGCACGGTAACATGTTGATTATCTGACATCTCTCCATCATGATGATGATGGAGAGTTCCATCTGAGCCACACCGACCTGGTCCTGTGAGGACAGCTAGAAAAAAAAAAAAAAAAAAAAAGACTCCTACTGGTCCCCGGATGAAGTCAGACAGGATGTGTTTGAAGTGGGACAGGAATGGGGATGATCATCCAGCCTCACTCAGCAGAACTTGGGATCCTTATCCCAAAGCCTACAAAACGGCATCTGAATTCAGATTAAATTCTTCAGTCTCTATACAGAAAGGAGTGGATGCAAGGAACTTTATACCTTGAGAGGTGGTGCAGACAGGAAATAGAAAAAGCACTTGCAGAGACGTAGGTGGATTTCTGCATGGGAAAGCCAGGAAGAAGCACTTGGCCGTGGGCAGCTTCTTTCTTTCCTTCCTTCTTGCCCTCTCTTCCTTCTCTCTCCTCACTCGACTCCTACTTCTCCTCTCCAGCCCCCCAGGAGTCTACACTACGTAGCTTGTATTCCTGTTTTAAGCTCACCAGCTGAGGTTTCAAAGGCACCAGACCATTTCAGAAAGGTAGGACTTAGCTCACTCCAATCTCAAGACATCAGACCCCATGACAGCCAGGCTGGGCCTGAGTGGCTGTGCTGGGACATTTTGGCTTCCATGCCTTGTAGAAGGCATTGCTCCTCAAGGGCCCCAGGGAAGGCGAGTGGATCTTCCCCTGTGCCAGCATAGCTGGGAACCTTCCTGGCTTGGGCCCAGCAAACCTATGGCCTCTGTACCTGATTGCCAGCACTCATAGACTGTGACCTCCAGATCCCCATTTCTGGGCAGCTGGCTACTTCGCCATGGATCCCAGCCTATCTCGCCTTTTTGTTAAAGCCAAAGATGGCAGATCCTTAGTTGCTGGCCTGAAAGGCCTCTGCAATGTTCCCCTCTCTCCTTCTTGCTTTTGCCTAAGTCTCCTTCCTTCTTCTCCATCACCACCACCCTTCTGGGTCTCCTTCCTCTTTCTCTCCATCTCATTTCAACTTCTTTCCTGTTTAAACTGCCTCCTCTTCTTTCATGCTCTAGCCTTCCTTCTCTTCTTCCCACATTTCTTTGCCCTCCCTCCACTTTTCTCATCCTGACTACCTCTTCTTTCTCATCTACCTTGATTGAATTCGACAGCATTTGCTGAGCATCTACTACATACTGGGCTCAGTGCCAGTTCCAGAGGTACAGAAATGAGAGTCAGCAAGACACTGTCAGTTCAGACTTGTGGTCTGTGATTCTCCTTCCTCCTACTTTTATGCCTTTTTCCCCCCTATGTTTTTGGCTCATCCTCCTCCTCCCTCCTCCTCCTCCTCCTTCTTCTCCTGGGACTTCTTCACCCTCCGTTTTCATGCCCTGCCCTGGCGTCTGCAGCCAGCAGTGGCAGTGGGAGCTAGGTTGAGCAGAATGGCAGAGTCCTGGGAGATTCAGTGACAGGAGCCCTCAATGTTGCCCTCCTCACGTGGCAGGCGATGGATGAGACAGAGCATCCAAGACATTCATTCATCACACCCGCCTCCTTTCGGGGCCAGGACAGGATGGAAATGACTTTTGTCAGTTCTGCGGCAGCCCACTGCCCCTGGCAGCTCCAAGCTGTTTATTAATAAAAAGTAAGGAAGAAAAAAAAAATACAGGCGTGTGAATGCCATCTTGCTGTGTATTCAGGGAGGGATTCCAAAGCAATGAAGTTGACAAATACGCCTTTAGGGAATCACAAAGGAGCCCTCCATCTCCTCTTCCAGCCCATGTCCAGCTATGATGGGAACAGACAAGAAATAGGAAAGGAGGGAGCTGCTCTGGGCAAACGTGTGGCTTTTGTTTTAGCACATAGGAACCAACCTTTCTTCTTACAGTGAGACAGAAGGGCACTTGCCCATTCATTCTTCTGTGCATCCCTCTTTGAACTTCAATTGAGGCTTTTATTGAGTCCAGTGTGGGGTTGGGTTCTGGAGATTCAGAAATTAAATAGTAGTAATAATGATTGCCTTTAATTATTAATGATTAATAACCATTTATTATTGGTTATAAATTATTCATCATAACCACTAACCATTATTTGGGTAATTAGGTGCCAGAGACAGTATCAAGGGCATTTCTTTCACTGTCCCAGCTGCCCCAGGAGGAAGGCACCATGACTAGGGGTCAGGGAGTGGAGGGAGTACTCCAGGTAGAACCACTCATGCAAGACCTAGAAGCAGGGAGGGCTTGGCCTGTCCCAGGAGACCAGCGTCCTGGAGCAGGGTGAGCAAGAGGGTGGGAATAGCAAGCCTGATCACACAGGAGAAGGACTGAGGATGATGGTCAGAGAGAGAAAGGAGGTAGCTCCTCCACATTGCCACCTTGACACCCAGGTCTTACTGTCACCAGACCGCTACTGCAACCCTCCTCCACCCATCTGACATGGGGAGTAAGGAGAGGCAGATGATCACAGCCAGCTCTATGCCTTGTCCTCATGAAGCCCTATAGCCGGGCCCATCATTGCCATGGCGACCTCACACAGGCTCCCAGCCTGGGGAGCTCCTGCCAGACCTGGAGGAGATAGGTTTGTGGGATCATTGAAGCTCTGTCCTCAGTGGCGCTCAGGAAGGCAGGGTCTAGGTGCCTGTCTCAGTCTCTTCTGGCTGCTATAACAAAAACACCATAGACTGGGTGGCTTATAAACAACAGAAATGTATTTCTCATAGTTCTAGAGGCTGGGAAATCTAAGATCAAGGTGCTGGCAGTTAGATTTGTTGTCTGATTCATAGATGGCCATCTCACTGTGTCATCACACAGTGGAAGTGCGGAGGGAGCCCTCTGGGGCCTCTTTTGTAAGGGCACTAATCTCATTCACAAGGGCCCCACCCTGGTGACCCAATCACCTCCCAAAAGCCCCACCTCCTAATATCATCACATTGAGGATTAGGTGTCAACATATTAATTTTCGGGGGAGACAAACATTGATCTATTTCAGCCCCCACCTATTTCCCTGGGAAAGACACTGCTCTCCTACCCCAGCCATTCCCTCCTGTGCCTTCCATGGCATCACCTCAAGGGAGCTTTGGCTTGGCTTCCTTCCCAGATTCAAAAGCCCATTGGGTCATTGTGGTCAGTTCTATTTCTCCTAAACTGTCCTGTGTGATCAGGAGTGGAAGTGGTGTTACCCAACTGGGTAAGCAAGAAGTCTTCCTCAAAGTCTTGTAGCAGAATCTCAGTCACCCTTTATACACAGAGTTCCAAATCCTACAATCGTTCTGATTGTTACAGTTCCAGCAACAAAGCACGCAGAGGCAGGGACCCCATGATTGGAAACCCGCGTGTGCACTGCCCTCAGCATCTCTTCAGGCCTGAGCCCACAGTGGTTTTATCTGCAATGCCAGCACTCTGACATTTGGCAACTTTTTTACTTTTTTAAAAAATAAATTATAACTTTGGTTGGGGGAGGGAATGGGGTTGTTTCTCTTAGAGAGAGGACAAATAGATTTTATTTATTAAAGGAAAGGTTGATGGACTCCAGTCTCTCTCCTTTGAATGATGCCATTTATTTTACAGTCTATAATTTGGTCCCACTGTGAGGCTCCTACTTTTCAGAGGCAAAGTGTTTTTGGCGCTGCTGCCACAAACTCCCTCTGCATAAAAGCCACGTCTGGTGTAGTCCCAGAATAGAAACCGTCTGTCCTCTTGTGTATAGTCTTGGTTTTAAGTTGATTTCATGTGAATCTTTCCCTTTTGGGGGAAAAAGATTTTACCTACACCGTCACCCCATGAAACAATCAGGGATGTCATGGGGCATCCCGTGGAAACACATGTTTGGGTCTTGACTCTCAGAAGCCCCACTTGGTGGGACTGTCCTCTGGGCTTGGCCCCAAATAAACAAACAGCCCACTGCATGTCCCCTTCCGGTCTTGAAGAAGCAAACTACTTATTTCACAGTAAGCTCTGGGATGATAGGTCCTATCATGTCAGATATGATGCCTCATAAATCTAATTCATCCATCCTAGCTGCAGTTTTAATCTACTCAAATGTACTTAACTGGGTTTAATTATAGACAGAAATTGCATTCAGAAAGCAACAAGAAATCATTTACATCGCTTGAATTTGCACATTAAATCATATGGTTCATTTGAGAGTGCGGTAGGGATGGTATTTCCAAAGAAAAATAATATTAGTGCCTGTGCTTAGGGGCTCTCACACCGATTGCACAAATTGTATGAATTGCACAATCTCTACAGACTGCATTTTTCTTCTTGGCACAGGATAAACGAGGAGGCTGGGGACACTGAGAGGACCCAGTCGGCACTGGCACTGAGCAGAGCCCGGTCCACCGATGTCCGCAGCAAGACCTCGGGAGACAAGCCTGTTTCTCCCCACTTTGTCCGCCGGCAAAAGTACTGTCATTTTGGGGACGGCGAAGGGCTTGCCGTCCAGAGAAAGTCCACAGAGAGATTAGAAGCTGCTGCCTCTCCCCTGGCTTCTCGGAGTACAAACACATCCCCGCTGTCGAGGGAAAAGCTGCCCAGTCCTTCAGCGGCCCTCTCAGAGTTCGTGGAAGGGCTCCGGAGGAAGAGAGCCCAGAGAGGCCAGGGGTCCACGCTGGGCCTGGAGGACTGGCCCACTCTCCCCATTTACCAGACGACTGGGGCTTCCACACTAAGGAGGGGCAGGGCTGGCAGTGACGAGGGAAACCTCTCGCTGAGGGTTGGGGCAAAGTCACCCCTGGAAATCGAAGGGGCCGCTGGTGGTCTCTTGAGGTCCACCAGCCTCAAATGCATCTCTTCAGACGGTGCTGGGGGCACAACCCTACTCCCCGAAAAGGCGAAGACCCGATTCAGTTCCTGCGAGTCCCTCTTAGAATCCAGATCGAGCATGGGGAGAAAACTGAGCTCTCCGACCACACCCAGGGACATGCTGTTGTCGCCCACACTGCGTCCTCGGAGGCGGTGTCTGGAGTCCTCTGTGGATGATGTGGGCTGTCCAGACCTTGGAAAGGAGCCGCTTGTTTTCCAGAACCGCCAGTTCGCCCACCTGATGGAGGAACCTCTAGGCAGTGACCCGTTCAGCTGGAAACTCCCAAGCCTCGACTACGAACGCAAGACCAAAGTGGACTTCGATGACTTCCTCCCAGCTATCCGGAAGCCCCAGACGCCTACATCCTTGGCCAGAGCAGCCAAAGGTGGGCAAGACCGTTCACAGCGTTCAAGCATCCACTTTGAGACGGAAGAGGCTGACCGTTCCTTTCTCTCGGGGATCAAGACCATTTTGAAGAAGAGCCCGGAGCCCAAGGAGGATCCTGCTCACCTGTCCGACTCGTCCTCATCCTCCAGCTCCATCGTGTCCTTCAAAAGTGCTGACAGCATCAAAAGTCGACCAGGAATCCCACGACTTGCGGGTGACGGTGGTGAGCAAATGTCCCCTGAGCACAGAAAGCCAGAGACGGGGAGGAAAGACGACGATGTTGCGAGCATAATGAAAAAATATCTCCAGAAGTAGGAGCCAGTTCAGGTAAAAGCAACAGGCTGGGGCTATTCTTGGGGAATGAGAGTTCACCTTGTAGCCTTGGGGAGGGCAGGTGTCACTACTGTCCTTAATGCCACAACCGATTTCTCTAGAGACCAAGATTTTTAGAGGTTTTAGCTGAAGTCATGTGTTGCTGGATGCAAAGCTTTTCAGAAGCCCTCTGCTGGGTACCTCTATTTCCTTGTACTTTGAAATGCAGACACATCAGAAAGTAAGAGGTTCCTGTGGGATGACGCTAAAGGAGGTGCCGGATGTGACTGGGCATGGTGGCTAATGCCTGTAATCCCAGCACTTTGGGAGGCCGAGGCGGGTGGATCACCTAAGGTCAGGAGTTCGAGACCAGACTGGCCAACAGGGTGAAACCTCGTCTCTACTAAAAATACAAAAAATTAGCCGGGTGTCTTGATGGGCACCTGTAATCCCAGCTACTCAGGAGGCTGAGGCAGGATAATCGCTTGAACCAGGGAGGCAGAGGTTGCAGTGAGCTGAGGGCGCCACCACCGCACTCCAGCCTGGGCAACAAGAGCGAAACTCTGTCTCAGAAAAAAAAAAAAGAAGGTGCCAGATGTTTAAAGTTTCCTCGCCCTACTGTCATTTTCTTTTCTTAATGTCATTCCACCTGGGTTTGAAGGAGCTGTGATGGCGTTCTGTCCACATAATGAGGGAAGATCCATGGTGGGATCACAGACATGCAAAGGGCCAAGTTGGAAGAGACCTTCAGAATAGTGGTGTCCACTTGCATTACATATGGAGAGAAACTGAGGCCCTAGGTTGAAGGGGGAGGGAGCAAGTACAAAAATCATAGAGCAACAATGCAGGAGAAGTAACTACTTGCTGCCCTTCCTCCTCCTCCTAGCACTCATCCTGCCACTCATCTGGAGTGAAGGTAAGAAGAGGAATTCAGGCCGGGTGCGGTGGCTCACACCTGTGATCCCAGCACTTTGGGAGGCCAAGGCAGGCGGATCACAAGGTCAGGAGATTGAGACCATCCTGGCTAACACGGTGAAACCCCGTCTCCACTAAAAATACAAAAAAATAGCAGAGCGTGGTAGTGGGTGCCTGTAGTCCCAGCTGCTCGGGAGGTTGAGGCAGGAGAATGGCATGAACCCGGGAGGCAGAGCTTGCAGTGAGCCGAGATC
This sequence comes from Pongo pygmaeus, assembly GCF_028885625.2. NCBI lineage: Eukaryota > Metazoa > Chordata > Mammalia > Primates > Hominidae > Pongo > Pongo pygmaeus. Next base: position 36,847,659 of record NC_085931.1, read on the forward strand.
TCGCCACTGCACTCCAGCCTGGGCAACAGAGCGAGACTCCGTCTCAAAAAAAAAAAAAAAAAAAAGAAGAGGAATTCATTGCTAACCAAGGCTTACATTTATTGAGTGGACACATCAGACAGTCATTTAGTACTCCTGATATCCCCAAGCGGTGGTGAATATTATTTATTCCCATTTACCAGGTTGACAGACTGAGGATCAGAAAGATTAAAGTCACTTGTACAGAATCACCAGGGCATAATTGGGTTTCCAGCTCTAGAATCCCTACATTTATCTTTAAAAGTTTTCCCTAGGGACACATTCCAGGCATCTTCATGAGTGAAATTAGAGCTGCCTGATAGCCTATGAGGCTTCGTAAATCTCCCAGTCACTGAATCTCAGAACTCGCTGCAGCTCAAGGCTCAGATAGTGGAGCGATTGCACACGGCTCTCAGGGTGCACCTGCTGCAACCCCCAGGCCTTCTTGACCCAAATGAGCCACACATCCTCTATTTCTTCGAGAGACAGCCTCAGCCCGTCAAAAAGCCATTGCCCCTTCCGCGGAGACATATTTGGACTATATCAGAGCAAACTAATTTGACTTAACATGGCCTTCTCTTTGCTCTCAATTACGGAGTAAAGATCTGATATTCATTTACATTATTATGCTCTCGGGGACACAGAAAGCAGTTTCAAAGGCCAAGTAAAGGGCACACATCCACGAGGGGAACAGTCCTTAGCAGAAGTCATCACAGAACATCTCGTCTCTGTCATTCCGTTTTAAACTCAAGTCCCCTTCCCTACCCTGAGCAAGTTTCTTCTCCAAGGATGCTAGTTTTTCAGCTATACAATGCAGCACCTCCAGCGATGCAAATGCATGGTGGGCTTTGGAACCAAGCAAGACCCCCCAAAGCTCAGTTCTGCCCTGTAACTAGCCATTGGACCTTGGGCAAGTGATATAGTCTCACCAAGCCCCTGTGTCCTCAGTTGGAAAACGGGTAAGAATACCAACTACCTAAAGTAACGCTGTGGATGTCATGAGAATATGAAAGATTCCTGGAATAGAGCATGGCACCCCATGGATGCAGTAAATGCCAGGTTACTTTGGAATTTTGGGACCTTTGGAAAAAGGTCCAACTTTTTCCCCCACTTGTTCTCCTTCTGCCGCCTACACTCTGCCATCCCTTTCTGTGGAGTTGCTACAGTAACGCCACCTGGGTATACAGAATTCCAGGCCCTCCACCCCATTCATCATCTCTATCAAAATGTACCCATCTTCTGGCCAGGCAGAGTGGCTCATGCCCATAATCCCAGTTCTTTGGGAGGCTGAGGCAGGAGGATCACTTGAGGCCAGGAGTTTGAGACCAGCCTGGGCAACATAGTGAGACCCCACCTCTACAAGAAATAAAAAATCAGCTGGGTGTAGTGACATGCACCTGTAATCCTAGCTACTCGGGAGGCTGAAGCAGGAAGATCACTTGAGCCCGGGAGCTGGAGGCTGCAGTGAGCTATGATTGCACCACTGCACGCTAGCCTGGGTGACAAAGTGAGACCCTGCCTCCAAAAAAAGAAAAACCTTACCCGTCCTTTGTCCCATTCATCAACTCTGACCTATGTTTGCTTCCAGCCTCCTTGAAGCTGCCCTTGAAGACTGCCCGACTCTACAATAACTTGGAGACAGACTGGCCAGGCCTACCTGGTGGCCAGAGCCAGCCAGCATGGCCACCCTCAAGAGGCGAGATGAGCCCACAGAGGCATATCCTGCTGGGATGCTGGGCTCCCAGTGTGGTTGGCCTGAACAAAATAAAGTGTTGACTCCTGGGCATCTGTGCCTTCTCTATGGCCTTGCTACCTGGGATTCCAGAGTGTTGATGGGGTGCAGATAGGGGTAGGACTGTTAGAAAGAATAGAACCAACCCAAACTGTGTGTAGTTTGGGGTGTATACTTCTATTTCTCTTCCTACATTTCTACATGCCATGACCTTTCTCCTCTTCACCTGGCCAGTTTCAGCTCACTTCCTCCAGGAAGTCTTTCCTGATATATCAAACTGAAACAAATGCTCCTCCTCCGTGCTCCCCATGCTTATCTATTATGTTCCTTTGCCAATTCATTTCTCTATCCTGTGTATGTATAAGTGTGTACAAGCATTCAAGAAACTGATGAATGATGAATGAATGAATGAGCCAAAGAACAAATAAATGAGCCCACACACCCTGAACGCATGCGACACACTGATATATATGCATCCTACAAATGTGCACCCACATCAACATTCAAGAACCTTGAATTTATTCGCTTTTTACCAAGGCGAAGCTAGCATATGTGTGCCCACATTTAGGTAGCAAATGCTGCCTTTATTTAAATTCCCACTAGTATAGACTCCATATCCTACCCCAAATTTGTCTTCATCCCCAGGACCCCTCTGGTGTAGCCAATCATAGCTCCCACCCGTGGGAGGGAATTCCCATTTGGATCACTGCTGTGTTAGTGTTTGCTAGGGCTGCTGTGACAAAGTACCATAGCTGGAGGGTTGAAGTCCAAATTCGAGGTCAGCTGGGTAAATTCCTTCTGAGAGCTGTGAGGGCCTGTTTCCTTAGCTGGTAGATGGCTGTCTTCTCCCTGTGTCTCTTCATTTCACCTTCTGTTCATGTCTGTATCCAGATTTCCCCATTTTATATTGGATGGGGTCTGCCCTAATGACCTTATTTTAACTTGGTTACCCTGTAAAGACCCTACCTTTAAATTAACTCACTTTATGAAGTACTGCGGGTTAGAACTTCAACATTTTTTGAGTGGGGCTGGGGAAGTGGGCACACGATTCAACCCATAATAACTGGTAAGGTCACTCCAAAAAGAGGAGCTCTCATCTGTGATCATCCTCACTAGAGACTCTGGGTAGAAGTGAGGCAAGGGAGGAGGATGGGGCAGGAGGGAAATTCACTGGAGACCTCACCGTCTCTGGAGACTTTCCCGCCTCTCTGATGGAGCACGTTGGTGGAACAGTGGACCCTGTTGTCTCTGATGCAGACACAGTCTCCCACTTGGTGAATCCACCATCCACCTCTTGCCATTCACAGGAGGGCTCTGGGTCACTGAAGAGTGCTGGGACACACGGGGAAAGGAGCCAGGACCTCTGCGGAGTCAGAAGCCCCGGCAAAGAGGAGGCACCACCCAAAAGCTCGCCAACACTTAGGTGTGGGGTAGGAATGGGAGAAGACCCAGGCTCTTGCACGAGGCTCTCCCAAAGGTTTTTGCAGTGAAATCCATCAAGTCATGGAGTCTCAGCTAAGTCACTTCCCTCGCTGGGTCTCAGTTTTCTCATCTCAGTAATGGGAACAACAGTTACTAAACTCTAATAAAACCCGGGAAAGGGAAAGTATAGCATACTGTATTAGTTTGCTAGAGATGCTGTAACAAAATTCCACAGCCTGGGTGGCCTAAACAACAGAAATTTATTTCCTCATGTTTCTGGAGGCAGGAAGTCTGAAATCAAGGTGTCAGCAGGGGTGGTTTTTCCTAAGGCCTCTGTCCTTGGCTTGTAGATAGTCGCTTTCTTGCTGTGTCTTCACATGGTCTGTCTTCTATGTGGCTGCACCTCCGGTGTCTCTCTCCAAATTTTCTCTTATAAGAAAAGCAGTCATATTGAAACAGGGCCTACCCTGATGGCCTGATTTTAATCACCCTGTTTTGTTGTTGTTGTTTTCTGAGATGGGAGTTTCACTCTTGTGGCCCAGGCTGGAGTGCAGTGGTGTGATCTGAGCTCACTGCAACCTCTGCCTCCCGGGTTCAAGCGATTCTCTTGCCTCAGCCTCCTGAGTAGCTGGGATTACAGACATGCACCACCAGGCCCAGCTAATTTTGCATTTTTTTTAGTAGAAACAGGGTTTCTCCCTGTTGGTCAGGCTGGTCTTGAACTCCCGACCTCAGGTGATCCACCTGCCTTGGCCTCCCAAAGTGCTGGGATTTTAATCACCCTTTTAAAGGTCCCATCTCCAAACACCGTCACATTCTAAGGTATGGGGGGTTAGAACTTCAACACGTGAGTTTTAGGGGTTCACAATTCAGCCTGTAACACAATGCAAAAGGAAGTGGTGATTTAATTATTAATTATTATCACTTAATCTATTATTTATTATTCATACAGAATAATTTTCATACAGAATGAATATTATTATACAGAATAATTTACTATTCATACAGGATACATATTTCCCAAGCTCCCAGCTTGGTCCACAAACAGAGGTAATTCTGGAAGTCAGGAAGAGATTATCAATGCCGGGGGGAACATTCACATTGCCTTCCTGGCATTGATGTTTCCTGGACATTTTAGAGCCTGGAACCTTTGAGTTTCCATGTGCTTCTCTTCATGTGCCAGTAATATTATTTATTCAGTCCGTATTTGCTGAGTACCTTCTAAGTGCCTGGCACTGTTCCCCACACCCAAGCTCTAGTGAGCAGGCAGAGTCACCCTGCCTTTCTTCAGGGAATATCTTAGCTGGGGAGACAGACAATAAGCAAGAAAATGAATATACTGTCAGGAGCAAGCTGTACTATGAAGAAAAATAAAGATGAAATTATCTTCTGAGTTCCGTGTTAAAAATTTATAATACATTTATGAAGCACATTTTTATAAAAGAAGAAATCAGTCATTATTCTTCAATGATGTGTAAGTGATGCATCCAAAAAGGTTAATTTCAAGTAATAACAGCAAAGTCTTCCTCATTATGCAGCAGTAAACAGAAATCCTGAAGATGCTCATTAAAAGTCAATTTAACATGCTACAAGTTGACAACCATCCCCATGCCTCTCAAATCCCCCAACCCAGTACAGCCTGGAGCAGAAGGTACTTACTCAGCTTCATCCTCTTTCTTTTCTTTCTTTCTCTTTCTCTCTTTCTCTCTCCCTCTTTTTCTCTCTTTATCTCTCTTTTTCTTTCTTTCCTTCCTTCCTTTCTTCCTTTCTGTTTCTCTTCCTCCCTTCCTCCCTTCCTTCCTTCCTTCTTTCCTTCCTTCCTTTCTTCCTTTCTTTTTTCCTTCCTTCCTTCCTTCCTTCTTTCCTTCCTTCCTTCCTTCTTTCTTTCTTCTCTTTTTCTTTTTTTGGATGGGGTTTTGCTCTTGTCTCCCAGGCTGGAGTGAAATGTGTGATCTTGGCTCACTGCAACCTCTGCCTCTTGGGTTCAAGCAGTTCACCTGCCTTAGCCTTCCTAGTAGCTGGGATTACAGGTGCCCGCCACCATCTTGGCTAATTTTTGTATTTTTAGTAGAGACAAGGTTTCACCATGTTGGCCAGGCTTTGAGCCTCTTTCCTACAATACGACTCCAGAAATTCCACAGTGGGCCCTGATGTCACGTAGGCAGTGTGCTCACCCCCAGCACCCGGGGTAGTAAGCGTCATCCAAGTCTGTGACACTGCCACTTCTGCTACCTGGGATATCAACATGGCCTGGCCCCTGGCCTGGGCTTTGCCACTTACACCCCAGGTCAGAGTCTCTCTCTGTGTGACCTCACAGATGTCACTGCTTTCTGACCTCTCTTCACTCATTTGGAAAATAGGTCTAAACTAGTACCAGCTTCCCAGCATCCTTGTAAGGAATCGAGAGCTCATGAATCAGCCCATTGGTTGGCAGATAGCCTGCAGTAAATGGTGGTGTCATTGTTCTTTGGTCTCAGAAGAACTGCTCCCTGATGCCTAAGTCTGTAGCTCCAACCATATGGCTGTGCCCTGCTATGGCATCCCTGCTGATGTAACCAAAATTATTTCAAAGGTGAGGATGTTGGTGGTCATGAATCCACGTGGATTAAATGCTCTCCGGTAAATGTTTCCTCTTGCTTTTATACCCTGAGGCCATTTTTAACAGGGCGCCCGTGTCTTGAAAGAACCCTAGACCATAAGGACTAGATGAAAGCCTCAAGGTAATTTTACAGGTGGGGAAAATGGGTCTCGGAGAAGAAAGTGAGTTTTCCAAAGGCACTCAATAGCAAAGCTGAGTTTAAAACTCAACATTTATTCATTCAACAAATAGCACCTTATGTCCTGAGCATGGTTGCAGGCACTGTAGATAAAGCTAGGAATGGGATAGGCAAAGGCCCTGTCTTCGTGATGCTTATGGTTTACTGGGGGGCAGACAGGTAATATACTTGGAAATACATACATTGGCCATGCCCCTACCACCTGATGTCCCACCAGTAGTCCAGCAGTAGTCCTTCTGTGTCTGCATGATATTTTGCCAAACACCAGGTGTTTGGCCTAGGTCCAGTTGCTCATATCACAGACCATGAGTATTGCCAGGGAAGAAAATCTTTATTATGGAAACGAACAATTATCAAAATACTAACTGCAGTAGCAAATAACAAGCCCAAGAGTGTCCAAACCAAAACGGTCAGGGTGCCTTCTACTCTCGAGCCAGTCAACTGGGCTTGTCCAAACTGCAACAAATGGAAATTTCTTTGGAATTCCCCCAAATTGAAAGGAGAGACTCCTGCTGTCAGGGACCCATAGAGGGCACTCACCTGTCTGGATGCAGATGTCAGATTTCAAAGCCCGTTCTTCCTAGGCAATCAGGAATGCAATTGGGGCTGGCAGTGGTGACGCAGAAGAGAAGGAGACTGAAACCCATCTCTGGCCAAATATGGCTGGGAAGCTGCTAGGAAAGCTTCTGAAATGCTCCTGATCCGTGGCCACTGAGCCATAAGCAATGAATTCCTGATCAGAGAACCAGAATTTTGTTGGCAAACTCCAGGGGTTTGACCTAGGTCTGGCTGCTCACCACACAGAAAGCCAATCATTGAGACAACAAATGTTGCTCCAGAAGAAAAGCTGTCAGCCTAACTGTCAAACCTCTCCCTCCTCAACCAACTAAAATTAGGGGTTTATAAAGCAGGGAAGGAGAACAGGAGGGGCAAGAAAGAGGAGTTGGTCAACAGGCAGCAGGTATGTCTCATTGTCTGGGTGCAGCAATCTGGAAAGCCTCAGCTTTCTGATACCATCCAGGAGGCCCAAAGGTCAATTCCTGAGAAAGGAACTTAGATAAGCCAAATGTACATTTCTCAAGTTTCAGAGGCCCTCTCCAGGCCAACACAGACCCAGCCCTGTTTCAAGGCCCCTGGCTCTCTGCAGAGTTCAAGGAGGGGGAGTTAAGGCTCTGCATTCTTTCCCACTCCCAAAGATTGTACATAGGAAGCACAGGAGAGGGGAGACTGTTGTTGCAGCTAGAAGAGGCAGGTGTCAAAGGATGTTGGATGCAGCCGTAGAAGGCTCTGGTTGTGATTAATGGCCTGGCCAAGCTCCCGCTGCTGTCTTCAGAAGGTGATGGACAGTTCACACTGGACTCCCACTCCCTGGACCTGGTTGCTTATTTAGCTGTCAATATAGGCAGCTCCCTTCAGAGCATAGTGACAGATGTTAAGCAGCAGCTCTGGTGACAAGGTGACACAGTCACCCTTTGTTAAGAATCATCATAGCTCCCATTCCTGTGTGTCTGTGAGGAGATAGGCACTGTGCTTGGTGATATTCAAACATCACTTCTAAGAGACAGTGGTTGGGATCCACTGTCCTATCCATGTGTTCTATATGTGCAAGGAGAAATATAAAACGACTCAAAATGCTCCTTTGTAAATAGCTGCATGAAGGCCCAGTAGTCTTATTCTGGGCTCGGTGGGAAAATCATGCTCATAGTGCATGCCTACAGCTTGTAGGATTCACGGGAATGGCTTATTTAACCCTCTTTCCGTCTCCCACCTCCTAGAATCTAAAGTTTATGGTCTTCCTGCTTAGGCTTGCTGCAAAGAGTAGGGAAAGACATGGCTGCATTTACCAAAAGCCCTTGGTCTTCCCTTGATCCCCAGCTTATGCATAAACGGGATCTGCAGCAAAAGGTGGAAGGACATTGGAGGATGCAGTCCCTTAAAGCACAGTGGCCTCACCCTTGGTAAAGTAAGTCAGTGTCTGTGGCTGACAGTGACCTTAAAGAGCAATTTTCATTGTTCAGCGAGTGGGGAGAGAGAACATAACAAGGGATCAAGTTAATGACTTTTCCCCATACCAGCCATTGAGGCTCAGAGAGGACAGAAACACAGACAAGTGGAGCTGGGATTTGATCTCTGGGCTCTATCTCCAAATACAGGCATTCTTGGTACTAACACCATGGGCTAAGCTTGCAGTGTAGATCGTGCTTTCCTATAAGGTCAGCTGGCTGAACGGGCCTATGGATCACATCACTTCACCTGCGCCATCTCCTGGCTAAACAAACCTGGGCCTGCCTGCTCCATCTGGGAGGCAACAGGGACCACTGTCTAGGACTATGCTTGGGTTTACTCCTGGCTTTGCCATCTTTTAAGCTGTGTAACCTCAAGTCATTTGTTAAATCCCTCTAATTCTTGGTTTCTTCTCGAGTAATAAGGGGTGGGAGAGGAGACCCTATCTTTAGAGCCTGTCTGGCCAGCAGAAGCACCAGGACAAGGATTATTATGCCCATTTTACAGATGGGGCAGCTGAGGCTCAGCAAGGCCAAGTGACTGGACTGAGTTAGCAGTGGAGAAGCTGGGATTAGAGTTCAGAGCTCCTGACTCCTCATTCAGTGCTCTTCCTAAGACAGTCACTCTGACCTCCTTCGAGTCCCAGGCCTGGTTGTCCAGCCAGTGCAGGGAACATTTGAAAGAGTTCCAAAGAGTTCCCTGTGCTAGCACAGGCAGGCGGTGCTCCAATCTGGGCCTAACACAGCACTCAGCCCTAGGAGGCATTCATCCCTATTGTTCACTTCAATCTCAAGCAACCTACCTCAAAAATGGGGTGGGGTAAGAGGATTGTTCCATAGGTTCCCAGCCTGTTATCTCTTCTCCCATGTTTGAGGGAACCCAATTTTTGGCATCAAAGGCCTCTAGAAGAGTTTAAATGTGTCCTTTCCTAATAAAGGGAAGTACTGGAAATTATTCTTGCTGCTGGTGTTTCACTGGGTGTCTCATTTAGGGCTATGTGGGCATCATGGCTCATGGTCCGTGGACTAATGCCTCATACCTCTGCATGGAAGTCCCAGGAGTGGGTTTGGAGGGCACGGATGGGGACAGGCAAGAGTGTTCCCTGTGGCTGAGGAGCAAACACTGCTGTCAGGGCCCAGCTGGTACCAGTACATTACACTGGCCCCATCATTATTTTATATGCAGAAACAAGACCAGAGAAGGAGCATCTATTGCCTAAAGTGACACAGTAATTTGGAAGCAGACTTCAACCTAGTGTTTTCCCTCTAATTCTTGCTGCCTTCTACAGCTGGAGAGAAATGATTTGAGGATAATTCAGTCTTTGGGTCAATTGTAAATAACTAGGGTGCTCTAAAGAATCCTGACAGCACCTCCAAGTTCTGGTCTCAAAGATTTAGGTCTACATTCTTTCTTTCTCTGCAATCCTGAGTGGCCCAAATTCTGTTCAGTGTGGTGCTAAGCTCACCATAGGGTGGCTGTATGGGTAGGCAAGGTATGTAGCCTCTCTGTGCCTCCGTTTCTTGCTGTAAAGTCAGGACAACGATGATATTGGATCCATCTCATGAGCCTTCTCAGGTTCTCTTGGTATCATAACTCCTGGAATCTCAATTGCTTCCTGATTCACAGCTGTTGCTATGGCAACATACTCCATGCCCATGGAGTCCCACCACCTGAAGCCAAAGTCCAGGGTCTCTGGCTCCTCCTACCACATGCATATTATGAAGAGGATCTCCTGGCAGGGTGCACTTTAAGCGCTGGGAAACAGGAGATTTGAGGGAGCTGTAGTTACACTCTTTCTCCACTCCTCCTTCTGTTAGATTACACCAGGACATTTTCCTATGTGGTCTAACTGGGGACAGACCACATTAGCCAACCAACTACTGTAACCAGCTTGGTAATGCATGACTGACCTTGTATCTTATCTTTCCTGCCTCATTTCCTTCTCCCCTTAGTCTCTCTGCCCTGAGACTGTACCTTCCAAGGGCATGTGAGCATTTAAAACTTGCCCCAGGTGCATTTTCTAGGGAGCCTGCATTAAGACTAAAGCCAAGGCAAAGGGTGATTGAGAATTTGCATGAAAAAGCACTTTGAATTGGTCCTAGCACTTTGGAAGCACCCATAAATGTGAGCTGCTGTCGTTATTATTGTGGCTGTTAATATCTCTTGGAGTCTGATATTCGAGGTAAAGAAGCATCAAGCAAGGGAGAAAGATGAAGCCCGGAAGACTGAGCAAGTCTGCTTTTCCATCTTCTCCTGCTCGCTCTGTTCTTGCCGCTCTGGCAGCTGATTAGATAGTGCCCAGCCAGATTGAGGATGGGTCTGTCTCTCCCAGTCCACTGACTCAAATGTTAATCTCCTTTGGCAACACTCTCACAGACACTATAGATGTTACTGTACCTGGCTCTTCCGTGATGTGGTCCCTACCTGTCTTGCCTGCCTCTGCCCTGGATGCTGCTCCAGTCCTACCGTGGTCTTTCTCCCTGCTGGGATTTCTTGCATGCTTTTATCTCCACCTGGAACACTCATTTATTCATTCATATGCTCACTCATGCACAGATATTTTTTGAGCATCCACTCGAAAGACCATCCACTGGTCTTAGAGGCTTACACTAGTCTCACCTGCCTTTTCACCTTGTTAATTGCCCTCCTTCCTCCAGATGTCAGCCTTCCTTGACTTCCAGGTGGGGCTGGGAATGCTGCCACAGCCTCCTGCACACCTGTGCCTCCCTCTGTTTTTAGTTTTTTTTTTATTATTATGATTTTAGTTATATATGTATATATAATTTCAATAGTTTGGGGGGGTACAGGTGGTTTCAGGTTACATGGATAAGTTCGTTAGTGGTGATTTCTGAGATTTTAGTGTACCTGTCACCTGAGCAGTGTACACTATACCCAATATGCAGTCTTTTATCCCTCACTCCCCTCCCAACCTTCCCCCTCAACCCTGAGTCCCCAAAGTCCATTACATCACTCTTCTTTTCAAGGCAGGGTCTCACTGTATTGCCCAGGCTGGAGTACAGTGCCGTGATCTCAGCTCACTGCAGCCTCCACCTCCCGAGCTCAGGTGATTCTCCTACCTGAGCCTCCTGAGTGGCTGGGACTACAGGTGCATGATACCAACTCTGGCTAATTTTTTGTATTTTTTTTGTAGAGATGGGTTTCTGCCACGTTGCCGAGACTGGCATTATATCACTCTCAATGTTTATGCATCCCCATAGCTTAGCTCCCACTTGTAAGTGAGAATGTATAATATTTGGTTTTCCATTCCTGAGTTACTTCACTTAGAATAATGGCCTCTAGCTCCATCTGAGTTGCTGCAAGACATTATTCCATTCTTTTTTATGGCTGAGTAGTATTCCATGGTATAAAGATAACACATTTTCTTTATCCATTTGCTGGTCCATGTCTGCCCTTAGGTTTGCAGCTCTCTATTTACTTGGGGCTCTCTCCACACAGCTGTGAGGTCCAGGACCCAATTCATGGTTGATGCTAAGGAAATTTATCATAAAACACCTACTAGGTGTCAGGCTTTATCTGGCACCAGAAATAAAGCAGTAAATAAAACAGACAGATAATTCACATTCTCCTGCAATTTACATGATAGTTGGGGGTGGGAGCAAATGGTAAACAAGAGGAGTAAGTGAACTATACAAGATATTAGGACGCTGAAAGTGTGGAGGAGGGAAAAAAAGGAAGCTGTAGAAGGGACTAGAAGGCATTGGAAGTGGTGCAGCGAGCATTTTAGATAGAGTGGGCGGGAGAAGGCCTCCTTGGGAAAGACATTTAAGTAAAGATCTGAAGAAAGTGAAGCAGCCAGCCTTGTCTAGAACTTGGGGAAGAGCATTCTAGGCAGAGGGAACAGTCAATGCAAAGGCCCTGAGGTAGGAGCATGAATGGCACTTTTGAGCACCTTCAAGGAGGCTAGTATGGCTGGAGTACGATGATCGAGCGGGTGAGGAATGGTGGACAAGATCAGAGAGGTGATGAGGGTCAGATGATGTAGGGCCTTGTAGGACTTTGTAAAAATGTTGGCCTTAACTGAGAGTAAGGATGGAAGCCATTTAGGGTGACCAATCATCTCACTTTGCCCAGGACTGAGGGAGCTCTTGGGACACAGAACTTTTGGTGCTAAAACAGGGAAAGTCCTGAGCAAACTAGGATGAGGTTTGACCTAGGTCCTAGAGCAGGGTTGTCCAACCCACGGCCCTTGGGACTCCTGTGACCCAGGGCAGTTCTGAATGTGGCCCAACAGAAACTCATAAACTTTCTTAAAGCATTATGAGATTCTTTTAGAGTCTTTTTTTTTTCCTCATAAGCTATCATTAGTGTTAGGGTATTTTATGAGTGGTCCAAGGCAATTCTTCCAGTATGGCCCAGGGAAGCCAAAAGATTGGTCAAGCCTGTAATCCCAGCACTTTGGGAAGCTGAAGTGGGAGCGTCACTAGAGCCTAGGAATTCAAGACCAGCATGGGAAACATGGTGAAACCCTGTCTCTACAAAAAAAAAAAAAAACAAAACTAGAAAATTAGTCGGGCATGGTGGCACGTGCCTGTAATCCCAACTACTTGGGAGGCTGAGGCAGGAGAATTGCTTGAACCCAGGAGGTAGAGGTTGCAGGGAGCCAAGATTGTGCCATTGCACTCCAGCCTAGGCAACAGAGTGAGACTTTATCTCAAAAAAAAAAATAATAATAATAATAAAAAGACTGGACACCCCTGCCTAGAGCCAGTGTAGACTTTGGAGCAGAGTTTTGACATGATTTTACCTGGGATTTTTGCTGATCTGTCTGGTTGCTGGATACAAAATAGGCTCTAAGGAGACAAGAGCAGAATTAGGGAGACCAGTTTGGAGGTTATGAATCCAAGTGAGGGATGAAGATGTCTCAGACCAGAGTGGTAGCAGTGCAGGCATGAGAAGTAATGAACTTCTGAATAAATTTAGAAGGCAGCACCAACAGGAAAGTTGCACTGGAGAAATGAGGGCCTGTTCCCTGTGTCACAACCTGGCAGATGACCTCCTGGCAGGTGACGTGCCCAGCTCCCCTGGGTAAGGCAAGAGCTAGATCCTTTCTTCCCTGGGCTTCCTCTCAGTCTCACTGGTGGGAGAAGCCAAGAAATAGCGACTATCTGCACCTTCTGAGTGTCCCCAGGATGCTGTCATCACGGCTCCACCCTAAGGAGCCAGAGAAGGCGAGGCATGTGCCCTCTTTCTACAGATGAAGAAATTGAAGCTCAGAGAGTGATAGGCCCCCGGGCACCCATCAAGCATGTGTCAGAGCTGGAACTGCACCCTGGGTTCACTCCCCCACCAGGTGTCAGGCAGGCCTGGTGTTCAATGCCAACCTTTGCAGAGTGTAACTCACCCGGGACACTTCTAAGACTCAGTGTTCTCATTTGTGAAATGGAGATAATGATGCCTGCCAGCTGCATCCTAAAAAGTAAAGGAGACTATGCCTGTGAAAGTGCTCAGCACAGCACGGAACATGACGCCTAGTAGGCCCTCAGTAATATCAGCTTCCCTTATTCCCCTAGACCCGTCCCCCGGCCTGCCCTTGCAAATCTTTTCTAAGTTAAAAGATGTTCTTAAAGACTGTTTGGGGGAGCCCAGTGGAGCCATTCTGTCCAGCCGAGTGGGGAATATTTACATCTTCTTTTCTAAAGGCAAACGATTTCATAGAGAGGCGGAATTAGTTCCCGAGTAGCCTCAGGGCTGTTTTGTAAATACATAGCTATGAGTGTTACAGGAGCCCCCGTTTGTCCAGCAAACCAGAACAGAGATGCTAAAGGCTGTAAATATCAGGACATTCTCTCTCCCAGCTCCAGTTTTAGAAAGCCAGAAATTCATTTCACTCCTTCTCTCTCCCTCTTCAAATACTCATTCATTCATTCATTTATAAATTCACTCAGCAAGCATTTCTTGAGTACCTATTATGTGCTAGGCACTGGGCTAGGCACCACAGAACTAAGCAGGAGCAAGAGAAAACAGAGTCCTGCCTTCAGGGCACCGGACCTTGGTGCCTGGTACACAACAAAGCAATGACTAATCACAATGACCATAGCTCATGTTTCTAATTTTTTTATTGAGATCTACTTTGCTTGCAGTGAAATTGCTGAGACCTAAAGTGTGTTGCTCAGTCTGTTTGGATGAATGCATGTCAGGACAGGACATTTTTAATCACCCTAGAAAGTTCCCTCGTGTCTCTTCCCAGTCAAGTGTTCCCTCCTCCCACAAGCAACCACTGCCCTGATTTGTATCGTCATAGGTTATTTTTAACTATTCTAGAATTTGATACAAATGGGATCATGCAAAACATACTTTTTTTGGTGCAGACTTCTTTCACTCAGCAAAACATTTTTGAGATTCATCATATTATTAGATGAGTCAGTAGTTTGTTTTTTTTATTGCTGAGTAATATTTCATTGTCCAAATATACCACAGTCATCTTATTTATTTTCCTATAGATGAATATTTAGACTGTTTCCAGTTTGGGATTGTTATGAAGAGAGCTGCTATGAACATTTGTGTTCAAGGTTTTTTATGGACATTCATTTTTGTTACTGTTGGATAAATACCTAGTTGTGTTTGTCCAGATTGCTGGGTCTTAGGGTAGATATATGTGCAATTTCTTGAGAATTTGCTGTTTTCTTCTTCCTGTTTTTTTTTCTTTTTTCTTCTTCTTCTTCTTTTTTTTTTTTGAGATGGAGTCTTGCTCTGTCGCCCAGGCTGGAGTGCAATGGTGCGATCTTGGCTCACTGCAACCTCTGCCTCCCGGGTTCTTGCAATTCTCCTGCCTCAGCCTCCCGAGTAGCTGGGATTACAGGCGTGCACCACCACATCTGGCTAATTTTTTTTGTATTTTTAGTAAAGATGGGGTTTCACCATGTTGGCCAGACTGGTCTCGAACTCCTGACCTCGTGATCCGCCTACCTCGTCGGCCTCCCAAAGTGCTGGAATTACAGGCGTGAGCCACTGCACCCGGCCTTCTTTTTTTCTTAGAGTTGAGGGTCTTACTATGTTGCTCAGGCTGGCGTTGAACTCCTGAGCTCCTCAGCCTCCTGAGGGTTACATGCACCTGGCGTGTTACATACACGCCGTTGCACCTGGCTTTACTGTGGTCTTTTCTATTCCTGCCAGCTGTGTAAAGGAATCCCAGCTCCTCCACATCCTTAGCCTCATTTGATGATGTTGGTCTTTTAGTTTTAGCCATTATGGTGGGTGTATAGCAGTATCTTATTGTGCTTTTAATTGGCATTTTTCTAATAACTAATGAGGTTGAACACATTTTCAAGAACTTATTAGCCATTTGCATAATATTCTTGCGTGATGTGTCTGTTCAGGTTTTTTTAATTGAGTTGCTTGTTTTTTATTATCCAGTTGTAAGAATTCTTTATATGTTTTAGATGCAAGTTCTTTGTCAGAGATATGTTTTGCAATATTTTCTTCCAGTCTGTGGTTTGCCTATTTGTATTCTTAAAGATGTATTTTGATGAGCAGATGTTTTTATTTTTGGTAAAGCCAGTTTATTATTTTTTTCCTTCATGATTCATGCTTTCTAAACCCTTTCTAAGAAATCTTTGCCTTCTCAAAAGGTCACTGAGATATTCTCTCATCTTTTTCTTCCAGCATCTTTCTGTTTTAGTTTATAATTTATACTTAGGTCTATGATCACTTATAATATACTAGGGACATATTAAGTGCTTAACGTGGAGTGTCTTATTTAATTCTCCCTGACACGTCTATGAAGAAGATACAAACATTATCTCCATTTTCACATAGGATGACTTTCATTTAGGTCTCTTATTGAGTTTCACTCATGTATCTACTTCTTTGTTCCATAAATACTTGCCTACCATTCATTGTGGAGCCAGGAAGAACTGCATCTGAATTTGCATTTGACCATCACATTGAAGACTCTCAGTTCTGACGTGGAGAAAACAGCAACTGTAGCCAGGAAGGACTTCACAGAGGAAGAGGGTTGGGATAGCTGTGGAAGGCTGGGTACAATGCAAATATTCGAGTATAAGGAGAAGAGGCCTCTAGAGAGAGGAAATGCATGAGTGAAGGTGCAGAGGCTGGAATGCCTATTGTTGAGATGGTTTGTCCAATGGCAATGAGTGTGGCAAATTTTAATCATGGCCCCAGTAATTCATCTCTCCCTGTACCCTTGGGTTGTCATGTGACCTTGGAGTTCCTATCATCAAGGCAGAGTATTTCCTTCCTATGTGACTGTTTCTTTTTTTTTTTTTTTTTAGCCAACAGAATGAGGCAGAATACACAGTATACCAGTTTTAAGTCTATGTCTCAAGAGGGCTTGCACATTTCTGCTTGCTCTCTTGTGTCTCTGTCATCTCCATGGAAACACGCCTGGGCTGACCTGCTGGTTCATGAGAGTCACATGGAGCATGACTGGGTCACTTCAGACATCCTAGCCAAGGCCATTCAAGACCTTGCCAATAGCCAGCAAGCCAACCTCCAGTGTGTCAGTTGGGTCATCCAAGAAACAGACATGTAGATGGAGTTAGGAGTACAAGATGGTGAAAGACAAAAGGTGACAGAAGCAGAATTAGGCAGGGAAAGGCTTTAGACCTCAATGTCCATCTGATATCTATTATATGAAAGGAGGGAAGAGAAACAGGATCGGACAGAGAGCCTAAGCTCATGATCATATTGGACAAAGTCTCAACCAACCCAAAAGGGAGCGCTGGAGCAAAAACTTTCCTATATAGGAATCAAGCACTGGGCAGAACAGCCAGGCTCTGGCACTCTGCTCTATTAAGTCATTATCCGAGGGCTGCACCCCAACTGTGGGGCCTTGGCTTGAAAGCCAAGGGAGATTCTGAAGATAGTAGCAACTTGAAGCTGTCAAGTAACTGCGGCTTTTGCAGCTGAACATAAAGTTCTTTTTGATGTGAGATGCAAGCAATGTACCTTCAAGACTGACACCCGCAAATAGGTGAAAGGTCCTAGCCAAGACCAGCAGAGCAGAGCAGAACCACCTAGCCAACAACTCCAAGCACATGAGCAATAAACAGTTACCAGTGTATACCACTGGGCTTCTGTGAGTGTTGTTAGCAGTGTTATTGTGACAACAGGTAACTGACACAATGAGTTAGTTCTGCTCTCAACTGACAGGCATTTCACCTCTCATTGGGGAAAAATGGAGGCTCTGCTACTGCTGAATAAATAAATAGTCGTTATTCATTGCATATGTGTCTGACTCTGCTAGGCAACCCATTTCCATTTAATAGTATATGTGCTTATGACTTCAGTAAGTATCAGTTTGTATTGAGTAGCACAATTGTGGCGTCCCAGCAGCTGTTGAGGGTTAGGGGATGGGGGAGATTTTATGCAGCCACTAAAATACAGCAACTGTCAAAAAAACCTTAGCATACTTGTTACTTATTCATGCTCATCCACTTACACACTTGTGATTTGGGGGCAGAGGGTGAGCATTGTTGTCTGTGCTCATTGAATCTGGGGAAATACCGTAAATAATGGCCTCTAGGGAGAGAAGGCAATTTCACCTTCTAACTTGCACTAACTCAGAATTATTCTGAAGTGGGGCACCATGACAGATGTGAAAGCCTCAGAAATGTCCTCAAGGGCACCTACCAAGTATTTCCCCTACATTTCTTCAACTTCTCCATTTTGCTTCCTTTATCTAATCTATCAGTGGGACTTTTGACTCTACCGGGAAAATATCCAAATAGGTCCATTGCCCTCTACTCCCACCACTGCCACTCTTGTTAGAGCACCAGCATTTCTTGCTTGGATGCTGTGATCATCTCCTACTTAGCTCTACATTTTCACTCTTGCCCCTAGGTGTCTGTTCTTAGCCCAATAGCCAAAGCAATTTTGTTAAAAGTGAAGTCCAATCAAGACATTCCTTCCCTCAGAATTCTTCCGTGGCTCCCTATGTCACTCCAAATAAAAACAAAATTATTACCATGAGTTTTTCTTATCCATTAACAGGAAACAAACCACCCCAACACCTAGGGCTTAAAATAATATTATTTCCCACTGGGGTAGCTGGAAAGTCCAATATCACCTTACGCACATGGCTGGTAGTTAGAGCTGGTTGCTGTCAGAGATCCAGTGGGGCCATCAGGTGGGTGCCTCAGTTCTCCTCCATGGGTTTGCCTCCACATGGCTGCTTAGGCTTCCTCCAACCATGGTGGTTGAGCCCAGGTGCAAGAGTTGCAAGAGGTGAAAGGGGAGGTTGCAGAACTTCAAAGCCCAAGTCTTGGAAACTATGCAGTATCACTTCTACTGCCTTCTATTAGTTGGCCCATTTTTTTTTTTTTTTTTTTCTTAAGACAGAGTCTTGCTCTGTCACCCAGGCTGGAGTGTAGTGGCATGATCTCGGCTCACTGCAAGCTCCACCTCCCGGGTTCACGCCATTCTCTTGCCTTAGCCTCCTGAGTAGCTGGGACTACAGGCACCTGCCACCATGCCCGGCTAATTTTTTGTATTTTTAGTAGAGACGGGGTTTCACCGTGTTAGCCAGGATGGTCTCAATCTCCTGACCTCGTGTTCCACCCACCTTGGCCTCCCAAAGTGCTGGGATTACAGGCGTGAGCCACCGCGCCCTGCCAGTTGGCCCATTTTTATTGTATGTGTGTTTAGGGGGGATGCTACAAAAAGGCATGACTATTGAGAGATGTAGTTCACTGGGAGGTCGGGAGGAGGTGTCGCCAATATAACCGGTTACCACCGTGAACTATCCTTGTGCTGTCCAATAAGATAGCCACTAGCCATATTCAGCTACTGAAAGTTTCAAGTGACCAGTCCAAACTGAGATATGTTGTAAGCATAAAATGCATATCAGATTACAAAGACATGATATAAAAATGTAAAATAAATCATATTAATAATTGTATATATGTAAAATAACTTGAAAATATTTCATTATATTGGGTTAAATATTTTAAATTAATTTCTCTTGGTTATTTCTATTCGTTTGAATATCTCAAAATGTTAAACATATTCTGGCTTGCATTCTATTTTAGTTGCATAGATCTACTCCAGTCCCTGTTTACCCCCTCTGACATCTAACACCATGTTCCTTTCATTCTTCAATTCCTGCCACACTGGCGGCCTGTCAGTTTCTTTTCTACCTCTGATCCTTCTCTTGTGCTGTTCCTTGTGTGTGGAATGCTCTTCCCATTGGAATTCTCATGGCCGGCTCTTTCTCATCCTTCACATCTCAGCTTCAACGTGCTTTGCTGTCAGAGTCTAGAATAGACTTCCTCCGGTTACTTTAGTCCCCACTCCCTGTTTATTTTCTTCGTGGTCTGCATCACACGTTGTACTGTAGTTATTGGTCTGCGTGTTTTTTTGTTTTGTTTTGTTTTTGTCTGTTTCAGCTACTACTCAGTAAAATCCATGAGGACAAGAACTCTTTCCTGGCATGAAACAGAAACTCAAAATATGATTTTAAAAGAATGCCCTGAAAAGTCTTGGCAGATATACTGAAGAGTCCCCAGACTCTAGACCAATGTGATAAATGTGTGGGGGAGTCCCAGATCCCAAGATCAAGCCTTAGATTTACAAGTAGTGCCATCATTGTTATTACCATTATTGTTTTTAGTGGCTGGGGGTTAAAGACCTCTGGGGAATTCTGAGGAACAGGGGTGGGGTGCAGAGCATGACTCCTGTGACCTGCCTGTGGGGTCCTTCTGCATCAGCAGAAATGAAAGTGGCGCAGAACATGCCAGACCTTCTCACAGCTAGAACCCACCGTTCTATGGCTTCCTTTTATCCTGAGGCCAAAACCTCTCAACTCTTTCCGCTGTGACCTACAGGACTAGACGCACATGATGCTCAAAGAGTATTTGCTCGTTATCTCCTCTCATTATATATATAAAAAAAAACACGTGTTGGCTATTGTGAATAGTGCTGCAATGAACATACGCATGCATGCGTCTTTATGACAGATGATTTATATTCCTTTGGGTGTACACCCAGTGATGAGATTGCTGGGTTGAATGGTACCTTTTCTTTCAGCTCTTTCAGGAATTGCCACACTGCTTTTCACAATGGTTGAACCAATTTACACTCCCACCAACAGTGGTAGAAGTGTTTTCTTTTCTCCACAACCTCGCCGACACTATTGGGTACTAGGCTTAGTACCTGGGTCACGAAATAATCTGTACAACAAACTCCCATGACATGAGTTTACCTACATAACAAACCTGCACATGTACCCCGAACCTAAAATAAAAGTTAAAAACCTCTAAAATCTTAAAAAAAAAAGAATGTAGGATGGGAATAGCAGACTACCAGGACAAGGATTGACTGCACAGGGGCTGCCCCCAGCTGTCAAACAGTACCCTAAAGATCTCCAAAGTGGCAACCAGCCCCCAGCACCTGTTCATCTGAGATGCAATGGCAATGGAAAACAGAAACCACCTATCTAGAGACCCAAGGAGCATTTTAAGAACAACAGAAAGCAGGGGTGAAGTGAATGAAAGAAGAAAGGTAATTTAATTTCAATGCAATTACTTCAAGTACAGTAAACACAAGCATCTGGTTTTGGAAAGATTGAGTGGAAGAGGATATACTTTTTGTAACAGCCTACTCCAGAGTCACAGGTCTTATTTGCCATTTATTTAAGCATTGGGGAGTACAGTAAGTTTATTCAGAAGGAGATAATGGATGTGAATGCATTTTGTAAACTTTATAGTGCCTGGGAGATAAGAGGTGATGGTTATATTTTGCAAGCATAATGTGCTCTTGATAAAACAGTCCTAAAGGTTTCATAAGTACAGAAGTGAGATCATCTTGTTCACCACTGAATCCTCAGTGCCCAGCACTGGGAGATACCAATAACTATTGTTGGATAAATGAGTGACTGAATGAAGAAATGACTAATCACTGGGCTGGGACTCCAGAGGCCTGAGTTTGTGTCCTGACCACACCTCTGAGTGGGCTTGGGCAAATCATGTTACCTCTCTGAGCCACTGTTTCCTCATCTATAATCATAGTACCTGCCCTGAGAATTCAGTGGAAAAATGTATGCTAAGTGCTGGGCACAGTGGCTGGTACACAACAAGTACAAAATAATAGCATACTTTCTTTTGCATTGCAAAGTCAAAATGCAGACTCAATACATTGGAGCTTCTAAAAATTTAAAATACAGCTGTCCTTACAAAGTGATTCAGAGTCAATGCTTCAGTTGATTTCAATTCTTATAAGCAATGCCCTTCAGAAAAACAGCACTATTTATCTCTGGTGGGAAATTAAATTATAAAACAAGTAAACCCGGGTGAACATCACCCATCAGGCCGTGACAATGGGTGCGTGGAAACTGATGAGCCGTCATTAATTTCTCCCGCAGAATCACTACCTAAATATGAGTTGGCAGTGTGGGGAAAAGGAAGCCATGTATCTGTGGCCAGATACAGACTCATAGATGCACTGACAATGTCATAATTACACACCGGAAGTATGTCGTGCGGAGTTCAGTGTTCAGTCGAAGCCCTGTCATCATGGGGACAAGGTAGCTTCCTTGGGAATTTTGATATACAGACTGTAGACCAGAAGTGTTCTCAGAGTTCAGCCATGCCTCTGTACTGGGCTAGGGGAGTGTTTCAAGATGGCCTTCTGCAGTCACTTCTGCTGGTGTTGGGTGGAGGGTTGTTAGGGAAGAGAATAACAAAACTATTTGAACAGATGAGGATCTGGGGATGTATCATTATTAAATGGCACTGATAGGCTGAAGATCTCCTGGTCTTATTGTATCTGAATTTTCTCGACAGGGCACGTAGGAATATGGAAGGCAGAGGGACAACACAGCTCTGCTACTTCCCCGTTCTTGGTAACTTTCTTAACCCCACTACACTTTATCTTTAGTTTTCTTACCTGTACAGTGAGGATACGAAGAGTCCTTACCTCCCCAGGTATTTAGATGAATTACATGTTAGAACAGTGGCAGGTGCATAGAAAATGCCCAATAAATATTAGATATTGTTATTGTTGCTTATGAGTAGTGATGAGGGACCCTGAGAAGGTCCACCAGCGAATAGGTCCTATTTGTAGGATAAAAGGTTGGATGAGGTTGGGGAGAAAAATTGCTGGAAAGAGTTACAAGTGATGTTAAGAAGCAAGTATTGAAGGTAAACCTGACAAGCTATTAAGTTCAAGGACAGGTATGGTTCTGAGAGAGAGGGAGATGAAGATGCAAGGTCGGGAGACAGGTCACCTGCAGGAAAAAAGCGTGTGTTACATATTTAATACTTACATGACGAGTAAGACTTCAAGATAGTGATCAAAGCAGAAAACTACAATGTATTGAGTATCTATTATCTTGTAGATGCATGCTAGGTATTTTAGGTACATAGTCTCACAGCCAGAGAAGTTATGGATAATTGGTCCCTTTTTTTTGAGATGGAGTCTCGCTCTGTTGCCCAGGCTGGAGTGCAGTGGCGCAATCTCTGCTCACCGCAAGCTCCACCTCCCGGGTTCATGCCATTCTCCTGCCTCAGCCTCCTGAGTAGCTGGGATTACAGGTGCCCACCACCACGCCCGGCTAATTTTTTGTATTTTTAGTAGAGACAGGGTTTCATCATGTTAACCAGGATGGTCTTGATCTCCTGTAATTGGTCCCATTTTACAGTGAGAAACCAGAGGTCTGAGCAGTGAAATGCTTTGCCAAGTCACATAGCTAATAAGGAAAGAGATGGGATTTGAATCCAAGTCTGTCTCCAAGTGAGTGCAATTTTCTTCCTAAAAAGAAAAAGTTTCATTATAAAGGAAGACTTGCCTGTGAAAAAAGAAGTATAAAAAGACATGCAGTGAAAAATGTTTCCTTCCTACTTCTACCCTTGACCCTATTCCCCATGGGTAATCATTCCCAGTGATTTCTTGTTATCTTTCCTGATATATTTTTAATGCATGGACAAGCAGGAGTATAAAATGCACAGTTTTTTAAAGGTACATGTCTTAGAAATGTATGCATTTGTGTGAATTTTACAAACACAAATTTGAGCATATTAAATAAATGTTTCTACACATTACTTTTTGCACTTAAAAACGTATTTTGAGGATCTTTCTGTATTAGCACAAAAATACCACCATAATATACCATTGCATGAATGTACCATCATTTTTTAACCAGTCCCCCTTGATGAACACTTGGATTGTTTTTAGCCTTTTGCTTCTATCATGTTGTAATGAATATCCTTACATGTGCATCTTTGGATATATGTTTGAGGTCATTTGTGGAAGGAATTTTTGAAGGCAAGTGCTATGTTGAAAGGTGTATTTTTCTTTTTGTTGTTTTAGTAGATTTTACTGGAATGGAAATTGGGTGTGGTTTTTCACTATTCTAAACCTCCCCAGTGTCTGTTGTTGGCTGTTTTGTGGGTTGGCTTTTTAGGGGTTAAAGGCACAGGTTGGAGGATGGGATTCCCTCCAACTTGGCTGCAGGTTGTTTTGAGATGGTATTGATAAGTTCATACATTATCTTCTTGTCAACTAAGAAAGGTCATCCCAATTTATTGGGCTGGTTACCAAAGATAATGGTGGCAATTCAGCAATTTAGTGTTTGTGTCATTTTATAGGTTGGCCTGTTGCTGTTTTAACAGAAACACTGGGATTAATGGATGTATATTCTCACTCCTTCCCTCCCTTCCCCTACTAAGGAAAATGTTTTCATTGTTCACTCAGCATTCCCATCATCCCCACCAGACATTTATTATGCAAAAAGGAAAACTCATGAGGGATGAGAACCAAGGGGTGGGAGTGGAGAGATTTAGTCCACAGATAAAAAGAACAAGAAAGAAAGAAGAGGAAAAGTTGGCAGCTTGCTGAGTTTTTGATTAAGAGTTGAGAATCGTGGAGAGGTTAGGAAGGGAATCACTTTGAAGCCGCTACTGTGTGGAAGGATAAGAGGTATTGGAAAAGGAGGCTTTAAACATATGAGTTATGAATTGGGTGTCTTTTTTTTTTTTTTGAGACAGAGTTTCGCTCTGTCGCCCAGGCTGGAGTGCAGTGGTGCGATCTCAGCTCACTGCAAGCTCTGCCTCCCGGGTTCACGCCATTCTCCTGCCTCAGCCTCCTGAGTAGCTGGGACTACAGGCGCCTGCCACCACGCCTGGCTAATTTTTTTTTTTTTTTTGTATTTTCAGTAGAGATGGGGTTTCACCGTGTTAGCCAGGATGGTCTCGATCTCCTGACCTCGTGATCCACCCGCCTCGAACTCCCAAAGTGCTGGGATTACAGGTGTGAGCCACCGCGCCCGGCCGAATTGGGTGTCTTTTTAAGATTAATATTGGAAATGTCTTTTAGTGCCTTTTGGCTGCTAGACTGATTCTTTGAATGTCATGTTCCTCCAAAACTGGACCATGTAGTACTCCAAAATGTGCTTGGGTTATGCTAATATCACTGTCATCATCATCAACCATCTTCATCATCACTGCTACTATTTGTCAAACACATTTCTGTGAAAGATACAGCATTAGATGTTTTACCTAATTAAAAAGTAAGGTAGGTAATATTACTATACCTATTTTACAGAGGGAAAAACAGAGGAAAGTGGTTCAGCATTTTTTGCTCCTGGCCTCATGGCTGGTGCCAGGGCTGGAACTTATACCCGTGTCTATTTCAAAAGCCCGTGCTTGAATCCCCTATCATCCTGGTCACCGTCTTATTACTGTAATCTATATTAATGCAAGGGTGTTCTTAATTTGTCCTCAAATATATGTTTGAGCCCTTTGGTAGTGAACCCCAAATTCATGGTTGCCTAAAAATTTTCCTAGAGAGCTAGATTGTGTCCCTTGGGAAACAATGAAGCATTAACTCCTAGGAATTGCATAAGGGTGATCAGGGCTGGAGTGCATTTGTAGGTAAAGGAAACAAGACCCAGTGACATGGAGTTGAGGAAGTCTGCTGATGCCCAAGAAGAGTGAGTCCGGGTGCCAAGAGATGAGACCATAGAATCAGACCCGGTCTAGCTATGAAGGAATCTGAATGCCAGGCTTCCAGATTTGGTTTTATGATAAAGATGTGAGAAATCTTTGATGGGTTTTGAGTAGATTTCCCTTCTAAAAAAATCACACCAGCTGCAAAAGAGATGATGCAACAGAAAGGGGAACTAGGAGGGGCTGGGGGACAATGGAAACACTGATGAAAAAGTCTAGGTAAGAGATGATAGTGGGTGAACTCAGGCCAACAGGAAGGGCTATGAAAGGACCTAGAAACTAATTGGATGTGGAGGCTGAGAAAAAGAGAGGATGCCTGGCTGCCTCTGGGGTTTCTAGTCTGGGTGACTGCTATTTTCCCAGGCCACTGCTTAGCATCAGCCCAGAGCAAGGAGCCCCAGGACCATGAATAAATCCTGCAGCCCCAGGACAGAGTTCTGTTGTTATCACTTGCTTTCTGCATTTTTACCTCCTTCTTATTCCATAATCCTTGCCCTGTGGAAAGGGGCTGACAGTTTCTTACCAGAGCTCAATTAAATTAGTTCTGAGCCCACCCCTTTTGCAAGTCCTGTGTGCCCGCTCAGTTTCCCTGCCAAGAAAATCTGCCCAGGCAGCAGAGCCCCATGCCAGAGATGTACAATCCCCTGTTACTATGATTAATTTGGATAAACATATGTCAGAGAAGCAACAGAAAGTGAGCTCTCCTCCGTGAACGAGAATAAGCTGTGTTGAACCTGGGATCATTCAAGCTTCAAATTTGTAGGCAACTTCCAGGGAGCACGGGATAAGGTGGAGTTACAAAATTTCAAAGCAACAAGGACACTGTATGTTCCTTGAGAGGAATCTCCTCATTGCAATTGCTTCTTCCAAGTTGGTTGATAAACAGAGCTGAGAGCACTGGAGAGGAACTGAGCCTTGATTTTTTCCTCACAGAGCCCAGAGAAAGAGCTACTGTTTATAGAGACAGTTTAATAGAGTGGTCTAGAGCTTTGGCACCAATGTCGATGGGACTTAGGGACACAGCCTGGCTCTGCCACTGACTGTGGAACCTTAGTCCAGAGACTGTGCCTCTGAATCTCACTTTTCATCTGCGAAACATAGGGTGATGATGTGATTTTTAACTCATCTGGGATCTTGAGGATCCCAGATATAAAGTGCATTTAAGCAACATAAACTTTCAAGCATCAGGCAGCATGCTAAACATCGATGCTGAATAAAGCAGACTGGCCCCCTGTCTTCTTAGACAGCACAGTCTAGTAGATCTTCACACCCCTCAGGCTTCATTAGTGACTGCCTCTTGTGTGCCAGACACCACACTGGGAGCTTTTGTTTATTATTATCTGCAGCTTCAACCAAAAGCTGAGAGGTAAGCATTGTATAGAGCCTGGTGTCTTTTCTCTTTAAAACACTAAGTTCATTTAAGGATGGGATTGATATGATCCTCTATCCACCAAGCCCTTGGTTAAAGAGGACCACTCTGTAGCATGACAACCTTCTCTTGTTACTTGGGGAGAAACTATCATCTATCTCGGGCTTTTAAATATAACCTTATTATATTCCATTTACCAAGGTTGGAAAGAGCCATGTTCTGGTCTTGGCTGGGATTTGTAAGACCTGGAGCATTGAAGAGGGCCCGTCTACTCTAATCCGGTGAGAATGAGGTTGCTAAGGAGACCATTGTCATATTAAATCAGTAAATACTGGGATGCTGATGGCTTCCCTGAAAAGGGGGTGCTTTCTCTTTTGAGAAAGGAAAACAATTCCCTTTGGATTGGAGGGGAAAAGCCATCGTGGAAAGTGGTGTTTGAAAAGAGAACAAACCACTTTGAAACTCTTTATCTTTCTGGCTTATCATGAGGCAAGAGGAGAGGCAGGAGGGACAGGAGCTGTATTTTACCTTATCAAGAAATCTAGGCTTCCTAAGCTTCCTTCTGGAAACCTTGTGCCCTATACTTAAGAGCAAGTGATTTTTTTAAAAGAGAGAAAAAATAAAGAAAAACAAAATTAGGAGAGCCAGTGCAGGAGAGAGTAAAAGACTGGTTTACTAAACAGCAGGCACCTAATGAGGCAAGGACTTTAGATGTCAAACTGGCTTGAAGATGCAGAAAAGACTGCACACTGCTGGAGGAACTAATCCTACGCCTGAGATGAGCTCATTCTGCTTGCTTAGGAAAAGCAAAGCAAAAGCATTAATCTGTTTCCTGATTGATAGCAGACTTGGATTAATAAAAAAAGTGCCTATGTATGTATTTCTTGCAATAAAATATTTATTACAGAATTTTAAAGAAAGATTGATTGACCAGATGAATAAATAGTATTCCAGGTTGCTGAAGTTTTAAGTTCTGTCCTCCAACAAATATAGATTTATCCAAGGTGTATTCAAATTTTTGAAACCCTCAGCCATAGCCAGTTGAGCTCCCGTAAGTAATGAGACTGGGTCTATATAAAGCCAAAATAGGAACCCTCCAAAGAACTCAGTTTCTCAACCACTTTCAGTTCATAAAATAAAATATCCATGAATTATAGGTGCTGGATGGAAACATAATGAAAATCTTATCCATCAATTTCAATTTGCAGAAGAAAAGGTTGGAAGCTAGAGAGGTTTGATGGCCTGCTCAAGGTCAAACGGGCCCTAACTAGAACCCAGGTATCCTCACTCCTGGTCCTGTCTACCTTCCACAAAGGAGACCTGTTGGTTTGTTTGATGGTTTCAAGTTCTTCATTAAATTAGCCAAGGTATGGCATCCTGTGGTCTCCCATCAGTTTGAGCCACAAGAATCTAACTTGATCAATTAATTCCCGCCTCATTTGATTCTGTTCTCTTCCTTCTCACAGGAAGTTACACTTCTGCCAACAACAACATCCACTCCTACTCAGCTCTTCGTTCCCCGCAATTCCTGTCTTGCCCGACCCCTGCAGAGTGGAAGAAGGTGATGGATGGGCAGAGAAAGGGGAGATGGACAGCTACCAGGGAAGAATCTGTGATTTGGGAGCCTTTTGGTGACATGCACATTCAAAGGACTAGGAAAGAATGGCTTTTTCAAACAGCATAAATAGAAAACCAGTGGGCCGAGCGCTCACTGCTACATAATGAACGTGCCTGCCTTTTCCTAACAACATTTGAAGTCGGTAATTGGCCCGACAGGGGACGTGAACTGTACACTGAGTCACAGAATAGTACAGAAAATCTCAGAATGGCTTCACCTCCCATCAGGAAAGCCGCCTGTGTACCAAGCCCTGTAGAGACACATTTCTGGCATTTGGAGGAGTGCAGACGTTCAAAATAAGAAAGGGCTTCAGAGGACAACCGTCCCCCGGGTTCCCGGCCTTTTCCACATCAGAAGACTCTTTGATATGTTCCCCTCTTTCCCTAGGGCCCCTTGTTCTAAAGGATGCAGCCAGCAAACTAAACTGCTCTGATCATCTAAAAAAAAAGGATATGTTTCCCACAGAATAACCACAGATCTATATAACGAATGATCACTCAGTTAATACGATGCCTCTAAAAGATAAGTGGCCTGTCTCATCTAAAATAATCATAATATCAATAATAATATGATTTTATTGGGTGCTTACTAAAGCCCAGATGAGGGATTTACAATGCTTATCTTACTTAATCCTTATGAGACTGTCATAAAGTTGTCTTTATTTCACAGTTCAGGAAACAGAGGCACAGACGAGTTCTGTAACTTACCAAACTAGGTTCAAAACTCAGATTTATCTGACTGCAAAGTCACTTTTTTTTTTTTTTTTTTTTGGATTTAGCTTCAAAGGGACATTGCCTTTACAAAGTTATTCTTAACCATGCTACAGTTTTTCTATTAGTTTTTTTGAAATATTGACACTCATTTGGGGGAATGCCCATCAATTTCTTCACAAGCTTTTGCAAGGTTGGAGGCTTTAGGTTAAGTATTGTTGTTTTGGTCTCAACTCTTCCCTTAATAGTTAAGATAATGGAGACCCACAGAGGGCTAGAAACTTGCTCAGTATCGACCTAGCTAATTAGCAGTAACACTAATTTTAAATGCTAGTTTTTAAAATTCTGGGTTCTGAGCTCTTTATGTCACACTCAGCTTCAGTGAGTAATAGTTGAACACCTATCAGAGGGAGAGCAGATAAGTAGCAAGGATGTCATCACCCTTATAACCAAATAGCCATGGCAGACATTACTAATCGATCATGGAAATCTTTCCTGCTGAACCTGGATGTGGCTCCATGCAGGCACTCCCAATCAATTAGAATTGGCAAATGAGATAAATCTTATTCACTATTGACACCATATGCAACACTGTTCAAGGTCCTCAAGATGATGTAAAACAAGCACAAAATGAATGTCTGCTTTCAAAAATGCTATCACTTTCAGAAAATTATTTCAGTCCAAAGTAATTTATTTCAAAGTACTAGGACAGACCAACTTCTTTTTTTTTTTTAAATTTTATTTATTATTGTTATACTTTAGGTTTTAGGGTACATGTGCTCAATGTGCAGGTTAGTTACATATGTATACATGTGCCATGCTGGTGCGCTGCACCCACTAACTCGTCATCTAGCATTAGGTGTATCTCCCAATGCTATCCCCCCCCACCCCCCACCCCACAACAGTCCCCAGAGTGTGATGTTCCCCTTCCTGTGTCCATGTGTTCTCATTGTTCAATTCCCACCTATGAGTGAGAATATACAGTGTTTGGTTTTTTGTTCTTGCGATAGTTTACTGAGAATGATGATTTCCAATTTCATCCATGTCCCTACAAAGGACATGAACTCATCATTTTTTATGGCTGCATAGTATTCCATGGTGTATATGTGCCACATTTTCTTAATCCAGTCTATCATTGTTGGACATTTGGGTTGGTTCCAAGTCTTTGCTATTGTGAATAGTGCCGCAATAAACATACGTGTGCATGTGTCTTTATAACAGCATGATTTATAGTCCTTTGGGTATATACCCAGTAATGGGATGGCTGGGTCAAATGGAATTTCTAGTTCTAGATCCCTGAGGAATCGCCACACTGACTTCCACAAGGGTTGAACTAGTTTACAGTCCCGCCAACAGTGTAAAAGTGTTCCTATTTCTCCACATCCTCTCCAGCACCTGTTGTTTCCTGACTTTTTAATGATTGCCATTCTAACCGGTGTGAGATGGTATCTCATTGTGGTTTTGATTTGCATTTCTCTGATGGCCAGTGATGGTGAGCATTTTTTCATGTGTTTTTTGGCTGCATAAATGTCTTCTTTTGAGAAGTGTCTGTTCATGTCCTTCACCCACTTTTTGATGGGGTTGTTTGTTTTGTTCTTGTAAATTTGTTTGAGTTCATTGTAGATTCTGGATATTAGCCCTTTGTCAGATGAGTAGGTTGCGAAAATTTTCTCCCATTTTGTAGGTTGCCTGTTCACTCTGATGGTAGTTTCCTTTGCTGTGCAGAAGCTCTTGAGTTTAATTAGATCCCATTTGTCAATTTTGGCTTTTGTTGCCATTGCTTTTGGTGTTTTAGACGTGAAGTCCTTGCCCATGCCTATGTCCTGAATGGTAATGCCCAGGTTTT
Organism: Pongo pygmaeus; assembly: GCF_028885625.2. Lineage (NCBI taxonomy): Eukaryota > Metazoa > Chordata > Mammalia > Primates > Hominidae > Pongo > Pongo pygmaeus. The sequence goes on from NC_085931.1 coordinate 36,878,077, forward strand.
CTTCTAGGGTTTAACAGACCGACTTCTAATACCAGTGATTTTTGGAGACAGACAGGCAATATCATGAATTGATACTGATAACCTGCTCACAAAGTCAAGATCAACCAGGATGAGAGTAGGGATAGGGACCACCTTGAGGGGACGGGATGTGAGAATGTGAGTGGGAAAAGGTGGTTGCTGGAGGGCCAGTCAATAGGAGAAGGCATTAACTCAAGAGAAATGTGTGAGTGCATGAAGCTGAGGGTGGAGGTGGAAGTGTAATTTGACAAGGAGGGACACTAAGATTGATAGCTGAGAGAGAATGTGGTATCCACTGTGCTTCAGGGACTGCAATAGTTTGAATGTTTGTCTCCTCAAATTTCATGTTGAGTTTGATCCCCAAAACTGGAGGTGGGGCCCAATGGGAGGTGTTAGGGTCAAAGAGACGATTCTCCATGAATGGCTTTGCGCCGTCCTCATGGTAATGAGTGAGTTCTCACTCATTACTTCCTGCAAGCGCTGGTTGTTAAAAAGAGCCTAGGATCTCCCCTGCCTCTCTCTCTTTCTTCCTCTCTCACTATGGGATCCCTGCACATACACTCACCTTTGTCTTCCACCATGAGTGGAAGCAGCTTGAGGCCCTCACCAGATGCAGACACTGTTTCTTGTACAGCCTACAGAACTATGAGCCAAAAAATCCTCTTTTCTTTATAATTACTCAGCCTCAGGAATTCCTTTATAGCAACACTAAGTGGATTAAGACATGGACAGAGCTGAGATTCAAGGGTGGAAGGAGCAAGTAAAAAGTATTAATTGTTGCATATCAACACTTCTGAGTAAGATAGCGCTTCTCTTTGCCTCTTCACCTTTTTAAACTAAGTGACCATGGTAAAAGAAAAAGTTATAGAATTGGGAGAAAAGGACAATATAACATAGGCCCTCCCAAAACCTTTGGGACTGTTTCCCACTTTGAAGTAGACTTGGACAAGGACATTTTCTGACTCCCAGAAGTGGTGAATGCCACGTGGTCAGCAAATTCTGTCAAGACTCTTCCAGCCAAACAAGTCTATGTCATCTTGCTTGTTACTTTACCTCTTTAAAGGCAATGGCTACTGGGATGATGTATCTTGGAAGCATTAGCAAATGGAGTCAAAAGAACTAAGGGAAGAGGACCCAAATGTGGAGGGAATGAGATGGAGATTGTGTGAGTTATTAAGTATAGAACAGCCCAACTCCAGGGTGGGAAAAGAGGAACGATGCAAATGCCAGGATAAGCATTTCCACTTTGGAATTCTAAGAAATGAGAGTTTTCTAGAGAAGTTTTTCATCAAGGGAGAAATTCTATGTCAGGAATGTGTCAAAATTTAGAACCAAGCCCCTTTCATAGGCAAGGGGAGCTCAGGCGGGCATTGACGGTGCCCTGAGTTTGGGAAAGAGGACAGTGTCTTCCTGGGCTAAGCAGCTGTCTGCACCACTTTGGATCAATTTCCACTTGAACATGTTGCCACTGCCTTCCTAACTCCATCTTCTAACCCCAAGAATGCATTGTATAGAATTAGTCTCACAATTCCACAGACAGAATTAGCCTCTGCAATGAGAGATCAGCCCTTGACTTGTGGTTAATTACGTACAATTCAAAATCAACCCCCTGTTGTTCAAATTTCCCTTGTGCCTGGAGCTCTTGGAAGAAGAAATTGCATGCTGTCCTGGGAAAGGCTGGAGAAGGTGTATGGGACTAGGTTGCAACATGTTGGCACATCCTAAAGACACATGTGAGAATAATGTGGTAGATTATTGTGACAGCTGAGGACAGACTTTGCTAGTCAGAATTCTGGGGAAACAACTTTAAGCATAAAAATGTTTCTTTTAAATGATTATTTTATTAGGCTTGTGATCAGTGTAGTACAGGATTCTGTTCCTGTTGAAAGAAGTAAAGCATTCGTTCATCCCCAGCGTCCTTTAGTGAGCTCTCTAGGGCAGGGATCAGGGAACTATGGCCTGTGGGCCACATTCTACTCACTCCTTGTTTTTATACAGTTTCATCAGAACATATAATTTGTTTACATATTGTCTATGGCTGCTTTGAACTACAACAGAAGATTTGAGTAGCTGCAGCAAAGACCAAATAGCCTGAATGGCTCACGGAGCCTAAAATATATACTACCTGGTTCTTTGTAGGAAAAAGTTCACCAACCCCTGATTTAAGGAAATATCAGAGAAACCACCTAACCTCGTGTTTTGAAGCTGGGTTTTGCTGGTCCATGACCTCCTGACCTTTTCCCTGCTCTATTCTGCAATGCAGGAGGTTGCAAAGGAGCTGTCTCCCACAGGTGTGTTTGAGGCTCCTGGGTCAACTGGCTTCTGTCTGGATTCAGCAATGGCAGATACTGACAGTAGACTAAAGAGGGAAAAGATTAAACACACACACACGTATACACACATACACAGATACATATATACACATACACAAATATACATATACACACACACATCCACACATACATATGCACACTACACACATACACTCATATGTACATACATACACACATGCACACATATACATACACACACATGCGTACATATATACGTATACTCATATACATACATATACACACAAGCATGCATACATTTATACATATACACATATGCACCTATATGCACATAAACACACATGCATACATATATACATATACACAATATAGACATATATACACAAACACATACACACAGTTTTACATATACATGTATACACACATATACGCAAACATACATATACACACATACATTCACCCATATACACATACACACATGCACACATACCATATATGCACACATGTACATATGTGTGCACACATACACACACACACACACACTTCAGTCAGCATCTCCAGTGGCAACTGTGAACCTTCTGTAGCCCCAGCTACTGTTGGCCTGGCCCCCTGTAGTGCCAGCTTCTGCTGAGGAGCCCCAGACCCTGGACACCAGTAACACTGTCCTTTGACCCTCCAGCCAGAAGGCGGTAGGAGCTTCCTGCTGTACTGTTCTCTGTGATATCCCATGGTTGTTAGTAAACTCCTCAGCCCTTCCATCCCCTGTATAACCAGTTTCTTTTATCAAATTCCTGATTTTAGATCCATAGATTTGTTTCTGTTTTGTTGGTTGGATCCTGACAGGTCCAGGTCCTGACCCTGAATCCTGGCCAGAGCACCAAAGTCCTATTAGGGTCTGCTTTCTGTTTTCCACCTTGATGGGGCTGTTGGAGTTTTGCTTTGAATACTGAGTGGCTGTGTTCTTCCAAATTGTTGGAAGAACTCAGCTTCATTAGCTAAGGAGTCCTTGCTAGAATCATGGGCTTCTCTACCCTCACCAGGTGAATATCTATCTCCATCCTCCAATGTCTCTCTCCTGCTCACAGTGAGATGGGACCCCAGGGAGGTGGCACTATCATAGCTCTCAGTTCCTGTGCCCCTACCGCCGAGAAAGGTCATCTACCACCAAGAAAGGTCATCTACCACCGAGAAAGGTCATCTACCACCGAGAAAGGTCATCTACCACCGAGAAAGGTCATCTACCACCGAGAAAGGTCATCTACCACCGAGAAAGGTCATCTACCACCGAGAAAGGTCATCTACCACCGAGAAAGGTCATCTACCACCGAGAAAGGTCATCTACCACCGAGAAAGGTCATCTACCACCGAGAAAGGTCATCTACCACCGAGAAAGGTCATCTACCACCGAGAAAGGTCATCTACCACCGAGAAAGGTCATCTACCACCGAGAAAGGTCATCTACCACCGAGAAAGGTCATCTACCACCGAGAAAGGTCATCTACCACCGAGAAAGGTCATCTACCACCGAGAAAGGTCATCTACCACCGAGAAAGGTCATCTACCACCGAGAAAGGTCATCTACCACCGAGAAAGGTCATCTACCACCGAGAAAGGTCATCTACCACCGAGAAAGGTCATCTACCACCGAGAAAGGTCATCTACCACCGAGAAAGGTCATCTACCACCGAGAAAGGTCATCTACCACCGAGAAAGGTCATCTACCACCGAGAAAGGTCATCTACCACCGAGAAAGGTCATCTACCACCGAGAAAGGTCATCTACCACCGAGAAAGGTCATCTACCACCGAGAAAGGTCATTCTTCTGATGCTCTTTGCTTGTTTCCACAGTGCTCACACTCCCAACAACACACCTCTGCCCAACTCCAGCCTAGAATAATAACTCCAACCTCACTCCTACCACAGATTGTTTGGCTTTGATGCTCTCAACATTTGAATCTTGACCCTTCCTAGCCCATCATTTTTCCATGATTTAAAAATTGATCCTGAAAAACAAAAAAAAATCAGTGGTCAGAACATTTAAGAAAATACTGGATTAAACAAATTAAAAGAGGTCTTTTCAATACAGGACTTCTCAGAGCCTTCAAAATAAGAGGTAATTGAGATGGCAGTGTTTTCAAAACTAATTTGAGCATGGAACTTTTCTTCTCTGTGTGGGGATTGTCTCATGGGGCTTAGGATCCATGAAACATTATTTGATATGATGAATGTTTGTTGTTTTTGTCTGTCCAGATTCCATCTTTCTCTTACCCCCTTCTTCTGGTGACAGGATAACTCTCTTGAGTCAGAGACCTTTTCCATCTGGTATGGGTGGGACTGACCTTCCTGCCATCATCTTCAACAACAGAGTTGTGATGTCATCCAGTTGTGTCCACAGTGATTGAGGATGGGAAGGTATCTAAATTGAGACAACCAGAGTCCTTAGGGAGACTTTTCTAACAAGGATTTCAGGGAGAACTTGTTCTTTCTTTCACTGGGGGTATTGAGTTGCTAGAATAATAGTGGGCCAGGGGTCTAATGGCTGTCAGGTATGGAGAGGCTATTGGAATAGAAACCAAGCCAAGAGCCATAACAGAATTGACAGCTAGAGAGAAAGCAGAACCTGACAATATTTCCTGAGCCCCTGGACCCAGTCAAGTCCGAAACTGGTTCCATTCCTTTGACTCCCTAGTTACATGAGCTAATAAATCCTACCACTCCATTTTTATTTTACTATTATTAATAATTTTATTTTTGCTTAAGGTACGTTGAGTTCACCTTTTTGTCTCTCACAAATAAAACATGCCTGGCTAATAGATGGAGAAAACACAGCTTCTTCTGGCTCAAAGTACATGCCATGCTGCCTTGGGTCAGAATCCCCCTGCTGGCTTTGAATCCTTAGAATGCAATCCCCAAGGCCAAGCCCTGTGCTTGGTATTCTGTCCCAACCACTCAATGTCCCCTGAAGAGAAAAGGCCATGTAGAAATCAGGGCTTGAACGGGAGAAGACACATGGAGCAGGACAGGAACACAGGGTAGCCTCCATCCATAATTCATCTTTCCAAAGCCAGGTCACAGTCTCGACATCCTGGATCTTCGTTTTGTGTGAACCCATGAGATGGGGCCTTCAGGGAATGGTCACCCAGCCCTGGGCCTCTTCTTAAATTATGCCATGATTCTACATGTGCCCGAAATTTCCATCTTCTCTGCTGTTACACCGTTCCAACACCAAAGATCATTGATTCCAGCCCTGGAATGACTTACTTGGTGCAACTAGAAAACAACATATGTTGACTTGAATGATATTCAGATTAATAAATGAGAGACTCCAAGGCCTTCCAGCTGAGAAGAAGTTTTCATTCGGAAATTACTCATGTGGAATGGCAGAAGTGCCAAGAATACAGGTGTAAACAAGTGGCAGAAATGAGAAGAACCCGATGCATGAAGAGAACAATGAAAATATTACCTCGTATGCTGAACGCCCCTCAACATTGGAAAAGAGCTTCCACAAACAATCTTGGTGATGCTCGAACCACCCTCTGAACAGGCGAAGATGATTAGCCCCATTTTTCAGAGGAGATCATCCAGGTGGCCAAGAATACAAAATGACCCAAAGTGCCCCATATCACGTAGCCAGAGGGGGCAGTCAGGGCTTGAATGTGAGATGCCTGACTCAGGTCCAGGTCTCTTTGCACATCAGACAGGGATGGTTAGCTGGTTTCCGTCTCTGATCAACATGGGATTGACTCTATTTCCCATTTTTCAGCCATCCCAATGACTCCACCCCAAAATCCAAAGTTTGCCCCTCAACACTAAACACCACTTTGCTGGAATGTCTATGTTTTCCTTCAACCATTAGCCTTCCCAGTTGTCACCTGGGGAAACTGTGACTATAGATTCCAGCTCAAACCATAAAGGGTTAAGAACTAAAAATAGTATGATAGCAATTAAAGCTCTTCTCTTCCCTAATCATTTATTTCTTGATTTGGTAGCTGAAAGCCTATTATGGCATCTTAAGACATCAAAGAGTAGTTTTTGTGGGGGGAGGAGGATACATTATACCAAACACAATCCTTTAAATATGGTGGACACAAGTAAATTTTCTCTCTCTTTGCAAACCCAACCAACTCCATTAAGATGAACAGTCCCTAATAAGGACAGCGGCCATCAGTTAAACAATTAACATATCTTTAGTGTTTTTCTCCCCAACTCATCCATAAACTCCAGGAAAAATGTGCCTGTCTTGTTCATTATTCTGTATGCTCAGTAGGAGCAGAGCACGGAGCACGAAGTAGGTGCTTAGATTAGAAAATAATACAATGATTGAATGAATTAACAAACCATTGAGATGAGATAGTCAAGTCAGCATAAACATCTTTTTTGTTTGCTGATCCTAGAGAAACATTAGCTTATGAACTTTATAGACAATAATAGCTTTGTACTCAGTATACTTTACTGTCATTCAGCAAAGAAGTTATTGATCACCCACTATGTGTCAGGGGTGTCTTAGATTGAGAGCCACTTCATATGCTTTTTGGTAAATGCACAGACACTGAAACATATAAACATACATACACAAATGTAAACAGGCACACACACATATCCACAGACATATACACATACAATACATTTTTAAAGTCTTGGCTTGATTTTCTACCAGTCAAGATATGCCCAGGTTTAACCTGTGCATGCCTGTACCCTTCTACACCTGTAAGGACTTGATCTTCACCCACACTTGCTCCTCAGCATGAAGGACCGAGCTTGCCTACAGATGGGCCATATTTAAGCCTCTGCTGCACCCATGCCTTGGGGCTGACTTTGGGTATTTGTCTGCACTGGCCCATAATCTGATCTTCCACTTGGGCCTCCACTTTGCCCTCTGGTCCCTCAGCCCTCACCTGTGCTCTGGTTTTTCTCAGACACTTTGCTTGGATCTCTATCTCTGCCTCAGTCTTTCCAGGTCCTCTTGGGCCCTGGACCCAAGCACAGAGGCTGGATACTGAAACGGACTCCCCTGGTGCCCCCTTCTCTGATCTCTTCAGTGCCCTGCCTGTGGGACACTTTGGATTCCCACAGATCATGCTTGCTAGAACCTGAGCTAACTCAGTGAATGGCCAGCTTTTTCCTACCAGCTTGGACCCGCTTTGGCCACCAGCGTGTGGGATGCCTTTTCCAAGAGGTGGGATTAGCTGTGATCCTTCTGCCTGCCCCACCCTATTGTAAGCAAATGGACAAGGTCCTGGAGGGAGGCAGGACTGTGGCCCATCTACCTGCTTTGAATAAATGTCCATGAGGCTTCTTTAGTTGTCAATGCTTAGAACAGGGTTTCTCAGCCACAGCATTATTGTCATTTTGGGCTGGACAATTCTTTGTGGTGAATTGTCTCATACATTCTTGGATATTTTGCAGCACCCTTAGCCTCTATGTGCTAGATACTAGTAGCACCCCCAAGCTGGGACAACCAAAAATGTCTCCAGACATTGCCAAGATCCCTTTGGGGGTAAAATTGTCTCCAGTTAAGAACCACTGCCTGGCCAAGCGCGGTGGCTCATGCCTGTAATCCCAGCACTTTGGGAGGCCGAGGCAGGCGGATCATGAGGTCAGGAGATTGAGACCATCCTGGCTAACATGGTGAAACCCCATCTCTACTAAAAATACAAAAAAAAAGTCGGGCATGGTGGCACATGCCTGTAATCCCAGCTACTCGGGAGGCTGAGGCAGGAGAATTGCTTGAACCCGGGAGGCGGAGGTTGCAGTGAGCCGAGATCGCACCGCCACTGCACTCCAGCTGGGGCGACAGAGCAAGACTCCATCTTAAAAAAAAAAAAAAAAAAAAAAGAGAATGTAGGATAGCAAAGCAAACTGATGATGAGTGTGACCCAAAGCTCATGCACCTTTGCATGTGGCAGCCAATCTATCCTTTGTTTGCTTAAACTATTTTGAGTTGAGTTTCTGTCCTTTGCAACCAAGAGTACTGATGAATATATCTAGGCTACATAGCACCTAGCACTGTGCTAAAACGTAGTAGTGACAATATAAAGTAAATATTGTTATTAATTATTTAGTCAATAACTATTTGTGTGCCTCGCATTACATAATGCTGATTGTGAAGTGATGAGAACAGCCATAACATACTAGAAGGCTCGGATTCCAGTCCGACCTCATCACCTACATGTGATCTTGGCTAAGTTACTAATCCTGTCTGAGCTTGTTTCCCTTATCTGTAAGAAGATAGAATTGGAACAGATCAGTCATTGCAAATTGGTGGTTAGGAAATGGATCCAGACCTTCTTTTGGTGTTTCATGTAGCCCTCACAGTATTTTACAATACATAAAATGTCATGAGAAAATTCAGATGTCCAACTTCTTTAGGAAAATTGGGAGGTCAGCAACATTGGGCCCGTATCACCACATGGCAATGACAAACAGGTTTTAGAAGGGGCATGTACTCTCTGAGCCACCCGAGACCCCACCTCCCTCTTCCCCTTATTTTATGCTTGCCTGCCTCACTCAGCCCGCAACCTGCTGACTGCAAAAGCATTTGAGTTTGTGTTTTCGAGGCCATGTTCTTTCACCTCTGATATTTTCTGAGATGGCAGAACACACCCTTCACGAACAGGAGACCAAAAGGCAAGAGGGTGAAGGGAGACAGATTGAGCCCAAGAGGGACAACAGCCACCCAGGAATCTGTTATTCTAACCTCTGCAGGGCCACTGGCAGGTCCTCAGGCCTGAGACACAGCAGCAGTCAGGGGGTAGAGAGACAAACAAGCCAAGATTGTCTTTCTTTGCTTTTCAGCCAGACAAAGAAAATCCCTCTCTGTGTAAAGCCTCCTCCGCAGGCTTTGATGTCTCTCTTCCCAGCAGAGGCGCCACTTCAGACAAGAGAGGCAGGCAGGGGCAGAGAGCTGAGAACAAAGCGGCGTTTCCTGGGCTGCTAATTATTCTCCTTCTGTGTAAATAATTATCTGGAAGAGAAAAAAACAGTCCACAGCTAAAGAGCTAGAAACGCAAAAGGAGGATGAAAGGAGGCTGTGGGGATTTGATGTGTCCCCGGGAGCAGTCCTTGAAGGGGAAGGGAGTCACAGCAAAATCCTTCTTACTTCCTGTGTTTTAACACCTAGTCTGGGACTTTCAAAGCCCCTGGCACTGGTGCTGTAATTAAATCATGGTTTGGGAAGCCAGCATGCGGGTGATCTGACAGTTTCTGTCTCTGGATCCCGTTGGACTCTGCTGGAATAGAGACAGGAAGTCTTAGAAATTAAGGCTCTGGAGTCAATTGGGCCCCAGTTTGAACCTGGGTCTACTGCTTATTATAAACAGGATCGGGGACAAGTTGCTTATTATACATGAGATGGGGGACAAGTTCGTTCTTCCCACCTAGGGCCCGTGCAAAAGCAGTGTCTTCTACTTGGAAGACTTCCCCGTCTCTCCAAATCTGTGTGCAGTTGATACTTACACATCTACAGTGAACACTGCTGGTGCCCTGCCACAGCCCCTTGCACTTACCATTTCTGTGCGTGCCCACCCAACTATCAACTGCCAGCAGCCCTTTCCAGCACCCTTGGAATGTTTCTCCTGGGCGCTTGAACCCTGGCTGCTCTTGCACAAAGCACACCAGGATTAATGCTCTCTGGGAGCATCCCTCAACCAGTGACCGACGAGAATTAGGAGAGAACAACCCTGACCCTCTCATCCCTTAAGTGACAGGAGTTGGAGGCTGGAGTCTGCTCTGCAGAGCCTCCCAGAGTTTCCAGACGGGAACTCTAGTTGCCTAGAGTGGTTCCTGGCTGGATAATGCACCTTCTATTGGTTCTTTCCTATCCCTGTCTCATCTCTTCACTCCTCTACAAGTGCTTCCCTGGATCATCTCCTGAATCAGCTACTTTTATTCAAATCTTTGTTTCAGGGTCAGATTCTGGAGAACTCAAACTAAGTCAGCAGCCTTCAACTCTCAGCTCAAATGTCATTTCCTGGGGGAAGCACTCCATCAACATCTTGGACCCGATCAGGAGTTTGAGTTAAATCGGAGTGATGTGCCCTCTACATTTTGCTTAAAGCACTCATGCATTTGTAATTTTATTTTTATGCATCTCTTTATTGTATTAATATCTGTCTCCTCCAGCCAAATATAAACTTCAAGAGGAGTGTGCCCATTTTATTTATTGCATTGTCGGATCCTGGTATAGAGCCTAACACATAAGAAGTGCTCAATAAAAACCTGGTGAGCCTGTTTCCTCTTATGTAACATAGAGACCCAAAACAATTTCTATTGCATGGGGAAGGATATGTGGATTAAATAGCTCATAATCTATACAAAGTGATTAACTTATAAATTGATACAGTGTCTGGAACATAGGGAGTATTCAAAAAGCTAACATTCTCTGCAACCTTAACTGTTTCCTCCTCTCTTACCCACCACCGATATCACATACAAAATTTAATTGTTCCTAAAATATTGTGAGCTTGGAATGAGTATCCTTGGGTCACAAATGAAGAGAATAAGCCTCAGAAAAGTGAAGTAACTTGTCTAGAGTCACACAGCATTCCAAGGGAATGGCCAAGATACCAAACTGGCTCGTTCTGACCCCAAATTCTCCCCACTCCAGGCTCATCTGAGCCTGGACTGAAGGCAGAAGGGGGTGGTGTCAGGGAGGCCCATTAGTAGTTGAATCAGTTTTGGAGAGAAACAAAGGGTTGAACCATAGAAGACTCAAATGGTCAGAGAAGCAGGTTGGGGAGAGGAGGCAAACAGATGCCCAATGTCAGAGAAGTTTGGTGAGTCTTGGTCATTTTTGCGCTAGGGGCACAGGAACATTTGAGTTTCTCCCTTGAGGCATGAGAAAGATGGGTGAGTGGGTATTGGAGCCACTGGGCCTGGCAGAGGAAATGAGCTGAGTCACAGGACTTACTCCACTCCTATCACCTCATCTCTGCCTGACAGTGGGGCCATTCATCAGCAGGACATTCAAAGACAAACAGGAAGGACATTTAGAAGAAAGAATGAGAATCAGGACACCTCCAATTACCCAGCCATTTACAAAGATTCTTTGCAACCAGGGGCTTGTATACCTGGTGGGCAGAGGAAGAAAACTTTGCATTTGGCTGTTTGGATACTCCCAAGTAATGCATCCAGGTAAGCAAGACACATTATCGTCTTATCTGCGAACTGAGGGAGACTGATCTCAACGAGCTGTTCCGGAGTCTCTAATCAGCACCAGATAACCAGAGCTCCTGGCTTTGTGAGGGTCGGGAGGATTTCCTCCCCTCTTATAAGATCAAAAGACAGCAGATATTCAATATTCAGCCCAATATTGCATTGCTGTCAATTTTGGATGGCATAGGCGTTGTGCTGTGGATGTTGCAAGCCCCAGTTGCATGGGGCTCTTCCAGGTATCTCTGATAAGCCTCTGTGGTCCCCATCCAGCAATGGCAGTAGGAGAAGGTGACAGGATAGATCTCAAGGGGAATTGTGGGCTGAGCAGCAAGAGTTATTGATGAAGGTGCAGAATTAGCACAGGCCCCAGAAGAGCCTGGAGGTGAAGATGAAGCCAGTTTATTTCTTCTGTGTTGGGTAAGGCAAAAGCAGGTTTGTGGGGATAGGGTTGCTAACCTTAACCTTAATCCTAACCCCAGTTAAATTTGAATTTTAGATTTAAAAAGCCAAAAAAAATAGTTTTTAGCACAAGTATGCTCCATGCCACATTTGGTTTGGATACTTGACCCCTCCAAACCTCATGTTGAAATCTGATCCCCAATGTTGGAGGTGTTTAGGTCACAGGGGCTGATCTCTCATGAACAGATTAACAACTTCTGGGGAAGTGGGGTATATAAGTGTGAGCTCTCACTCATTATTTCCTGCAAGAGCTGGTTGTTTAAAAGAGCCTAACACATCCCCCCTCTCTTTCTTTTTCCTCCTCTCTCACCATGGGATTGCAGTTCAAGCGGGATTCCCTTTATCTTCTGCCATGAGTGGAAGCAGCTTGAGGCCCTTACCAGAGGCAGATGCCAGTGCCGTGCTTTTTGTACAGCCTGCAGAGCCAGGAGCCAAATAAACCTCTTTCCTTTATAAATTATCCAGCCTTAGGTATTGCTTTATGGCAACACAAACAGACTAAGACACTTATACTAAAATATTATTCATTGCTTGTCTGAAATTCAAATTTACCTGGACATCTTATTTTTATTTGCTAAATCTGGCAACCCTAGCTGGGGCTTGGTGGAAATTTAATGTAGGGACTGACGACCTATGGCCTGCAGATGGGAATATTTTAGTTTGACCAGCACAGCGCTTCAAAAATAAGAACATTTCACATAAAATTCAGACTTCCACCTTCCCTTGATATCTAGTCACACTTACCCCGTTTTGCTAGCAGTTCATTCCCATCTCCATCCCTACTGGCCCACATGGCCAGTAAATAAAGAGATGCATAAAAATAAATGCTCATTTATTGTTACTTGCTAGGCCTATGAATCATTTGAGTTTTAGACCCATTGGCTTGCCTCGGGGTACACAGGGAGAGACCCTGGTTTACTCACAGCAATGACAAACCTTCCAGATCAAGAGTCATTGTGTGGAGACCCCGTTTCATCATGTTGTACCTCTAGTCTCCCTCTAGGTGGTTCTTTACTTTCCCATCTGTAAAAATGGAGATTTTGCCCTCCCTCATTCTGGAATGTGATGAAGATGGAATGCAGATATGAGCATAAAAGTTCTCTGATAAAGAAAGTGATCTTGATAATGGCTTTCTCCAGATGTCCATTCATGAGGCTTCCACCCTGTAGTCAGCATAATCTATCCAAAATATGCTTCTTTCCATGCTTGCTTGCAAGATAAAATCCAAACTCCCTCAAGTGGCATGCAAGTTTCAGTGGTTTGGCTTACCCCATCTCATCTCCAAAACCGTCCACCCCAACTGCTTCCAGGCCACACTTCAGATGCTGAATTTCTCAGTTGCTCAAACTCACTCTGCACCCTCACACTCCTGGGCCTTTGGGTATGATACTCTCTGCACATAGAATATGCTCTCTGCCCTTCTTAGTGATTGCAATTTCAGTGCCATCCCTTCCCATTTTACATTTTGTTAGGATATAGTTGTCCCTGATACATATCCCACATTACTATTCTTCTCCAGCAAAGACATTTCTCCTGCAGGTTCCAGCTAGGGTCTAAATGTCAAAAAAACAATGTTAGCTCATTTGAATCAGAACAAGGAGTTATTGGAAGAAACCACCAGGCTTCTGAAAGGGCATGGACCAGTCAAGCTTTAGGGACCATAAAAGCAGGAGATGGCGAATGGTCTCTCTACGACATTGCCATGGGTGACACAGTCTCAACTACTTTCTGTCCCTTGGTGGCCAACAGAATGTCATTGGCCAGGCTTGGCTTATATGCAAGTGTCCATGGCCATCTGCGATTGGCAGTCTTAGCAGAGAATTTCTTGGGTGGATGCTGGTGCAGTTCTCCAAAGAGAAGGAGGGGATACTGTTATTCCAGAAACAGGGAAAGGGCACAGGTAGAAAAAACCAACAAGTTTCCTGTCCTGCACAGGCTTATATTGTCACTGCTTTTGTTTTTTCTTTGTTCTTCCAAAGATTCCCCATTTCTTGAGTTCAGAACTTTCTGTTCTCTACATATAGCCTTGTGGTCCCAGAAACTGAATAGAAGCTTCAAAAAGATTTGTAGAATGAACAAAAGTGATCTGAAAGGGAGTCTTTGCAGAAAAGAATTAAAACAGCAAAGCTGAGGTGTAATCTTTATAAAGGCCTGTTTGCAAGTTGCTCCTTAGCTGGCATCTGGGAACTTGGCTTTTAAAATGTCTCCTCCATTCCCTAACTGATAAGGTTGATTCTTTGTGCCGTGACTGTTTATAGAAACAATGTAATTTATGGTGAACACCTGCTTTCTTTCTGAGAGTCTGGAATTTTGGTTGTTGCTAGACAGAAAAATCGATATGAGCAGCCCCCGAAAACCACTCTAAACTCTGAATCTCAAATGGGCTACACTGGGCATTATAAATATTACAAATGAATTGCTGCATTTTTGCTACTGGAGGGAGTGTTCTATGTGATCTTCCATGGGAGGGAGAGAACATAGGAAGCCTGCACATGGCTTCCAGACCCTTATCTGTGTCTTTTCCTTTACTGGGTTGATTGTGAACCCTTATAGTGTTGCCTTAGCCATGAGTACAACTGCATGCTAAGTCCTGTGAGTGCTTCTAGTAAATCAGTGGATGGTCTTGAGAACCATCACCCCCAAACCAAGCAGGACCAAATCTTTAAAGCACAGTCTACGATTTGCAAGGCACTTTACAATATTATTGCATTGATCTTCTTAACCACTCCCCCTCCATTGAGAGACATCCTGTTCTCATTTTAGAGATTAGAACACTAAGGCCTAGAGAGGTGAACTGGTTTAGTCAAGGATGCACAGCTGGTAAATGGAAAGATGGGTTATGAACCTAGGTTGTCCCGTTTCAATGTCACACTATGGTAGCTTCATTATAGAGAGGAGAGACTGTCCCTGTCATGATAACCCTTTAGTGTCCAAGACAACTTCGCTCTGTGAGCTTAGAAATCTGGAGTCTTCTTTCAGGAAGAGTCAGTGGAATGAGTCAGTGACTTCTTTTATGTCAGTAGCAGAGCTGATATTGGCACCTATGCCCATTATTTGACTCTGGGGCCCCTAAGTTCAAAACCATTACAATATTTTGGCCACGTGACCTCTGATATCTTACTCATTTTCTCCAAGCATTCATCACTTCATTTGTAAAAAGGAATTAAGAACTATCTAATTGATTATAAAAAGAACACAACCCTCCCCTGTGAAGCACCTAGTAGTGAGCCACCAAATGTTGGTTCCCTTCTCTTTCACTCCACCCCTTATTCACTGTGTGGGCCTGTGTGAGTCCTACCATTACCTCCATCTGTTTCCCCATCTGTAAAATGAGGGGGATGATTTTGACGCTCCCAGAGTCCTTCTGGGGCTGGCATCGTATATCAAAGAACAAGCGTTTTTCTGGTGAAGTCTTTTAAAATCCTGCCAGCTCTGATCATGAGAGGCAGATCAAACCTACCCTCTGCCTACTTAAGAAAAAGGCTGTGTGTAAGTTGCACAAAGGTGGTGAGGCAAAAACATGCTCCAGCCTTTCCCAGACACTGATCCAGAGAAAGACATGTCAGAGTGTTGAAAAGTTCTTTGTTTAACTAAGGCATGGGCAGAGGGAAAAGGAACAGTAGAGAATTTATAGATGGGGCTGTATCTTCTATATCCACGGTTATCAATCTAAATCATTATAGAGTTCAGTGGATAATTTTTATAGAGCTTTGTGGACAACAGTAGAAAGACCAGGTTAATAGGGAGTGGTGGGGACTGTGGAAAACTACAGGACCTATGCTAGCCTTGGAGAGAGCATCCCAGCTCCAGCTGATTGCTGCCAAGTGGGAATGCATGCATGGTGTTGCCAGACCATCTCTTTCTCTCTTCATTTTTAAGAATTCAGAGTTTTGAAGTACACTATCTCAATTTGTAAGTGTTGCCTTGAATTTTCTTCTCAAAGATCTTTGTGGGTCCAATATAACTCTTTGCATTTCCAATCTTGCCTATAGGCTATTTGTTTGCAATCTCAGCGCTACCAGGGCTTATTTGCAGCATCTTTGTCATTGAATCCTGAAGAATTTGTGACCAGAGGTTACCTTCACATCCTCCAAGATGGCCAGTTTCAGACATGGGAGAATGATTTTCTGGAAGAGCCAGCATCATTTAACTTTAAGCTATTCTTAAAGTTTACCCCTGTAAAGCTTACCTCTTTAGCAACTCCTCCTTGCCCCAGGACGAAGTTCTGACTTATTATTTCCTGGCATGGATTTTACCTTTGATTACCCCTATATCTTTGTTCAGGTGCATCTCTCATCAATATAAAATCTTCTGGGAAACCTCCTAGTTGGCCTTCAAAATGCAGCTCACATGTTTATTCCTCTGTGAAGCTTTTACTAATCATCACCCTCCTTTCCTGAGGTTTAGCTTTGTGCCCCACCTCCGTGTATCAACCACACCACTCTCTATGTTCATATCATGCATTAGTCAGGGTCCCAGTTGAGAACAAATGCCACACTCAAACTAGACACCATAAGGAGACTTTAATTAAGAGACTGTTTACAATGAAGTGTGCATTACAATGGGCAGGGTTAAAGGAAACTGACAAAGCATAGTACAGCACCTGGGACCAGCAACACTGGAGAGCTGTTACTACCTCTAGTCCTGAAGCTGCAAAGGGAGGAAGAGCAATTATAACATTCACAGAGGCTAGAAGTATAGACAAGATTCCCTGGCAGGAGCCTTGAAAAAGGGACACACCCACACCATAGTGACCTGTCAAGGAGGGAGCCAAGAGAATAAAATCTCAACCTCACTTCTCTCTGACTCTCCAGTATCTTGTTGCTGCCTTTCATTGGCTGGAAACAACAGGCAGCGAAAAGACAAGGAAGTCTGCTGACATGGTCCGTATGGATCAGGGTCTGGAGGCCAGAGCAGGGTGGAAAAGGGTAAAAAGGCAAATAAAAGAAGCCCAATATCCACCATTCTCTGCATAGGTCTCTATTATGGCACTTGCTGTTTAGTGCCAGGTCCCCTAGAGGCTGGGAACTGCTGGTGGACAGAGAATTAGTTTGTTTATATCTGCACCCTCAAAATGTGGCATATAGTATGTGATCGATAAATGGTTATAGGAATTACCAGGTACATCATACAGCACCTGGTAAAATAGAAAGATTAGGGATTCTTTTTAGATTATCCACAGGCATGAAGCAATCATGAACTTCTTCCTTTCATGCGATATTTTATCGGCACCACTGTGTGAGGTGTTATTCCTGCCATCCAGGAGCTCTTTATTTCAAACTAGAAACTCCTAGAGCAAGGAAAGCAGTTATGCATCCTCTATTTCAAATTTCCCCAGTGTGGATACTGTAGGTCACTGGTTTGATGTGATGCTTAGAAATGTCACATCAGAGTCCATTGTCAAGTGTAAAGCCTGTAGATTAAGCAAATGTCTTCTCTACAGAACTTGTCTGAGCCTTTAATGTGCCAAAGCATCATACGAAGCACCTGAAGGGGGCCATAGTAAGCAGCCTTTCCTAAATTTATTTTGTCATAAAATTATTTCCCCCCGAGCATCTTGTAAATCAGTAAGTTGGAATATGCTTTGAAAAATACTGCCCTTCTTTAACCAGTTCATTTTACAGATGAGAAAACTAAAGCTCCAAGGTAGTTATCACCAATCAATCTGGCAGGGAGCACAATTTGCATACAGAACTAAATGTCAAACTTGCTTTCATTGAGTAGCCACTCATTGCCTTTGATTGTTTCTCCAAACTATTATCAATTCTTTCTCAATGGATACCTCTCCCAAACCTTGACTAGGAATGAACAGGAAGTAGCCAATGGCTCTTTTCCTGCTAAACCCTCATGGGCCCCTGTGTGACAGGTGTGACCCATTGTGAGATGTTGTCACCATGATGACACAGAAGCTTGCTGGGTCATATATGGAGAGAAGATGACACTGAGTGTGGGAGGGATGAAGGTAGTTGAGTACTGCTCTCCTCTGGGGTGACAATTCACTTCATCTCCTGAAAAAGTCCCATGCCATCAGCACTAGGCAGGGAAATTCCAGTCTCAACAGGGCAGCCAGAATGATTGTTTGAAACAAGAAGTTTGATGATAGCTCTCCAATGCTGAAAACTCTAGCAACTCCTTGTTGCCCTAGGACAAAGTTCTGGTTTATTATTTCCTAGCATAAATTTTACCTTTGATTTTTCTTTGAGATGGAGTCTTCCTCTGTTGCCTAGGCTGGAGCGCAGTGGCACAATCTCAGCTCCCTGCAGCCTCGACCTCCCCAGGCTCAAGTGATCCTCCCACCTCAGCTTCCTGAGTAACTGGAACTACAGGCATGCGCCACCATGCCCAGCTAATTTTTTGTAGTCTTTGTAGAGACAGCATCGCACCATATTGCGCAGACTGGTCTCAAACTCCTGGGCTCAAACAGTCCATCCACTTTGGCTTCCCAAAGTGCTAGGATTGCAGGCATGAGCATAAATTTTACCATTCTCTTTGGCCTCATCTGGTGCCACCAACTGCTTACTTGACCCTCTCCACCCACCCTACACACTACCTTCCAGGCAATATGCACAGCATCCAGCTCCTCAGACTCACCACCCTGTAGATCATGTGCAGACCTTTGCATGAACTGTTCTCTCCATCTAGTGCGCCCTCTCGCCATTCTATTTGTCTGACCAGCCTCCATACTAAGAGGCAGTGTGGTGGCTGATTAGTCCATGGGGTCTGAAGCCTAAGAGTCTTAAGTTCAAACTCCAACTTTGCCACTTCTTAGCTGTGCAGCCTCGGGCAAATGACTTAACCTGTGTGGGCCTCAGTTTCCTCATCTCTAAGATGAGGATAATGATAATACTACCTGCCTCAAAAAATGTTTTAAAGAGTTAAATGAGATAATTCTTTACCCATCATATAGTAAGTGCTCACAAAATGATAATTTTAATTCTGTTTCTTTATGATTTAGTTTAGATACCCAGCCTCTGGGAAAGCTTCTCTGACTCCTCTTAAAATATACATACATGCACATGCAAGCACATACATGAACACATATGCATACACACATGCACTTACACATACATGCATTCACACATGCGCGCGCACACACACACACACACACACACACACACAGAGCCCTCCCCACATCTCCCCCAAGGCATCTGTACTTTCTCCAACCCTGCTGCCAATATTATTCTCACTTACTTTTCTATATCTCTGCTTCCTCACACATCAGCTCTAGGCACATAGGAACTACATTGCATCTCCAGCACCCAGATCAGTACTGGACTCACAGTAGGGGCATTTGACCCATCCTGGACAATTCTTCTTACTTACTTTGGTGTTAGGACAGAAAAAGCCAGTGTCAGAGTAGACAACTGAGTCCCAGCCTCAGGAAAAGGAAAAGATGTGTGCAAAGTCACATAGCTGGTTCATGGCAAAGCCACAATTGAGCCAAACCTCTCAAGTGTTGTTTGGTGTATCCTCAGTTCCTGCTGAGGCTATACAAAGAGACCCCAGTTTCCAGTACTGCTGATGCCTTGAGATTTGCATGCTCTGTCTAATTTGTGAAAGAGGTAAAGAAGAGCCTACTTTGCTTTTTTTTTTTCTCAATTCCCTAAGCAGGCATCCTATTTCTTGAAAGAAAATGGATTCCAGTTACTTTTCAGTGTAGCACCAATGGTCTTCTTGTTGAATTACATCAAGATGACTTCCTTTAAAGAGCGAGTATTCAGTTCAGGAAATGTGTTGCTCAGGTAAAATGACTCCCTGGGGTGATGAGGGTGTGATTCAGGAGAGCCCTCCCACTTAGATGTCCTCAAATGAAATGCGGAGTGCATGTCTCTGGTTTCAGCTTTGAACTGTGTCTTTCAGGCATCCTGGGTTTGGATTGGGTTGCCAACATCCTCCCTGGGAGCAGCTGCAGGGGTTTCTGAAAGGATGATCTCTTTTTTAGCACAGAGATTATTCAAGGTGCTTAAAAACAGCTGGATGAGTTTCGAAATCAGTTCTTGCTACTTCTTTACCTAGGGAAACCAAGGCTGGGAGATGGAAAGCAACGGGGTTGCTAAGCAGAACAACAACAGAGCCAGCTGTAATCTGCCCACCTTTCCACAGCACCTGGAGACTCTCCTGGCTATTTCTGTATATCCACTGGTAGACGAAGCAGTTAGATTGCAATAGATTTGGGATAATCACACAAAAAATGACAGAGTGCTCACTTAGTGGTTAAGCTCCTTCATGACACCCTTCATGGCTCACAACACAAAAATTAGAATACAGAAGATAAATATGTTAGCTAACGTTTCTTGACCACTGACTAGATACCAAGAGCTCTCCTAAATGTTTTATATTCATGTCCTCATTTACTACTCCCAATGGCCCATTGAGGTGCCATCACCCTTTTACAGATGGGGAAACTGGGGATGGCAGAGGTTACAAGATTTGCCCAAGGTCACATCGCTGAAATGTGACAGAGTCAAGACATAACCCTGCTTTTCTAATGCAGAGCTTATGGTCTACACTATTTGGTTATCCTGCCCTTTGTTCCACAAATATTTAGTGAGGACCACTCTGTACAAGAAGCTGTTTTGGGTGCTAAAAAGTCAAGGATGAATGAGATACAGACCCCATCTTCAAGAAGCACACTGTCATTTGGGAAAGAAATACATATAAACAGATAATTACTAAAGTATCTGTGATCAGAGCTAAACAAGGGAACTATACACCTTTGGGTTTACTTTTTCAAAGTGCTTATATCATTCAATCTATGATTACATGTGGACACACACACACACACACACACACACCCCACCAAAGAAACCAAGGTAGGTATCTGCATTTGACAGATACAGATGCTGAAGCCCAGAAAAGACAGAGGACTGGCTCTGGTAACAGACAAAATTGGTATCATGCCCAAGTCTCCAGCTTCCAGCTTGGGTTCTTTCTCCACCAGACCACCAGGAGCATCCAAACAGCCTCCTGGTGGCCAGAACCAGTCCAAATGCTGAACATTAATAAGAGCTGCTACAGAGAGACACTGCTCCATTTATATTGTTCATCTATGAATCCTCCTTAGTTCCACTGAGAAGGACATCAAAGAAGAAAATTCTGGATTCAGTAGAGGTTGAGTTAGTCATTGGAAGACCTTGTTGGGGTCCTTTGATCTTAGTCTAAGAGATTTAGAACAAGGGTTTGTTTGGGCTTATTTTAAGGGATTCACTCTTCTTGGTCTTCATGTTTTGGCCCTGAAATCCAAAAGATGGAATTTTTGGATTTGTAATCTTAATCGTCTAACCCATGAGTTTGCCAACATATTTTGTAATTTTCACCCTTTCCTTCATATCTTCCACCCAGCCCCATCCTCCCTCAAGCATGTGCCTGTTTCCTGAACAATGAAGGATACCTTACACTCTGCAGCTTTAATCTTACTGCTATTTCTTGAGAAAATGAGTTTTGACCTTTATTAACTGCTCAGTAACTGGGCACGTATTTCCCACTGTGATCAGGCAAAGAATTAGCCTTGAAGATAAACAAAAAGAGTGTAGGCTGGGGGGATGTCTTGCGGAATTATAAAGTGAGTAAGGAGGCATTCAGACTCTCCCTGAAGATGCTATTTAATTTGTGGTAAGGCTGATAGTGGTTATGCTAGAATGAACATTAGGGGAATGTTGCTCTGTGACTTAAGTGCTTAACTCTTTAAGAATGCCCGTCACTGTCCAAGGTACTCACCGAGATATTGCAGAGTTCAAATTGTTGACAATTTCCAAGGCCTTTCACATTCCAGGTAGGGCATAGAACAATGGCCTGGCCTGAGAGTGGGTGTAAGGGTTCATGGCTGAAAACACAGAAGAAGATATGAATTGAGATTGCAAGCCTATTATTGACTCTGGTGACATTGGGCAACTCTCTCAACCTCTCAGACCTCTGTTCTGTCTATGAAGGAAAATGTGCTACCCACTCCACAGGGATAGACAAAAGATGCAATATCATTAAATATATTTCAAAGCCTGGTTTTGTGCCCTAAAAATGTGATGATGATGATGATGATTATGACGACGATGATGACAGCATAAAACTTCCAATAATATTGAGGGTTGTTTGCCTGCCAAAGTTCTAATGGCTTCACAAGTATGAATTCACTTAGTTGTCATAAAATTTATTTATATTATTAGGAGATATTATTATGCTCATTTTATAGATAAGGTACCCACAACACAGAGAGATTAAATCATTTCCCCGGACTCACCCAGTTAATGGAGTACATCCCAAACACATTGTGTATAGTTAATATTGTGAAAAAAAAGATCATAAACACAGATTTTGAATTCCCTTCTGGAGCCTCAGCACTGCCCAGAATGGGATCCTAGACTTTCATTCTCTCCAAAGGGGAGCTCCCTGACTATTTCCCAAGACTAATCTCCATGTCAGACATGAGATTGCTCTGAAACAGTCGCCCTATCCTGTCACCTTCACAACTTGAAACCCTCAATGACAATCATCCTCATAAGACCATGTTCAAACACTTTAGCCTGGCATCCAGGACTACTCAACATAGGACTTTTATCTTTAGATGCTTCCTTCTCTCCCTCAGTTGACACTCAAGGCACCCCAAATTTCTCCCCACTCTCTGAACATGCCATGACTTTCCTATTGCACGGTCTTGATGTTGTTTCCTCATCAGGAATGCCCTCCCTTGCCTAACAGTATAACTCCTATTCAGCCTCAGGAAGTCTCTTTGATTTTTCATTTCCTCCCTTGTGCTTCTAGATCCTAACACTTTAACTAGTGTTAGGAATGTCTGTCCTTTTTCCCTACACTCAGAGAAATTCTAAGGCCAGACATACCTTATTTATCTCTCTATCCAGAAAACTTAACTCAGGGATTGTCATTTACATGTATGTATGCTTACAAACATATGTACATTTGTTTGTATGAAAGGATGAATGTGGCTCTTCCCAGAAGGAAAAGAAGGGAGGCTTTAGAGACTTTTCTTTATGAAAAAGACTAAAAATAGCACCATAGTTTCAGATTTAAAAGGCTGTGCTTAGCAGTTGATATCTCAGCACAGAACAACAGAAAGATCTAGAGCTTGAAAGCTGTTAGTTTCAAGTTGAACATCTTTCTCTGCATATGCCAGCTGTGACCTGGGAAAGCCTCTTCCCATCTCTGAGCCTCAGTTTCCTGATCCATAAAACCAAGACAATCATATTCTACTTGGTGGGATCTCTGCAGAGAGCAAATGGGAAACTGGAATCAACTCATGTTTCTAACAATAGAAGGATGGATATAATGGAATATTATGCAGCTGTAAAAAATGAATAAAGTACAGCTACACACATTAGAGGAGAATGGATATAATGGAACATTATGCAGCTGTAAAAAGTGAATAAACGGGAGGAGGAGCCAAGATGGCCGAATAGGAACAGCTCCGGTCTACACCTCCCAGCGTGAGCAACGCAGAAGACGGGTGATTTCTGCATTTCCATCTGAGGTACCGTGTTCATCTCACTAGGGAGTGCCAGACAGTGGGCGCAGGTCAGTGGGTGAGCACACCATGCGCCAGCTGAAGCAGGGGCGAGGCATTGCCTCACTCGGGAAGCGCAAGGGGTCAGGGAGTTCCCTTTCCAGGGCTGACAGACGGCACCTGGAAAATCGGGCCACTCCCACCCGAATACTGTGCTTTTCCGACGGGCTTAGGAAATGGTGCACCAGGAGATTATAGCCCGCACCTGGCTCAGAGGGTCCTAAGCCCACGCCCACGGAGTCTCGCTGATTGCTAGCACAGCAGTCTGAGATCAAACAGCAAGGCGGCAGCGAGGCTGGGGGATGGGCGCCCGCCATTGCCCAGGCTCGCTTAGGTAAACAAAGCAGCTGGGAAGCTTGAACTGGGTGGAGCCCACCACAGCTCAAGGAGGCCTGCCTGCCTCTGTAGGCTCCACCTCTGGGGGCAGGGCACAGACAAACAAAAAGACAGCAGTAACCTCTGCAGACTTAAATGTCCCTGTCTGACAGCTTTGAGGAGAGCAGTGGTTCTCCCATCACCCAGCTGGAGATCTGAGAACGGGCAGACTGCCTCCTCAAGTGGGTCCCTGACCCCTGACCCCCGAGTAGCCTAACTGGGAGGCACCCCCCACCAGGGGCAGACTGACACCTCACACGGCCGGCCGGGTACTCCAACAGACCTGCAGCTGAGGATCCTGTCTGTTAGAAGGAAAACTAACAGAAAGGACATCCACACCAAAAACCCATCTGTACATCACCATCATCAAAGA
Organism: Pongo pygmaeus; assembly: GCF_028885625.2. Lineage (NCBI taxonomy): Eukaryota > Metazoa > Chordata > Mammalia > Primates > Hominidae > Pongo > Pongo pygmaeus. Next base: position 36,902,258 of record NC_085931.1, read on the forward strand.
CCAAAAGTAGATAAAACCACAAAGATGGGGAAAAAACAGAGCAGAAAAACTGGAAACTCTAAAAAGCAGAGTGCCTCTCCTCCTCCAAAGGAACGCAGTTCCTCACCAGCAATGGAACAAAGCTGGACGGAGAATGACTTTGACGAGCTGAGAGAAGAAGGCTTCAGACGATCAAATTACTCTGAGCTACGGGAGGATATTCAAACCAAAGGCAAAGAAGTTGAAAACTTTGAAAAAAATTTAGAAGAATGTATAACTAGAATAACCAATACAGAGAAGTGCTTAAAGGAGCTGATGGAGCTGAAAACCAAGGCTCGAGAAGTATGTGAAGAATGCAGAAGCCTCAGGAGCTGATGCGATCAAATGGAAGAAAGGGTATCAGCCATGGAAGATGAAATGAATGAAATGAAGTGAGAAGGGAAGTTTAGAGAAAAAAGAATAAAAAGAAATGAGCAAAGCCTCCAAGAAATGTGGGACTATGTGAAAAGACCAAATCTACGTCTGATTGGTGTACCTGAAAGTGACAGGGAAAATGGAACCAAGTTGGAAAACACTCTGCAGGATATTATCCAGGAGAACTTCCCCAATCTAGCAAGGCAGGCCAACATTCAGATTCAGGAAATACAGAGAACGCCACAAAGATACTCCTTGAGAAGAGCAACTCCAAGACACATAATTGTCAGATTCACCAAAGTTGAAATGAAGGAAAAAATGTTAAGGGCAGCCAGAGGGAAAGGTCGGGTTACCATCAAAGGGAAGCCCATCAGACTAACAGCGGATCTCTCGGCAGAAACCCTACAAGCCAGAAGAGAGTGGGGGCCAATATTCAACATTCTTAAAGAAAACAATTTTCAACCCAGAATTTCATATCCAGCCAAACTAAGCTTCATAAGTGAAGGAGAAATAAAATACTTTACAGACAAGCAAATGCTGAGAGATTTTTGTCACCACCAGGCCTGCCCTAAAAGAGCTCCTGAAGGAAGCGCTAAACATGGAAAGGCACAACCGGTACCAGCCACTGCAAAATCATGCCAAAATGTAAAGACCGTCGAGACTAGGAAGAGACTGCATCAACTAATGAGCAAAATAACCAGCTAACATCATAATGACAGGATCAAATTCACACATAACAATATTAACTTTAAATGTAAATGGACTAAATGCTCCAATTAAAAGACACAGACTGGCAAATTGGATAAAGACTCAAGACCCATCAGTGTGCTGTATTCAGGAAACCCATCTCACGTGCAGAGACACACATAGGCTCCAAATAAAAGGATGGAGGAAGATCTACCAAACAAATGGAAAACAAAAAAAAGGCAGGGGTTGCAATCCTAGTCTCTGATAAAACAGACTTTAAACCAACAAAGATCAAAAGAGACAAAGAAGGCCATTACTTAATGGGATTAATTCAACAAGAAGAGCTAACTATCCTAAATATATATGCACCCAATACAGGAGCACCCAGATTCGTAAAGCAAGTCCTGAGTGACCTACAAAGAGACTTAGACTCCCACACATTAATAATGGGAGACTTTAACACCCCACTGTCAACATTAGACAGATCAATGAGACAGAAAGTCAACAAGGATACCCAGGAATTGAACTCAGCTCTGCACCAAGCGGACCTAATAGACATCTACAGAACTCTCCACCCCAAATCAACAGAATATACATTTTTTTCAGCACCACACCACACCTGTTCCAAAATTGACCATATACTTGGAAGTAAAGCTCTCCTCAGTAAATGTAAAAGAACAGAAATTATAACAAACTATCTCTCAGATCACAGTGCAATCAAGCTAGAACTCAGGATTAAGAATCTCACTCAAAACCGCTCAACTACATGGAAACTGAACAACCTGCTCCTGAATGACTACTGGGTACATAACGAAATGAAGGCAGAAATAAAGATGTTCTTTGAAACCGACGAGAACCAAGACACAACATACCAGAATCTCTGGGATGCATTCAAAGCAGTGTGTAGAGGGAAATTTATAGCACTAAATGCCCATAAGAGAAAGCAGGAAAAATCCAAAATTAACACCCTAACATCACAATTAAAGGAACTAGAAAAGCAAGAGCAAACACATTCAAAAGCTAGCAGAAGGCAAGAAATAACTAAAATCAGAGCAGAACTGAAGGAAATAGAGACCCAAAAAACCCTTCAAAAAATTAATGAATCCAGGAGCTGGTTTTTTGAAAGGATCAACAAAATTGATAGACTGCTAGCAAGATTAATAAAGAAAAAAAGAGAGAATAATCAAATAGATGCAATAAAAAATGATAAAGGGGATATCACCACCGATCCCACAGAAATACAAACTACCATCAGAGAATACTACAAACACCTCTATGCAAATAAACTAGAAAGTCTACAAGAAATGGATAAATTCCTCAACACATACACCCTCCCAAGACTAAACCAGGAAGAAGTTGAATCTCTGAATAGACCAATAACAGGAGCTGAAATTGTGGCAATAATCAATAGCTTACCAACCAAAAAAAGTCCAGGACCAGATGGGTTCACAGCCGAATTCTACCAGAGGTACAAGGAGGAACTGGTACCATTCCTTCTGAAACTATTCCAATCAATAGAAAAAGAGGGAATCCTCCCTAACTCGTTTTATGAGGCCAGCATCATCCTGATACCAAAGCCTGGCAGAGACACAACCAAAAAAGAGAATTTTAGACCAATATCCTTGATGAACATTGATGCAAAAATCCTCAATAAAATACTGGCAAACAGAATCCAGCAGCACATCAAAAAGCTTATCCACCATGATCAAGTGGGCTTCATCCCTGGGATGCAAGGCTGGTTCAATATACACAAATCAACAAATGTAATCCAGCATATAAACAGAACCAAAGACAAAATCCACATGATTATCTCAATAGATGCAGAAAAGGCCTTTGACAAAATTCAACAACCCTTCATGCTAAAAACTCTCAACAAATTAGGTATTGATGGGTCGTATCTCAAAATAATAAGAGCTATCTATGACAAACCCACAGCCAATATCATACTGAATGGGCAAAAACTGGAGGCATTCCCTTTGAAAACTGGCACAAGACAGGGATGCCCTCTCTCACCACTTCTATTCAACATAGTGTTGGAAGTTCTGGCCAGGGCAATTAGGCAGGAGAAGGAAATAAAGGGTATTCAATTAGGAAAAGAGGAACTCAAATTGTCCCTGTTTGCAGACGACATGATTGTATATCTAGAAAAACCCCATTGTCTCAGCCCAAAATCTCCTTAAGCTGATAAGCAACTTCAGGAAAGTCTCAGGATACAAAATCAATGTACAAAAATCACAAGCATTCTTATACACCAATAACAGACAAACAGAGAGCCAAATCATGAGTGAACTCCCATTCACAATTGCTTCAAAGAGAATAAAATACCTAGGAATCCAACTTACAAGGGATGTGAAGGACCTCTTCAAGGAGAACTACAAACCACTGCTCAAGGAAATAAAAGAGGATACAAACAAATGGAAGAACGTTCCATGCTCATGGGTAGGAAGAATCAATATCGTGAAAATGGCCATACTGCCCAAGGTAATTTACAGATTCAATGCCATCCCCATCAAGCTACCGATGACTTTCTTCACAGAATTGGAAAAAACTACTTTAAAGTTCATATGGAACCAAAAAAGAGCCTGCATCGCCAAGTCAATCCTAAGCCAAAAGAACAAAGCTGGAGGCATCACACTACCTGACTTCAAACTATACTACAAGGCTACAGTAACCAAAACAGCATGGTACTGGTACCAAAACAGAGATATAGATCAATGGAACAGAACAGAGCCCTCAGAAATAACACCACATATCTACAACTATCTGATCTTTGACAAACCTGACAAAAACAAGAAATGGGGAAAGGATTCCCTATTTAATAAATGGTGCTGGGAAAACTGGCTAGCCATATGTAGAAAGCTGAAACTGGATCCCTTCCTTACACCTTATACAAAAATCAATTCAAGATGGATTAAAGACTTAAACGTTAGACCTAAAACCATAAAAACCCTAGAAGAAAACCTAGGTATTACCAGTCAGGACATAGGCATGGGCAAGGACTTCATGTCTAAAACACCAAAAGCAATGGCAACAAAAGCCAAAATTGACAAATGGGATCTAATTAAACTAAAGAGCTTCTGCACAGCAAAAGAAACTACCATCAGAGTGAACAGGCAACCTACAAAATGGGAGAAAATTTTCGCAACCTACTCATCTGACAAAGGGCTAATATCCAGAATCTACAATGAACTCCAACAAATTTACAAGACCAAAACAAACAACCCCATCAAAAAGTGGGCGAAGGACATGAACAGACACTTCTCAAAAGAAGACATTTATGCAGCCAAAAAACACATGAAAAAATGCTCACCATCACTGGCCATCAGAGAAATGCAAATCAAAACCACAATGAGATACCATCTCACACCAGTTAGAATGGCAATCATTAAAAAGTCAGGAAACAACAGGTGCTGGAGAGGATGTGGAGAAATAGGAACACTTTTACACTGTTGGTGGGACTGTAAACTAGTTCAACCCTTGTGGAAGTCAGTGTGGCGATTCCTCAGGGATCTAGAACTAGAAATTCCATTTGACCCAGCCATCCCATTACTGGGTATATACCCAAAGCACTATAAATCATGCTGCTATAAAGACACATGCACACGTATGTTTATTGTGGCATTATTCACAATAGCAAAGACTTGGAACCAACCCAAATGTCCAACAATGATAGACTGGATTAAGAAAATGTGGCACATATACACCATGGAATACTATGCAGCCATAAAAAACGATGAGTTCATGTCCTTTGTAGGGACGTGGATGAAATTGGAAATCATCATTCTCAGTAAACTATCGCAAGAACAAAAAACCAAACACTGCATATTCTCACTCATAGGTGGGAATTGAACAATGAGAACACATGGACACAGGAAGGGAACATCACACTCTGGGGACTGTTGTGGGGTGGGGGGAGGGGGGAGGGATAGCATTGGGAGATATACCTAATGCTAGATGACGAGTTAGTGGGTGCAGCGCACCAGCATGGCACATGTATACATATGTAACTAACCTGCACATTGCGCACATGTACCATAAAACCTAAAGTATAATAATAATAAAATAAAATAAAATAAAAGTGAATAAACTACAGCTACACACATTAATGGGGATGAATCTCAGAAACTTAATATTCATCCAAAGAGATAAATCCCATAAAAATCCAAAGTATATAAGTCCATGTATATAAAGTTCAAGAATAATCAAAACTAATGCTATATTGAGAGACAGGAGAGCATAGTCATTATGGACTCTGGGGCCAAAAGTGGGTACATGACTGAGTATTCCCTTTTTCTAGCTCAGTGATCCTAATGAGTTACCTAACCTCTCTGTACCTCAGTTTCTTCATTTATAGAATGTCAAAGATAGCAATGGTTCCTACCTCAAAGAGTTGTTGTGAGGATTACATGAATTAATATATGTAAAATGCTTAAAAGAGTACCTGGCACAGAACAAACACGATGTAAATGTTAGCCCTTATTATTATTTTTGACTAGTTGTTGTTATTACGATTGTCATTAGTATCATGATTTACGAACATATACAAGATGGTTAAACTGTATGAAAAAACAAGGGAATGATTAAAACTAAATTCAGGGTAGTGATATATTTTAGAAGCTTCTAAATTATTAATAATGTTCTGTTTCATGAGCCAAACAGTGGGTGCACAGATATTTATGTTACTAGTATTCCTTAACTGTATATATAGATTTTCACTACTTTTTTAGGTATGATATATTTCCCAATAAAATTTTCTAAAGATTAAAAGAAATTAATTATTGAAAAGGACCAACATCATTCTTTCCCCCCTCCTGGCTAGAATCTCCCCTTTTCTGCAGGCCTTTGGATGATGTATTTGCCTTCACAAAAAGAGCCTCAACCTTCTGGAGGGGAACTGATCTGTTCAGCAGGCTCCCCCATTCATCATCCCCCAAGCAGCTTGTTTTACATTCATCTGCAGATGAAGATAAAAGGGTGGTGTGTTGCCCTCTTTAAGATTGCTAGCAGGATAAGCGTGAAGAGGAAGGCTTTCATATTTTACCCTAGGCTTTCCAGCAGTTGCCTTCCCCAGAATTGAAGAAGCTTGGCTTGCTTCTCAAGTGCTTGTTGAGAAGCAAAATGCCCAGGGAAGAACAGAAGATTCTGAACTCCAGAACTGCAGCATCTCTAGGCTAGATTTTATCACCGATGACACTGCATTTTACTGGAGCAGCTTGATGTTCTAGAGATTTGCCCAGCATGCTTGGTAGCTGTTATTTCACTATGGCTTTTGAGCTCAAAGGCTTTAGAAAAATAATAATGGTAAGAATTTATTAAGCATTTTCTATGTACCAGATTCTGGGCCAAGCACTTTTTATGCATGGTTTTCTGTAATTCTCAAACAGCCTTATAAAGCACTCACAGTTATCTCCATTTTATTGCTATACAAACAGAAAGACAGACAGGTGAAGATATTTACCGAAGGTCACACAATGAGTGGGAGACAGAGCCAGGATTTGAATAAAAATTCTTCTTTATGCTCATAATTTCAATTGAATCATCCAGCATTCTGGGGGAGGGGAAATATTCCCATCCATATTTAACAAATGAGTAAACTGAGTCCCCATGAGATGAAGTCACTGGCTAAGGGGACACAGCCAGGAGGTGCTAGGGCTCCATGTGAGTCCCATCTGAAAGGCTGAACACTCCTCACCTTGCCTTCCTTTTCCATTAGCAAGAAAGAAGAATTTCCTATGAACACACACTCAAATCACACTACACTCAAAACAGTGCATGAGGAAAGATCATTACCTTGCATGTAGAGTTTGGGCAAAATTGCCTTGAAAGTCCCAGACCAGAAGAAGAATGGCATCAGCACCAGAGTGGGCAGGGAAGACATTAGAGGATGTGAAGTGGGGTCTGCAAAGGCCGTAAGCAGGCACAGGATGCTGGTCCAGAAGTGAGAAAATACACAAGAATTTCTGGGAAAAAAAATCATTTGGCAGGGACATGGCTACGAGGTAGAGGTAATAGAGTAGAAGAAGTAAGCACAGGTCATGAGGGGCTATTTGCAAAATGTCCTTGAGTAGATATGATTCCTTAGCATCCAAATGCTGGGTACTGTAAGGCTGTAGTGGGTCCCATTTGCCCTCCACTCCCATCTTCCCATCCATCCATCCATCCATCCATCCATCCATCCATCCATCCGTTTATTCATCCATCCACTCAGAATGTGAGCTCCTTATGAACAGAAACCTTACTCATTGTGGTTGCCACTGTATCCCTAGTAACTGGAAGAGAGCCCAGCACAAGACAGGCATTGAAGAACTAATTGTCAGATGAATAAATTAACTCTTCTATTGAGCAAATATGTGCTAAGTACCCACCAGCCATCCCAAGAGGAGAGCATGGTGCATCTTTTTGGGGCTTGTATTCCAGTGGGAAAAGACAGATGACAAAGATAATAGATTGATAAATATATATCATGTCATATAATTGACACAAAAGTGGGACTTAGCATAGCTTCCCCTAAAAGAAGATCCTGAGTGGAAGGTTCAAGTGGAGGTCATTTATTTAGGAGGTTATCCAAGAAAGCATCATTAGGGAGTGGGAAATTGAGACAAGAAAGAGAAGAAAGCCAATCAAGGACATGATATTGAGTGGGTTTTACTGTGGGCAGCTGAAATTCAATTCTGCTGGAGACCCTTGCAGAGACTTCAAAAAACATACTTTATATTTTCCCACCAACTGGGCATGGGAGCTGGAATAATTTCCACGAGCTCTTGCCTCTCCTGGCAGGGTATATATGTATGTAGGGGCATGGACATATTTTACATGATGTATTCAGAAAAAATCTCTGATAAGGTGAGATTTAAGAAGAGATAACAGAAAGTGAGAGTAAGCTGTGCAAATATTCAGGGGAAGCACATTCTAGGAGGTGGGAAGTGCAAGCACAAAGGCCCTGGGGCAGGACTGTGGCTGCTATGTTCAAAGAATTGTAAAGAGACCAGGTGCTGGTTGAAACGAGCAAGGAAGAGAGAGATAGTGGAGGATAGATCATGCAGGGTCTTTGCAGCTCGTGGTAAGAATTACAGCTCTGTGTCCAAGTCAGATGGGAAATCACTGGAGAAATTTGAGTGGAGAAGTGACATAAAATGTTTCATTTTTGAATGTTCCTGTTGGCTGCTATGTGGAGAACGAATGCTAGGGACAGGGATGGAGGCAGGAAGAACCAAGGGGAAGCCACTACAATAATCCAGATTTGACATGATGGCAGTTTAGACCAGAATAAGAACAATGGAGGTTTTAGCAAGTCATCAGAGTCTGGCTGATTTGAGAAGTCTGGATTTCCTGATGGAGTATATGTACAGAGTGAGAAAAAGGAAGCAGTGAAATGAACTCCAAGTAGCTGGAAGGATAGGGCTGTCATTTATGAGACATGGGAGGTGCAGGTGTGCAGGGGGTTGGACACCTTAGGCTGGATGCCTAGTAGACATCTCCAGGTGGAAGATGATGAGCAGGACTATATAGGTTGGAGCTCGAGGGAGAGACTGAGGCTGGAGATATACATATTTTATATAGGAGTTTTTGGGGTAGAGCTTGTAGTTAGTGCTAGGAGACTGGGTGAGACCCAGTCTGCATGAATGAGTGTACACATGGAAGAGTCCAGAGTCCTGAGATTGTGTGTAGAGTGTGTAGAATTCAGCCAATGAGGGGAAGCCAGGGAAGGAGATGGGAAGGGAACAGCCACACAGGGAGGAGGGAAGCCAGTAGCATGCTTATCCTAAGTGGCTTCACTTGAAGCCAAGTGAAGAAAACGTTTCCAGATGAAGCAAACAATCGGTTGTAACAAATACTGTTGATTTAGGTAAGATGAGCCTAAGAATGGCCCACTGGATGTGGAAAAATGAAGATCATCATTGATCCCGACAGCACAGGTCTCAGGGCACCCTGACTGGAGTGAATGCAAGGGAGAACGGAAAAGGAAGAATTGGAGAAATCTGGATGACTCTTTAGAGTAACTTTTTTTCTGAAGGGAACAGAGGGTGGCTGGAGTGGGATGTGGGTCAAAGTTCTTTGTTGTTTTTACTTGTTTCGCTTTAAGAAGGGAACTGTTATGGCAAGTTTATTTGCTGATGGGAATAATCCAGTAAAAAGAGAAACACTTATGATTTGGGAGAGAAAGGGATTGATCACTGGAGTGATGTGGCTTGATTGGGTGTGGGCAGAGGAACCCAGAACTCCCATGGAGGAGTTGTCAGCATCGACAGGCATTCATGGGACAGGGAGGGGACAGGTACATGAGCTCATCTGGGGAAGGCTGGCAGGGTGAGTGTGGCAGAAGTGTGGCATGGGGCAAATAACCCCTTCCTGTTTTCTTAGGGGAAAGGAAGCAGGGACATTAACCAAGACTGAGGAGGAAGAGTTGGAGAGTTGAAGGGAGGGTCGTGAAAGTTGTCTTGCAGCTGGGATCATGGACTTGCAATAGGTTCTGAGCATACATTTAAAGTGACACCAGCTGACCTGGGTGTCTTTTGTCTTCCAGCCATTTGTATATGTAGACACACAGGTGTGGAAAAGATCAGCACTTGGATTCAATCTGGGTTGAAGTTTTGCCAGGTGAGTGTAAAGGAGGAAGAAGAACAAGAATATTAAGATTGAAAGCAAAGAAGTGAATATGATAATGGGCATCTACCTGCCTTTCCCCACCTTTCTTTCTTTGTCTCTTCAGCTCACTCTCTCTACACACACACACACACACACACACACACACACACCCCTAGAGGGGACATAGAGAGAGGTATTTGTAACTTTTAGAAATATGACAAAGCTATCAGCTATGTGACAGCTCCATAATTGTGAAGTGAGCTGCATACATTTTGATCCGAACTTGACTGTTGCATTTGTTCTGCATCGGTGTATCATATTTTTTTCCCATCAAGCCAAAGAACAAAAACAAAGAAAAACTGTGATTGTCTGAGAAGGAGGAAGTCAGGAGCAACAACTATAAAACTAGAAGTGTGTGGCTGAGATGCTTCTCTTCATTCCCCCAGCTCCATGTGTCTTTAAAACAAAGTACCAGGTTCTCAAGGGATCATGAATGATTCTTTTTTCCTCTCATCCAAATGCCCTTGAGTTCCTCCCTTTACCTTTCAGAGGCATAAATCTCAGTGGAGCCAATTTGGGACAAGCCAATTCTCATCAGTGTTTAATTCAGGTACAAGAAAATTGCGGGACTGCAGGCAGAGGTCAGGAGGCTAAATTCAACTGGGAGGTGGACAATGGCCATTGATACTAGTGGGAGTGTTAAATCTTATTGGGAAAGTCTCTTAATTATGTGATTCAGCTCTTAGATAAAGGATTATTTTTAAGCACAAATAGCTTTTTCTGTAATAGCTGTTTCTTTTCTCAGGCAGAGAGCCAGAGGACAAGAGAAGATGTCCCAGTGACCCATCTGACTCGAAACTCTGTGTGTTCAGCAAGGCATAGCACAACTGCCCAAAGCAAGGGACTGGGGGTGGGGGTGAAGGGTTGGGTGTGGGGAGAGAGTTGCTGCTCTGGAGCCCAACCCCTATCTGTTGTAAATGGCTGAACAGACCCTTGCACAAGGAGAGATTTTGGGGGTCAGTTGGAAAACCTGTACGGATTGTTTAATAATGTCTGCCATAAGAACAGAGGTGGAGAGCAGTGGTACACATGCCAAGTATCAGCCATTTGTAATCCATGGAAATCTACTGTAGGAATTGATTAGAAATGTCTGCCATGAGCATATAAGTGGAGAGTGGCAGTACACATGCCGTGTATCTGCCATTTGTGAACCAAGGATGTTTTTGTGGAAAGCATATCAGTCCAGCTAGATGGCAGTGTGGCTCTAAGGCAATAGGGTAGAGTTTCAGTAGACCCCTGCCAAAAGATAAATCCAAATCCTACTTCGCCCGTGTATTATACAGTGACTTTAATCAAATGACTACATCTCTTGGAGCTTCTTTTTTTCTTTCTTTTTTTTTTTTTACATCTGTACAATAGAGGGAACAATCACTATGTCATTGGTTGTTGTGAGAATAAAACAACTATTAAAGCCCTTGGTGTCATGTGAATTTTGATGTGGGCTGAAGGTATTGTGAATGTGGTTATAATTATTTCTATTATTAATTGCTGATAAAATGTCAGCGATGTGCCAAGTATTCTGTTTGGCGCTTTTATGTATATTAACTTATTTGTTTCTCATAATAGCTCTGCAAGTTAGGTAGTAATCACGGTCTCCATTTTATAGAAGGGGAAAGTGAGTTTCACACAGGGTAGGTGACACACGCATTGACACACAGCAAAAACGGATCCCGGATGTAAACCAGGATGGAGAGATTCCAAAGCCATTGTTTAAATCTCTACTCTGTTGCTCTCTTAGCACTACCAGCCTAAGAGCCCAGTTTTCTGGGTCTGATCCCCTGTTCCTTTGAAGACCTACTGTGTGTCTTGAGGCAAGTCGCACCTCCACATGCAACTCAGTCTTTACATCTTGGAAAGAGGCAGTTGGAATAGACCCATGGTTTCTACACTCTGTTCGTTAGAGTTCCAGGAGTCTGAAGAGTTTCCCCGGGATGGAGGAAGATTTGTATCCCCTCCTCCACTCAAACCTGGGCATCTCTCATTTGCTCTATTTTCTATATCAGAATTCCAGGTATGATTTAATTTCGAAAGGGATCCTGCTGCTACAAAAAGTTTGGAAACCATCTCCTTAGATGATGGTAGTTGTCACTTATTCATCATCTATTATATGCCAAGCCTTTCACATATGCTGTTTACAACCTGCAGTAACAAAACAAGGTAAAACATTATTATTCACATAATTTTTCAGAAAAGGAAACTGAGATTCAGAGCGGTTCAATCCCTGGCTAAGGTCACCTTGGTAGTTGTGCCAAACCAGGGAGTCCAATTCAGGTCTCTCTTGATTTGGAAGCCCATAATTAAACCTTCAGGCTGCAGAATCACATCTCTTATTGAAGGCAGTACACAATTAGTATTATTTCATTATCAGGAGGAGAGGCATTCCCAGACATTAATAGTCCAAGTAATGGCAGTGAGGTCAGCTGAGATGTGTTTGGATTCCTCAGCCATAGATCTCTACAGCCGCCAAGGGCGGTAACCTATTTTCACAAGCAGTGTTCTTCTTTGAGAACTATCCAAACATAATGAGCATTAGTTGCAATGCAGAACAGAGAAGGGGATTTCGCCAGCTGAGACCGCATGCCCAGAAAACTTTTTTAGTCTTTTGGGAGCATCGCTGGCAAACATAATTTGAAAATCTTTCTCTTCAACATGCTGCCTCCTGTCAAAGAATAGGATTCTCATGCATATTTCATCCTGTTACTTTTTAATTAAAAGCTATCATATATTTATTTTTCAGCTGCTTTAGAGGGAGGGAACATAAGCCTTCGTTCTATAAACATTTGTTATGCCCCTTTGATGTGCCACCCCTTTAGTGGATGCTGGGACAGGCCAAGATGAGTGCACCACAATCCCTCCCCTCAAGGGCATTGCGATCTGGTTGTGGGCGGAGGGAATAGATATGTAAATTAAGTATAATAAAGGATGTCAAATGCTGTGATTGAAGTATATTCATTGGGGGCATTTCTAACTGGTGCCCTCTGAGTCAAATTCAGCCCTTTAGCATATTTTGAAGTCATCATAAATATCAAACTTGTGGCCAAGAATCATCAGGAAGCATCTATAAGAATCTGTATTAGAGGTCCACACACACACACACATGAAATCAGAAGATCTGGAAATCCCGGGACTGTATTCCCACAGGGCCACCATTACCTGGAGTTGAATAGTGGCAACTCGCCGCTAGAAGAGCTCAATTCTTCATTTGGCTTCGGTCACCACCACTCCCTACTGCTGCACCGGGTCCACTGGGCTTATGTATGCTGCCTCCCTGGCCTTTGGAGGGTTTTAGCTTACAACCTTTGATAGGAGCATAAGATGAAAATACAAAGGAGTCAGTGGTTACTTCTACGTAAGCAAGAGCCAAGAATGGCTTCAGAGAGGTTACCATAGAACACATCGCTGCTGTGGAACCACTGGCCCCGACTTGCTGTTTCTCAGATTTTGTGCTGGGCTACACAGCCTGGGCTCTAACTCCAGCTGTTATTCTTAGGTGAATTGCTTCTTCTCTCTAGACCCCAATTTCCTCATGTTTTATAAATGTTGAATTCTGGTAGAGGTAGGCATTCAAAAAAAATTTGTTCAGGGAAGGAAGAAAGGAAGGAAAAGAGGGATGGAGGAAGGAGTTGTATCAACCTCTCAGACTTTCTGTGAGAATCAAACAGGGCATTATGAACATGCTTGCAAACTTTGAAGTAATATTCACATGTAAGGTGTTTTTATTCTTTATTTTTATTTTTTTGAGACAGGACCTCACTCTGTTGCCCAGGTGGGAGTGCAGCAGCACAATCATGGCTCACTGCAGCCTCAACCTCCCTGGCTCAATGATCCTCCCACCTCAGCCTGTTAAGTAGCTGGGACTACAGGCACCCACCATCATGCCCAGCCACTTTTTGTATTTTTTGTAGAGACAACGTTTTGCCACGTTGCCCAGGCTGGTCTCAAACTCCTGGGCTCAAGTGATCCACCTCCTTTGGCCTCCCAAAGTGCTGGTTTTACAGGCATGACCCACCGTATCCAGCCAATGTGTTTTTAATGTCATAATTACATTTCCTCAGTTTTCAGAAAGCATTGTGTGGAATCATGGAACAGTGAGATTCTACTTTAAACACCTGGATTATCAAAGACATTTTGGAAATAGAGTTCAACTCAATTATTATTATTATTACTGCAATATTTGTTGGAGCCTTTATTATGCCTTAAAATGCAGTATACATTCTCAACAGAGAAAGATTTCCTGTGGGTTTCTCATGCCTGGTTAGCTGGGGAACTCATTTTTCACCGAGTGAAGGACAGAGGTTTTGTGGAACATACTTTGAGAAATGCTGAGCTGATTTGATGCATGTGGACACGGGTCCCTAGGGGAAGTCACATGCTCATTATCACATAAAGAGAGAGCAACAAACACTATAGACGTTGATGCTGAATTTTAGTCCACTGCTCTTTGTTGATAGTGTCTTTTTCCAGTGATTCCTTCCTGATGACTACCATTCTCTGTGATAATGTCTTTTTCCAGTGATTCTTTCCTATCGACGATCATTCTTCTCACCCTTTAGGCTGATTTTGGGCCTCCTGTTGACCCCATAGCTCCCCACTCCTCTGTACTTCCTCCAGGCCAGCATTTAACAGATGGATTGTAGTCCACCAGGTGATAATTACCGTGAGGTCAGATTGCCCCTGTCTTATTATGTCTGTCTTGTACGTTACTAAATCCTCATAACCTAACACGTAGGCTAATCTAATATATATGTATACTCTCAGGAGCACAGTGCCTGATACATATTATATTTTCTCTGTGTCTCTGATACATTTTAGATTCCTTTATATTACTTAATATATAGCTATTAGGTTGTCTAGATAGACAGTATATATACCTAGATGGTTAGAACCTAATGTATATCTAATATATACTTAGAAGATAGATACATGGGTGGAACCTAATATATATCTAATATATACTCAGATAGATAGAATATAATGTATATCTAATACATACTCATGTAGACTGATAGAGAACAGATAGATGGATGGAATCTAATATGTACTCAGATAGATAGATAAAGGATAGATAGACAGATAGAACCTAATATATATCTAATATATACTCAGATAGAGATAGATGGATAGAACCTAATTTATATCTAATATATACTCATATACATAGAAGATAGATGGATAGAACCTAATATATATCTAATATTTACTCAGACAGATAGAGGATAGATAAATGGATAGAACCTAATATATATATTAAATATTCATATAGCTGGAAGATAGATGGATAGAACCTAATATATCTAACATATCCTCAGATAGATAGATAAGAATGAAAGGAGATAATAAAGAAAAAATTTCTCTTCATGGTTGTGTTTCCACATAAAATTTGAAGATGTAAGATCTTTCGTGAAGCAGCCAAATAATTCAAGAGGTGAGGGAAAAACAAAATTTTTATGCCAATTATCTGACAAACAGCTTGTCTGGATGCTTGTCCGACTTCCCTTCTGGGTCTGCTGCTTCAGTGTGCTCCAGCAGACACAGCCTTGCTCTGTTCCAAGCAAATTACCCTCCGAGTCGATCACACTCTTGCAAGCATGATGGAATTTTCTGTTGCTTCACAAAGTGTTTCCACAAAGTTTGCCTTTGATTTGCCTTCCCAAGGCTTCGCAGCCTCCCAGCTTCTCCCAGAGTTGTTCCTTTGATAAAAGTGTTCAGTCTTTCTGGTTTCCGTTTTGCTCTGCACATTGAAAGCCTATGGGGAGGCAGATTTTGCTGGAAAATGAGCAGCATATTTCAGCCCATGGGACCTGAATTTCATGGTAGCTGCAGGCTCCTGGTTCTGAAGTTGGCAACTGAGTGTCTGCAGAGAAACCCACGACCTCAGGCAGGAAAGGACAGCAGTGGATATGTCCTTGCCATATTCCAGACCTAGAAACTAAGAATCAGACAGGGGAGGGACCTCTCCCAGGCTTCTGAGATTACATTTCTCTGAGGCAAGAGGGATTTTGTATTTTTTCAACATTTCCCCTTAGATTTTTGTGTATGTGTGTGTATGATGGTGTTTACTTGATTGTTCTTTGTTTTGTTTGTTTGTAGCCACAATTTCCTCAGCTCTGCCTTGAAAGAGACAGTATAGTATAGCAGTTAAAAGCATGGCCTTTGAAGTCAGATTGCTGGAGTCTAAATCCTGGTTCCACTAACTCTTCTGCTGCGTGACCTTGGGCAAGTAAAGCAACCTCTGTGATTCAGTTGCCTCATCTGTAAAATGGAGGTAATCACAGACTGTTGTGTGGATTAAATGGGTCAATTTCTGTAAAGTGCTTAGAACCTAGTAAGGACTATAGATGTCCTTGCTACTTTTATTACTCATAAATGTCATTATTTTTCTAATACACCCTCTTTTAAGACTCACTTACATTGCATGTTCAACATGTTTGCATGAAAAGCTTCTTTATATTTTAGAATAGAGTTTATATATAGTTCTTTATCAGCATCATGGTTACGTGCATTCATTCAACCTAACACATATTCACAGGCTTACTAAGGGCAAGAACTACCCTAAGCAGAGGGTA
Source organism: Pongo pygmaeus (assembly GCF_028885625.2). Taxonomy (NCBI): domain Eukaryota; kingdom Metazoa; phylum Chordata; class Mammalia; order Primates; family Hominidae; genus Pongo; species Pongo pygmaeus. Next base: position 36,918,550 of record NC_085931.1, read on the forward strand.
CCTAGCAGTGAACAAAACAGACAAAACTTCTACTCTATTGGCCCTTACATTCTAAGTCTTACATATAAGCAAACTATTATTACCCTCATTAGAAAGCTTATTCATTTAAAAATACTTGTAGGGAGCTTATTGTATTCTAGGGAGTGTTCTGAGAATTTTACAAATAGTAACTCATTCAGTCCTCATGACAATAATCTCAATATCATTTCTATTCAGCAGAGAAGGAAACTGGGTAGCAGAGAAGATAAACAAATTGCCCAAGGTCATACAATTATTAAATGGTGAAGATACCCTATGTAACCTTCTTCCCGATTTGCCCAGTCCTGGCCATAGGTCTCAGCCTTCAGTTTGATTTAATTAGAGCTGATGAATTGGCTAAATTGTCATTAACCCGGCCTCAGTGTCAGCACATTTACTGAGCATTTTAGCTTGGTACCAGTCTTAAGCCACGAAGTGGTTTGTCTACCTCTCACATATTAACTTGGTGAAAATAGGAAAATATCTCTGCAAAAAATGTCTCTGATTCCTGAGACAGGCCCTGATTAGAGAACAAGGGAGGGGGGTTCAAAACCCCTTGGTCATCCTTCAGGAAACATCCCGCGGGGCATCTGAGGACAAAGTGTGCTTGTCTCCCGCTGCTAATGAGACCTCGACGACTCCAAGGCCAGTCCTCACTCTGGTCCATCAGTGAAGAAATCCTGACCCCAACAGAGGGAGGGCACAATGCAAGGTTTCTCAAGAGTCAGTGGCAGGGCTAACAGCTGAAATAATCTCCTGACTCTCTCTCCAGTGCTTCTTCCTTGGAGGGAGGGAGTAGGCACGTGGAAGAAGGAATAGAAGGCATGAGGGAACGTTCCTCATTTCACGAATTCTTGTTTGCTCACCACATCCCCTTCCCTTCCATGTGAGATCTCTCTGAGCATTGTTTTTTAATTCACTCAATCATTTATTTTTACTTTTATTTATTTTTTTGAGACAGAGTCTCGCTCTGTCTCCCAGGCTGGAGTGCAGTGGTGCAATCTCGGCTTGCTGCAACCTCCGACTCCCAGATTCAAGCCATTCTCCTGCCTCAGCCTCCAGAGTAGCTGGAATTCAGTCATGTGCTACCCCACCCAGGTCATATTTGTATTTTTAGTAGAGACGGGGTTTCACCATATTGGCCAGGCTGGCCTTGAACTCCTGACCTCAAGCAATCTGCCCTCCTCAGCCTTCCAAAGTGCTGGGATTACAGGCGTAAGCCACCGTGACTGGCCTCATTCACTCAATCATTTATTCATTCAACAAATATCGGTTGAGTTCCTGTCCTGATGGGTGAGATTGATCACCATAAAACAAAATGAGCGAAGCATCAGAGGCTTTGGCAGCCTGGAAGAGGTACCTGATCCAGGCTGGGAGGCTCAGGAAGGCTTCCCCAGGTAGTGATGTATTTAAGGAGGGATCTTAGAGGATGAAGGGCAATCAGCCAGTTGATGCCAGAGGAAGCCAGCACAGAGGGATCCACCCGTCAAAGGCATGGAGATGGCGGGGTGACAGGGCACTCACAAAGAACCAAGAGGAACCAGCCCACCTGGAGCAGAGGGCTGGGGATAGGCAAGGCCTTGAGTTGAGCAGGCCCCAGGGGCCACAGCCTACAGGCAGAGCACTGATGTGGGAGCTGGGGACCCAGTGGCAATTCCTGTTCTGCCTCTAAATCCTTTTGGACAAGTCTGTATCCTTTAAGACCTCAGTTTACACATCTGTCAATGGGTGCACTGGACCCATTTGTAATCTGTAAGTTCCCTTCCCACTCTGACATCCTAGACCGAATTTCTCATTCTGGCTTCAGAGGCTTCAGCAGCCTCCTCCCTTGTCCTGCCAGGATAGCAGAACAGCCTTTCATAGAGCCTGGCCTCTGGAGTTAGACAGGCCTGGATTCAAATCCCAGCTCTGCCACTATCTAGCTTAAACTCTCCAAAGCTCATTTTCTTTATCTGTAGAATATGAATGCTAACATACCTATTCACGGAATGATAGTAAGAGGTAACTGTACTCATGCAGGTTAAGAATTTAGCAGGGGAATTTAGCAGGTTAAGAATTTAGCAGGCAGCTCTTGTACTGTCACCTAGATGGTCTTGGCCCATCTGCTACCAGAAGCCAGATCTCAGTCTCTGGAGACAGACCAAGCTCTTAGAGGGCCTCAGTCTGAGACCAAGTGGCTGCAGACAAGTGAGGGAACGGGAACTAACACTTAAGTCCCTACCATGTTTCAGACTGTAATGTTTACTCTTCATGATATTGTGTCCGGAGTTTGTTCCTTCCAGTGGGTTCTTGGTCTGTCTGATTTCAAGAACGAAGCTGCGGACCTTCATGGTGAGTGTTACAGCTCTTAAAGGTGGCACAGACCCAAAGAGTGAGCAGCAGCAAGATTTATTGTGAAGAGCAAAAGAACAAAGCTTCCCCAAAGTGGAAAGGGACCCCAGTGGGTTGAGGCTGCTGGCTGGGGTGGCCATCTTTTATTCCCTTGTCCCCGCCCACATTCTGCTGATTGGTCCATTTTACAGAGCACTGATTGGTCCATTTTACAGAGTGCTGATTGGTCCATTTTACAGAGTGCTAATTGGTGCATTTACAATCCTTTAGCTAGACACAGAGCACTGATTCGTGCATTTTTACAGAGTGCTGATTGGTGCATTTACAATCCTTTAGCTAGACACAGAGGGCTGATTGGTGCGTTTTTACAGCATGCTGATTGGTGCATTTACAATCCTTTAGCTAGACAGAAAAGTTCTCCAAGTCCCCCCTCGACCCAGGAAGTCCAGCTGGCTTCACCTCTCAATATCTCTGTAAGAAGGCTATAAGAAGGGTCAGTTATTATTCCCAGTTTAGAGATGGGAAAACTGAGGCTCAGAGAAGCAAAGCAACCTGCCCCATAACCATCAGGACATGAACTCAACTCTGTCTGATTCCACTAGGTCAGAAGTCACTACACTTTAGCCAGATAATGAATTTTTTCAGCTTTAAGATCCATACTCTCTCTGTAGCAACTTCTCAATGCTGTCATTGCAACACAAAAACAGCCACAGATAATACATAGATACATGGGCATGACTATGTTCCAGTAAAACTTTAATTACTTAATTTGGCCCACGGACCAGTGTGCCACCCTGCACTACATGCCACTTCTCCTGAGGCTGACTCATAAGAATATCCTTCGTTATTGAGCATTTATAGGTGCTGGTCACTGTGCTGGGCACTTGGGCTGCATTTTCCGGTTTTATTCTTACATCAGTTCTTATATAATCTTTACATTCTTGCATCATTATTCTCCCCATTTTAGAAATGGAAAAATAGAAGTTCCTCAAAACCTGCGTGTTGCACAAGCCAGCACTGCCAGTCAAGCACTCTGTCTGCAAACACTGTGTGGTCTCTTAACACATACATCACTGAGACACAGCCAAGGGAAACTTCTGGGGTCTCACATTTTCCTCTCCTATCACACGGGCTTTCACATTTTCCTCTGCAACAGAATAAAATAAGAAGCAGACATGTGTTTGCAAAGGTCATGGAATTCAAATAAAGAGCGTGATGCTTCCTTCCCTCTTGCAGAGAGCATATAAGGAAATATAGCGAGACGGCATTCACTTTGAATTCATTGCCAGGTCAGTTCCTGTGCTGTGGGAAAGCCCAAGACCTGGAGAGGAGGGGAGCATCCAGGAACTAATGGGCTCTTCCCCTAGAATGGAACCGTGTGGGTGTAGAAAGCCTCCCGTGCTGGAAAACAAGCAGGAAATAATGGGCATCACCATTTCCCGTGAACAATGGAGAGGACTGGAAAATAAATGTATGCAGCGGAGATGAACATTTACATGGCAAGGGGCAAGTGGGGCCTCTACCCACAAATGTCTCCCAACATACTGTCTCTGTCCATCGATTTATTTTTTATTTTTTGAGACAGGATCTCACTCTGTTGCCCAGGCTGGAGTGCAGTGGTGCAATCTCAGCTCACTGCAGCCTCCCAGGTTCAAGTAATTCTCGTGCCCCAGCCTCCCAAGTAGCTGGGACTACAGGTGCACATCATCATGCCCAGCTATTTTTTTCTATTTTTAGTAGAGACAGGGTTTTGCTGTTAGCCAGGCTGGTCTCCAACTCCTGGCATCAAGTGCTCCACCCGCCTCAGCCTCCCAAAGTGCTGGGATTACAGGCCTGAGCCACCATGCCCGGCCAGATTTCTACCATTACTGTTACCCTCCTAAGAGTAGCATAAGTGCTTAGTCAATCATTAACACAATAGTATGAATGAGTTAGACTTGAGAGCAGAAAAAACACTGGGCTGGGAATAGAGAAATGTGGCTTTTAAACCACTGTGGCTGTAGAGAGAGTTTATTAAGGCTGTGGCTGTTGGCAAATCACCTTTCCCTCTGCAGAACACAGAAGATGAAAAATAGATCAAAAGTTACAAGTGGTCCACGAGCCACTTGCATCCCAGAGATCTATTTCACCTTCGATATATTTTTAAAATTTTTTGATTGAGACAATTTTAGATTGGGTTTGTCCCAGAACCCAGCATTCCCTGATGTCTCATATGTGGCTGCTTCTCACATTCATGACAACTGAATGACCTCTGGTTTTAATCCAGGATTGTAAACATCAGTTCTGGATTCTAATGCAATGATAAAAAGCTGAAAGTGGAACCGTAAAAGGGTGGGACTCTGGTCAGGTAAATCTCAATGAAAGGGAAAGTATAACATCTGTCTTCACAAACAAAATGTTTTCTGCAGAAGGGAGGACTGTGGTAGGAAACCACCAGGTACCAAGGAGATAGGCGGAGTGCCATTTACCCTGCATTGTAGTGTCTTTGCTTTATGCAAGATATGTACATAATGAAAGGATCCTGAGGTCTAGTCTCAGCACAAAGGCTCAAACCCAACCCCAAACGCACAAGGAATGTTTCCATGGGCAAATGACTAGACCTCTCAGAGACCCTTAACCAATGAGCTAATGGTAGTCATTTCTTTATCTTTTCTTTTTGTTACTTCATATATAATGCAAGATCTTTTCTTAAACTTTTTTTGACAAATAATAATTGTACAATATTCATGAGGTACTTAGTGATATTTCAATGCATATAATGTATAGTGATCAGATCAGGGTAATTTTATATCCTTTAATAAATCTTTCCCTCTCTCTCCCTTCCCCCTATCCTTACCAGTCTCTATCATCCTCTCTTCTACATTTTATCTCTATGAGATTAACTTTTGTTTGCTTCCACAGATGAATGAGAACATGCAGTATTTGACTTTCTGTTCCTGGCCTATTTCACTTAACATAATGTTCTCTAATTCTATCCATGTTGTTGTGAACGATGGGATTTTATTATTTTTTATGGCTGAATGGTATTCCATTGTGTATATCTGCCACATTTTCTTTAACCATTTTTAACCATTCGTCTGTGGTTGGATGTATAGGCTGATTCCATATCTTGGCTATTGCGAATAGTACTGCAATAAACATAGAAGTGCAGATGTCTCTTCAAAGTACAGATTTCCTTTCCTTTGGATAAATTCCCAGTAGTGGAATTGCTGGATCATATGGTAGCTCTATTTGTGGTTTTTTGAGGAACCTCCATACTGCTCTCCATAGTAGCTGTACTAGTTTACATTCCTACCAACAGTGTATAAGGGTTTCCTTTTCTGCACATCCTCTCCAGCATTTGTTATTTTTTGTCTATTTGATAATAGCCATCCTGACTGAGGTGAGATGATACCTCATTGTGGCTTTGATTTGCATTTTCCTGAATGCAGGATATTTCTACATACACTGTCTCTACTCCATGAAACAGTGTGGAAATTGTTTTCACCACCTTATAGATGAGAACACTGAGGCTCAATGGATGAGTAGATTGCAGAAAGTCACACAGTGAGCCATGGCAAGATTCCAACCCTCATCTCTCTAACCTTCAGAGCCCACACACCTTCCATGTTGCCATGACAACCCCATGCTTCACTTGTCAAGCCGAGATGTTGACGAAACTCACCTCCCAGAGCAGGTGAAGATTGCTTGCCTACAGCTGCCAAAGGAGAGCACAATGCTAGGCACACTTGCAGGGCTGCAGGCCCTTCTGGATCCCAGCTGCTTCCAACTTAGTTATTTCATCTAGAAGGTTCTTGACCATGAAGAATTCCATTTCCTGTTTCTGGTGAATTCTAGGCAATGAGGAAGGAGATGCCCAGAGGAATCCATTTCTTGCCAGCTCCCTTGATTTAGTAAGCAATTATCAATCTGCTATCCTCAGGCTGCCCACAGGCCTGAGAAGGAGAAGATGCCTGGCTCTAGGCCGGAATTATTGTCGGTGTTGTTGTTTTCTTCCAGTTGGTAAATTCCCTGGGCTTGTTTCTGAACAGAGCAAGATGAATGCTGAAAGCAAGATGAGAGCCCTGATGAGCCATTTCCCTTCAGAATCCATCTCAAGACAAAGAGGAGGCCTCTAAGGAAGAAGGGACCCGGGGTGTGCTGGAAACTGAAGATCACTTCCACAAACTGTTCCCAAAAGGAATTACCATGCAGCCATTGGCCCATTCAAAAAATAAAAATAGAAAGGTGATGAAGATTAAGCCAGTAAGTCTGAGAGGAAGAAAAAAATCACAGGGGACGTGTGCAGTGGCTCACACCTGTAATCCTAAGACTTTGGGAGGTCAAGGTAGGTGGATGGCTTGAGCCTAGGAGTTTGAGACCAGCCTGGGCAACATAGTGAGACCCCATCTCTACAAAAAATACAAAAAAAAAAAAAAGCCAGGTGTGGTGGCATACGCCTGTGGTCCCAGCTACTTGAGAGGCTGAAGTTGGAGGATTGCTTGAGCCCAGGAGGTCATGGCTGCAGCGACCTGTGATCTCACCACTGCACTCCAGCCTGGGTAACACAGCAAGACTCTTACTCAAAAAAAAAAAAAAAAAAAAAAATCACAAGGCACCTCCCTTGGCCATACATTATCCTAGTTGATCTGAGTGGCTTTGTTTTTCCCTTTTTTATTATCATTATTATTATATTATCATTACCATTCTTCTCCCCATTGAGTTTCATGGCCTGTTGTAAGGGGTTTTTCTCTGGAATAGAACAAGACATAAATTCTCTGAACAGTTTCCTCCCTCAGCCTGAAAATACAATGATCTTTTTACTGAGCAGATTGACTCCTCCTGGTTGAGAGGAGGACTGGAGAGTTATCCAGGAAATGCAACAAAGTGGGCCTCGACATCCACAAATCATACTAGAAATTTGTTACTTCTATATACATTTGTTTTCACTTTTTTGAACTTTCCCTATTTATTTATGTATTTACTTGATACAGGGTTTTGCTTTGTCTTTCAGGCTAGAGTGCAGTAGCAGGATCACAGCTCCCTGCAGCCTCAACCTCCCAGGTTCAAACGATCCTCCCACCTCAGCCTCTAGCTGGGACTACAGGTGCACATCACCATGTCTGGATAATTTTTTGATTTTTTTAAAAGATGGGATCTCACTATGTTTCCCAGGCTAGTCTTGAACTCCTGGCCTCAAGCAATCCTGCTACTTCACTCCCTCAAAGTGCTGGAATTACAGCACTGTGCTCAGCCTTTTTTGAACTTTTCAAAGCCTGCCTGAGAACCATAATCTCATGTAAGCCTAACATCAGCACTGGAAGGTAGGAAGGACAGGCATGCTCTTTCCCATTTTACAGATGGAAAAATTGAGGTCCAGAATGTTTGGGTGGGTTGCCCAAGGGCACACAGCAAGTTCCAGCAGAGCTGGATCTGGATAGACCTTCTGACCCCTGTCCGCACCATCATCTCCTACAGGTGGCAAGGAGTCTGTTTATTTCCCAGGCTGGACTTCAGCCCATAGATACAGACTGGACACTCAGATGGAGCGTCCCAGTCAGGACACTCCAGGAGATGGGTCTTATGAACCTTCACACTGGTGAAGGCACCTGAGCTCTCTTACCTGGAGGACCTGGATGGACAGGGACAGAGGGCTTTGGGACAGATGAGGTCAGAAATCCACTTGCATCTGTGTTGGGATTGAACCTGGGGTGTTCACTGATTCTATTTCTATCACCTGCGTCTCTTCCACTTTCTCTGTATTTCTGTCTCTGCTTCTTTCTCCACACACCCCTACACACACACACACACACACCTGTCTCTTATCTGACAGTTTTCCTCTTCTTCCACAAGTGATAGCAAGAACATAAAGGCAGCTCTTTCTCTCCAAATCGGTAGAAGCCATTGATGTGCAAGGTGTTAAATTTTCCACTATCTTGCTCATTTTAAAGGTAAGTTTCATGTCTCTTCGTTCCCTCCATTTGATACTATAACTGGGGCATTTTCTTGATTCCTTAATTCAACTGCTCAATTTTGGAAATGCTCTTTCCATGGTCTTCCCCTAGGCCTCATTTGCCATACTTCTCTCCCCTCCCCCTCTTCATTCATTCCACACCTGGTTTGCATAATATCCTTACAATTGATATATTTCAGGAGAAAACAGTGATGATTTAAAATATCTTTGGATCATTTTAAAGCTGTGTTTGCAACAGGACTGCCGCTCTAGTCAAAAAGACTGCCTACAAATCCCCTTCTTGCCATTCAGAGACAGAGAAATAAAGTAAGGAGTGGAGATAAAATGATTACACAAATCCTGTGTTTCAGATCTTTGTTCTTCAGGCTCCCTATCAAATATTAGCAACTCGCCTCAAGGTGAAAAGAGGGAAAATGAGATTTCAGATACAAACAGCAGGAGTCACCAAGCAGCATGTTCTTTCAGCTCCTGGATTCTGTTCACCCCATCCCAGTGAGGACCATCCATGGGACTTTCTGCTCCTGACTCGAGCAGAACTGGGCTCAAATCTCAGCTTTGCCACTTAATGGCTGTGTAACCTTGAATACTAATTTTAATCCTCTGAGCTTTGGGTTCCTCTTCTGTTACTCATGGGTTTATTAAAATAGTAGTGATAGCCTGTTCTCAGGGATAGTATCAGGCACTGTTAGTGATGATGACTGTAGCAGCCAGTGGGTCCTAAGCACCCTTGAACATGATTCTCAATGCATCCTCAGTACGGTCCTACAAGGGCTGATGTGATGATTATACCCATTGCACAGGTGCAAACACTGAGGACCAGGGAGGCTCAGAGACTTACCCAGGGTCACACAGCTAGTATGCAGCATGCAGGAGCTGACTTTTTGAAGCCTGTCTTCTTAACCACACATGAAAATGTCCAGATGCTATGACCTTTCCTATCTAGTACATACTTAGAAAATTTTTGTTCTTGCTCTTCTCCCAGAAAGGACACCATTAGGACAAGAGATCAGTCTCAGAGCCTGGCATAATAAGTCTCTGTGTGCCTTCTCTCTAGAGGGCTCTGGAATAAAGGCCTCTTTAATTAGTAGAATGATGCTCTTTGGGGCCAAAGTAAAGAGACAATAAAGCAACTCCCAAAGCAGACAAGTGTGTGAACCTGAGCCAAGCATTTCGTCCTGACATGGTGGAGATTAATGGTCTGTAAAGTGGTGCAACAACTGTTAGGTTCAGCCTGTGGCTTCTGGAGGGCAGTCAATCTGCAGTGGTTTTGGAGTTGCAGATTGAAAAGATGTCAGACCTCCCTTTGCTCCCGTATGGGCACTGAAGTCCTGTCTGGCCAGGATCAGCAGTCCCCACCGTGGCATAGGGTCCAGAAACCCCACTGCAGTCTTAGTTCTGGGACTGATCCCAGCTACCCATGAGGAATTCCGAGTGCTTACATACCTGCTGTGTTGTAACTGACCAGTTTGTCTTGTTCTCAAACTTGCTGGTCTGTTTACACTCTCAAATGATCAAAGACCCCAAAAAACTTTTGTTCATGTGGGTTGTATCAACAAAATTTCTAGTATTAGAAATTAAGATAGAAATGTTTTTAAAAACATGCATTTATTAATTTATAAATAAAAATAATAGGTTGGTGTGGTGGCTCATGCCTGTAATCCCAGCAGTTTGGGGAGCTGAGGCAGGTGGATCAATTGAGGCCAGGAGTTCGAGACCAGACTGGCCAAAATGGTGAAACCCCATCTTTACTAAAAATACAAAAATTAGCCAGGTGTGGTGGTGCATGCTTGTAATCCCAGCTACTTGGGAGGCTGAGGCACAAGAATCGCTTAAACCTGGGAGGAAAAGTTGCAGTGAGCTGAGATTGCACCACTGCACTCCAGCCTAGGCAACAGAGCAAGACTGTCTCAAAAGAAAAAGAAAAAGAAAGAAACAATAACAAACCCAATAAGTAAAGTAACATATTCATTCTATGGGGAAATAACTAGATTTTTGCATAACCAAAGAAAAAAATACAGAGAAGAGTGGCATTGTTTTACTTTTTTGCAATTCTCTTTAATGCCTACCTGAATAGAATGCCTAGATTCTTCTAGTTCCTTCTGCATGCAATCTGTTGTGATGTGTTGGTTTTGGTGGAAGTCTATGAAGAAATTCTCACACAGACATGTATTTAGAGAAAGGAGGACATCCAGGACCCTCTGAAACATTCTTAGGCACTCCCAGGAGTCCTTGGACCACACTTTGAGAACCACTGAATTTTAGGGTCAACATTATTTATTCATTCATCTAATCAGTCATTTACTCAGTAAATGGTAATTCAGTGTGCATTTTGGGTACTTTAAGAACTGGAGATATGGAGGCAAATAAACTGTGGTATTTATTCTCAGTGCTTCATCCACTATAGATGAAGAGACTGAGGTTCAGAGAGGTAATGTCCCTTGTCTCTGGTTGTCTGTGTCCCAACCAGAGACAAGAGACATTACCTCTCCAAGCCTCAGTCTCATCTACAGTGGCTGAAAACATGGATCTGTTTCTTAATCAGTCTAAATTAAGGATAACTAATGTAGGGGTCTGTATAATTTGATGATGATGATGATGATGATGATAATAGTGGTGGTGATGATGATGGTGATAGTGATAATTTAATGATGATGGCAATGATAGTGATGATGGTGATGATGGCCACGTTGGTGATGAAGATAGTGATAACTTGATGATGATGATGGTAATGATCATAATGATAATCATGGCAATGATGGTGGTGGTGATAACAACAATGGAGATGATGCTGATGATGACAGTGATGATGATGATGGTGATGGTCATGGTACAATGGTGATAATGATAATAGACATGCTCACATACCAGATTCTGTCCTACCATTACACTGAATCTTTAAAACAGTTCCATGAAGTAAATCTGCTATTCTATTCATTTTACCAACAGAGACACAGAAAAGTTGCATAGTTTGCCCAAGGGCACATGCTAAGCAGCAGAGCTGGGATTCAAACCCAGGCAGTTGAGTTCCAGGTACTGTGTTCTTGGCTGTCAGAACGTGTGTATAGTCCCTGTTACAGATAGCGGTCTCAGGCAGAGAATTGTCAGCCAAGGTGGTAAATCTCTGGAGTTTCAGTCAGCAACTAAAAATACAGAGTGCATGCTAAATAGGCAAAGCTCGGTTTATGCAGTGTTATGTTTGTTAAATATTTGATCTGGGAGTATTAAATGGCATTTTCTCTCTAGAGGACTGAGGCTGACAGGCCCCCAAGAAATAAAGCTGATGAAAATAGCCGTGATTGTAATCATACTCAAATGTGTACAGTTTACAGAATGCCTCCATATATGCTAGCTTATTTAATCCTCTATTTAAATGATGCTCACCAGTCCTCTAGCAAATCTACCCTCCACTTTTTGTTCCAACAGCTTTGGCCTTGAACCAGGATTCGTCACTGCTGCTCTGGATTTTTGCTACAGCCTCCAAACTGCTAATCTCTGTCTATCCACTGCCCCATGGCCCCTGAATGCTTCTTCCAGAGGTTTCCTTCAATAATAATGCTAATGGCAGTTAATATTAATTAAGCACTTCCCATGTGCCGGGTACACTGTTCAATACTAGGTGTGGATTATATTATTTGCTCCTCTCCATAATTATGACATATATTTTTATTACCACATCCCCATTTTACAGATAAGGAAAATAAAACTTAGAGAAGTCACATGATTTATCCAAGGACACACAACAAGGAGACAGAGATCTGGGACTTGAATGCAGCTGTCTGACTCTCTAGCTTGTTTTTAACCCTAAAGCAACCCTACCTCCCATCAGCAAACTGACTTAATCTATTGTTGCCCTCTGTGGACTCTCAGGTCCTTAATGGTCATAAGAAAAATCACAATGATGGTGATAATGATGATGATGGTGGTGATCCTATAATGGTGATGGCATTAATCAATATGGCACCCAAGTCCTTCAAAAGTTGATTCCTGACTTATCTCCTGGAGTCTCCTTCCTGCCTCACCTATCACCGTGCACCCCACTCTCAAGCCACACCAAAATCCTTCATTCACCTTAACTTATCATAATGCTTCATCTCTGCATGTGCCATTTCCTCCCCTGACTGCCATACCTTCCTCACCAGTCAAATTCCTACATAACCTTGAAGACCTAGCCCCATAGTCCACCTGGAAAAAAAATAATGGATGACTTTCTGTTTCTTCAGGGCACTGTCAGAGTACTCCATTCCCACCTGAATTTAACTTTATTATGTTGTGTTGTGTAGGCATTGGAGAAGAGCATGGGCCGTGGATTCAGAATCCCTGGCCCACACCCAGCCTCTACCACTTACTAATTGTATGTTACTAATTGCCTATGCTCAGGTGATTTTATGAGCCCTAGTGTCCCCATCTGTAAAATGGGTTTGACAACAGACTTATCTACTCTCCCAAGGCTATTCTGATGATGCAGAGGGGGAACCCTCTAGATTACTGGAGAAGAGAATAGCCAGATTGTCTAGGCTCACTGGACACCAACCCAGGTGTGGCCTTAGAATTAAGGATGCTGCTGCAGAATGCTTTCACTAGGATGCTCTCCCAGTGCCTGGAAATCAAGAGAGACCCAGGTGTCTGTCAGAATGGCCTAAAAAGACCATAGACCATGTAGGTTCTATCTAAAAGGATAGCTCCAATAAATGGAGTTATAGGGCTTCAAGAAACGAGCTTCTCTCAGTTCTGCCAGGCCCCTTAGCTTTAGGATATAGGTCTAATCTCACAGAACATGTTTTGGGGTTGGGATGAGGCAAGGTGTTTACCAGCCAACCCGTGGCCCACCTGGGAGTCTGCAGAGGGCTCAACAGGATAATCTGTGAAAATCACTTACACAGTGCCTGGGGCAAAGTGCTTTATAAATGTTACCTGTTTTTAGCCACAAGAACAGTGCATTGCTGTTTTTCATTTTCTGCTTGAGGTATCTCCCCTATGGTTTCTTTGGGTGAAGAACTGGGGTCGTCTCTCTAGCTACCAAAAAAAAAACAAAACAAAACTGTTTGCCAAGGCAAAGGGCCCCCTGGGCATTTGAAATGACCAAAGTGGAACCTGTGTGTAGGGGTGTGTGTGTGTTTGTGTGTGTGTGTGTGTGTATGCCTGCATTAGCACCTGAATCCCATCTAGTGGGATTCGTACACTCACACACATACACACTCACATGTACACACACACGCATGCACACGCATGCATTCATGTACACACGCATGCACACGCATGCATTCATGTACACACGCCCACACACGCATTTGCACACACACATAGACTTCCACTTCTCTCATGCTGCTTGCCCCTTTTCTGTCTTGAGCAGCCTCAGCTCAGCCAGTCCCTTCCCATCTTCCTTACAGCTGCATCTCCTCCATACTCTCCTTTCCCTTCCTTGTTACAATTCTTGCCCATTGCCTTGTAAAAATCTGCACCCTTTCCAAACCCACTGCCACATTCCTCTCTGGTATTTTTCTTCCCATCCTATTTCCAAGTCCTCCGCCATCTCCAGCCCAGCACTAGGGACTTTTAGAGAACCTTGATCCTCTAAATAGAGGGAAAATGTTGCAGCTTCCAGCAAGGTGGTGAGAAGCTGCCAGCTGCCAGCATCATCATATCCAATAGGCACGTTGTTTTCAGTGATGGTGAGACCAAAACCTTCACTCTGTCCACTGCTGGGGGCTAGAGGCTGTGGCCCTGCTGCTCTCCCCACACCTGGATCCCTGGGTTTTGAACATGGGGCGTCCTCTGTCTAAAACTCTCATTTCCACTTCACCTTCTCTTTGCTTGTCTAGCTTCTCTAGTTTTAAGATTCCTTCTAGATATCCCCTCTTCCAGGAAGCCTTCTCTGATCCTCAGACTGAATCCGGTCTCCTCTGGACTCTCAAGCTGCCTCAGCTTCCCACATTAGAGCACTCAATAAACTGAGTTCTAACTGTCTGACAGTGATTCCATAAACTATACTTGTTCACCATAATATTTTCTGGAACCTGGTACATAGTAGCCCCTCAATCAATTTTTCATAATGAATAATGAAAGGAATGCAATTCTCCCCAAGTGAAACATGATTTGTGTGACACTAGATAATTTTCCAGGATGCTTCCCCAATTTGCCTCCTGCCCCAGGGGCAACCACACCAGGCTGCTGTCCAGCTCAGAGTTGTCTGCCTCATGACATGTAAGCCAGCTCTAAAATGACAGAGGATGTGGCTGAGAAGCCAATAATGCTCTTCTTTGTCCAGAGTGAAAACTCCATGGGTTTAGGCAGGGACTAAGCAAAGAGTGCAGTGGATACTATTAACTATTGTCCTTCCCTCTTTCCAGGTGGGGAAGTATTTTCCTCCTAACAAGATATGGGCTGTTGGGTCCTGCACTCCCCTGGGCTGACAGCAACTAGGGAAATGAGATCCAAAGTATTCTATTTGTTAGGGGCCTGTATTAGTCCATTCCCATGGTCACTCTGCTATGAAGAAATACCTGAGACTGGATAATTTATAAAGAAAAGGGGTTTAATTTACTCACAGTTCCTCATGGCTGAGGAGGCCTCAGGAAACTCACAGTTATGGCGGAAGGAACCTCTTCATGGGGCGGCAGGAGAGAGAATGAGTGCAGAGCAAAGGGGTGAAAAGCCCCTTATGAAACCATAAGATCTCATGAGAACTCACTCGTTATCATGAGAACGGCATGGGGGAACCACTCTCATAATCTAGTCACCTCCAAGGAAGTCCCTTCCATGACACGTGGGGATTATGGGAACTACAATTCAAGATGAGATTTGAGTGGGGACAGAAACAAACCATATCAGGGCCTCAGGAGGGTGTCCTACAATGGATTTGTCTCTTATAAACTCCTTTTGGGCCTTTGTGGTCACAAATCATGATAGGTTTGGTCTTAGGTGGACAGTGTTCTGTTGTGGAAACATGCATGGTTTCTACCCATTGTTATTCAAACATTGCCTTTTCTAGTAACCTTTGATGACATATTTTTACCTAAGATCTATGAAAGAACTTGGCAGGTTGTAGTTTCCAAAACTATGTGTGTGTGTATATATATAAGAGTGGTGGAAGTGATGCCATGGGACTTCCAAGGTGAGGTCATAAACAGGAGACAGTTTTCTCCTGCAGCTCCCCTCCGCATCTCTCTCTCCTTCTCCTTCTCCCTCTCTCTCACCCCCCTCTCTCTTTCCAATTACTTCTGGAATACATCCATCATGCTATGAGGAAGCCCAAACCAGCCCATGCTGAAAGACTACACAGAGAGGGGCCACACAGAGAAGAACTGAGGTTGCAACCGATAGTCAACATCAACCTCTAGACATAAGAATAAATGGGACTCGAGATGATTCCAGCTCCAGCCTTCAAGTCTTCCAGCAGAGATTCCAGGAATTGTGGAGCTGAGACAAACCATTCCTGCTGTGCCCTGTCTGAATTCCTGGCCCTCAGAATCTGTTAGCATCTAAATGGTTGTTTTATACCACTGAGTTCTGGGACAATCTGTTATACAGCTGAAGCAACTGAAACAAGACTGGAATACAAAAATAGAGACTCAAAGAAATTGTGAATGCATAGAAATTAATCAGAGGGGCCATTAACCTCCTATCTCTGTATAAGCAATGGCCTTGAAGTCATAACTCATCAACTAAGTGGGAATATCAAAAGTGACCACCTAAAACGATCATGATGATTAATGACCTCATTTTATAGGTGATGAAACTGAGGTCCAGAGAGACTGCCCATGAAATGATCAAGCAGAGACCCACCCACATCCAGGTTTGTTAAGCTCCTGGCACACAATAGAGGTAACGTGATAGTCTCTCCTGGTGAGAATGGTAATAATAAAGATTTATTGAATATTCATTATTTACTGACATTGTTAAATGTTGTCTTCACCATACTCCTTCCAGGTAGGTGTTATTGTTCCCATTTCACAGATGATAAAATTAGGGTTCAAGATGAGGAGAAGTGACTTGTCCGTGGTCAGACAGCCAGGAAGTGATGGTGCTGAGTCCAGAACCCAGATCTGTCCCTCCCCAGTGGCTGCTCACTGTTCATGCTGCCTGTTCTGTCGCCACTTTCTGCTTTCTGTATCTCAAGAACGTGAACAATGTCTTCAGTGTTAATGCATGTGGAGACACTAAGCTAGAAGAGGGCTTGGCTATTGTCTTCCAAGTCAGATACCCATGCTTTGAATATTTCATCTGATACTTACAACCTATGAAACTTGGGTATGATGTTACTTCACCTCTTTGAGCCTCAACTTTCTTGTCAGTAAATGGGATTCAAATCCCTTCTAGATGTGAGTATCAGGTTAGACCAAGTGTGTAAGGAGACTAACACAGCTCCCATTAAATATTAGGCACCCAATTCCATTTGATTCCCTCTTTTAATTCTCATTTAAAGACCATCCGCCATCCTGTCCCACTGCAAAGGGCTTTCAATAACAAAACTAACAGCTTACAGTGGTGGAGAGCTTGCTGTGTAGTAGGCATTGTTTCAAGTGCTTTACACAAGTTGCATTTAAGCCTCATAATTTTATTATGAGATCTAGGTGCCATCGTTATCTTTATAGACCAGAAAACCAAGACATAGGTATAGTTCTTGTATTAGTGCGCTATGGTTTCCATAAGAAAGTACCACAAATGGTGGCTTAGAACAACAGAAATGTATTATCTCCCAGTTCCGGAGGCCAGAAGTCTGAAATCAAGGTGTCAACAAGACTATGATTCCTCTGAAAGTGCTAAGGGAGGACCTGTTCCAGGCCCCACTTAGCTTCTGGTGGTTTGCTGGCAATCTTTGGTGTTCCTTGCCTTGTAGAAGCATCACACTGATCTTTGCCTTCATCTTCACATGACATTCTCCCTGAGTGTGTGTATCTATGTTCAGATTCCTTATTTTTATAAGGACACAAGTCATATTGGATTAGGGGCCCACCTTACTCAAGTATGATCTCATCTTAACTAATTACATCTGCAACAATCCTATATCTAAATAAGAACACATTGTGAGAAATTTGGGATTAGGACTTCAACATGCAAATTTGGGGAGCACACAACTCAATCCATAGCAATTATCTTGTTCAAGATCACACAGCTAATAAATGGCAGGGACAGGCTTCAAATTCAGTTAGGCTGTCTGCAGCATCTGTGTTCTTGAATATGCTGATAATACTCTTCCCCATAGACGGATGGGACAAAGGAGTCTCTGGAAAGAAAACATAGCTTGCAAGCCCAGTTGTGCCATCCTGGAAGTTCTCTAGCTCCCCATAACCAGCCCCCATCATAGTGTGACTCAGGCAGCTTGGGAACACTGGGGGTGGCTTCCCCAACAACTCCACTCAAGCACAAGAACAGTTGTTTGCTAAAGTAATTAAAAACATAATCTGCGCTATTAAATTCCTCCTCCATTTTTCTGCTGTATATGTTCCCCAGCGTGCTGAGTTATATGCCTCTCCTAATCATTGCTGACACGTTGGCTCTGCCCACACCTCCCTCCTAAACTGCCATTTGTTAGAGGTGATGGGGGTTTGAGACAGTTTGTTTTAATGTCAGGATTGACATCCCTGATAATTATATACACACCCCATTTGCTGGAAATTCACTGCTTGAATAAGAGGCTGGGTTGACAGCTCTGACGCCTCAGCTCTCTCATCAGCTGCAGATAGGGGCGCATGCCCAGGGTATGGGTGGTAGTCTCTTCACTATGGGAGTTCACTCTGAGCTGGCTTTCAGTGGCGTCAAATGACAGTCGTCATGCAGTTTGAACTGGAGGAGTCAGTCCTTGACAGCCCAGACCGTTTGAAGAAGGATCACCCAACCCACCAATTGTCTCTCCCACAGCACATACCCTTTTTACGTGTGAGAGTAAAAAATGAAATGTACATTTAATAGAGGATGCTCTGGTTCTCTTTCTGTTGGAAGCATTTATTGATGTGTCTATCATGGGGGCATGATGAAAGAAAAACTATCACTTATTTAAGCACTCGCTGTACCTCAAACACTACTAGACTATCCATATTGTCTGAATCTTCATAGTAGCCCTGAGATAGTATTTTTACATTTCTGGATGATGAAACAAAACCACACAGAAGAGAAAGGACCTGACCAAGGTAGGGCAGCTGAATTGAGATTTCAAGATGCCTGCTATGATTTGACCTCTTTTTACCACTTTATACTGTTGATAACACCTTTCCATGAAACTCCTCTTCTGTTAGGCTCTGAAGCACTTCCTTTTCTTGGTTTCATTCCTACCTTTCTGGTCTTTTCCTACTGTTTCTTTTTCTACTCAGGCTCTTCTCTGCTGTTTCAACATAAAATATCAATGTGCCCCAGGGATTTTCTAAGTTCAGTCCTCTCCTCTTCCCACTACCCAAAATGTTCCCTGGAGGATCCCACCCAAGCCAGGGGCTTCATCCTTTAGCGATAGGCTGAGAGTTCCCAAGTCCATAGATCTAGCTGGGGCTTCTTAGCTGAGCTATAAATACGAATATCTAACCAGCTTCTGTACATGTACATGTGGGAGACACATAGACTCCATATGCATGTGTCACATCCAATTTGCTTCTCCTCTACAATCTCTGATTTGGGAATTGATGGCATCATGCAATCCCCTGCCCAAATCAGAAACTGGACAGTTACTCTGGACTCCTCATAACTCCCTATCCCAGACACACATAGGTAATTAACCCTCAGATTCTGTATCTGCTCCCTCTTTTTCATAAACATATTCTCCCTGAAGATTTTTAACTGCTTTTCTCAATTGCCTCCTTTTTGTCTCCCATTGTGGTGGTTTTCAAATGTGTTCATAAATTATTTAGCAACCCTCTTGGCAAAAGGTGGAGACTAATTTCTCTCCTCTTGAGTGTGGACAAGACTCATTTCTAACAAGTAGAATGTAGTGGGGGTGATAGTGAGTGACTTCTAGGATTAAGTCATAAAAGGCATTATTTTTGCTCCTCTTCTCCCCTCTCCTTTCCTCTATCCTCTTCTCTCCTCCTTCATCCCCTTGTCCTCTGCTTCTTCCTCTCCTCTTCATCTCTTCTGTTTTCTTCTCTCCTCCTCTTGTCCTTTCCCTCCTCCTTCTTCTCCTTTTTTCCTCTCTCCCTTCCCCCTCAACCTCAATTATTTGCACTGTGAAAAGCCAGTTGACACATTCTGAAGACATTCAGGCAGCCCTTTGGTGAGGTTCATATGACAAGGGATAGAGACATTCTGCCAAAAACCAGCAAGAAACTGAGGCCTTCTACCAACAACTGCATGAGTATGCCATCTTGGAAGAGAAGTTTTCAGCCCCAGTCAGCATTCAGATGATTGCAGCCCTAGTTGACTGCAACCACGTGAGAGACCCTGATCCTGAATCACCTGGTTAAACTGCTCCTGAATTCTCAACCCACAGAAACTGTGAGGTAATATATGTGTGTTGTTTTAATATGCTGTGTTTTGAAATAATGTGTTATATAGCGATAGAAAACTGATGTACTTACCACTTTATTCTCTACACAGCAGAAAGTATTCTTCTGAAATGTAATTCTTATCATGACACCCTCCTACCTTAATCTCTTAAATTGCTCCCATTGACCTTCAAATAAAATTTAAAATATTTGACATGGGCAACACAATCCTTTAGTAACTGGCCACTACCAACTTGTCCAGAAATTTTTCTCTTGTCTGTCCTTGCAACAAACGTCCTCTACAATAAATGCACCAAAATACCATAGTTTTTCTGACTATGGCATACTATTGCAAGCTTTTATGCCCTTCCCTTTGGCCTGGAATGCACTTCTCAGTAGATTTCAATCAAAGAATTCCTACTTATTTCAAGTGTCATCTCTTTGGACTCTCCTATATCTGGCCTAAGGGATAAATTAAATTATTAGTTAATTGGTCAATTAATTCATCCATTGAATATTTTGGGGGTCTACTATTAATATATCTAAGTGAACTTTTCTAGGTTCACATAGGACCCTGTATGTCTTGTAGCACAACTCTTAACATATGTATTGTAATTTTTGGTTTTTTTTTGTTTTCTCAAGTAAACTGAAAAATCTATGAATATGAGAACTACTTATGATTTCTCCAAAATAGTTCTGGTTGTAGAGTTTATTAGTCAGAGTTCTCTGGAGAAACAGAACTAATGGGAGGATACCCTAAATGATCTCTCTCAAGTTCAAAGTTCCATAGATCCCTTGAGCAGGGACACAATACCTCCAACCTCTTTGCTGATGCATAACAACAGTGAACTTTGCTCCAGTTCCCAATAAGTTCCTCATCTCCATCTGAGACCTCCTTAACCTAGACTACATAGACCATATTACTATCAGCATTTTGGTAACAACAATTTAACAAGTCTCTAGGAAGTTCCAAGCTTTCCCTCATCTTCCTGTCTTCTTCTGAGCCCTTCCCTTCTTTTCCAACCTCTCCCCATTACTCAGTTCCAAAGTCACTTACACATTTTTGGGTATCTTTATAGAAATGCCCCTCTTTTTGGTACCAATTTTCCGTATCAGTCTCTTCTAAGAACTATCTGAAACCGGGTAACGTATAAAGAAAAGAAGTTTAATTGGCTCATGGTTCCACAGGCTGTACAAAAAGCATGGATGGGGAGGTCCCAAGATACTTACAATCATGACAGAAGGTGAACGGGAAACAGACATATCCTACATGGCTGGAGCAGGAGGAAGAAAGAGAAAGGGGAGGTGCTACACACTTTTAAACAACCAGATCTCATGAGAACTCACTATCCTGAGGACAGCAAGGGGAAAGTCTGTTTCCATGAGCTAATCACCTCCCACCAGGTCCCTCCTTTCAACACTGGGGACTACAATTCAACATGAGATTTTGGTGAGGACACAAATCCAAACCATATTAATCTTCTATAGCATTGAGGTTTCCTAAAAGACTCTGATATCTGGCAGAGCTGAATTTGAATCCTGGCCCTGCCTCTTCCTGGCTGTGTGATCCTGCGTAAGCTACTTACCCTCTCTGTGCTTCAGTATTCTCTGTAAAATTATGGTGATAATAATAGTATCCATTTTTCAGATACTTTTTATTTCAACTCTTCTGATAGTTGTGTAGTGATATGTCATTGGGATTTTAATTTGCATTTCCCTGATGGCTAATGATGTTGAGCAACTTTTCATCTGCTTCTTTCCATTTGTGTATCCTCTTTGGTTAACCAATACTCCTTTACACATTTGTTACTAACTTTATGTTGCAAATTAAATGAGATACTTTCAGAAATTGCTTAGCATAATAGTAGGCACATATTCAGCCCTTAAGAATTGCCCTCTTCAGTTCAACAAGAAGACTTAACTATCTCGTGTGTGTGTGTGTGTGTGTGTGTGTGTGTGTATCTCCAAGATTGGCATACTCAGACTCATAAAATAACTACTTCTAGACTTCTAGACCTATGAAAAGACTTAGGCAGCCACGTCATAAAAGTGAAAAACTTCAACACCTCACTGACAGCATTAGACACATCATCAAGGCAGAAAACTAAGAAAGAAATTCCAGACTAAAATTTGACACTTGATCAATTGGACCTAGTAGACATCTACAGAATACTCCATCCATCAACCACAAAATATACATTATTCTCATCAGCACATGCAACATACTGCAAGATTGGCCACATTTTCAGCCATAAAGCAAGTCTCAATAAATTCAAAAAAATGCAATTATACCAAACATACTCTCAGACCACTAGTGGAATGAAAATAGAAGTCAATGCAAAGACGTTCTCCCCAAACCACACAATTATATGGAAATTAAACAGCTTGTTCCTGAATGACTTTTGGGTAAATGATGAAACTAAGGCAGAAATTTAAAAAAAAAATTGAGATAAGTAAAAAAAGAAACAACGTATCAAAATCTCTGGGATGTAGTGAAAGCAGTGTTAAGAGAAAAGTTTATAGTACTAAATACCTACCCCAAAAAGTTGCAAAGATCTCAAATTAATGACCTAATATCATATCTACAGGGACTAGAAAAACAAAAATAAGTTAACCACAAAGCTAGCAGAAGAAATGAAATAACTAAAATCAGAGTAGAACTGAATGAAATTGAGACCCAAAAATTCATACAAAGAATCGACGAACTAAAAGTTGGTTTTTTAAAAGGTTAAATAAGATTAATAGACCACTAGCTACATTAACAAAGAAAAAGAAAAGGAAGATCCAAATAAGCACAATCGAAATGACAGAGGTGACATTACAACCGATCCCATAGAAATACAAAATACCCTCAGAGACTATTATGAACACCTCTATGCACACAAATTGGAAAATCTAGAGGAAATGAATAAATTCCTGGAAACACACAACCTTTAAAGATTGAATCAGGAAGAAACTGAAACCCTGAGCAGACCAATATGTGTAGAGAAATTGAATCAGTACTAAAAAACCTACCAACCAAAAAAAGCTGTGGACCAGATGGACCCACAGCAAAATTATACTAGACATACAAAGAAGAGCTGGTACCAATTCTACTGAAACTATTCCAAAAAGTTGAGGAGGAGGGACTCCTCCCTAATTCATTCTACAAAGCCAGCATCTTGCTGATACCAAAACCTGGCAAAGACACAACATAAAAAGAAAAAACTACAGGCCAATATCCCTAATGAACATAAATGTAAAATTTCTCAGCAAAATACTAGCAAACTGAATCCAGCAGCAAACCAAAAACTTAATTTGCTATAATCAAGGAGGCCTCTCTCCTGGGATGGAAGGCTGGCTCAACATATGCAAATCAATAAATGTGATTCACCACACAAACAGTTAAAAACAAAAAACA
Source organism: Pongo pygmaeus (assembly GCF_028885625.2). Classification (NCBI taxonomy): domain Eukaryota; kingdom Metazoa; phylum Chordata; class Mammalia; order Primates; family Hominidae; genus Pongo; species Pongo pygmaeus. The sequence continues at coordinate 36,941,660 of NC_085931.1, forward strand.
TATGATCATCTCAATAGACTTCAATAAGATTCAACATGCATTCAGGATAAAAACTCTCAACCAAATAGGCATTGAAGGAACAAACCACAAAATGAGAGCCATCTATGACAAACCAACAGCCAGCATCATACTGAATGGGCAAAAGCCAGAAGCATTCCTCTTGAGAACTGAAACAAGAGAAAGATGCTCCCTCTCACCACTCCTATTCAGCATAGCACTGGAAGTGCTAACCAGAACAATCATCCAAGAGAAAGGAGTAAGAGGCAGACAAAGAGAAAAAGAAGAATATTGTCTCTCTTCACTGACAACAACGTTGTATACCTGGAAATCCCTAAAGACTCTGCCAAAAGCCTCCTGGAACTTATAAATGACTTAAGTAAAGTTTCAGGATACAAAATCAATGTACAAAAATCACTAACATTTCTATACACCAATAACATTCAAGCTGAGAGCCAAATCAAGAACACAATCCAATTTCCAATAGCCACCTGCCCCCGCAAAAAAAACAAAAAACAAAAAAAAACCTAGGAATACATCTAACCAAGGAGATGAAAGATCTCTACCAGCAGAATTATAGAACATTCCTGAAAGATGACACAAACAAATGGAAAAACATTCCATGCTCATGAATTGGAAGAATCAGTAACATTAAAATGCCCATAGTGCACATGTATACATATGTAACTAACCTGCACATTGTGCACATGTACCCTAAAACTTAAAGTATAATAATAATAAAAAACAAACAAACAAACAAACAAAAAATGGCCATAGTGCCCAAAGCAATCTACAAATTCAGTGCTACTCCTAACAAACTACCAACGTCATTTTTCACAGGACTACAAGAAACTATTCTAAAATTCATATGGAACAAAAAAGAGCCCAAATAGACAAAGGTATCCTAAGCAAAAAGAACAAAGCCAGAGGCATCACATTATGTGATTTCAAACTGTACTATAGGGCTATGGTAATCAAAACAGCATGGTACTGGTACAAAAACAGACATATAGACCAATGGAACAGAATAGAGAACCCAGAAATAAAGCCAAACACCTACAGCCATCAGATCTTTGACAAGGTCACCAAAAATAAGCAATAGGGAAAGGACTACCTGTTCAATAAATGGTGCTTGGATAGCTGGCTAGCCACATGCAGAAGAAAGAAACTGGACCCCTGTCTTTCACTACACACAAAAATTAATTCAAGATGGATTAAAGATTTAAAGGTAAGACCTCAAACTAAAAGAATGCTAGAAGAAAACCTAGGAAACACCATTCTGGACGTTGGCCTTGGGAAAGAATTATGACTAAGTCCTCAAAAGCAATTGCAACAAATCTAAAAATTGACAAGTGAGACTTCATTAAACTAAAGAGCTTATTCAGAGCAAAGGAAACTATCAACTCAGTAAACAGACACCCTAAAAAAAGAGAGAAAATATTTGCAAACCATACATCTGACAAAGGTCTAATATCTAGACTCTATAAGGAACTTAATTCAATAAGCAAGAAACAAACAACACTGTTAAAATGGGCAAAAGACATGAACAGACCTTTCTCAAAAGAAGACATAACAGCAGCCAACAAACATAAAAAAGTGCTCAACATCACTAATCAGAGAAGTACAAATCAAAACCACAATGGGACACCATCTCACACCAGTCAAAATGACGATTATTAAAAAATAAAAAAAACAACAACCAGATACTGGTGAGGCTATGGAGGAAAGGGAACACTTATGCACTGTTGGTGGGAATGTAAATTAGTTCAGCCACTATGGAAAATGATTTGGAGTTTTCTCAAAGAACGTAAAACAGAACTACTATTCGACTGAGCAATCCCATTACTGGATACGCGTCCAAAAGAAAATAAATTGTTTTACCAAACAATGTTTATTACAGCACGATTCACAACAGCAAAGACATGGAATCCACCTAAGTGCCCACCAATGGTGGATTGGATGAAGAAAATGTGGTACATATACACTGTGGAATACTATGCAGCTATAAAAAGAATGAAATCATGTCCTTTGTATCAACATGGATGCAGCTGGAGACCATTATCCTACACAGATTAACACAAAAACAGAAAGCCAAATACCACATATTCTCACTTATAAGCTAGAGCTAAACATTGGGCACTTATGGACATAAAGATGATAACAATAGACACTTGGAACTGATAGAGGTGGGAGACGGGAGAGGGGCAAGGCTTTAAAAACTAGCTCTTGAGTACTATGCTCACTACCTGGGTAATGAGATAATTTATATCTCAAACCTCAGCATCACACAATATAGCCATGTAACATATCTGCATATGTACCCCCGAATCTAAAAATAAAAGTTGAAATTATGAAAAAATAAAAATAAGAATCATCTAGACCAGAAGCTCCCCTGATAGGCTGCTTTGACTTCTTGTTGACAAGAGTTGGCCCTATGGGCATCCCTAGCTGCAAGAAGTCTCTGGTGTGAGCATTTTTAAGTGAACACACCACAACTCTGATCATAATGTAATACTTTAGTAATCAAGAAGGAGAAAATAAATACTGAGTAGGTGAATAGCAATGTCTGACACAAAATATGACCATTAAAAATTATATAATTGTCACTATGGGAGGCCGAGGTGGGCAGATCATGAGGTCAAGAATTCGAGACCATCCTGGCCAACATGGTGAAACCCCATCTCTACCAAACTACAAAAATTACCTGGGTGTGGTGGCACACGCCTGTAGTTCCAGCTGCTTGGGAAGCTGAGGCAGGAGAACCGCTTGAACCCGGGAGGCAGAGGTTGCAGTAAGCCGAGATCACACCACTGCACTCCAGCCTAGTGACAGAGTGAGACTCCATCTAAAATATATATATATATGTGTGTGTGTGTGTGTGAGTGCGTGTGTTTTAAATTTTACACAAATTATATTACTCTGCATATTATCTTTTGAAATTGGGGTTTTCACTCCACATTGTTTGCTAACTTTATCTTTATTCATGGAAATGTGGCTCATTTATTTCATCACTGATATTATTCCATAAGTAAATATTACTGTTAAAAAAATTGCCCTTATGGTGCACTGAGAATAGAAACCATAGGACCCTCAACTTCCTGGCCTCAGAATCCAAGACTGAGTCAGGAGGCCAAAGCTCTATGTTTGGATCTGTTTCAATTTATTTGGTTCTTTCCCAAGCAATTTTTTTCTGCCTGTACATCCTCCTCAGAGCACTTGCCTCTTTGGATGAAGATTTGAATTGTTACCTCCCAGAGCCAATAATATACCTCACCTCTTTGCCGACAAAGGTAAATACAATTAAAAAGTGATTATGATCTGGAACTACTTTCATAAGCTTTGCTAGACCTAATTGTACAGCAAGTGCAAGTCTCTGGGTATCAAATTCTTTCTAGATGAAATTTACTGACACCATCAGTTGTGTGCCAGTGAGCAAGGGTGAGGTTTGTACTGTTGGTGGCAGAGTCTGGGATGTGAGAAGGAGACACTGACCCAGGGCAAACCATGTCCAAGCTTCGACAATGTTCCTATTTCTGAATTTGTTCATTTGAGTCGCATTTGTCCAGCACCATCCGTGGTCATATCTTGTTCTTGAGGAATTCACAGTCTAACTGGGGAGAGGGGCTTGTCCATAAAGGCAGAGTAATAAATCTGTAAAAGAGTATTTGTTGGTGCATTGAAGAGGATACACAGATGGCAAATAAACACATGAAAAGATGCTCAACATCATCAGGCATCAGAAAAATGCAAATGAGACATCACAATGCAATATCATGATGCACCTATCAGAATGACTGAAATAAACAATAATGAAAACACCAAATGCTGGCAAAGATGTGGAGAAATTAAATCACTCATACACTGCTGGTGGGAATGTAAAATGGAATGGCCACGCAGAAAAACAGTTTTGCAATTCCTTATAAAACTATATATGCAAATACCACAAGACCCAGCAATTACACTCTTAGGCATTTGTCATAGAGAAACAGGAACTCACGTTCATACAAAAATCTATACACGAATGTTCAGGGTAGCTTTATTTGTAATAGCCCAAAACTGGAAACAGTCCAGGGATACTTTAATGAGCGAATGCACACTTACTCCAAATTGGCTGTGTTTGTTTCCAAATCTGTTTATGCTGATTATACTTGGTGAACACACTGTGGTACATCCATACCATGAAACACTACACACCAATAGAAAGAAATGAAATTTTCATATCTGCAACAATTTGGACGAATCTACAGGAAATTAAGCTCAGTGAAGGAAAGACGATTTCAAAAGTCACAGACTATATGATTTCATCTATATAACATTTGTGAAATGACAAAATTACAGAAATGAAGACAGGATGAGTAGTTGTCAGGGCTTAAGGAAGGGGTGGGGTGAGAAGAAAGTGGCTGTGCCTGTAAAAGGGCAACAGAATGAATCCTCACGGTGATGGGAGTGCTTTGTGTCTTGACTGTATCAAGGTCAATATCTACATTGTGAAATTGGACTAGTTTCACAAGATGTTACCACTGGGGACAATTAGGTAAAAGGTACATTGGATCTCTGTGTTATTTCTTACAATTGCATGTGAGTCCACAACTATCTCAAAATAAAAAGTTCAATTTTTTAAAAAAGAGAATATTGACTCCCTGCTCCAAACCTTTCAAAGCTTCCTATTGCCTTTGTAATAAAATACAAACGCTCATCTTGACTTCCAGGCTCTGTTGACCTCCCAGACTGTCCGATGCTGCCCCATTTTCCAGACCCCAGTCACCCTGGGCTGTTTTCATTTCCTTTCTAACTTGATTTCCAGCCTTCTTCTGTGATGTTCTCTCTCCACAAAATATCTTCTCTTGGCTTTTCTCCCAGCTGCTCCTTCTCGTCATTTTGGGTTTCAGCCTAAACATCACCTCCTCATGGAGGCCCTCCTTGATTTCTTCCAGATAAGCCTCCTCTAAAGTTCTCTCAATGTCCATCTGTAATTATTGTGTTTTCTGGTTTACTGACTTAATTTTGTCCTCTCTACTAGACTGTAAGTTCCTTGAGGGCACGGATCTTGTTAACTGGGCTCACTAATGTTTCCCCAGAGTCAGCTGAGTGGCCGGCACATAAAAGAGGCTGAATAAATACTTGCAGGTAGGAGAAGAGGGAGGATAGAAGGGAAGAGAGGATGAAGGCATGAAGAGAGGGAGGGAGGAGAAAAGGGTAGAAGGGAGGAAGGGAATGATTAAAGGAGGGAGGGAGAAAAAGGGGGGAGGAGAGAAGGTGGACTGGGATGGAAGATGTCAAAGAAGCAGCTCAACAGGACTTTGGCTGTGGGCAAGTGGGAAAGAAGGAATGCATGATGACATCTGGTTTGGGCTTGGTCATGATGGCAGACGCTGGTGCCACTTGTTCTTCATGAGGAAGGAGAATGTTTGCAACAGGAGAAAAAAGTGTGAGTTCATTTTCAATGTGTCAGATTATCTCCCTGCCTACCCCAAGTCCTTCTGCACCTGGTTATCTTGTATATACAGAGGAGACCTTTTTACTGAATACACATAAGATAAGTAATTGGTCAGTAAATCAGAAGGAAAATGGTTAAAACTGAGAATGAAAATGGTAAATTCCTTAACACATTTTATTAAACTTAAAGACATGTACATTCATTCACTAATCTTAAGACAAAAGGTGAGGCTTTTTTTGCCGAGAATGTTTTTTGCTATTGGTGTTTCATGTAATTTTTCTTGCCAAGTGATATCTATGTGATATGCACTAACTCTGATCCTAAACAGTCACCTCCCACACCTAATTTGATAGCAGTTCTTTGAAAGGTTTACTTAATTAAATGGTGTAATTATAATAATATGTACAACCAGCACAAACAGGTTTGGAAACAAACACAAACGACTTAGAGTAAGTGTGCACCTTGGCTAAGAGGTGCCAAGTGCCCGGGGGAATGAGAGTGGTGTCTGCTAGCCATCAGTGGGCATCAGTCCTCATGATTTTTAGCAAGACCGAGAGTCTGTAAACATGGCAAGTTTGTTAAGAGGAAATTGGCTAAGATTTAGTGAAGTATTTACTTAAATATGCATTAAATAAATGAGTGAAAGTTGCGATCTAATCTCAATCATCCCTCTGGCCTCAATGTCCTTTTCTGTAAAATGGGCCCAAGACTAGTTAAGTGGCAAAGTTATTATGGACACAAGATGAGCACAAGTGTATAAACCTGGCACCCAGCTCCTAGCTCCTGCCCAAAGCCAGGGTTGGAGCAGATCTTTCCGAAGCCCTCAGCCTGGGAGGTCTGCATGTCGACAAATTTTTACAAAAGCAGCCAGGACCCCCTGGCTACCTTCCCTGTTGCCCAAAAGACACAAAATAGAAATATGATTTATCGTACCCCCAAAACTCAAATGACAAGGGACAATTAAGTACCTCCTTCATGGAGAAACCCTGGGCAGCTTGATAAGCAGATATGGCTCAGATATTGAGAGCAGGTAGACAGGGCTTGAATCCTGATTCAGCTTCATATTATCTGTGTCTTCCTGGGCAAGTGACATTATCTTCCAGAGCCTTGGTTTCCTCATCTATAAAATAGGAGTTAAAATGAACGCATGTGAAGTATCACAGTAGTACACAGTAGGTACACCATCAGTTGTAGCTACTAATATTATTGTTAATTATTATTATTGAAAGCTGGCAGAAACAGGCAGCCTGCCAGACACCCTCTGGTCATACAACAAATGAATGTTGCTCTTCTGTCCTAGACAGGAAAAAGCAATTTGCCATTTCCTCTCCTACTTGAGTTGATTGCCGTTTCCTTCTGATTAATATTTATGAAACTGGCTTTGTGCCTTTGCAAGGAAAGTCCCCTGTTTGTCAAACAGAGGTCTATAAATTTATATGATAATTATCCTCCCCATCCGTTCCAGTACCCCCCGGAAAGCAAAGAGAACTGAAATGAGGTGTCCATGAGATTTAATGGGTGGGAGACTTTGGCCATGGAGGAACTACATACGCAAAACCTCTGCAGGATGCCTCCAGCTTTGTTCTTTTGGCTGAGGATTGACTTGGCAATGCGGGCTTTTTTTTGGTTCCGTATGAACTTTAAAGTAGTTTTTTCCAATTCTGTGAAGAAAGTCATTGGTAGCTTGATGGGGATGGCATTGAATCTGTAAATTACCTTGGGAAGGATGGCCATTTTCACGATGTTGATTCTTCCTACCCATGAGCATGGAATGTTCTTCCATTTGTTTGTATCCTCTTTTATTTCCTTGAGCAGTGGTTTGTAGTTCTCCTTGAAGAGGTCTTTCACATCCCTTGTAAGTTGGATTCCTAGGTATTTTATTCTCTTTGAAGCAATTGTGAATGGGAGTTCACTCATGATTTGGCTCTCTGTCTGTCTGTTATTGATGTATAAGAATGCTTGTGATTTTTGCACATTGATTTTGTATCCTGAGACTTTGCTGAAGTTGCTTATCAGCTTAAGGAGATTTTGGGCTGAGACAATGGGGTTTTCTAGATATACTATCATGTCATCTGCAAACAGGGACAATTTGACTTCCTCTTTTCCTAATTGAATACCCTTGATTTCCTTCTCCTGCCTAACTGCCCTGGCCAGAACTTCCAACACTATGTTGAATAGAAGTGGTGAGAGAGGGCATCCCTGTCTTGTGCCAGTTTTCAAAGGGAATGCTTCCAGTTTTTGCCCATTCAGTATGATATTGGCTGTGGGTTTGTCATAAATAGCTCTTATTATTTTGAGATACGTCCCATCAATTCCTAATTTATTGAGAGTTTTTAGCATGAAGGGTTGTTGAATTTTGTCAAAGGCCTTTTCTGCATCTATTGAGATAATCATGTGGTTTTTGTCTTTCGTTCTGTTTATATGCTGGATTACATTTATTGATTTGCGTATATTGAACCAGCCTTGCATCCCAGGGATGAAGCCCACTTGATCATGGTGGATAAGCTTTTTGATGTGTTGCTGGATTCTGTTTGCCAGTATTTTATTGAGGATTTTTGCATCAATGTTCATCAAGGATATTGGTCTAAAATTCTCTTTTTTTGTTGTGTCTCTGCCAGGCTTTGGTATCAGGATGATGCTGGCCTCATAAAATGAGTTAGGGAGGATTCCCTCTTTTTCTATTGATTGGAATAGTTTCAGAAGGAATGGTACCAGCTCCTCCTTGTACCTCTGGTAGAATTCGGCTGTGAATCCATCTGGACCTGGACTTTTTTTGGTTGGTAAGCTATTGATTATTGCCACAATTTCAGCTCCTGTTATTGGTCTATTCAGAGATTCAACTTCTTCCTGGTTCAAAGCTGGAGGCATCACACTACCTGACTTCAAACTATACTACAAGGCTACAGTAACCAAAACAGCATGGTACTGGTACCAAAACAGAGATATAGATCAATGGAACAGAACAGAGCCGTCAGAAATAATGCCACATATCTACAAGTATCTGATCTTTGACAAACCTGACAAAAACAAGAAATGGGGAAAGGATTCCCTATTTAATAAATGGTGCTGGGAAAACTGGCTAGCCATATGTAGAAAGCTGAAACTGGATCCCTTCCTTACACCTTATACAAAAATCAATTCAAGATGGATTAAAGACTTAAATGTTAGACCTAAAACCATAAAAACCCTAGAAGAAAACCTAGGCATTACCATTCAGGACATAGGCATGGGCAAGGACTTCATGTCTAAAACACCAAAAGCAATGGCAACAAAAGCCAAAATTGACAAATGGGATCTAATTAAACTCAAGAGCTTCTGCACAGCAAAAGAAACTACCATCAGAGTGAACAGGCAACCTACAAAATGGGAGAAAATTTTCGCAACCTACTCATCTGACAAAGGGCTAATATCCAGAATCTACAATGAACTCCAACAAATTTACAAGAAAAAAACAAACAACCCCATCAAAAAGTGGGCGAAGGACATGAACAGACACTTCTCAAAAGAAGACATTTATGCAGCCAAAAAACACATGAAAAAATGCTCACCATCACTGGCCATCAGAGAAATGCAAATCAAAACCACAATGAGATACCATCTCACACCAGTTAGAATGGCAATCATTAAAAAGTCAGGAAACAACAGGTGCTGGAGAGGATGTGGAGAAACAGGAACACTTTTACACTGTTGGTGGGACTGTAAACTAGTTCAGCCCTTGTGGAAGTCAGTGTGGCGATTCCTCAGGGATCTAGAACTAGAAATTCCATTCGACCCAGCCATCCCATTACTGGGTATATACCCAAAGGACTATAAATCATGCTGCTATAAAAACACATGCACACGTATGTTTATTGCGGCATTATTCACAATAGCAAAGACTTGGAACCAACCCAAATGTCCAACAATGATAGACTGGATTAAGAAAATGTGGCACATATACACCATGGAATACTATGCAGCCATAAAAAATGATGAGTTCACGTCCGTTGTAGGGACATGGATGAAATTGGAAATCATCATTCTCAGTAAACTATCGCAAGAACAAAAAACCAAACACCGCATATTCTCACTCATAGGTGGGAATTGAACAATGAGAACACATGGACACAGGAAGGGGAACATCACACTCTGGGGACTGTTGTGGGGTGGGGGGAGCGGGGAGGGATAGCATTGGAAGATATACCTAATGCTAGATGACGAGTTGGTGGGTGCAGCGCACCAGCATGGCACATGTATACATATGTAACTTACCTGCACATTGCGCACATGTACCATAAAACCTAAAGTATAATAATAATAAAAAATAAAAAAAAAAAAAAAACCTCTGCAGGAAACATGCTGGGGAAACCAGAGTGTCCTGGACTACTGGGATATCGGGGTTAGAAGATCCTCAGGGTTTGTCCGGAGCCATCTCTCCCCACCTGCTGGGAGATTGCAAGATACAGATGTGGTCAATCAGCATAGACCTCCCTCCTTCTCCACAATGATTGGTTTATAATGGGCACACGCCTCACGCCAGTACACTTGGAATGGATTTTGGGATTCTATCACAAGAGAGGCGCTGCTAAGCTAGAGAATGTCAGCTTAGAGGTGACAGAGCTGACTAAAAGAGACTGCCAGCACTTTGGGAGGCTGAGGTGGGCGGATCACGAGGTCAGGAGATCAAGACCATCCTGGTTAACACAGTGAAACCCCGTCTCTACTAAAAATACAGAAAATTAGATGGGAGTGGTGGCACGCACCTGTAGTCCCAGCTACTCGGGAGGCTGAGGCAGGAGAATCGCTTGAACCTGGGAGGCAGAGATTGCAGTGAGCCAAGATCGGCCACTGCACTCCAGCCTGGGCAACAGAGCGAGACTCTGTCTCGAAAAAAAAAAAAAAGAAAAAAAAAAAAAGAGAGAGAGAGAGAGACTGCCCAAGAAGCAAACAAAATCTAAACCTCTGAAAGACAGAAGAAACCAATTCTTGATATGATTTGAATACTGGATGCAACTGTGCTTGAATTTCTGCTCGCTGAATTTTACAGTTGCATGAACCAATAAATTATTCATTCTTGCCAAAAGCCAGTTGAGTTTTGCACCTGTCACTTGCAACCAAAAGAATCCTGTTAAAGTTTACCCCCTTATTTGATAGATAAAAATTCTGAAGTCCAGAGCGGGGAAGTGACTTGCCCAAGGTTATGCAGCAAGCTTGTGGTGGAAACCAGTATGAATGAAGGAACACAGTTTCATGTTGATTCTATATTTTAAAAATACACATTAGACAAAGCTTAAAAAAAAATTTTGGGTAGGCAATTGCCATGGTTTAGAGATGGTTTGTTTGTCCTCACCAAAACTCATGTTGAAATTGGATCCCCAATGTGGAGGTGTTGGGAGGTGGAGCCTAGTAGGAGCTGTTTGGGTCATGGGGGAAGATCCCTCATAAATTGCTTGCTGCCATTCTTGCAGTAGTGAGTGAATTCTTGCTCCAGTGAGACTAGATTAGTTCTCTTGGAAATGGATTAGTTCCCAAGGGAGTGGAAGAGAGTGGATTGTTATACAGCCAGTGTGTTAGTCCATTCTTGGATTACTATAAAGAAGTATCTGAGGCTGGGTAATTTATAAAGAAAAGAGGTTTAATTGGCTCACAGTTATGCCAGCTGTACATGAAACATGGTGCCAGTATCTGCTTCTGGTGAGGCCTCAGGAAGCTTACAATCATGGCAGAAGTCAAAGAGGGGTCAGCAAATCACATGGTGAGACAGGAGCAGGGAGGTGCTACACACTTTTGAACAACCAGATCTCTCATGAATTCAGAGAAAGAACCCACCCATCACCAAAGGGATGGCAATAAGCCTTTCATGAGGAATCTGCCCCTGTGATCCAAACACTTCCCATCAGGCCCCACCTCCGACACTGGGGATTACATTTCAACATGAGATTCGGAGAGGACAAACACTCAAACCATGTCAGCTGGGATGTTCCTCTGCTTTTCCCTTTTCGCACATGTCTGCTTCCCTTTTTACCTTCTTTGCCATGTTGTGATGCAGCGTGAAAGTGCTCACCAGAAGCCAGGACCATGCTGTTGAACTTCTTGGTCTACAGAATCATAAGCCAAATAAACCTCTTTTCTTTATAAATTGCCCAGTCTTAGGTATACTATTACGGAAACACAAAATGGACCAAGACACAAATGTTGGCATGGTATGAGGAAATATCACACTTGTACACTAACTGGAAAGTGTGGAAATTAGTAAGCCTTTCTGGGGAGAGAGGCATTTTGGCAACAGAATACTTAGAAATCATGTTGATATTCAATGTGTAAATAGATCATATTATACCACAGGACCCCTGGATGCATGAATCCTGTCTCAAAAATACGTGTATCTTCTCACCTAGGAGGAATTCCCCTTAAAGAATTTATCCTAAGGAAATAATCTAAAAGGCCTACAAATATTTAGGCACAAAGATGTTCATCTCTGTGTTGTTTATAATAATGCAATCTGGGGGGAGAGGAAATCTAAATAGGGAAAATGTTTAAGTAAGAAGAATACATCTATAAAAGAGAATACCATAAAATAAAAAAATAAAATCATGTTATGAAAGAGTGTTTACATGAAAAAATGCTCACCATCACTGGCCATCAGAGAAATGCAAATCAAAACCACAATGAGATACCATCTCACACCAGTTAGAATGGCAATCATTAAAAAGTCAGGAAACAACAGGTGCTGGAGAGGATGTGGAGAAATAGGAACACTTTTACACTGTTGGTGGGACTGTAAACTAGTTCAACCCTTGTGGAAGTCAGTGTGGCGATTCCTCAGGGATCTAGAACTAGAAATTCCATTTGACCCAGCCATCCCATTACTGGGTATATACCCAAAGGACTATAAATCATGCTGCTATAAAGACACATGCACACGTATGTTTATTGCGGCATTATTCACAATAGCAAAGACTTGGAACCAACCCAAATGTCCAACAATGATAGACTGGATTAAGAAAATGTGGCACATATACACCATGGAATACTATGCAGCCATAAAAAATGATGAGTTCACGTCCTTTGTAGGGACATGGATGAAATTGGAAATCATCATTCTCAGTAAACTATCGCAAGAACAAAAAACCAAACACCGCATATTCTCACTCATAGGTGGGAATTGAACAATGAGAACACATGGACACAGGAAGGGGAACATCACACTCTGGGGACTGTTGTGGGGTGGGGGGAGGGGGGAGGGATAGCATTGGGAGATATACCTAATGCTAGATGACGATTTGGTGGGTGCAGCGCACCAGCATGGCACATGTATACATATGTAACTTACCTGCACATTGCGCACATGTACCATAAAACCTAAAGTATAATAATAATAATAATAATAAAAGAAAAAAAAAGGAGGAGCCAAGATGGCCGAATAGGAACAGCTCCGGTCTACAGCTCCCAGCGCGAGCGACGCAGAAGACGGGTGATTTCTGCATTTCCATCTGAGGTACCGTGTTCATCTCACTAGGGAGTGCCAGACAGTGGGCGCAGGTCAGTGGGTGAGCGCACCGTGCGCCAGCCGAAGCAGGGGCGAGGCATTGCCTCACTCGGGAAGCGCAAGGGGTCAGGGAGTTCCCCTTCCAGGGGTGACAGACGGCACCTGGAAAATCGGGCCACTCCCACCCGAATACTGTGCTTTTCTGACGGGCTTAGGAAACGGTGCCCCAGGAGAGTATAGCCCGCACCTGGCTCAGAGGGTCCTACGCCCACGGAGTCTCGCTGATTGCTAGCACAGCAGTCTGAGATCAAACAGCAAGTCGGCAGCGAGGCTGGGGGAGGGGCACCCGCCATTGCCCAGGCTCGCTTAGGTAAACAAAGCAGCCTGGAAGCTTGAACTGGGTGGAGCCCACCACACCTCAAGGAGGCCTGCCTGCCTCTGTAGGCTCCACCTCTGGGGGCAGGGCACAGACAAACAAAAAGACAGCAGTAACCTCTGCAGACTTAAATGTCCCTGTCTGACAGCTGTGAGGAGAGCAGTGGTTCTCCCAGCACGCAGCTGGAGATCTGAGAACGGGCTGACTGCCTCCTCAAGTGGGTCCCTGACCCCTGACCCCTGAGCAGCCTAACTGGGAGGCACCCCCCAGCAGGGGCAGACTGACACCTCACACGGCCGGCCAGGTACTCCAACAGACCTGCAGCTGAGGGTTCTGTCTGTTAGAAGGAAAACTAACAGAAAGGACATCCACACCAAAAACCCATCTGTACATCACCATCATCAAAGACCAAAAGTAGATAAAACCACAAAGATGGGGAAAAAACAGAGCAGAAAAACTGGAAACTCTAAAAACCAGAGTACCTCTCCTCCTCCAAAGGAACGCAGTTCCTCACCAGCAACGGAACAAAGCTGGACGGAGAATGACTTTGACGAGCTGAGAGAAGAAGGCTTCAGACGATCAAATTACTCCGAGCTACGGGAGGATATTCAATCCAAAGGCAAAGAAGTTGAAAACTTTGAAAAAAATTTAGAAGAATGTATAACTAGAATAACCAATACAGAGAAGTGCTTAAAGGAGCTGATGGAGCTGAAAACCAAGGCTCGAGAACTACGTGAAGAATGCAGAAGCCTCAGGAGCCGATGCGATCAAATGGAAGAAAGGGTATCAGCCCTGGAAGATGAAATGAATGAAATGAAGCGAGAAGGGAAGTTTAGAGAAAAAAGAATAAAAAGAAACGAGCAAAGCCTCCAAGAAATGTGGGACTATGTGAAAAGACCAAATCTACGTCTGATTGGTGTACCTGAAAGTGATGGGGAGAATGGAAACAAGTTGGAAAACACTCTGCAGGATATTATCCAGGAGAACTTCCCCAATCTAGCAAGGCAGGCCAACATTCAGATTCAGGAAATACAGAGAACGCCACAAAGATACTCTTCGAGAAGAGCAACTCCAAGACACATAATTGTCAGATTCACCAAAGTTGAAATGAAGGAAAAAATGTTAAGGGCAGCCAGAGAGAAAGGACGGGTTACCATCAAAGGGAAGCCCATCAGACTAACAGCGGATCTCTCGGCAGAAACCCTACAAGCCAGAAGAGAGTGGGGGCCAATATTCAACATTCTTAAAGAAAAGAATTTTCAACCCAGAATTTCATATCCTGCCAAACTAAGCTTCATAAGTGAAGGAGAAATAAAATACTTTACAGACAAGCAAATGCTGAGAGATTTTGTCACCACCAGGCCTGCCCTAAAAGAGCTCTTGAAGGAAGCGCTAAACATGGAAAGGCACAACCGGTACCAGCCACTGCAAAATCATACCGAAATGTAAAGACCATTGAGACTAGGAAGAGACTGCATCAACTAACGAGCAAAACATCGAGCTAACATCATAATGACAGGATCAAATTCACACATAACAATATTAACTTTAAATGTAAATGGACTAAATGGTCCAATTAAAAGACACAGACTGGCAAATTGGATAAAGACTCAAGACCCATCAGTGTGCTGTATTCAGGAAACCCATCTCACGTGCAGAGACACACATAGGTTCAAAATAAAAGGATGGAGGAAGATCTACCAAGCAAATGGAAAACAAAAAAAGGCAGGGGTTGCAATCCTAGTCTCTGATAAAACAGACTTTAAACCAACAAAGATCAAAAGAGACAAAGAAGGCCATTACATAATGGTAAAGGGATTAATTCAACAAGAAGAGCTAACTATCCTAAATATATATGCACCCAATACAGGAGCACCCAGATTCATAAAGCAAGTCCTGAGTGACCTACAAAGAGACTTAGACTCCCACACATTAATAATGGGAGACTTTAACACCCCACTGTCAACATTAGACAGATCAACGAGACAGAAAGTCAACAAGGATACCCAGGAATTGAACTCAGCTCTGCACCAAGCAGACCTAATAGACATCTACAGAACTCTCCACCCCAAATCAACAGAATATACATTTTTTTCAGCACCACACCACACCTATTCCAAAATTGACCATATCCTTGGAAGTAAAGCTCTCCTCAATAAATGTAAAAGAACAGAAATTGTAACAAACTGTCTCTCAGATCACAGTGCAATCAAGCTAGAACTCAGGATTAAGAATCTCACTCAAAACCGCTCAACTACGTGGAAACTGAACAATCTGCTCCTGAATGACTACTGGGTACATAACGAAATGAAGGCAGAAATAAAGATGTTCTTTGAAACCAACGAGAACCAAGACACAACATACCAGAATCTCTGGGATGCATTCAAAGCAGTGTGTAGAGGGAAATTTATAGCACTAAATGCCCACAAGAGAAAGCAGGAAAGATCCAAAATTGACACCCTAACATCACAATTAAAAGAACTAGAAAAGCAAGAGCAAACACATTCAAAAGCTAGCAGAAGGCAAGAAATAACTAAAATCAGAGCAGAACTGAAGGAAATAGAGACACAAAAAACCCTTCAAAAAATAAATGAATCCAGGAGCTGGTTTTTTGAAAGGATCAACAAAATTGATAGACCGCTAGCAAGATTAATAAAGAAAAAAAGAGAGAAGAATCAAATAGATGCAATAAAAAATGATAAAGGGGATATCACCACCGATCCCACAGAAATACAAACTACCATCAGAGAATATTACAAACACCTCTATGCAAATAAACTAGAAAATCTAGAAGAAATGGATAAATTCCTCAACACATACACCCTCCCAAGACTAAACCAAGAAGAAGTTCAATCTCTGAATAGACCAATAACAGGAGCTGAAATTATGGCAATAATCAATAGCTTACCAACCAAAAAAAGTCCAGGACCAGATGGGTTCACAGCCGAATTCTACCAGAGGTACAAGGAGGAGCTGGTACCATTCCTTCTGAAACTATTCCAATCAATAGAAAAAGAGGGAATCCTCCCTAACTCATTTTATGAGGCCAGCATCATCCTGATACCAAAGCCTGGCAGAGACACAACAAAAAAAGAGAATTTTAGACCAATATCCTTGATGAACATTGATGCAAAAATCCTCAATAAAATACTGGCAAACAGAATCCAGCAGCACATCAAAAAGCTTATCCACCATGATCAAGTGGGCTTCATCCCTGGGATGCAAGGCTGGTTCAATATACGCAAATCAATAAATGTAATCCAGCATATAAACAGAACCAAAGACAAAAACCACATGATTATCTCAATAGATGCAGAAAAGGCCTTTGACAAAATTCAACAACCCTTCATGCTAAAAACTCTCAATAAATTAGGAATTGATGGGACGTATCTCAAAATAATAAGAGCTATTTATGACAAACCCACAGCCAATATCATACTGAATGGGCAAAAACTGGAAGCATTCCCTTTGAAAACTGGCACAAGACAGGGATGCCCTCTCTCGCCACTTCTATTCAACATAGTGTTGGAAGTTCTGGCCAGGGCAATTAGGCAGGAGAAGGAAATCAAGGGTATTCAATTAGGAAAAGAGGAAGTCAAATTGTCCCTGTTTGCAGATGACATGATAGTATATCTAGAAAACCCCATTGTCTCAGCCCAAAATCTCCTTAAGCTGATAAGCAACTTCAGCAAAGTCTCAGGATACAAAATCAATGTGCAAAAATCACAAGCATTCTTATACATCAATAACAGACAAACAGAGAGCCAAATCATGAGTGAACTCCCATTCACAATTGCTTCAAAGAGAATAAAATACCTAGGAATCCAACTTACAAGGGATGTGAAAGACCTCTTCAAGGAGAACTACAAACCACTGCTCAAGGAAATAAAAGAGGATACAAACAAATGGAAGAACATTCCATGCTCATGGGTAGGAAGAATCAATATCATGAAAATGGCCATCCTTCCCAAGGTAATTTATAGATTCAATGCTATCCCGATCAAGCTACCAATGACTTTCTTCACAGAATTGGAAAAAACTACTTTAAAGTTCATATGGAACCAAAAAAGAGCCCGCATCGCCAAGTCAATCCTAAGCCAAAAGAACAAAGCTGGAGGCATCACGCTACCTGACTTCAAACTATACTACAAGGCTACAGTAACCAAAACAGCATGGTACTGGTACCAAAACAGAGATATAGATCAATGGAACAGAACAGAGCCATCAGAAATAATGCCACATATCTACAACCATCTGATCTTTGACAAACCTGAGAAAAACAAGAAATGGGGAAAGGATTCCCTATTTAATAAATGGTGCTGGGAAAACTGGCTAGCCATATGTAGAAAGCTGAAACTGGATCCCTTCCTTACACCTTATACAAAAATCAATTCAAGATGGATTAAAGACTTAAATGTTAGACCTAAAACCATAAAAACCCTAGAAGAAAACCTAGGCAATACCATTCAGGACATAGGCATGGGCAAGGACTTCATGTCTAAAACACCAAAAGCAATGGCAACAAAAGCCAAAATTGACAAATGGGATCTAATTAAACTAAAGAGCTTCTGCACAGCAAAGGAAACTACCATCAGAGTGAACAGGCAACCTACAAAATGGGAGAAAATTTTCGCAACCTACTCATCTGACAAAGGGCTAATATCCAGAATCTACAATGAACTCCAACAAATTTACAAGAAAAAAACAAACAACCCCATCAAAAAGTGGGCGAAGGACATGAACAGACACTTCTCAAAAGAAGACATTTATGCAGCCAAAAGACACATGAAAAAATGCTCACCATCACTGGCCATCAGAGAAATGCAAATCAAAACCACAATGAGATACCATCTCACACCGGTTAGAATGGCGATCATTAAAAAGTCAGGAAACAACAGGTGCTGGAGAGGATGTGGAGAAATAGGAACACTTTTACACTGTTGGTGGGACTGTAAACTAGTTCAACCCTTGTGGAAGTCAGTGTGGCGATTCCTCAGGGATCTAGAACTAGAAATTCCATTCGACCCAGCCATCCCATTACTGGGTATATACCCAAAGGACTATAAATCATGCTGCTATAAAGACACATGCACACGTATGTTTATTGCTGCATTATTCACAATAGCAAAGACTTGGAACCAACCCAAATGTCCAACAATGATAGACTGGATTAAGAAAATGTGGCACATCTACACCATGGAATACTATGCAGCCATAAGAAATGATGAGTTCATGTCCTTTGTAGGGACATGGATGAAATTGGAAATCATCATTCTCAGTAAACTATCGCAAGAACAAAAAACCAAACACCGCATATTCTCACTCATAGGTGGGAATTGAACAATAAGAACACATGGACACAGGAAGGGGAACATCACAATTCAGGGACTGTTGTGGGTTGGGGGGAGGGGGGAGGGATAACATTGGGAGATATACCTAATGCTAGATGACGAGTTGGTGGGTGCAGTGCACCAGCATGGCACATGTATACATATGTAACTTACCTGCACATTGGGCACATGTACCATAAAACCTAAAGTATAATAATAATAATAATAATAATAATTACAATAAAAGAAAAAAAAAAGTCATTTGTATATAAACATTCAAAAAAAAAAAAAGAAAAAAAAAAGAAGAAAAATAAAAAAATAAAAAAAAATAAAAAAAATAAAAAAAAAAAAAGAAAGAGTGTTTAATTACACAGAAAAATGACCACAATATATTAAGTAAAAAGGCCAGGTTACTGTCTGATTTATACCATATAATAGCATGTGACCCAAATTAAGGGAGGAAGCACCAATATTTATGCACGTTTGCATATGTGAATACAGCATAGAATATAGACAACAAGAAAGAAAGCCAAAGCATTAGCAATGTTTTTCTCTGGATGATACTTATTTGCTTCTTTGTGCTTTTCTGTGGTTTCCAAATATACTACAATGAACATGTGTTACTTACGTAATCATAAAAAATTGAAGTTTAATATTTAAAAATAATTGATTTAGGTTGGTAAGAAATAACTGGGCCAGCCAATGATGGATACATGGATCAGCTTCTGTTAGCCACTTTGTGGACTCCACAGAGGTTTTGAAATAATTGCCTTGGACGTAGAACTGCATTCATAGTCTGAATTATTACAGTAGCAAACCCTGGTTCATAGGCAGTGTACTAAATGTGTTCCATGCACTATTTTAATTCTCTCATTGACCTCAAAGAATTGGCATTATTACTCCCATTTTACAGGTAAATGGCTGAGGTTCAGAGAGGGTAATAATCTTGCTTGAGGTCACACAGCTAGCAAGGGGGCATGGTTGCAACCCTATCCAGCTGATTCAAGATTTAGCTTGAATCCTGGTTTGACTAAGCCTTTAAGCTGGCTTCCATGGGGTGGAGAGTCTAAGCTGCAGCTAAAGTCTCGCTGGAAGGAAATTGTCTACATTCCTTCATCATAAACCTGCAATGGCTGCTGCTCTTCTCTGTTCTGGTAGAGGCTCTGTTCTGGTGTGTCCCCATTTTACAAGGGAGGTCACTGAGGCTCTGTGCCTGAGATTACTCAGCTAGAAAATGGCCCCTAGGTTGTCCGTGAAGGCCAGATGCCTTCTGCAGCCCTAAGTGCATCTGCATTCAGAACTCAGGCTGCAGCAGGAGGAGCAGCCTCTCATGGGCCTGGGCCTTAGAGAACTGCCGAGTTAATTGCCAGAATCAATTTGCGCTAATCCCCCACAATTCCAAGCCTGCTGAGACCTGTTTCTATGGCCTGCAAGCCTCAAATTGACCACAGGTAATGGAAGTCATTTGTAAAGAGACATTTATTGTTATCATCTTCAGCTGTGTTTCAAGCCCATGCCTACTCTTCAAACAAGCATTATCGAAAGGGTCTTTGAGAAGGGAAGCAGAGGAGAAAACTCACCCATTCGATCTGATCATTCTAGAAATGAAAAGGAAATGAAAATGGAAAGGGAGGTGCTCTGGCCCACCCTTGGCAAAGCAGCTGCTGAAAGCATTGTTTACATTTAAGGTCTGGGAGTGGAAATGGGAGTATGCCGATTCATCCACGTTCTCTTGTCTAAATCTATTCTCCTATGGAACGCACTTGCCCATCATTCCTCCTGCACCTATTGATCACCTGTTGTGTACCTGGAATGGTGCTAGGTGCTGAGGTAACAGGTGAAAAATACACAGTAGCTCCCTGTGGAGAGTTCACAGTCTAGAGTGAGAGGCAGGCAGAGCTACCATGCATTCAGAAAGGGATTCACTCCACCATTTATTCGTGTGTAAAATGTTTAGTGAGTAGCTCCTCAGTACCCCTAAACTCTGCAGGGACTGAAGATGTTACAGGTCAGGTTCTCAGGGAAGCAGACCCAGAGACAGTTAAGGAGCAATGGAGAGAACCTTTAGGAGGAACACCTGTAGAAAGAATGGGGCAGAATGCAGAACTGGGCAGAGAGACATGAGGAACCTTGATACAGATCACATGACCAGCCTTGGTCATCTCCATGGAAGGCTGGGGCCTAGGATGGCCCTTCAGCATTGTCCTAAATTTGGCTAACGAGATCAGGCTTTCTATCCCACATCACGCAGGAAGGCCATGCCCTGGGGCGAGGCAGCTCTTTGCAGCTGAGCCTTCCCTGACAGCAGAGGGCCATCTGCCAATAGTGCTTGAAGAGGGGTCTGGGCTGTGCATCCTCATGTCCATCACAGGAGAGAGGACAATGAACATGAAAAGCACCATCCCATCCCCCCAAAAGAGCTTTCCTCTGTCTGAAAAAACAGGTGTTCTGTGGAGCAACATGGAGTAACTAGAAAGGTGAAGAGTCATTCATTCATTGATCTATTCAATATTGATTGAAGAACTGCTGTGTGCCAAGTCCTGCTAGCTGCTCAAAATGACAGCCGTGACAAGACAGACACAATCCCTGCTTTCATTGGTTTTGATATGGTGGTGACAAGAGCTGCAAAGGAGAAGAAAAGCGTGGTTTATAATGAAGGCACCTTTAACAGTGTACAAGGTAAGAAAACATTTCTATAAGAGGCCTTAATTCTGGAGCAAGGGGTGTTGAGGAAAGACTTCCTGGAGGAAGTGACATTTGAGCTGTTTTGAAGGCTGAGTAGGAGTTCATAGGTAGGTGGAAGTGGCAGAAGAAACATTCAAATGGAAGGAAATAGACTGTGCAGAGCTGTGGAAATGCAAAATCATACACCCCAACTGGATGAAAAGATGAAGCTGGACCCTGAACTGAATTTTGGAAGCCTACTTTCTCCCAGTAATTGGGGGAGGTTAAATAGGGGTTGTGATCCAGCAACTAAGACAACCCAGTCCATACTCTGAGGAGGTTATGCCAAAAAGCTTGAGTTGGTGCTTTGATAATTCGGGGGGCCGGGGGAGACAATGTCTCTTTGATAGCTGCTGCTTTTTCAGCTGGGGAACAGTTATAGTGTCCTCAGTTGGTGTGACAGTGACTGCATGAGCCTATTTGATGCAGAACCTTTCACAGATGCTCTTGGCAGCTCCTGGGAGAAGGTGAGTCACAAGTAGCCTGAGTTTCTGTCTCAGCCATGCACCACTAACTCCATTTACAAAGCTCAGTAGACAATGACAACATCACTCTCCTTTCAGGGCAAAGAGCCCATGCAGCCTGCTTCCTTTGGACTAAAGAAATCTGGATTTTTCGGCTGTCGTCAATTTCTACAAATGTCTCTTTAAGATGGTCTCTTGGCAATAATATTAAGAATAGCTAATGTTTATAGAGGACAGGCTACATGCCAGGTACGTTGTTAAGTGATTACCCACATCATTTTGAATAATCCTCACAAGCCCTGTGTAGGGACACTATTATTATCTCCATGTTGCAGATGAGGAAGAGGAACCACTTACAGAGAGGTTGAGTCCTTTATACAAGGTCACAGTCAGTAATTGCCTAACCAAGACTCGAAATTTGTCTAATACCAAGCCCAAGGCCAAGTTCATAAGCACCATGCAACGTGCCTCCCTACACTGCCTTCATCTCCTCCTTCCCTTGATCCCTGTATCAACATTTGAAAACCTGGCTTCTTGCAGGGCTCAGACCATTTCTCCAGTATTAAGCTAACTGGCGATGGTTTTTCTTATTAAAATAACTTCCTTCAATTATCAAGTGCATACACATTTATAGAAATATTGTTGCATAAAGTTGAATGAGGAAAATTATTAACAGTTCCATGACTGCAACACAACAGTGGTTAATATTTTGATACGTTTCCTTCCAGTTTTGTTCTGAATGATATTTGCTCTTGCAGATTTGTCTTTCCACAGTTGATATTAAATACACATTCACTCAACTTTATTATAAGCATTGCCCAGTTTGGCATACATATTTTGTAATCATCATTTTTTAATGGTTATGTAATACTCTGTTGAGTGGAATAGTGGAGAATTTATTGGCTGTAGTTTTGCACAGTTAGGTTGTTTTCAATTTTTCACCTGTTACAAGTAACAGCAGCTAACACAATTCTATCCATAAAGTTTTTATTTCACATTTAGGATTATTTCATGAAGAAAGGATCTCAAAAGTACTGTTATTGCAACAAAAGTCATAAACAATTTATGAATCTTAGTATCTCACTGCCCTCCCCACTTTCTGTGAGTGTTTGTATTCATACACCAGGCCTCTGGCAATGAATGAAACCAGTGTATTTCTCCCCTTATTTTATTTTTTTTTTACACAAACAAAGCACGTTCATGACAGAACAGCAGCACAAGTTCTTAATAAGCCTGAATAGACATTTCTTCCCCAAGATCATGCAATCCATATTTCTTTGAGATACTGATAATTTAGTCTGCTCCATTCTTATGGGGGTCTTACTTTCATCATGAAGGAAGGTTACTATAGCAGCACAGAAAACTGAAAGGGATCATTGATTCTCATGAGCTCAGCATTGTGATACAAGAATAGGTCACTTACGGCACCCACCTTAACAGAAACAGGCTTTAGAATTTTTCAACAAGAGCCTCCTGTCAGTTGGTCCCATTAGAAGGTTTCACTAGCTTGTAAAATTACCTGTGTAACTGCAGTAAACATATGGAGACATTCCAGCCCTCCTGGGCATCAGGTCTGCCTGCATATTGTGAAGTCCATGCTAGTTGACCTCCAGCACTGGGGGCTCATTCCTGAGCCCCTTGCCCCAACCCTTGTCTCCTTTCTTGCTTCCAATTTTGACCTCATGACTATGTCCCAGTTTACAAACTTACCCATCTCAGATCAAAACCTGGCACAGTTGCCCCATTGAAGACCTGGCTTCTGATTCCTCATTTGTGAGGTCTCCTTACTCACTGTCAGCTGCTGCACTAACTCCTGCCCCTACTGCCACCCCTGGGTGCCAATCCACCATCATGTCTCACCAGGACTAAGGCAATAACCTCCTTCTTAGTCTCTTCTCTTTTGCTTTTGCTCTCTACAGTCTATTCTGCAAGAGAGTGACTTCTTTTCTTTTTTTTTTTTTGAGATGGAGTCTCGCTGTGTCGCCAGGCTGGAGTGCAGTGGTGCTAACTTGGCTCACTGCAAACTCCGCCTCCCGGGTTCACGCCATTCTCCTGCCTCAGCTTCCTGAGTAGCTGGGACTACAGGTGCCTGCCACCACGCCTGGCTAATTTTTTTTTTTTTTTTTTTTTTTTTTTTGTATTTTTAGTACAGGCCAGGTTTCACTGTGTTAGCCAGGATGGTCTCAATCTCTTGACCTCATGATCCACCCACCTTGGCCTCCCAAAGTGCTGGTATTACAGGCGTGAGCCACCACACCCGGCCGAGAGTGATCTTTTCAATGAAGCTGGAATCAACTCTTTAAAATATGAATCTGGTCAGGAGGAATCTGGATATAACCTTCCAACGATTTCCCATTGAACTTGAGATACAGACAGATACTCTGGTCTCCTCTGCCTCTTCAAACTCACCTCCCACTACAATATCGCCATTTTATTTTTCAGCCTGCCCTATCCATAGACATCCTGCCTCCCACCTTAGGCCTTTCTCACACCATTCTCTCTGCTTGGAATGCCCTTCCCTCCTTCCTTCTTTGTCTTCTTGACTCCTCCAACTCCTCCTCCCGGTCTTAGCTTAAGTGTCACCCCCTCAGGGAAGCTTTTCTTGGCGTTCCTCAAACAGGATCTGGGCATCATCTCCCTCATTGCACCTTGGTCACAACTCTGTGCTTTTCCCAGGTAGCATTTGTTAAAGTTTAAGAGCATGCATTTGGGAATTTGTTTAAATTGTGGTAAAATACACATAACATAAAATTTACCATCTTAGCCATTTTAGAATGGATAGTTCAGTGGTGTTAAGTACATTTACATTGTTGTGCAACCATCACTGCCCTCTGTCACCATAACCCACTTCACGTGGCAAAATTAAAACTCTATAGCCATTAAACAATAACTTCGGCCAGGTATGGTGGCTCACACTTGCAATCCCAGCACTTTGGGAGGCCGTGGCAGGCAGATCATGAGGTCAAGAGATCGAGACCATCCTGGCCAACATGGTGAAACCCAGTCTCAACTAAAAACACAAAAAATTAGTTGAGCGTGGTGGCACGCTCCTGTAATCCCAGCTACTCGGGAGGCTGAGGCAGGAGGATCGCTTGAATTCAGGAGGCAGAGGTTGCAGTGAGCCGAGATCACGCCTCTGCACTCCAGCCTGGTGACAAAGCAAGACTCTGTCTCAAAAACAAAACAAACAAATAACTTCACATTCACCCACTCCCGCTAGCCCTGGCAACCACCATTCTACTTTCTGTCTCTGAATTTGACCTTGTAGCTACCTCATCTGAGCAGAATCTGGCACTTCATGTCCTTTGTGACTGGCTTATTTCACTATTGTTACATCCCCACCAACAGTACACAGGGGTTCCAATCCCTCCACATCCTCGCCAACACTTGTTATTTTTTGTGGTTTGGATAGTAACTGTCCTGATGGATGAGACGTGGTATCTCCTTGTGATTTTGATCGGCATTTCCCTAATGACTAGTGATGTTGAGCACCTGTTCATGTGCTCGTTGGCCATTTGCATACCTTCATGTGCAAAATGTCTGTTGAAGTTATTTGCCTATTGTTTAATTGGGTTTTTTTTTTGATGTTGTTGCCGAGTGTAGGAATTCTTTATATATTCTGTATATTAACTCCTTATCAAATATTCAACTTTCAAATATTTTCTCCCATACATAGGTTACTGGATGATTTTTTTACAGTCTATCTCTCTACCCATGACTTTTAAGATTCACGAGGGCAGGGAGCCTGTCTGTTCTGCTCATAAATGTGTTGCAAACACTTCGCACAGTGCCTGGCACATAAAGATGCTCAATAAATATTTTTCAAAAATTCATTATTGAATGAATTAATGAGTGAATGAATGAAACAATGGTTGTTTGGAGACTTTTCTGGCTGGGCTGCCTCCCTGTCCAATACCTTTCTTGGCTTCTGATCCTAATAAGGCTCCTAATGATTAGAATCCAAGTAGTCTACTTTAAGCAAATATTAGTAGCAAGAAAGTTGCCACAAGAGTTACGTTTTTACTTCCACTCCTCACCACAGCTTTTCCCTAATGGTTAAAAAACTATTTTATGGGAAGCTGCAGTGTTTGCTGGTTTTTTTTTTTTTCCTGTAACGAATAACATTTCGGTTCACTGCAAAGCTGGAGCATCTCCAGCAACTGTGCCAAGAACAAAACCTTGAGAGAATAAGAGAGGGGAAAAAAAATCAGCTTGGTCAGGCAAAAATAAGCCATGGAATCCCTGAGAAGTTGCCTGAAGCCAGAGTTCTTGCAGAGGAGGCAGGGCCGGGAAGCTGTTGGAGGGGAAGCCAGTGTGATGTTTAATTTGTGTGCTCAGAATGGAGGCTGGGGTGAGTCTTGACTGTAATAACAAGCATTATTATGAGACGTGCAGTGCCCCCCAGCCAGACATCAGCTCTGTGATGCTGATAGTAGAGGGATGAGGTGGATATGCATCATAACAGTGCTTTTGAATTGGAAATATCCACGCATTAGGCTGAAGGCAGAACCACTAAGAGGGAGAAAAGTGCTGCACCTGAGTCAAGAGAGTCTGCACCAGAGGGAATGGCATCATGCAGTCCTGTCCTTGGTGAGCAGAGATTTCTGAGAATGCTCATATGTGGCAGCAGAGCCTGCCTGTAAGGAATGCAGTGAAAGACAGGCTCTGGGTATCTGGAGGATGCAGCCCCATCCTTATCCTCACCTCCAGCTCCTCAGGTGGGCACCTGGAGCAAGCCTGTTTGTCCCATCACCTGAAATGGTCTCTCTCCTTTAGACTTTCTGATTCCCTAAAGCCACCAACAAAGGGTTGACTCCGCCAGATGCTCCAAGGGCAGAGACCATATCTGTCTTGTTCACCACGGTATCCCTGGCACCTAGGACTAGCCTGGCATGAAATAGGCTCCCAATAAATATGTAATAAATGGATGCATGGATGGATGGATGGATGGATGGATGGATGGATGGATGGATGGACTGACTGTCTTACACATAGTAGATGCTCAATGAGCATTTGTCAAATGAATTGACATATCCCTGTGTAATTTATGGTAACCTCGACGTCTACCATAGAACCATGGGTAAGAGTCAGAGATTTGATGAATGAATGAATAACTTTGTTGGATACCTGGTAAGTACCGAATGAACATTTGTTGGATGAATGAATGTATCCCTGTGTAATTTCTCATGGTAGCCTTCGTTTCTAATATAGAACCACAGAGAAGTAGTCAGAAAGGTGATGACTGAGTAAGTGAATGGATGAATGAATGATTCTCTTTCATATTTATTAATACTACTGTATCTTTAGTACCTACTCCAGGGCCTGGCAAAGAATAGGTGCTCAATAAATGTTCAGCAATGAATTGATTATATTAAGGATACAGCAATGTGTGCAAGTTACCAGCCAGAAGTGCAGCTTTCACCATAGAAGTGTGTGTTCAGTATCTTTTTAACTTCCTAATTTGGGTATCAAAAGCCTATAAAATAATTAATTATTAATGCTAAGTTCTGAGGTTAAGAGACTTTTGAAAACTTAACCATGTTTTTTCTTTAATTATACTTTAAGTTCTGGGATACATGTGCAGAACGTGCAGGTTTGTTACATAGGTGTACATGTGCCATGGTGGTTTGCTGCACCGATCAACCTGTCCTCTACATTAGGTATTTCTCCTAACGCTATCCCGCCCTTAGCCCCCCACACCTGACAGGCCCCGATGTGTGATGTTCCCCTCCCTGTGTCCCTGTGTTCTCATTGTTCAACTCCCACTTATGAGTGAGAACATGCGGTATTTCGTTTTCTGTTCTTGTGAAACTTTACCATGTTTTTGCTGTACCACTAGCCCAGGTATCTTTGAGGTCAATCACCTCCACCTCAGAAAAGTTGATTAGTAGTTCTGAATCTCTCCCCTGTACCATCCTTCTCATGCTCATGTCATGGTCCTGGTAATGAAAATTCAACAACACATGCATTAGCATTATCCTTGTTCTCAGGAGATATGGGCTTCTTGCTAAGATGTGATCTCACTTATAGGTGGGAATTGAACAACGAGAACACATGGACACAGGAAGGGGAACATCACACACCGGGGCCTGTTGTGGGGTGGGGGGAGGGAGGAGGGATAGCATTAGGAGATATACCTAATGCTAAAGGAGGAGTTAAAGGGTGCAGCACACCAACATGGCACATGTATACATAGGTAACAAATCTGCATGTTGTGCACATGTACCCTAAAACTTAAAGTATAATAAAAAAAATAAGAAAAAAATAAATAAAACAACAGCAGGTTAGGCCAGGGAAAAGAAGAAGCCGTGGGGTTTGGGATTGCCCCCGCCTTCTCCCTGCACATCCTTGATTCTTGCCATCACTGGCTGCAGAGGTAGCTCAGGCATTCACCCGTCCAGAAGACTCTGAGGAAGTCCTTGCTCCCCTCTCCACACTCACACACATACACTTGTGTGCGCTCCCACACTCATGCACACTCCCATGCTCACATTCATTCACTCACATGCACCCACACCCCCACACCCTCAAGCTTGCTCACAGACCCTCTCATACACACACTTGTATAGGCTTCCATGCTCACATTCATCCACTCACATGCACCCACGCCCTCATGCTTGCTCACAGACTGTCATACACACATGCACCCACAAATTTGCACACACCACATTCACACTCATTCACATGCACACTCATCAGCTCACTCATACACCCTCAATCCTTACAACACAATCTCACACTCACTTATAGATTCCCACTTACTCCAACACACACCTCACACAGGCACATCCATTCTCACACATGCATATAGTCTCATACATTCACACTTACACACTCACTCACTCATGGCCTCACACTTACACAGAAACACTAGCACACACTGACAGTCTCACTCATACAGACCCGTGTACATTAACACACACTCTACCACAAACAGGCACAAACTCAGATGCACACACTCATGCACACACAGAGGCACACTCTCTCTCACATTACACTCAGACACACACACGCTCATTTTCACTCCCACATTCATATATATTTCCGTGCTCACATTTATTGTCCTTCACACACTCACTCACTTCCCCACATGCACCTATATCTTTACACACTCACACTTGCTCACAGTCTCACAGCTACTCTCACACGTATGCACATTTGCATAATTATATACTCTCACACACAACACCACACTTGCTCACAGACTCACACCTACTCTCACATATATGCCCAATCAAATAATCATATACTGTCATACACACTCTCACACTCATAAACTCACACATTTGCACGCTCATAACTCATAGCATATTCACGCTAATGCACATTCACACATATTCAGACTCATACACACCCGCACATACTCACTCCCACACATATTCATATGTGCACACGCAGAGGCACACTCTCACAATAACTTTCAAACATGTATTCACACACTCACCTGCCACTCAAATGCACAAACACATTCACACATACACACATAACTAACTACCTGTTACTGACGTCCTCACCTGCTGCATGGCTGGCAAATAATGCATTAGACAAGGGTCAGGCGGTCTAGTTTCTGGTACTGCCTTCCTTCCCTCATTCCAGAAACTCTTCTTGAGTTCCTACTCTGTGCTGGACACTGTGCGTTAGCTAGCTGCACCTGTGACCTTGGGCCAGTCATTGATCTCACTGTGTCCATTTTTTCTTCCATAAATTGGTGGCTAATTTCTAGGTCAAGACACATTTATGGAGCTCCCCCTACAGGCCATGCCCTTTGCGAATTCCTGGGGATACTCAAGTGTAAGATGCAGCCTGTCCTCAATGAGTTTGCAGTGGGACATGAGAACTACGTGGCCACATATGTAACTGTTATGGATAGAATTGTGTCCCTCCAAAATTTACATGCTGAAGTATTAACTGCTAGTATCTTGGAATGGGATCTTATTTGGAAATAGGGCCATTACAAGTGTAATTAATTTAGCCAACATGAAGTCATTAGGATAAGCCCTTATCCAATATGTCTAGTGACCTTATAAAAGGGCTATTTGGGCGCAGACACGTACACAGGGAGAATGCCATCTGAAGATGAAGGCAGAGATCAGGAGATGCTTCTACAAACCACAGGACGCCAAAGACTGCCAGCAAACCATGAGAAGCTAGGAGAGAAGCCTGGAATGGACTCTCCTTCACAGTCCCCAGAGGGAACCAATCCTGCTGACACCTTGATCTCAGACTTCCAGCCTCCATAACCTTGGAACAATAAATTTCTGTTGTTTAAGCCACCTAGTCCATGGTACTCCATCATGGCAGCCCAAGCAAAGTCATACATTAACCAAAGGCTATTCAACCAGAATTTTCTCATTCATTCACCAGGCATTTCCTGAGACAGCTATATATTGGACCATGAGGGCAGAGGCTGTCTCTGGTTGATTTATCACTGGATCCCTAACTCAGAGTGCAGGGGTAAGAAATACTATGGGTGAATAGATGAATCAATAACAGAGAGGAGGAATGAAAAATTGGCACCAGGACTCTAGAAATAAGTCTGGTACAGCCTTCTCACAGTGTGGTTGAGATGGAAGTGTGATGATGGATGGGCAGAAATACGCTTGGGAAAGTAGGATCATAGCCAAAGATATATAAGCACTCCTGGAAATAAGTCAGACGAGATGCACAGCTTGTGTTTACATGGTTCTTTTTTGTATCAGGAATGGAATCATTTTGGTTTGTGGATTTTATAACATATTCCAAATTTATCCATAGCAGCATAATATATTGATATTAAAAACTGTATTTGTATTCAAGTCCTTGTACTCCCTCTTTTTGCCTATCTTTCTAGCAGCAGTGAGGGATGTCGTCAGAACACCATCAGGAAAGGGAGTCAAAAGAACAAAAAAAAAGAATCAAGAATCAATGTATCAGCTTTGCATCCTTGGATAGATGTTTATGAATCTATAACAGAAGCCGTGGTATGGAAGCCCATGTATTTCAACCCTAATCCTAACAAGGATAATGCTAATGCTAATGCCTTTGTTGTCAAAGTATCAAATGTTTGCACAGAAAAAAAATCTCCCCACCTTTTTTTTAAAAGTCTGGAAGCTGGCTTCAGATATCAAGAACCTAGAGCATAAACCAGAAATTAGAAGAATGTGTGAAGTCATAATATCCATTTTTCCATGCTGCAGAGCTGAAAGAGAGAGTTAGCAAGGGTCCCTCAGAAGGGTCCCAGGGCCCTGACTTTCAGGTTGAATAAGAGCCAGTGGCCCTTGGAACCAACATAAGTTGAGGTACATCCTAGGTCCCTGGCTTTCCAAACCACAGGCTTCATTGATAAGGCTGACATTCACCGTAACACCTGGGTTAGAAGCCCATGGCCAAATGAGTTGTCCATACCTCATGAAGCCACTCAGAGCTCCCTGGGCTGCTGTAAAGCTATCTCCTGATGAGGCTTTCAGCTGGAACAAGAAGAATGGCCTGTGAGCCCAGCTGCAGATGTGGGTGTGCTTTATATCTTAGCAGGGTGAAGGCTGTGTCCTGTGCTCTGGCAGGAGGTTAGCAGAGCCAGCGAGGACAGAAGCCTTCCTTTTTAAAAAAATTTAAATTTTTATTTTTAGATTTGGGGTCTTTCTCTGCTGCCCAGGCTGGAGTGCAGTGGCATGACCAGAGCTCATTGCAGCCTCAACCTCGACCTCCTGGACTCAAGCAATCCTCCCACCTCAGCCGACCGAGTGGCTGGGAGCTACAGGCATGCACCACTACACATGGCTAACCTTTTAAATTTTTTGTAGTGATGGGGTCTCACTATGTTACCTAGGCTGGTCTCAAACTCTGACCTCAAGCAATCCTCTGGCTTTGGCCTCCCAAAGTGCTGGGATTACAGGATGAGCAACCACGCTCAACCTGAAGCCTTCTTTGAACTCAGATGCCACCTAAGGATAAGGAAAAGGGCAAGGAAAGAGAACGCACAATTAACCAGGTAATTGCCCAAGATGACTCAGTTGCCTTGATTCCACGAGATGAATATCTCCATTTGCAGGTAGAAAAAAAGGCTCATGGGGGATAAACTGAGTTTATTATAAAGAAGAATAAAGTTTTCAGAAGTCTGTAGCCATTGTGACCCCCATAGCTCCCCATTACCTGTGGTTTCTCTTTCTGCAGTTTCAGTTACCAGTGGTCAACTGCCATCCAAAAATATTAAGGTATTGAGAGAGAGAGAGAGAATACACATTCACATAACTTTTATTGCAGTATATTGTTATAATTGTTTTATTTTATTATTAGTGATCATTGTTAATCTTTTATTGTACCTAATTTATCAATTCAACTTTATCACAGGTTTGTATGTATAGGAAAAAAAACATAGTGTACAGGGTTTGGTACCATCCATGGCTTCAGGCATCCACTGGAGGTCTTGGAACATACCCCTGCAAGGATAAAGGAACACTACTGTGTATATCCACTGTGGCTAAAGCTGAGAATAAATCTAGCTGCCTTAGAGATACTCTTAGAGTCTCTTGGGTTTGTAGCTCTTTTGGAGTAGACAGATTTAGCAAATAAAAATACAGGATGCTCATACTTTATCTGATGACCCTAAGCTCTTGGCCCCCCTCTCCCAGTGCTTAAGTGGAAGCCATCTGATCTTTGAGACAGTGTTGAGGTTCTTTGTAGGGCCCTTAGAAATCCACTGGTTTGGGATTTGCAAATGCCTAGCGCATGTTTGCCTTGAACCACCTCTACCCATTAGTGATAGACATCGCTAATTGATCGTTAAGCCTCACAATCACAATTCTTTTCAATATAGCACTCTAGACAGCGACTTCCAATTGATCAGAATTGGTATGTAAGCTGGAATTAATTGGCCTCCTTGACGGAATCTGAATTTAAGCTTAAGGAAGAAAAGGACAGACAATGAATGGCAGTGCCAAGAACAGAACCAGGGCTGGGCTCATTGGCTCATGACTATAATCCCAGCACTCTGAGAGGCTGAGGTGGGAGGACCACTTGAGCCCAGGAGTCCAGCCTAGACAACAAAGTGAGATGCTATCTCTACAAACTAAAACTTAGCCAGGTGTGGCGGCACACAGCTTTAGTCCCAGCTTCTTGGGAGACTGAAGCAGGAGGATTGCTTGAGCCCAGGAGTTTGAGGTTGCAGTGAGCCATGATTGTGCCATTGCACTCCAGCCTAGGTGACAAAGCAAGACTGTTTCCAAAAAAAAAAAAAATTAATTTTTAAAACTTAAAAAAAGAACAAACCAAGTGTCTCTGCTCCCCAGCTGGGAATGTTTTGCTGGAGCCACAGAGTTCTGTGTTGCAGTACCTATAACTTTTTTTGTGGCCAGTACCACATGATGTGTGTACAGGAGAGAGGGCACCAGAGAGTCATCCCATGTGAATATGGGTATAGCATACCACCTGGGCTACACATAGGAGGGACAGGTCACCGCCACGTGAGCTGACATTCACAGGCAACAGAGAATTTGCTCTGAAGCCCCCATCTTGAGTTCAAATTCTGGCCCTTGCATTTTCTGGCTGTGTGACCTTGGTCCAGCTATTTTTCTTCTCTGAGCCTCAGTTTCCACATCTGGAAAATGGAGACTGTTAGTACTGACCTAGTTGGGTTATTGTAAGGATTCAATTAGATATGAAAAGCCCAACTCCGGCACATCTTAGATGCCCAGAAAATGGTACTTGGTACCATTCTAGACTCTGCAAGACAATTCTTTTGCCACTTAAAATCCTCCTCTTTATCAGCTGCTGTTAAGACATCTTTCTTTGCATGCAGCTCTCAGAGGAAAGCCTCACATTTTGAGCTTTGTTAATGAGTCATTTGTACCTAAGAGCAAACAAAGAAAACCAATGGCATAAAAGAAGGGACAATTGGCATTGGAAGAGACCTGGAATCAAACCCCAGTTTTTACTTTTTGCTCTGGGATGCTTTGCAAGAGACCCTGTCTATCCAAGACTCAGTTTGTCATTTGGACAATGGGCCTAAGGACAGGTGTCCCCATGGGCTCCATGATGGCAGGGGAGAGGATGGATGTGTGAGTGCCTGCTTTCACTGGCACTGTGAGCAGAGCTTTCACACAGCATCAGTTTCTTTGCCAATAACACTCTGGCCTGGCACCTGGCCCATGGCTGCTGAGGCTCCCTCGGCAAGAGGAAATGAAGTTTGACTTAGTCTTTTGTTAATGCCTGGCTGTGGCTGGCCAGACCTGCCTCCTCTGGGGTTAGAGCTGGCCTCGCAGCTGAGCTTGGCTGGGTGCATGGGGTTACAGGGAAGCCGGCTCTGCCAGGCTGAGAATGGGAGTCTCTAAGTTACACATCACTGCCGTTGGCAGTGGACCCAGGCCAGAGGAGAGAAAGAGAGAGGCAGATCAAGACTCAGCATCCCCCTCCCTCATGTCTGGTCCTTTCCCCCATCAGAGGACAAATGTTATACAAAGTGAAAAATGACCCCAACTGCTCTCAACCTGCAATAGTTGAGGACACCGAGGCATAGAGAGGGTGAGCAATGCACCCAGGGTTTCACAGCCAAGAAACAGAGGAGCTAGGACCTAAATCGAGGTCTATGAGTTTCCCAAACCCAAGCAGTTAACCAGCTAACCTGACTTCTATGAGAAACCTAGAGAGTTTGCCCTGAGGAAAAGATGGAAAGAAACATTAATAGTAATTAGGCACATACCATGGGTTGATCAAGATATTTGCCCCTTTTCACATGAATTTATCTACTACAACCCTGGTCATTTTCATTGTATTTTACGGATGAAGAAACTGAGGTTCAGATGCTTGAAGTGGCAGATGCAGTGTGGCATTATTGTGGCTCTGAAGTTAGAGTCCTTACCTCGGCATCCACCTGTCCCAGAGGCAAATGACTTCCCCTCTCTGATCTTGTGCCCTTCTCTGTAAACTGAGGATGATCATAGCACTCACCTCACTGAGATGTCATAAAGACCAAATGAGTTTGTGAATATAAAGTACTTAGAATGGTGCTTGGTGCATAGAAAGAGTACTGCAGGTATTTATTTCTGCCATTATTGTTGCCATGATTATTACTACCCAAGACCAAGCTGCAACAAAGAGACAGGGTTAAGTTTAAAACCAGGATTGTAGAATTCAAAAGTAGGTTTAAGATGCTTCACGCCTATAGTCCTGGCCACGTTGGGAGGCCCAGGCAGGAGGATTGCTTGAACCCAGGAGTTCAAGCCTGCAGTGAGCTATGATTGTGCCACTACACTGTAGCCTGGGCAACAGAGCAAGACCCTGTCTCTTTTTAAAAAGTAGATTTAATAATTTCTCTCCTATCCCCATGTTTTTGCTACCAAGACAGTGGCTCCCAGATATTTGGACATCACTTAGCAGTTGAAAAAAAATAAATGATAGATAGATAGATAGATAGATAGATAAATGATAGAGAGAGAGAGAGAGAGAGAGATAGATAGATAGATAGATAGATAGATAGATAGATAGACAGATGTAGCATATTCCATTTTCTATTTTACCAAAGTAGACATTTTTTAAAAATTACTACCATCTTTTACTTCCATTATTTCAGAAGGTAAGGGCATTTTAACACCTAACGGTGGGGGGCAAGAATCACAGGATACAGGAAAGCCCTTTAAATTAAATAAATGTAGCTTTCTGAACACTCTCTCAACATTATTCTCTTCATTTCCACAAAGACCAGGGGAAACTTCATCAGAGGTCATCCCAGGTTTTCAGGCCAGCATTTTAAAAGCACTGCCTTACTCCCCTGCCAAGGCTCTGCAGGAGGGTGCACAGAGGTTTGGGGTGCCAGAACACATTTCTAAAATAATGTGTTTCCAGAAAAGTATCAGCTGATAAGTAGCTGGAGGAAAAAAAAATTATATATATATATACACACACATACACACACACACATATAAATATATATATATGTGTATATACATACATACACATATATACACACATATATACATGTATACACATATATACACACACACATATATATATACACACACACACACACACACAAATAAACATATTTTCTTCTCCAGGTAACAGCACAAATTCAGCAAACCTAAAAGAGGATTTTTTATAACAATAAAGTAGTAACAGACTCTGATGAGCTTATCTTGCAATTTATAGAGTGTCTTAGTCCATTTTATTCTGGTAAAACAGAATACCACAGGCTAGGTAATTTGTAATGAACAGAAATGTATTTGGCTCATGATTCTGGAGTCTGGGAAGTCCAAGATCGACGGACCATATCTGGTGAAGTTCTTCCCATGGCAGAAGGCATCAAACGAGCAAGAGAGAGAGGGAAGGGGGCCAACTTTGATAAGGACCCCATTTCCAAGGTAACTAACTCACTTCTGGGGTTAATGACATTAATCCATTCATGAGAGCAGAGCTTCACAACCTAATGACCTTTTAAATGTCCCATGTCTCAACACCGTTGCATTGGGGATTCTTTCTAATACACGAACTCCGGGGGACACTATCAAATCATAGCATAGGGGATGCGTTAAGTAGAAGCCAAAGAACTCCTTTTATAAATACTCATCTGGGAATAAGCACATGGGGCTCAGACACACCCAAGCAAGCACTGATTTCCCTTGGCATCAGTTGTGTGGAGCAGCAGGCGTGAACGAGTTGTTTTTTTGCAGTTGAGTCTAGGCTGCAAACCTGCAGGCCCAGCCAGCCTCCAGAGGGACTGAGAGATGGGTGGAAGGGGATCTGAGATTGGAGCATGCCTCTGTGGTGACTGGAACAGCAAGCCAGGGGCAAGGTTCCAATGAGAAAGGGAGGCAGACACACACAGCTCACAAGGCTTAGGTTTACATGACAGATCAATGCAAATTTGAATCTAATTTTCTCTCTCACCCGAGGGTCTCAGTCTCGTATCCATAAAGTGCAGATGGCAATATTCAGTTGAACTACATGAAATGCCATTTTTATAGGTCAAAAGCTGTTGATAATCAAAGGAACTGACAATAGTAAGTGTTGGTGAGTATGTAAAGAAGCTAGAACTCTCATCCATTACTGGTGAGGGTGCAAAATGGTGTAGCTACTTTGGAAAACAGTCTGGCAGATTCTCTCAAAGTTAAACATAAACTTGTCATATGACCCAACAATTCTACTCCAAGGAATCCATCCAAGAAAAATGAAGGGATATGTACACACAAAGACTTGTACACAAATGTGTACAGCAACAGTATTCAGAATTGCCAAAAAATGGAACTAATCCAAATGCCCATAGACTGGTGAATGGATAAACAAAATGTGATACATCCATGTAATGGAATACTATTCAGCAATGAAAAGGAATGAAGTATTTGAAACATGCACTGGCATGAATGAACCTCAAAAACATGCTACGTGAAAGAAGTTAGACACAAAGACCATATATATTGTGCGATTCCATTTATATGAAATCTCTAGAAAAGGCAAATCTGTAGAATCAGAAAGCATATCAGTGGTTGTCTGCAGCTGGGGGTGGGAAGAGAGGACTGACTGCAAACAGGCAAAAGAGATCTTTCGGGAGTGATAAGAATGTGCTAAAACTGGATGATAGTGATGTTTGCCCAAGTTTCTAAATGTACTAAAAATCATTGGATTGCACACTTAAAATGGATGAATTTATGATATGTAAATTATACTTCAGTAAAGCTATTTAAAAAAGTCAAATACAGGCCGGGTGCAGTGGCTCACGCCTGTAATCCCAGCACTTTGGGAGGCCGAGGCAGGCGGATCAAGAGTTCACGAGATCGAGACCATCCTGGCTAACACAGTGAAACCCCGTCTCTACTAAAAATACAAAAAATTAGCTGGGCGTGGTGGTGGGAGCCTGTAGTCCCAGCTACTCGGGAGGCTGAGGCAGGAGAATGGCGTGAACCCGGGAGGCGGAGCTTGCAGTGAGCCAACACCGCACCACTGCACTCCAGGGTGGGCGACAGAGCGAGACTCCGTCTCAAAAAAAAAAAAAAAAAAAAAAAAAAAAAGTCAAATTTTTATGGTTCAACCAAATTATCTGCTTATGGGGGTTTTGAGGTTTCAATCTACAAAAATACAATTAAATTTCTGTTTGTGACCACAATGGTAGACAGGTGTGATAGATTGCTAAAAATAGCTCTAATTCTCTGCCCTTTCCCTTATCCATACCGTTGGCAATGTGACTTTGCAGGTCCTACTATCAAGAAATGGGGAGTCACATGACTTGCTTTGACCAATAGTATGCAGTGGAGGCGGCTGGGCGCGGTGGCCCATGCCTGTAATCCTAGCACTTTGGGAGGCTGAAGTGGGTGGATAGCCTGAGGTCAGGGGTTCCGGACAAGCCTGGCCAACATGGTGAAACTCCGTCTCTAGAAAAATACAAAAATTAGCTAGGCATGATGACAGGTGCCTGTAATCCCAGCTACTCAGGAAGCTAAGGCAGGAGGATCACTTGAACCTGGGAGGCAGAGGTTGCAGTGAGCCGAGATCGCGCCATTGCACTCCAGCCTTGGCAGCAGAGCAAGACTCTATCTCAAGAAAAAAAAAAAAGAAAAAAGAATGCAGCGTAGGTGATGGTGTGCCATTTCTGAGTCTAAGCCTCAAGAGACCTTGAATATTTACTCTTTTTTTTCTTGGAATCTTGCCACAACTAAGAACAATTCCAAGTTTGCCACAACTAAGAGCGATGTAAGCTAGTTCACTGAAGCATGAAAACCACCTGATTCAGCTTGTAACCAGTCTGCTGCCGCATATGTGGATGTGGTCATCCTAGAACAGCCAGCCCTCAGCTGACTTGCCAGCTGGTCACAGGTACAACAGCAGGTCCAAAGTCATCTGACCTTGGCCCAAATCAACAGAACCATCAAATTGACTTATAGATTCATGAGAAATAATAAATGCTTGTTGTTTTAAGCCCCTAAGCTTTGAGGGATAGTTTGTTATGCAGCAATAGATAGCTAATACAGTTGGGGGTTTTTTTGTTTGTTTTTTCACCACTTTTGAAAGGTTTGTTTGGAATGGCCTGGCTTAAAATATAGGTGGTATAAATGAAAGCTTTTCTGGGAGCATCATGAGTCACTGCAATCAGGAAGGACATTGTATGTTCTAAGATGATGCAGTGGAGGAAATGGACAATGGCCTCAAATAGGAACCCCAAATTAAAGGCCATAAACTGAGTTGCAGATGCTAATTTGTGATCTGGTTGCATCTCACACAGGTAACTCTTAGAGGCACCTCCAGGGTGAGTTACAGTAAGTATTTATTTAACAGTAGCTAATGGTTCTTCCAAGACTTACCAGGGAGCCAAGCTGGAATATTAAGTAAATGAATGGCATACAGGAGGTACTCCGTGTCTTTATACAATTTTCAGAGAATGGAGAAGAACAGATTCTAGAAGCACTAGATGCATTTAAAAGCCTTCATGATGGAGGTTAGAGGCTCAAGAGTCCAAACTTCTTTGACTTCACAAGTTAATAAAGAGGTTGGTCCAAACTTTTTCTATGGTTTCTATGGCTGTGTTCAGGATACTTAGTATTACCTAAGTAATGTATTCATATGGGTTTGTTTCCAAGAAATCCCCAACTTTGATTTTTCACCACTTTGGTGTATTGAGAGAAGATCCTTGTCTAAAAACCCATTGCCTAAAGGAGGAAGACAATGCTTTGGCTTGTCTGGTCCTAGATTGAGCTGTCCAGTGTGGCAGAGCCAGATATGGGCATTGTCACTCTGGGTGGCTGCTCTGCTCCTTCTCTGTTATGGACCAAAAGCTTGTGGCCCCCCCAATTTATACCTTGAAGCCCCAACCCCCAATGTGATGGTATTAGGAGAGCAATCAGTTCAAGAGGGTGAAGTCCTCATGATGAGATTAATGCCCTTACAATAAGAGGCACAAAGTGTGTGTGCTCTCTCTCTGCCTCCTCCACCCCCCTTCGCTCTGCCATGTGAGGACACGGCAAGAAGATAACCATTGGCAAGCCAAGAAAATGGGCCTCATCAGGAACCGAATTGGCTGACACCTTGATCTTGGACTTTCCAGCCTCCAAAACTGTAAGAAATAAATGTGTATTGTTGAAGCCACCCAGTCTATGATATTTCATTATAGCAGACCCCATGGAATAAGACACTCTCCTTGCCCCATATTGGGGGAGCAAAGAGAAATGATGAGGTTTTGGCATTTCTAAGCCCTTGGGTACAGGTCTTTATTCTCTGGCTGTTAGAGGAGAATCTCCCTTACTTTTCCCATGGGCAAGCTGACAGAAGACAAACCTAGGGGATTATCAGAAGGGAGCAATGGAGATGCTATCAACTCCTGTCTTTAACAGATGGAATTTTTTCATATCTCTGGTCAAAATAACTGTTTGGTATCCTTAGAATTTTAGATGCGGGGATGGATCACTGAATTACTACCTCTAGAACTGTGAGAAAAGGAAACTATAGGGAAAAGAATCTTATATGGACCCCATGCCCAAACCAAATGACCAACCCAGGATCAGAGAAGTGGACAAGAATTTGTGTAATTCCTGAAAAGGGCAATGGATGAACCTCAAAAGACTTGCTTTGGATTGTTCTTTTCTGAAAACTGGCTGTGTGGCTTTGGGTGAGTCACTATCCCTCTCTGGGCTTGAGTTTCTTCATCTGTAATGTGGGGGCCATAAACCTGCCTTCTCCTAGGCTTGATTTTAAAAAAAAACGAGATTAAGGTTGGGAACGCCCTTTTGCACAGTTTTTAAGGGGTGAGCTGTGAGGAATGGTGGTCACTATAGCTTCAGATCTTCTGCCCAAGAGAAGCCCAACCTTTGTTCTAGCCTTCTGAAAACTGCCCTGTCCTTCACCACCCATTATGGCTACCTTCTCTAGTTACCTAAAAGATTACTCTCCCTTTTGGAGCTTGCGGCCTCCTGCTGGACTCTGCCTAAACCAATCTTCACCTACTGAATGTCTAATATAGGTAAGACCCAGGGGAGATGGAATGAACAGCAGGATGCAGCTCTTATCCTCAGGGAGCTCAAAGCCTAACCAAGAAGGCAAGACGGGTACAGGTGAAGAGTTATTAGCTCTCGCTTCTGCATCCTTAGGGTTTTTCACATTGAATTATTGTTTTGTAGCCTTCTCCTCTAGAGCAGTGGTTCTTGAGTATTGCTATGCATCACAATCATGCAGTGGGACTATTATTTACAGATTACAGGGTCCCACACCCAAAGTTTCTAAATTAGTAGATAGAGCCTAAGAATCTACATTACTAATTAGTTCCCTGGTAAGCTCATGCTGTTGGTCTGCAGACTGCACTTTGAGAACCACTGGTCTGTATTCAGAATTTTTGAAGACAGATGCTGTGTCTTAATTGTCTCAGGAGTCTTTGTCTAACATTTGTTTTAAACTCTTACTCTTGTTACAAGACCCTCCTCAAATATCTTCTCATCCTGGAAGTCCAAAATGACTCCCTACACAGAGGGAGTAGAACTGTCTTGTGGTTTCTCAAGCACAGCTCTCTATTTTAATGCATATATGAAGCTGTCTTGCATCTGTGCAGATGTTTGCTCTGCCAGACTGTGAGCTCCTTGAAGGTGTGGATTTTGTTGTTTTTTCCCCAGAATAAGAATGCTGGGTATATACATGTCTAGATAATGGTTTAGATGGATGGATAGATGGTGAATGAATGGATGAGTAGATGTGTGGATGGATAGATGGATGGACGTGTGAATGGATGGGTGAGTGGATGGATGGATGGATGGATGGACAGATAAATGAATGGGTGGATGCATGGATGCATAGGTGGATGGATGGAGGGATGGGTGAGCGGAAGGATGGATGGATGGATGGTTGGTAGGTGGATGGATGAATGAATGGATGGATAGGTGGCTGGGTGGGTTGATGGGTGGACAGACTGATAAATGGCTATAGTACAAAGCCGTAGATGGTAAGAAGTGTATGTTAATAGAGAGAACTTGAATGCTTAGACTTCATTTGTTGCCTATTTGGGGGAAGGTGGATAATGAAAGGTAAAACAACCTCTCCTGAGGGTTAACTCTCTGCATTCCTACTCTGTGCCCTTTCCTTTTGGGCCTTAGCTTCCCCCTTGGGCAAAAGAGGGGAGCTGGATGAGATGACCACTAAAAGTTTTTTACATTTTGAGCTGAAATGATTCTTTTTCATAAAATGAAAAATAATAGCAAAAGCCACCATATGTAGTGAGACTATGAATGTGAAATTAGCACATAAATCACTTGGTACAGTTCCTGGAAGATAGTAAACAGTTAACACATGTCAGGTATTTTCTTCTTCATTGTCATTATTGTCACTCCATAATGAATCTAGGTCTTTACCAATATGAATCCCTTCAGTAACTTCACCTCTGTGGTTTTGAGAAATAGCTGGTGTCTTAACAAAGTCTATTTCAGAGTAAAGAACACTACCTAAGGATAAGGAGGGTCATTCCATAATGATAAAGGGGTCAATTCATTAGCAGGCTATAACAATGATAAACATGTATTCACCTATTACAAAGCTTCAAAATACATGAACCCCAAACTGACAAAACTAGATGCAGAAGTAAGCAAATGCACAATTATAATCAGAGATTTCAGCATCCCATCTAAATAATTAATAGAACAGTAGACATAAAATTAATAAGGGTTTAGAGACCTGAAAAATATGGTCAACCAACTAGACCTAATTGACATTTATGGAACACTCTACCTAACAACAGCAGAATACATATTCTTAAAGTGCTCATAATATGAGCTCATATTATGGGTCTTACCTTAAAATATGGAATATTTTACTAATACAGATTATATTATGAGCCATAAAGTATGCCTCAATACATATAAAATGATTCAAATTATACAAAGCATATTCTCTAACCACAATAGAGTTAAATTATAAATCAATAACATATCTGGAAAATTTCTAATATTTAGAAACCAAAAGCAAACTTCTAAATAACCTATGGGGCAAAGAAGAAATAAAAAAATTAAAACCTATTTGAAATAGATTTCAAAGTACAACATATCAAAATTTGTTGCATGCAACTGAAACAGTACTGAGAGGAAAATTATAGCATTAAATGGTTATGTTAGAAAAATAGAAACATCTCAAATCAATCACTTCAGTTTCTACCTTACAAACCAAAAAAAAAAGAAGAATGTCAAACCCAAAAGTAAGCAAAATAAGGGAAATAATAAAGATCAGAGCATAAATCAATAAAATAGAAAAAAGTAATAGAATCAATGAAAGCAAAGCTAGTTATTTGTGAAAAATTAATAAAAATGATAAACCTCTAGCCATAATTATCAGTAAAGGAAGAAGATATAAATTACTAATATCAGGAAGGAAAGTGATAACATCGCTACTGATGCTATAGATATTAAAAGGTTAATTAGGGAATGTTATTAGTAACATTATGCAAATAAATTCAACAACTTAGGTAAAATGGACAAATTCCTTGGAGAATGCAAACTACAAAAGCTCACTCAAGAAGAAATAGGTTGCCCAAATAGCCCAGTATCTTTAAAAACTTGCATTTGTAGGTAAAAACATTCCAAAAAAGAAAATTTCAGATCCAGGTGAGTTTGCTGGTAAATTCTACAAAGCATTTAAGGAAGAAATAATACAATCAAACACAAATATTTTCAAAGCCTAGGAGAAGAGGGAACTTCCCAATTTATTCTATGAAGCCAGCACTAGCCTGATACCAAAATCAGACAAAGGCATTACAAGAAAATTTTAGATCAATATTCCTCATAAACATAGACACATAAACCTTTAACAAAGTTTTAGCAAATCAAATCCAACAATACATAAAACAAAAAATATCTTATGATCAAGTACAGAAATGCAGAGTTGGTTTACAACTTGAAAATCAATAAATGGAATTTGTCATATAAGAGACTTTCTTTAAAAAGGGAAACAAAATAATCTCAATAGATGCAGAGAAAGTATTCATTAGATGTTGAAAAAATTCGACATTTACTCCTGATTTTTTTTAAAAAAGTCATCAATCCAGGTGTAGAAAGGAACTTCCTCACTGGGTGCAGTGGCTCAAGCTTGTAATCCCAGCGCTTTGGGAGGCCGAGGCAGGAAGATGGCTTGAGCTCAGGAGTTTGAGATCAGCTTGAGGAACATGGTAAGACCCTGTCTCCACAAAAATAAATAAATGAATAAATAAATAAATATTAGCCAGGCATGGGGGTGCATGCCAGTGATCCCAGCTACTCAGGAGGCTAAAACAAGAGGAACGCTGAGCTCAGGAAGTTAAGGTTGCAGTGAGCCATGCTCACTCCAGTGCACTCCAGCCTGGGTGACAGAATGAGACCCTGTTTCAAACAACAGCAACAACAACAACAAAGAACAGAACTTCCTCAGCTGGATAAAGGGTACCTATTAAAAAACAAACAAACAAAACCCTACAGCTAACATCATCCTTAATGGCAACGGACTGAATGCTTTCTCCTTTAGATGAGGAATAAAGCAAGATTGTCCAGTCTTATCATGTCCATTCAACATTGCCCAGGGCAACTAAGCAAAAACATATAAATTGAAAAGGAGAAAGTAAAACTAATGTTATTTGCAGAAGGCATAATCATCTCTGTAGAAAATCCTGAGAAATCTACAAAGATATCACTAGAAGTAATAAGTGAGTTTTGCAAAGTCAGTACACAAAAATGAACTGC
Organism: Pongo pygmaeus; assembly: GCF_028885625.2. NCBI lineage: Eukaryota > Metazoa > Chordata > Mammalia > Primates > Hominidae > Pongo > Pongo pygmaeus. The sequence goes on from NC_085931.1 coordinate 36,986,093, forward strand.
ATTTCTATAAACTAGTAACAAATTTTAGGAAGTTGAAGTAAAATAATCTACCACAATAGTATGAAAAATATGAAATACTTAGTGACAAACTTGCAGGAGTTATTCAAGATCTGTACTCTGAGAACTATGAAATGTTGCTGAGAGAAATTAAAGAAGACAGAAATAAATGGAGAGATAAATTGCATTTATGGGTCAGAACACTTAGTATTAAGATGCCAGTGCTCCCAAACATTGATCCACGGATTGAAGGCAATTCCAGTCAAAAACTCAGCAGACCTTTTTGCATAAATTTACAAGCAGATTATATAATTAGTTTGGAAAATCAAAGAACCTAGAAGAGCAAAAAAAAAAATTGAAAATAAAGAACAAAAAGGACCTACACTGCTTGATTTTAAGATGTATTATAAGGCTACAGTAGTTAAGGCGGTATCAGTGTGGTATTGGCATAGAGACACACAGGTCTGTGGAATAGAATAGAGTTGAGAGATAGACACATACATATATGATTAACTGATTTTCAACAAAATTACCAAGGCAATTTAATGGGGGAAAGGAAAATCTTTTCATTAGGTGATGCTGAAACAATCTGATGGTCGTATGCTGAAAAAAACCCACCATATATGAAAAAATTACTCTAAATAGAATATAAACCTAAAAGTAAGAATTAAACATACAAAATGCCCAAGAGAAAACATAAGAGAAAATCACTGTGGTCTTGGGTATGGCACAGGTTTTTAAAACATGAAACAAACACAAACTATAAAAGAAAATATCAATTAGTTGGAGAAAATCAAAATTTAAATATTTTGCTCTTTAAGAGACACTTACGAAAATGAAAAAGCAAACCACAAACTTGGAGAAAATGTTTATAAAACACATATCAGGCCGGGAGTCGTGGCTTATGCCTGTAATCCCAGCACTTTGGGAGGCTGAAGTGGGCCGATCACCTGAGGTCAGGAGTTCAAGACCAGCCTGGCCAACATGGTGAAACCCCGTCTCTACTAAAAATACAAAAATTAGCCGGGTGTGGTGGCAGGTGCCTGTAATCCCAGCTACTCGGGAGGCTGAGGCAAGAGAATCACTTGAACCTGGGAGGTGAAGGTGGCAGTGAGCCGAGATTGCGCCATTGCACTCCAGCCTGGGGGACAAGAGCGAGACTTCATCTCAAAAACAACAACAACAACAAACATCCAACAAAGGTTTCTGTCTCAAGAATATATGAAGAACTCACACAATGCAAAAATTTAAAAATATGAAAAATGAAAAAAGAATTGAACATACTCATTAGCAAAGAAAATATATCAATGGCAAATAAACACATGAAAAGATATTCAACATCATTAGTCACTAAGGAAATGAAAATGAAAACTGCAATGAGATACTACCACCACAAGCCCAGCAGAATGGCTTAAATTTGAAAAACTGATTATCTCAAGTATTGGCAAGGATGTTAAGTGGTTGAGACTCATACACTACTAGTGGAAATGCAAAATAAAACAGCCAATTTGGATAACTATTAGGTAGTTCCTTAAGTAGTTACACATCCACCTGCCATGTATATAACAATTTCACTCCTAGGTATTTACCTAAGAGAAGTGAAAACATTCACCCTCACAAAAACTTGGATGAAAATCCTTGTAGCAGCTTTATTTGTAGTAACCCAAAAGCAGGAACACCCTGAATGCCCAACAATAGGTGAGTGGGAAGACGAATTGTGATACAGGCATATAATGAACACCACTGGTGTCTTGAGTTTTCTGATCCGTCTAGTGGGTGACGGTACCTGTTTTCTTTTCTTTTCTTTTTTTTGTTTTTTTTGTTTTTTTTTTTTTTGGAGACAGAGTCTCGCTCTGTCGCCCAGGCTGGAGTGCAGTGGCGCGATCTCAGCTCACTGCAAGCTCCGCCTCCCGGGTTCACGCCATTCTCCCGCCTCAGCCTCCCGAGTAGCTGGTACTACAGGTGCCCGCCACCACGTCCGGCTAATTTTTTTTTATTTTTGGTAGAGACGGGGTTTCATCGTGTTAGCCAGGGTGGTCTCGATCTCCTGACCTCGTGATCCGCCCGCCTCCGCCACCCAAAGAGCTGGGATTACAGGCATGAGCCACTGCGCCCGGCCGGTACCTGTTTTCTTGACAGCATCGGACTGTATGGGAAATCTGTCTGATATCAGAGAATTTAAAATGTAAGCACTTCCAAAGGTAAGTGGTGAGGTCTTTTTAGACCCACCTTTATAATCATCACACCCAGAGTCCATATCTCCATATTGATTGAGGGATTCAGTCTCATTTCCATAGATTTGTGTAGTTTTAGGGAATATACCATATTCCTTAAGAATATAAATAAGTATGGTTACTTACTTATCTTCACATTTCAAGCTTCATACCTTTGCAAAATGGGGAAAAAAGGGGGCTCTTTGACCACACTCAGGGATTTGAGCTTGGGAAATATAATCGGTAGGCTTGATTTGGTTTCCTACCCTACCTTCTCTTCGTGTGTCTTTTTATTCATTTTGGATTCCCAGGAGCATGATGCTATCGCTTCTCTTTGACTTTATTTAAGAAGAGGTAGTGTATTCCTAAATTATAAGAAAATATGGATTCAAAACTTAGTTCTTCCACTTACTAGCTGTGTGACCTTGAGCAGATTACTTAACCTCTCTGTACCTGTTTCCTCATTTGGAAAACGGGTATAAGCAGAGTACTATCCCCTGGAGCTGTTGAAAGCATGCAACGCTCTTAACATTGGGCCCGCCCTAAGTGGACAACAAATATTTGTTATTCTTAGTACATGAACCCAGTTTCAGGAGAGGGTCTGAAGGTCGGATTCATCTTATCACTCAGTGTTACAATGGTCACTCTCAATAGATGACCACCCAGACAGAGGTTGCATCTTAATATGGTCTTGTTACAGAAAATAGGTTCTAACTGGGATTTGGGGCATGATTAAATTGGTCTGGGGTAGAGGAAGGGCTGGGAGAAAGGCATTTATTGTCTAGGACCAAATTGTGTCCTCATGACAATGAAGACTGTATGAGAGACTCATTAAAATCAGCATTTTTTGCTAAAACAGAATAAAAATATAAAGTGTTTTAATAAAAAATTAAAAAATGTGCATCTTTGAGCCAGGCTCAGTGGTGCACCCCTGTAATCCCAGCTACTTGGGAGGCTGAGGTGGGAGGATCACTTGAGCCCAGGAGTTCGAGACCAGCCTGGGCAACACAGCAAGACCCTGTCTCAAAGAAAAATAAACAAAATAAACAAAACCAGCATCTCTGAGGGGCAGCCTGGGGATACACATTTTAAGAAACTCTCCAGACAATTCTCATTTCCAAGAAAGTTTCAGAATCCCAGTCTAAGGCATATATATCAGAATGTAATTTTTTTTCACTATCTCTTGCTATGACATTCTTGTATTTCTCTCTCCTCAATTTCTTTTTCCTATTTTTGTGCATGTTTGGGCGAGGGGTGGGGGGGGGGATTGACCAAAAAAAGTCCTTAATTATCTGAAATTTTTTTTCTTATTTTGTTCTTTTTAGGACTTGTATAAGCTTCATTTAAAAAATTGTTATACTTTGGCAATAATATATATGTAGAATTGTATATTCTGCATCAATTAACATTATGCCATATATATTATCTCATCCTGATACATTTTGTCTCATGCCTTCTCTTCCTCACCTCTTGCTTCTGCATTCAGGTAACTACTCAGTGTGGACAGATAGAAGCATGCCTGTGTCCATGTTCATACCATCCTATTCATATATAGATAGATTGCATGTTTGAAAATTTGACATATTTTGGTTTCTCTTACTGGATGGATTTTATAAGCACTCTGGCATATTTTTCTTGAAAGCTAAATGAATGACTAAACAAAACTAAAAAAGATATGGTTGGCCTATGCCTGTGCTTAAAGCTTCACATGAGATTTCTATAGTGGAGAAGGTTGCTTTACATTAATGAGGATCATATTTACTCTTTTGGTCTTACCTGCAATTATTGGGTGAACTCAGGTCTCTTTAGTTCATTACCCCATTAGTGCCTGTCAATAACAGAGAATGTGCCTGAAATGCTCGAGTAGTTGGGAACTTTGGAAATCTCATCTTTTCTAGTGGAGGGCAGCTCTGGCTTGGGCAGTGGGGAGCTTGGATCCTGGTCCTGTGGGTCACTGCAACTCAGGTCTCTCCCTGAGCCTTAATTTCCCCATATGTAAAAGACAGCTATTAGGCTAAAGCAGTATTTCTTTCAATTTGCCCTGTGGGCCATCTGCTTCAAAATCACTCACACACGATTTAAAATGCAGATCCCCAGAGCTCACTCTAGACCTATTGAATCACAATCTGGGGTGGGGCCCAGGAACCTTCATGCTTAACAAGTCTCACAGGTGGTTCTTATGGATTATTACAGGCTGAGCATCACAGTTTTGTGGTCAAACGTTCTGTGGGGTTGAACTCCAAACTCCTTTCTATTCTTTCTCAGGCAGAAAGCGATTGACCTGGGCTAGTTAGCCCGGTTCTCATCTCCATGCTCAAAAGCTATGTCATGCTCCTGGAAGGGGATGCTATTGACACCTGGCTACTTGCCTAGCTGCTGTGGCCTCCCACAGGTCATGGACAGGAGCCAGAGCAACCACGGCTGGCCTGCCCCATAATAGCTCAGACCTCAGGAGGGCACTCCAGCATTGACTGGGCATCCAGTCTGCAGAGGGTACACTGGGATCTGTCCAGCCTCCTCTTGCAGTCCTTAAGGGGACATGCCTTTCTTCCCAGAGCCTGAGATTAAAGCTGAAATCCTAGGCATCCAACATATATCAGGAACTCAGTACAAGTTGAATGAATGGATACAGAATACTGAGTGAGTGGTGTACTCTGGGGTGGATAAAATGAGTGTGGGGTGGGATCTTATGTGCAAGCCAGATAGTGGTGGCCAATAAATATTGGTTTTTTTTTTTTCTTTTTTTTTTTTTTTTTTTTTTTTTTTTTTTTTTTTTTCCTTTTATTATTATTATTATTATACTTTAGGTTTTATGGTACATGTGCGCAATGTGCAGGTAAGTTACATATGTATACATGTGCCATGCTGGTGCGCTGCACCCACCAACTTGTCATCTAGCATTAGGTATATCTCCCAATGCTATCCCTCCCCCCTCCCCCCACCCCACAACAGTCCCCAAAGTGTGATGTTCCCCTTCCTGTGTCCATGTGTTCTCATTGTTCAATTCCCACCTATCAGTGAGAATATGCGGTGTTTGGTTTTTTGTTCTTGCGATAGTTTACTGAGAATGATGATTTCCAGTTTCATCCATGTCCCTACAAAGGACGTGAACTCATCATTTTTTATGGCTGCATAGTATTCCATGGTGTATATGTGCCACATTTTCTTAATCCAGTCTATCATTGCTGGACATTTGGGTTGGTTCCAAGTCTTTGCTATTGTGAATAATGCAGCAATAAACATACGTGTGCATGTGTCTTTATAGCAGCATGATTTATAGTCCTTTGGGTATATACCCAGTAATGGGATGGCTGGGTCGAATGGAATTTCTAGTTCTAGATCCCTGAGGAATCGCCACACTGACTTCCACAAGGGTTGAACTAGTTTACACGCCCACCAACAGTGTAAAAGTGTTCCTATTTCTCCACATCCTCTCCAGCACCTGTTGTTTCCTGACTTTTTAATGATTGCCATTCTAACTGGTGTGAGATGGTATCTCATTGTGGTTTTGATTTGCATTTCTCTGATGGCCAGTGATGGTGAGCATTTTTTCATGTGTTTTTTGGCTGCATAAATGTCTTCTTTTGAGAAGTGTCTGTTCATGTCCTTCGCCCACTTTTTGATGGGGTTGTTTGTTTTTTTCTTGTAAATTTGTTGGAGTTCATTGTAGATTCTGGATATTAGCCCTTTGTCAGATGAGTAGGTTGCGAAAATTTTCTCCCATTTTGTAGGTTGCCTGTTCACTCTGATGGTAGTTTCCTTTGCTGTGCAGAAGCTCTTTAGTTTAATTAGATCCCATTTGTCAATTTTGGCTTTTGTTGCCATTGCTTTTGGTGTTTTAGACATGAAGTCCTTGCCCATGCCTATGTCCTGAATGGTAATGCCTAGGTTTTCTTCTAGGGTTTTTATGGTTTTAGGTCTAACATTTAAGTCTTTAATCCATCTTGAATTGATTTTTGTATAAGGTGTAAGGAAGGGATCCAGTTTCAGCTTTCTACATATGGCTAGCCAGTTTTCCCAGCACCATTTATTAAATAGGGAATCCTTTCCCCATTTCTTGTTTTTGTCAGGTTTGTCAAAGATCAGATACTTGTAGATATGTGGCATTATTTCTGACGGCTCTGTTCTGTTCCATTGATCTATATCTCTGTTTTGGTACCAGTACCATGCTGTTTTGGTTACTGTAGCCTTGTAGTACAGTTTGAAGTCAGGTAGTGTGATGCCTCCAGCTTTGTTCTTTTGGCTTAGGATTGACTTGGCGATGCGGGCTCTTTTTTGGTTCCATATGAACTTTAAAGTAGTTTTTTCCAATTCTGTGAAGAAAGTCATTGGTAGCTTGATGGGGATGGCATTGAATCTGTAAATTACCTTGGGAAGGATGGCCATTTTCATGATATTGATTCTTCCTACCCATGAGCATGGAATGTTCTTCCATTTGTTTGTATCCTCTTTTATTTCCTTGAGCAGTGGTTTGTAGTTCTCCTTGAAGAGGTCTTTCACATCCCTTGTAAGTTGGATTCCTAGGTATTTTATTCTCTTTGAAGCAATTGTGAATGGGAGTTCACTCATGATTTGGCTCTCTGTTTGTCTGTTATTGATGTATAAGAATGCTTGTGATTTTTGCACATTGATTTTGTATCCTGAGACTTTGCTGAAGTTGCTTATCAGCTTAAGGAGATTTTGGGCTGAGACAATGGGGTTTTCTAGATATACTATCATGTCATCTGCAAACAAGGACAATTTGACTTCCTCTTTTCCTAATTGAATACCCTTGATTTCCTTCTCCTGCCTAATTGCCCTGGCCAGAACTTCCAACACTATGTTGAATAGAAGTGGCGAGAGAGGGCATCCCTGTCTTGTGCCAGTTTTCAAAGGGAATGCTTCCAGTTTTTGCCCATTCAGTACGATATTGGCTGTGGGTTTGTCATAAATAGCTCTTATTATTTTGAGATACGTCCCATCAATTCCTAATTTATTGAGAGTTTTTAGCATGAAGGGTTGTTGAATTTTGTCAAAGGCCTTTTCTGCATCTATTGAGATAATCATGTGGTTTTTGTCTTTGGTTCTATTTATATGCTGGATTACATTTATTGATTTGCGTATATTGAACCAGCCTTGCATCCCAGGGATGAAGCCCACTTGATCATGGTGGATAAGCTTTTTGATGTGCTGCTGGATTCTGTTTGCCAGTATCTTATTGAGGATTTTTGCATCAATGTTCATCAAGCATATTGGTCTAAAATTCTCTTTTTTGGTTGTGTCTCTGCCAGGCTTTGGTATCAGGATGATGCTGGCCTCATAAAATGAGTTAGGGAGGATTCCCTCTTTTTCTATTGATTGGAATAGTTTCAGAAGGAATGGTACCAGCTCCTCCTTGTACCTCTGGTAGAATTCGGCTGTGAACCCATCTGGTCCTGGACTTTTTTTGGTTGGTAAGCTATTGATTATTGCCACAATTTCAGATCCTGTTATTGGTCTATTCAGAGATTCAACTTCTTCCTGGTTTAGTCTTGGGAGGGTGTATGTGTTGAGGAATTTATCCATTTCTTCTAGATTTTCTAGTTTATTTGCATAGAGGTGTTTGTAATATTCTCTGATGGTAGTTTGTATTTCTGTGGGATCGGTGGTGATATCCCCTTTATCATTTTTTATTGCATCTATTTGATTCTTCTCTCTTTTTTTCTTTATTAATCTTGCTAGCGGTCTATCAATTTTGTTGATCCTTTCAAAAAACCAGCTCCTGGATTCATTTATTTTTTGAAGGGTTTTTTGTGTCTCTATTTCCTTCAGTTCTGCTCTGATTTTAGTTATTTCTTGCCTTCTGCTAGCTTTTGAATGTGTTTGCTCTTGCTTTTCTAGTTCTTTTAATTGTGATGTTAGGGTGTCAATTTTGGATCTTTCCTGCTTTCTCTTGTGGGCATTTAGTGCTATAAATTTCCCTCTACACACTGCTTTGAATGCATCCCAGAGATTCTGGTATGTTGTGTCTTTGTTCTCGTTGGTTTCAAAGAACATCTTTATTTCTGCCTTCATTTCGTTATGTACCCAGTAGTCATTCAGGAGCAGGTTGTTCAGTTTCCACGTAGTTGAGCGGTTTTGAGTGAGATTCTTAATCCTGAGTTCTAGCTTGATTGCACTGTGATCTGAGAGACAGTTTGTTACAATTTCTGTTCTTTTACATTTATTGAGGAGATCTTTACTTCCAAGTATATGGTCAATTTTGGAATAGGTATGGTGTGGTGCTGAAAAAAATGTATATTCTGTTGATTTGGGGTGGAGAGTTCTGTAGATGTCTATTAGGTCTGCTTGGTGCAGAGCTGAGTTCAATTCCTGGGTATCCTTGTTGACTTTCTGTCTCGTTGATCTGTCTAATGTTGACAGTGGGGTGTTAAAGTCTCCCATTATTAATGTGTGGGAGTCTAAGTCTCTTTGTAGGTCACTCAGGACTTGCTTTATGAATCTGGGTGCTCCTGTATTGGGTGCATATATATTTAGGATAGTTAGCTCTTCTTGTTGAATTAATCCCTTTACCATTATGTAATGGCCTTCTTTGTCTCTTTTGATCTTTGTTGGTTTAAAGTCTGTTTTATCAGAGACTAGGATTGCAACCCCTGCCTTTTTTTGTTTTCCATTTGCTTGGTAGATCTTCCTCCATCCTTTTATTTTGAGCCTATGTGTGTCTCTGCACGTGAGATGGGTTTCCTGAATACAGCACACTGATGGGTCTTGAGTTTTTATCCAATTTGCCAGTCTGTGTCTTTTAATTGGAGCATTTAGTCCATTTACATTTAAAGTTAATATTGTTATGTGTGAATCTGATCCTGTCATTATGATGTTAGCTGGATATTTTTCTCGTTAGTTGATGCAGTCTCTTCCTAGTCTCGATGGTCTTTACATTTCGGTATGATTTTGCAGTGGCTGGTACCGGTTGTGCCTTTCCATGTTTAGCGCTTCCTTCAGGAGCTCTTTTAGGGCAGGCCTGGTGGTGACAAAATCTCTCAGCATTTGCTTGTCTGTAAAGTATTTTATTTCTCCTTCACTTATGAAGCTTAGTTTGGCAGGATATGAAATTCTGGGTTGAAAATTCTTTTCTTTAAGAATGTTGAATATTGGCCCCCACTCTCTTCTGGCTTGTAGGGTTTCTGCCGAGAGATCCGCTGTTAGTCTGATGGGCTTCCCTTTGATGGTAACCCGACCTTTCTCTCTGGCTGCCCTTAACATTTTTTCCTTCATTTCAACTTTGGTGAATCTGACAATTATGTGTCTTGGAGTTGCTCTTCTCGAGGAGTATCTTTGTGGCGTTCTCTGTATTTCCTGAATCTGAATGTTGGCCTGCCTTGCTAGATTGGGGAAGTTCTCCTGGATAATATCCTGCAGAGTGTTTTCCAACTTGTTTCCATTCTCCCCGTCACTTTCAGGTACACCAATCAGACGTAGATTTGGTCTTTTCACATAGTCCCACATTTCTTGGAGGCTTTGCTCGTTTCTTTTTATTCTTTTTTCTCTAAACTTCCCTTCTCGCTTCATTTCATTCATTTCATCTTCCAGGGCTGATACCCTTTCTTCCATTTGATCGCATCGGCTCCTGAGGCTTCTGCATTCTTCACGTAGTTCTCGAGCCTTGGTTTTCAGCTCCATCAGCTCCTTTAAGCACTTCTCTGTATTGGTTATTCTAGTTATACATTCTTCTAAATTTTTTTCAAAGTTTTCAACTTCTTTGCCTTTGGTTTGAATATCCTCCCGTAGCTCGGAGTAATTTGATCGTCTGAAGCCTTCTTCTCTCAGCTCGTCAAAGTCATTCTCCGTCCAGCTTTGTTCCGTTGCTGGTGAGGAACTGCGTTCCTTTGGAGGAGGAGAGGTACTCGGGTTTTTAGAGTTTCCAGTTTTTCTGCTCTGTTTTTTCCCCATCTTTGTGGTTTTGTCTACTTTTGGTCTTTGATGATGGTGATGTACAGATGGGTTTTTGGTGTGGATGTCCTTTCTGTTAGTTTTCCTTCTAACAGACAGAACCCTCAGCTGCAGGTCTGTTGGAGTACCTGGCCGGCCGTGTGAGGTGTCAGTCTGCCCCTGCTGGGGGATGCCTCCCAGTTAGGCTGCTCGGGGGTCAGGGGTCAGGGACCCACTTGAGGAGGCAGTCAGTCCGTTCTCAGATCTCCAGCTGCGTGCTGGGAGAACCACTGCTCTCCTCACAGCTGTCAGACAGGGACATTTAAGTCTGCAGAGGTTACTGCTGTCTTTTTGTTTGTCTGTGCCCTGCCCTCAGAGGTGGAGCCTACAGAGGCAGGCAGGCCTCCTTGAGCTGTGGTGGGCTCCACCCAGTTCAAGCTTCCAGGCTGCTTTGTTTACCTAAGCGAGCCTGGGCAATGGCGGGCGCCCCTCCCCCAGCCTCGCTGCCGCCTTGCTGTTTGATCTCAGACTGCTGTGCTAGCAATCAGCGAGACTCCGTGGGCGTAGGACCCTCTGAGCCAGGTGCGGGCTATACTCTCCTGGGGCACCGTTTCCTAAGCCCGTCGGAAAAGCACAGTATTCGGGTGGGAGTGGCCCGATTTTCCAGGTGCCGTCTGTCACCCCTGGAAGGGGAACTCCCTGACCCCTTGCGCTTCCCGAGTGAGGCAATGCCTCGCCCCTGCTTCGGCTGGCGCACGGTGCGCTCACCCACTGACCTGCGCCCACTGTCTGGCACTCCCTAGTGAGATGAACACGGTACCTCAGATGGAAATGCAGAAATCACCCGTCTTCTGCGTCGCTCGCGCTGGGAGCTGTAGACCGGAGCTGTTCCTATTCGGCCATCTTGGCTCCTCCCTCCCAATAAATATTGTTGAGCAAATGTATGTCACTAAGTGAAATTCAAATACCTGGTGCATAGTAGGTATTATAAGTGTAGCTATAGTAAGTCAATTTAATATCTGCCCCTGCTCGTCCCCCATATGCCTTCAGCCCTTAACATTGCATTGTGCTGACCCCTAACTGTTATATTTACATGTCTTTGGCTGAAGGCTTTCGCTACTGCCTGCAAGCATGGCAGCCCAGGAATCCTCCCCAGGAATCCTCGGGAATTGGCTCATGACCTCCAGCAGTCTTGGAACCAAGAAGTGATTGAAGTTGGTGTATAAATACCCCAGCTCCCTCACTCCTTAGATGGATAACTCTGAAACAAACATACTATACCGTCTGCAGGAGTCCCCCAGTGGAGTGGAGCCCCAGATGCTCATGGAGGCCATTTGCTTGACAACACGTGCTGTCTTTGGCTCCCTTCCCATTTTTTCTCTCACTTCTCCACCCCCCTACTGATATTTCCCAAGATCACCTCCCAGATCAACCACTTGCACTCAAGTCCTTGCCTTAGGGTCAGCTGCTGAGGGACCCATGCTAGCATGACTGTTGAATTAATGAAGGACTAAAGATTTAATGAACAGAGGTGGAGGGCTAGCATACTATATGCTTAAAACATAGGAAGCCTTTGTGGGAGGTTGCTAAATGAATAGAATTCAACAAATGCATAGAGTTCAAGGTAGATCCCTATAAATCTGGTACTTGAATTTCTGATACCAAAAAAAATGCGTTTTGAAAAAGTGAATGAATGAATGGTCATTGAAAACAGTCAAAGGCTAGAAGTTTATGCTTTGGTACCTAGTGTTCCATAAATGCTTTTTATATGAATAGGGAAGAAAAAAGGAGGGAAGGAAGGAAAGAAGGGAGAAAGGGAGGAAGGAGGGATTGAAAGAAGGAAGGAAGGAAGGGAGGGAGGAAGGAAGGAAGGGAGGGAGGAAGGAAGGAAGGAAGGGAGGAAGGGAGGGAGGGAGGAAAGGGAAGAAGGTGTCTCAGAGGCTTGGGGCTCAAAGTAGCCAGGCACTGAGCATTCATGAAGCAGCCTATAAAACCCCCCATGGTCTGGTCCTTGCTCAGATCACAGGTTCCCCTTGCACCACTCATTCCCTTTTTCATAACACTTCACATCAGCCTCCTTTCAGCTCCAAATCTTTACAAATTCTGTTTCCTTGGTCAGGAATGGTCTTTTAAGATGTGTCTCCTTACACTTAACTAAGTCTCCTTACGCTTAACTAAGTCTTACGCTTAACAAATTCTCAGGAAGAATTTGCTTCCTCTAGGAAGCCCTCCCAGAGTTCTCCATTATGTCACATGTATATATAACTATAATACCTCCTGTATCACCTGGTATTTCTCACTTACGTAATTAGCTGCTTGATGGCTGACTCTTCCCAATGGAATGAAAACTCTCTTCCATATTCTCGGGGCTCATAATGGCACCTGGCACATAGTAAGTGCTCAATAAATATTTGATGAAGGCTCAAGTGAGTGATGCAGCCATAGTGCCTGGTCTAGCTTTAACCTTAGATCTAGGGCTTTCCTGGGAAGAGCCGGGCTTCCAGAAACTTTCATCTACAGACATGCTGTTCCCACTCCCACAGCACCCCAAACCAGCCAAATGGCAAAATGCACCCAAAATCTGGGAAAAGCCTTCAACAAATCATCTTAGAATAGTTACAGCTTCTGTCCCAGCCAGCACTGTCACAGGCAGCTTAATTATGGTCATTAGGACCCACATTAAAACATGATTATAACATAAAATTGAAATTAGCTGTATAACACATCCAAATTTTTTGGTATGCTTATTGATTTTCCTTCTCTATTAATCAGAAAGCTACAGTAAATTCAGATAGATCTGGTATAATTAAAACCGAGCCTGTAAATTCTAGTGAAAACTCTAATTAGCATCTGTCTTTTGTTAAGGACAGCGAGGTGGGAATGTATATTTTTCCGCAAAACATAATCAGGGCTTTCATGTTTCTTTCCTGAATCTTTGGTGGGGCAAGTTGTCATTCCTTTTTAAGAGGAATTTAAAATTGGCTTGAAAAAAGATGCAAGTCATAAAGACATCTAAGAGATGCCAAAATAAGAAGTGGTTGGTTAAAAGAAAAATGATTAGTCGAACCGGGTGATTAGAGGCATGTGGATGAAACAACGAATTGAATTGTTCTCTTTTCAGTATGGTGGAGTGGCTTTGAAATCGGACAACTTTGAGTTCAAGTCTGAACTCTGCTATTTACTACCTAGATGATATTGAAAAAGTGTTGTTTTGCCTAGCTGAGCCTCGGTTTCCTCATCTGTGAAATGGGGATAATGATAGAACCTACCCCATAAGGTGTTTGGAAGGATTAATGAGATTACAGTTTTTTCAGCTTGTAGTAAAATATTGATAATTAGGAGTTGCTACCATCTTCATCATCATCACCACCATCATCCACACCACCACCACCATCTTCATCACTATTTACATCATCATTACTATTTTCATCTCATAAAGAGAAAACTCAATGCTTGTCATGGCTCTAATGAGCTTCATGGCATAGTGAAAACATGACTTTGAATTCAGGTAGCCTTCCACTCTGTGCCACTCATAAGCTATGTGACCTCATACAAGTCATTATATTTCTCTAAATCTGTTTTCTCATTTGTAAAATGAGCACAGCTTTCAAGAGGATGTTGAAGATGTAATGAGGAATGTTGATTATGCCTGGCATGGAACAAGTCATTTAACCAATGTTGACTCCCCATCTCCCATATCCAGTCATGTATCCTCAACAGACTGCTTAGTTGGTGGTATATCTCAGGCAAGTACAGAATATAAAATAGTCTCTGGGTTTCTAATCACCAGATGTCTTTAAGAGGCATCCTGTTGGCTTTTCAGTACTGCCTTCTACAAGGCCAGTGTTCCATTGTCATGGCTTTAGTTGCTGGGGAGTGTTTCTTTCATCATAGAAGGGGTGGTAGAGCTCATCACACATTCCACCTGCTCCCCTGCATTTCTCAGCTTTCTTTGTGGCTAGAGTGAGGTCCTGTGACTACTTCTACCCAATAGACTATGAACACAAACATGGCATTTCCATTTGGAGAGAAGGAAAGAGCAGTGGTCAGAAAGCCACCACTAGAGATAACAAAACTGCAGAATGGGAGTGACAGATTATCAAGTCACTGCAGGGAAGACAGTTGTCCTGGAAAGCACCTGAAACTCCACAGGACTTTTGTGAGCGAACAATAAACCATTGTTGCATTAAGCAACTCAAGTTTTGAAGTTTGTTATAGCGGCATACCCTAACCTATACTGATTAAAACAATGATTGATCAATCAAGTCCATTTATCTGCTTGTGGTTCTTGCTCTGAATGCATTAGTGGGTTGGTGGATACTGCCCTTTCAGGGGCTGATGGACTTACTTCCAGAGCAGATTTTGGGTAAAGTAGATGGAATCTGGGACTCCTAGTCCAGAGATCTGCCATGACACTCATGCCCTTTTATGCAATCTGAAGCTGTTCCCTTACAGTTCAGATGCCTTAAATGGCTGAGAGGAAGGAACATGGACAGCCCAAACATCAGGGGCCTCAACTGGCTCCTTTACAGTCACATAGCCCCCCCTGCACATATTGGGGTGCCCAGTGGAATTAAGATGTGGAATACCATGGTCATCTTGGTTGGGTATTTCCCCAACCAGAATCCACACTCACCTTTATTTGGATACCAGCACCTTAATTTTGTATTGAAAACCACTCATTGGATGCAAGCTTGGTGGGCTTTTCAATCAAAAGGCACCATCCTCATTTTCCCAAAAGGGGGCACATGACTCAACCTCAGTAGTGATTCATGCCAAAGTGCAGCCACTTCGAAGAAGTGGGGAGGGTCCCTGCTTCCTAGATCCTCAGAACTGCTTTGGTGCTCTCCCAGGTTCAACTCCCTTTGGTCTGTGAGATACTCCTATCCTTCTAACAAAGCCCTCCAACACTTTTCTGGCTGAATGTCGTCAGCCTCAGTTCCTTTCCACCAAAGAACCCTAAGAAATGTATAGTGATGAATGTCATCTCATATCAACAAAGCCCCTGTCATATGCTGGTGCCTTGCTGCACTCTGTTATCTCATTATTCTAACCTTGGAATGTATTTTATGTCTGATGTAAACATAATCATAAACGAAGTCAACATAACTCAGTAGATAAGGAAGATGTAGTTTTATGTATTCACTCAACAAACATACTGTGATTGCCAACTATAAGCAAATGCACTTCTAGGTACTAAGAATAAAGCAACAAATGAAACAGATTTAAAAAAAAAACACCACCCTCATGCAACTGACATTCTAGTTGGAAGAAGCAGACATAAACAGCGCAAATAAGTAACAATATAATATTCAGATGCTGAGACGTGCAATGGGGAAATAAAACAGGGCAGGAGGATGGGGAGAACATGGAACAGGAACTGGGGGCAGATGAAGAGGGATTGCAATTTTAAACTCCTTGTTCAGGGAAGACCTTGCAGAGATTTGAGCAAAACCTGGATAATAGAGTTGTGTGTTCTCTTGTTCATGTCTCCAAATTCCATTTTGCAGGTGATTCGGTTTATAGGGTTGTTGTGGGAACAGGATCTGACACTTAATAAGCACACAATAAACATCATCTGGAAAACGAGCTTGAAGGAGCCGCCATTCAGATGCCAAGTCAGCTCTGGGTGTGTGGGGAGCGTCAGTACTCACCCTCCAATTCCCAGCTGTCACACTGAGGCTGCTGCATCCCAGAGGCCCCAGGCAGAGCCCCTTCTCCTTCAGGTCCTGGGAACTGCTAAGGCTGAGGCCTCAGAGGTTGTTGAGCCTTCAGATCACCAGGCCCTGACCCAGACTGCTCTAATTAGGGACATCCAACAGAGATGGGGACAGGTGGGGAGAGAGAGAGGGAAAGGGAAAAGTGGGGAGAGGAAGAGAAAGAGGAAAGAGAAGGAGAGGGAGAGGAAAGTGAGAGAGAGAAAGAGGAAGGAGGGGAGAAGAAAGAGGGAGAGAAAGGAGAAAGAGGACGAAGAGAGAGAGAGAGAAAAGAGAGATGGTGGAGAGAGAAGAGAGAGAAAGAGGGGGAGAGAGGAAAGAGAGAGATAAAGAAAGGGAGAGAGAGGTGAGAGACAGAGGAAGAGAGAAGAGAGAGAGAAGAGAGGGGAAGAGAGAGGAAAGAGGGAGGAAGGGAAGTAAGACAGAGTGGAAGAGAGCGGGAGGAAAGAGAAGAGGAGAGAGGGAAGGAGGGAGAGAGAGCAAAGAGGGAGAGAGAAAGTAGAAAGAGATGAGAAAAGAGAGAGAAAAGAGAAAGAGAGGGATAGAGGCAGACGGAAAGGGGGAGATGGAGGGAGAAGAAGGGGAGGAAGTAGAGGGAAGGAGGGAGGGAGAGAACAGAAAAGCAGTGCACTAGGAGGGAGGGGAGTGTATCTTGCTGGAGAGAAGCAGGTAGAACTGTGGGGCCTCTGCAGTGGGTTAGTGGCTTTGACCCAGGTGGCTAGGGTACAGTTCCTCTAACATCTCCAGCTCCTCCCTGCTGCCCTATCCTGCCTACATTCAAGAAATGGTCCTGGGCATGGATTTGGGATATAGGTGAACCTGGGTTCTCCTGGGTTCGAACCCCATCTCTGCCATTGCCTGGACAGGTGAACTTGAGCAATCCCACTACTCTTTCATTCTCAACTGAATAATATCAACTTCACAGGTTAAAGTGAGGATCATGATGTGGTTTACGGAAGGCACGCTGGCATGTGCCAAGCACACAAGGGGTGCTTAGTCAACATTCGATGCTGCTGTTATCACTCTAACCAGGTTTGGGGATTAGCTGTGTCCTGGCTCTGGGTCCTTGGACTCTGGGGTGAACTCAGCCCCTGAGGAGACTCCTGGTCTCTGAAACTTTTATGCAAAGCCAGGGTTAGGGTTCTGAACAGGAACTTTCTGCACAGCAGCTCTTAGTCCCAGCTGCACACTGGAATCACCTTGGGACTTTAAAAAAAATACAGATCCTGGGCCCACACCCAGAGAATCTCACATAATTAACTCAGGGTGCAACCTGGGCATCTGAATTTCTAAAAGCTCCATGGATGATTCCAAGATGCAGCCAAAGTTGAGAAGCACTGTCTAGGGCTTTGATTTAATCTTCCATATTTATTCCTAAAGAAGGAGATATACCCAGACACCATTTCCTTAGGCAGCCACACAGACCACCGGATTATTAATTTTTTTCAAATTTGGTTCCGCAAGCATTTGTTAAGCATCCACTATGTTCCTGGAACATTGTTAGACACTGAATAAGCACTGTTCCTGCCCTCAAGCAACTTGAAGTCTGGGTGGCCATACAGTGAATAAACACAATGCTCGAGAAGGCCACAGGAGCGGTGAGGAAAGAAACATCACCCAAATGCAGGAATGCATGGGAAAGAAGCGGGTGCAGGGTCACACCTAAAGCACAACGTGGAAAAATAAGTAGCAGTCTTCTCTAGTAGAGAGGTAGGGGGAAGGTGGATAGCCCATGCTGTTCAGGGTTGAACAGCATGAACAAACGTGGATTGGTGAAAAACTTCTAGGGAGAAGGGACAAAATGAGGAGGGAAGTTGCCTATAGGCAGGACTATATAGCAAAGGGAGAAAGGGCAGGAGAGGAATCCAGGTAGCAAAGGTATTACAGCCAGGCTTAGATCCATGGGGTTCATATTATGGGAACTGGGGAGCCATGGAAGGCTGTAGGTTAAGGGGAAGCCTTTATCCTGTGCTTAAGACTTCAGGGTGTGGCTGCTGTTAAGTGCTGGGGTGTGGGGCATCTGAAGAAGAAAAAGTCTGTGCTTGGCAATTTCCTCTCAAGTAATTTTATTCCATTCCCTTCCATCATGCAGAAACCTGAAGTTATCCTGAGAACAAACGTCACTGCCATGGAAACAGTAAGAGAAACAAACAATGCGTGCACTGTACAAAATTGTACATAAAGGCTGTTTATTTTTCATACCATTATTTTAATAGGTGGGGATGGCAGTGATGGGCTGGAGGAACAGCAGGCTTTAATGGTGCTGCTAACGTTGCCTATTCTTAAAATGACTTGAAATGGTCACAGACATTCAGCCATTGGCACTTAGATCATGTCTCTGGCTGGGAACTCCCGCTGGTTTAGAATCTCACTGCCGGGAAGCATCACCTGTTCCTGAAACTGAAAGGCAGTATGGCCAAGTGGTTATAGACTCAAGCCAGAGGTCAGACAGCCCTGGGTTCCAGTCCTACTTCTGTCACACTTACTGAGTGGTGACTGTTGGCAAATTTCATCACCCCTCCGAGCCTCTGTTTACTCATCTGTGAAGTGGAAATATAGTCATTCATTTATTCCTTCATTTGAAAGTTAACAAGACTTCACTGAAAACTTGCTATGTGCTTTGTTCTAAGGGTCCTGGCATCCATTGAGCTTAAAGCCTAGTGGGAGAGCAGAGATAATATACCTGCAAACACATAAATAAGAGATATAATTGTAGATAGTGATAGAGGCTAAGAAAGATTTAAAACCAAGGTTGTTCTCTCTGATGAGATGTCAGTCTAGCCGGCCACAGAAAGAGGAGGAAGAGCCAGCTGCTTATATATCAGAAGGAAAGGCCTTCCAGGCAGGGACACAGCAAGAGGAAAGTCCTAGACAGACCTAAGATTAGAATCCTTGCAGCTGGGGTTTTATAAAAGGAGGTACAAGATAAGGCCAAATAGGGAGGAGAGACCAGATCAGAAGGGTCCTATAGGATAAGGTAGGAGTTTGGGTTATAATAATACTAACCTTCTAGAGTGGTTGTAAGGATTACATGAAATGTCAAGTGGTAAACTCTAAGCAGCTGCTTAAAAAAATGTCAGCTTTCACTTTCATCAAGACAACTGTAGTAGAACTCATCATCTCTTGGGTCTAGTTGCTGACATCATAGAATTATTGAATTTCAGAAGTGAGAGATCATTTTTCCTAATTTTTCATATGGGTGAATTAAGGGCAAGGGACTTACAGAAGTCACACGGGAGTTAGTGGTAGAGGCTCTGGGCTTTCCAATTTCTGCCCACTGTCCATTGAGTTCTTGAACTCAAACCCATGCCATGATCCCTATGGGGAAATTCCTTGGCCTCTGTTTCTGCTGGGTGGTACTTCCTTCTAGGGGACAGTGTAGGGTCATGAAAAACCACAGACCTGGTGCTGCGAGTGTGTGGCTTCTCCCTGTGAGCCTCAGAGTGTCCACAGACATTAGTCCTTCTTCCCTCCTCCTGACACAGAGGCTATGTCTGTCCTCCTGTATCCTCCATGGCACAGAGGCTGGACGTTGGCTGGGGAGCTGAGAGAAAGGACAGGCTATTGATCAGTAGGGACCTGACCCAGTCTGGCCTTTTCAATATTCCATACTAAGAGAGTGGTGAGATTTGAGAGGAGGGCGAAGGGCTGGAGAATGTTCCTGTAATTGAACAGAGCAGTGCTGCCTTAGTTAATTTCGAGTGAGGAGGCTCACACAAAAAATGGGTCAGATTGACCAAGCCCCTGATGGGTTTGGAAGTTTTACTTATTCTGCACCCTTAACCCCAGCTGGACTTTCCTCTGGGTATAGACATCCATAAATACACGTAATAAACCCTATGAGAGAAGAGATTTTTCTAGTATTTGGGTTCTGTTTTTCATATACAATTTATATAATGCATGATCATTGCTCCTGTTTATTGAGCACCTAATACAGGCTGGAAAATCAGTTCAGCAGTGAACATGCATCCCCTCTTTTACTTCCATAATAACCCTAGGAAGTAGTTATTAATAGTCTTCACCTTATACAGACAAGTAAATCGACATTTAAAAGTTACTCACATAGGAGAGAGTTCTGATATGTCTGACTCCAAATAAACCTGCTGATTCCAGAGGGTACGTGAACTCATGGGGTCCCCAAACACAAAAGTCTTAGAATAACTCATAGATGTGTGCTGCTGTGCTGACACAGGCTGTTCTTTATGGACTGAAAAATGTATGTGTTACAGTTTATAATGCCATAAGAGTGTATAAATATACACAGTATTTTTAATTGATTTTTATTCTCACCTTTGAGGCCCAAGAACATAACCCTTAGTCAGGAAAATCTCCCAGCTGGGTTTGCAGGAACTTGACTGTGGGGGCCCGATCCAATCCAATATGTTTGTCCCTCTCTTTCAGCCTCCTCCACATTCCTGATGGTGCGCTGGTTTTCCTTCCTGTCTGGCCAACAAGCCTCTGGAGAACGACCATCCATCTTACAGGCTCACTTTGTATTCTGTAAACTTTCAGTTTGAAAATAAACGCATTGTCTCCCTGTCAAAGCTCTACCGTGCATGGGTATTTCTCAAGAGCCAGGGTGGATGGTACAGACAGACAAAGCATTTCCAAGGAAACCAAAGGGACATAATTGCTTCTTTCCAGGTAATGTGGATGCACTGGATGGGGTCGGCTGCGTCACAGTGGATCATTTTCTTGTTAGCGTCTGGCCAGAGTGATGTGAGTACCACGGGCTTCCTGAATGATGCTGCACAGGCCCATCTGCAAGTTACAAAGACCAAATTGAAAATAGATCATGGAGACACTGGTTGGATACTCTGCCTTCCCTTGAAAGATCCACGGTGGGTTTGTCTCCTGAGACATACTATTGCTGGGACTTTTTTTTCTTTTCATTTTCTTCTTATCTTTTAAGATGACTTTTTTTTTGTATTTCATTTTTACCCTAAGACAAAAGATTGTTCTCTTTTTTTCTCTCAGTGATTAAAATCTTTCTATCAACCAGATGTTCCTAAGCGGGATACATGATGCAAGGTTTGGCAGGGCGGGGGTGTGAATAAATGTGCGTTGATGGAGAAAGTAGTCACTGAGCATAGGCTGTCTGATGACCTCAAAATCAAGCCCCTGATTAATCATGATCTGAGTAGACAAAGAAATGGGATCACAGACACATGATGACAATGACTTCCATTAATTGCAATGATGCTGTTTTAGCCTCAGGACCTTGCACTTGCTGTGTTCTCCACCAGGAATGTGCTGCAATCTGCGCTTGGTGTCTGTCTCATCATTCCTTTCTCTACTTAAATGTCTCCTATTCTAGGAACCCATCCCTGATCATTCAAAAAGAACTTGCCTCTTTTACTGTCAAATCACCTTGCTTTATCTTCCTCATAGAATTAAAGCTCTCTGAAATTCCTATTTATTAATGACTTTATGGTCTATTTCTCATCTGTACAAAATAAGCTCCAGAGAGCAAGAACTTTGTCTTGTTTGCTGTGTATTATCAGTGCCCAGAACAGTGCCTGACATATGCACTATCCTAAGTGCTTTATAATGACTGTGTCATTGATTGCTAAATGATAGCCTTTCGTTGAAATGATTACTGGAGGGTTAATTCAGTTGTTCAAAATCACACCACTGTTAGTTAGTGGCAGATAAACCATTCAGATTGAGGCTTGTTGGGTTTGAAGGTCCAGGCTTTTAACCACTCTGCTAAACTGCCTCCCCTGGCATACAGCATTAATTTTGGAAGTGGTTTGGGCTCTTGTGTTGCCAGACTTCACTAGACTGTCAGCCCTGGAGAGCCAGAGACAGAGTCTGTTGCATCCACAGCACTCAGCACTGCTTGCCACGTGGTAGCCATTCAATAAACAGTAAATGCTCAAACAGTATTTGTAGATAGATGGACAGATGGGTGAGTGGGTGGGTGGTTGAGTGGATGGATGGGTGGATGAATGGGTGAATGGAAGGGAGGAGGGAAGGAAGAAAAGAAGAAAGGGAGGAAAGAAGGAACGGTAGGTAGAGGGATAGATGAATTGTTGGATGGATGCATGGACTAGTAAATATATGGTCAAATAGGTGGGTTAGTGTAGATAGGTGGGTAGATGAATAAGGAAACAGAGTCTCAGAGAGACTGGTGACTCACTTAATGTCACACAGCATTAGCCTTTAGTCCATCAGTTCGTGGGATCTTCTCTATAACCCTAGGAAATAAGTGCCATAATATCCCCTCATCCACGAGGATATTATTATCCATTTATGTCAATCACTCCATGTGATAAGTGTTATTTTTATCCCTACTTCTCAGAAGAGGAAAATAAAGCTCAGAGAGGTTAAGTAACTTGCCCTTGTCATCCTGTAAGGAAGAGGCGAGGCTAGGATATAACCCTTTGTCACCACTGTACTAATTTTAACCGCATAAGAGCTGATGCTCTGTTTATCACATGGCAAAATATAAGGTGAATAGAATTGTAGGCACACATCATCTAATCAGCAGAGAAGCTAAAATTATCTCCCCAGGTGGCATTGGGTAGCAGGAAGCTCACCCTGACACCAGAGTCTAGGCAGGACGTCCCCTATTAGACGGACCACAACATCACTGCCATGGAAACGGTAAAAGGTAAACCAAGTGTACGATATCGAGCAAGTTACTTTGCCTCCCTGGCCCTCAGTTTCTTCATCTGTAAAATGGCTATCAAAATTGTGATTGCAGATTTTCAACTGCAAACTGTTCTAGTCCCTTTCAGAATTCTATTTCTATTATGCTATTTCTTCTTCCAAAAATAGTCTTGATATTTCTCCTAAATAATCACTTTACGTTCCCAACATCACAATCTCAGATAATCAGGTCTGTGTCCCATTTCCTCAAGACTTTTCTCTGTGCCTTGTTTTAGCCAGCAAATGGAATGAGTAAATCACTGTCCATATGTTCAATGGGTTAATGGTTTACAGTGTCACTTCTTCCACATAAGACACTTGCATGCAAGCAATGATCTAGAAGTTCAATGTACTTACCAAAGTGAGTAACCCCATTGATGGACTTTTAGTGATTGTGGCTCTTCTGGTAGCGACGAGGGGTTGAAGCTTCAGGAGGTAGCAACCAAATCATAGCACAGAGGCAGCCACCAAATTTCTGGGAAGTAGCCTGTGAAGGTGAAATGGGTTCTGGCTCTGTAGTCAGGGCTGGCCTTGAATCTGCCAAATCCCACTGCTTCCTGACTGCGTGACCTTGGCTGGGTTGGGACCCCCCACAAAAAATCAGATACTTGTCTTTCAGATGGCAATAACCACACCTCATTTTCAGGATGATTATGAAATTGAAATGAGAGACCGTGCTCGGTGTGGGACAGCACCTGGCAAACAGTGGATTCTTTACACAATAGTTTCCTTCTCAGTTGGGTTGTTTGGTTTTTTTCTTGTACATTTGTTTAAGTTCCTTATAGATGCTGGGTATTAGACTTTTGCAGATGCATAGTTTGCAAAAATTTTCTCCCATTCTGTAGGTTGTCTGACATTACTGGGTATATACCCAAAGGAATATAAATTGTTCTATTATAAAGACACATGCACATGTATGTTCATTGCAGCACTATTCACAAGAGCAAAGACATGGAATCAACCTAAATGCTCATCAATGAATGAGCATATATATATGGTACATATACACCATGGAATACTATTTAGCCATAAAAAAGAATGAGATCATGTTCTTTGCAAAAACATGAATGGAGCTGGAGACCATTATCCTTAGCACGCTAATGAAGGAACAGAAAACCAAATATCACAAGTTCTCACTTATAGGTGGGAGCTAAATGATGAGAGCACACAGACGCATAGAGGGGAACAACACACACAGACGCCTACCAGAGGGTGGAAGGCAGGAGGAGGGAGAGGATCAGAAAAAAATAACTATTAAGTACTAGGCTTAATACCTGGTTGGTGAAATCATCTGTACAACAAACTCCCATGACACAAGTTTGCACACATAACAAACCTGCATATATACCCCTGAACCTAGGAATTAAAAATAGTTTCCTTGCCTCCAAGTATGGAGCTAACCTATCTCTTTGTTTTTCTCTCGCTCGCTTTCTTCCCTTTCCCCTCTTCCTCCATCTTCCTTGCTTCTTTAGGTTTCCATTGAACAAGTCTCACTGAGCACCCACTGCATGCCTGCATTATACTACACAGAGCCTGAGTGTATAGCCACTAACAGGCAAGGTCATTCCACAGAGAGCTGGCAGCCTCATACAGTAAAGCATGGAGTGCTTCATCTTCTCCAAAGGAGAAATCAGCCCTCCTGCATCCCTGCCTCAGCCACCTTCTTTATAAAAACCAGTTGGGTTTACTGCCAGGAATGGAAACCTCTTGCAGCTGAGGATAGGATTTTATGGGGGGCTCTCTGTCCCCCAAAGCTTGAGGCAGGTCTGGGCCTATAGTGAGTGGCCTGTAAAAGAGCATTGTTTGAGTGAGTAAATGGGGAAGCTCTGGGTGTGGAGAGTCTTCTGAAACCCTGGGCCAGAGTGCTCCTCCTTCCCTCCTCTATCCAGTGTTCACCTCCCCCACCCATTCTTTCTAGGGACTCCCGGCTCCACCACGCTGCTAAAGACATATTCCTCCCCCTGTTGCTGCCTGCAACCTTCTCTCCATCTGCTCCCTCTGCCTGTTCAGGCTGCAGTGTGTAGATAGTATGGCAAGGTAGGGTGGGGGGAGGAGGACAGCTTCTAAATTGGGTGAGAGGCCTGTAAAGCCTGACCGGTCTGCCAAGGCTAGGCAGGGAGAGACAGTCAGTCTCCAGGACTGTGCATAAGCTTGTCCCCACCTAGCTCTCTGCCAATGTCTGTCCCCAAGTATCCGCTTGTCCCCCTCATTGATTGTCCCTCACTACCTCTATTTGTGGAGAAAAGACTTTGCTTGAGAATCAGGCCTGGGCAAGAATGCAGCAGAGGTGGGCCTTGCAGTCCTGCTCAGATAGGGAAGCGGGTACAGGAAGAGGCAAGCGGCTGACCTGAGAGGAAGCCTTGCAGCTCTAGTGCCCTGCCGGCAGTGGGGTTGTGGGAGACAGGGCTCAGTTTAAAAAGTGGAGATGGATCTTAATTTAGAGTTCGTGATTGGGCTTCAGAGGGGTGCAGACCCCCTCGTGTTATATGCACAATTTTGTGGCTATGTGTAGAGTTCTAGCAGATTCACAGCTCTCACCAGATCCACAGAGTTAGAGACTTTCTAGGTTATGGGGACTCACTTTGGAAGCAGCGGGGCCCTGGCGGGGAAGCAGGCTGGCTGGACCCCAGAGGGCTCTGGAAAGAACTGGAACTGGGATGTATCTGGAAGGCTGGGCAGGCAATGGAAAGCTCCGGGCTGCTCATAAGCTCGGTTTCCAGGCCTCCATCTCACCGTCTGGAAAATGGTCCGGGTGCTCTCCAGCCTGGCCTGGCCAGGCAGAGCTGCTGGGAGCGTCAGCAGAGAGAGAAAACGCTCGGCTCCCGGGACGCAAGGGGAATCGGCGTTAAACTTTGCAGGGCCGACGGGCCGGCGGCCAGAGGAGGCGGCTGGCACCCCCGGCGCCGCCGCGGCCCCTCCAGCTCACTGCCCGCTCGCCCGCCCCCTCCCTCCCTGCACTCGCTCGGCACAGACTCGGCCCCAGCCCCCTCCCTCCTCCCGCTCGCTCCACGCTCGTTCGCTCGCTCGCCGGCTCCTCCTCACTCGCCCGCCCGCGCCCGGCGCAGCTCGGCCAGAGCGACCGCGGGGCTGAGCGCGCGTCCGCCCGGGGGGCTCCGGAAGCTGCCCCGGCCCGTGGCCCCCTCCCTCGCTCCCGCTTCCCCTTTCTCGCTCACCGCCGCCCTCCTTCCCCAGCACCCGCGCCGTCCGCCCGCCCCGCAGCCCGCGGCTCCGCGCCCCCTGCAGCCACGATGCCCGCGGCCCGGCCGCCCGCCGCGGGACTCCGCGGGATCTCGCTGTTCCTCGCTCTGCTCCTGGGGAGCCCGGCGGCAGCGCTGCAGCGAGGTAAGCGCCCCGAGGGGCGGGACGGGCAGGGGGCAAAGTTGCCGGGAGAGCGGGGCAGCCAGGGGTCGGGGCTGACCAGGGCGACTCAGGCACCACCCGCCGGGATGGGGAGCGGTGTTGGCTGCCCAAAATCGGGGCTAGGAACCGCACGTCCCCTTGGCCCGGGCTGATGGGAGTGTGGAGGCGGGGATGTGTTGAAGGACTCGGGCGCTTCCCTGCTTCGGCTGCGGGCTCCCTTTCGGTCTTCCCCGGCTGTGGGGCTGATTCTCCTTTGCAGCCAAAGAGGATCTCCTTGGAGTGGGGTCGCCTCCAAACCCCAAATTCCCGGCGCTTCTCTGCAACCGCACCCGGGGCTGGGTGCCAGATAATTCTGTTCCTCTCCGGGAGAGGACAGGAAAGGGGGTGAGCAGCTGACCCACCCTGCAACTGAGGACTAGACTCAAACAGTGCATTTGCCGCTCCCCCCGACACCTCAGAAACCCTTGACTCCTTTGGTTCAGGCTGCCCCGAGGGTCTGTGTCCCTGGATCGATCTCAGCCAAGCGTCAGGATACCGGACTTGGGTGTGGCTTTCGCCAGAGGCCGGTGGAGGGGGCTGAGGGCTCTGAGAACTTGGTAGGGGAGGGAGAAGAGATGTTAGTTAGCAGCTGGGAACCTGAACGGGCTCCCCTCTACTCTCTCCCTTACTGCCTAGCATCTCTGATCACTGTTAGGAATGGGGGTGGGGGGTGTTAGTTTCATCTACCACGTGTTTGTTGAATGGGAAGAGGGGCCCAAGTTTAGCAGAGAATGACAGCTCCTCTTTCTCAGACCTGGAACCATACCCTCTCTCCACCCCGGTAAGGTACCCCAGGAAAAGTTATGGGTGGGGGAGAGGGCCAGATAGAGAGAGGGGTGCAACGCCTAACTCACCCAAAGCTAACCCTCAGAGCTTTGGGGGTTTTCTCAGGCACCTAGGAGACCCGAAAATCAATGTGAGCGTTAGTTCGCCACCGGACCCGGCCTTCTTGCAAGGTCCCAGAAATGCGCTCCTCACGTGTAAAAAAGCAGGCAGCTGCAGGGTCTGCCCAGGCTGAAGACAGAGGGAGAGCAGGCACTGTGCTTATCTGGGGCTCCGCCTCTGTCATTTGCACCGTCTTGACTCGGAGTTGGGGGACAGGCGGTGTTCTTTCCCGGGGAGTTCTGGACCCCCAGCGCGCGCACCTGCTTTCAGCACCAAAGGCCCTGGACAGCTCTCAGCTCCATGGGCCCTGGCTCCGGGTCCCTTTCCCTTCAACCCTTCGCGGTGGCCTGGAGTGCCCCCCTCAGCATAAATCAGGCATTTTATCCCCTATCTCCCCGTCTTTTTAAATGTAGAGCCCGGAGTGCAGAGCAAAGGAAATTGTTCATCACCTTTTGTTTAACAAAGCATGTCATTGAAGAACCCCCACCCTTTTTTTATGAGGCAATAATGTCCACAATTTACACCAGGTCTGGACAATTTCTCTGGGAAAGATAGGGAAAGAGATTTGGTTTAAACAAATCGTTTCCACCGCAGCATGGCCTTTCTTAATTAGCTGTCTCTTTCTAACAATGGCTTGGTGGCCTTGAACTGAGTCCAGCTCTCCCTCCCCCACCCCCTTTTGAATCTGTGTTGTGACTAACACACATATAAAAAGAACCTGAATCTACCCAGCAGCTTACTGGATTTTCTAAAGCAGTTCTACCTCTGAGGACTCCACTCTCCAATACACCACCTTGCAGGGGGGAAAAAATTGTCTTAATGGCACATATTGAATTGTCATCTAAGACAAGGATTTCCTATTCTGTTTCCTTCACGGGCTTCAAACACATTGTAAGAGCAGAGGGAGATATGTGTGTGTTTTAATTTTTAAGACATTTCATACTATTTTTCCAACTGCTCAACACCATGGCTAGCCAGCATGTTTTTTAAATTAACTTCAGGTCACCACCAAATTAAAGTCAAGTGATGTGCTACTTCAGAAAGCTCATTAATAACTGTGTGGTTCTGACTCTGAGTCATAAGGAGGGAGTGATATTGGCCAATGAGCATTGCCAAGTCTGGTGGTACATTTGGAGACAATTGACCTTCCACAATAAATTCTATTTTTAATATAGAGCCCAACATCCACTAATGTCAGATGGAGAACCATTCACCTAACTCGTTGTTGCAAACTAGTTCTTCTGCTTGCGGTGGAGTGAGGGGATTTGTAAATACTCAAAAGGGACTTGTTGCTACATTCTTATGCAGGTCACGTGGTTCTCTGGGCCATTTCGCTGTAAGGCATGAATAAGTATAAAGTATAACTTGTTTTTGAAGAGGCTCCTTATTGTCTAAGATATGCACATGGGGAATAATTGTAACTACGTGCTAAGACTGCAAAGCCTAAGTATAATTTCTTTTTTTTTCTCTTGAATTAATAAGGCAAATTCAGTATTGCTCAATAAGACTCAAATTTGCTGCTTCCCCAGTCTCTAAGGTGTGTTGTGGTTAGATTCACTTAAAGACTATTTTCATTATGGATTGGCATTATTTTCCATGGAGTTTTGCCCGTTCCTGCCAGGGGCCACCGTATCTAAGCTTGAGGGATTCATCTTGTGTTCATATGGTTCAGTTAGGTATTAAGAAAATAATGTTACATTCCTTTCCTTCCCCTTCCAAGGCAAAAGGATATTTTCTGATCAGAGTGGCTTATTTTCTTATTTTTGCTTACAAGTCCATTCCTGCAAGCTGTTCAAACGAGCTCGATTTACTGGCCCTCCTATTCTGTCCAGAGACAATTTCTCCAATATACCCACTGTGCAGACCTCCACTAGGGGCGCTCCAAGATCTAGCTGGCGACTAAGGGCAGAAGAGAAGGGAATTCTGACCTGTGGAACAACCAGGTGTGTGCAACACCAAAGGTCAGCAGAATGGAGCTCCTCTCAGCCTGGAGGCCTTGCTATCATCTCTCCCCTCCCTCTTTCTGATTACTACATTTTATTACTGTTTCTCAAAGAAAAATTATTGATCACCCTTGACACACGCAGTGAAAAAGAGAAAGAAAAGGTAAAAAGAAGCCCGGAGAATGCTCCAAAGAAAGTGTCAATCCAACTGCCCTTTTTGTATTTTTGTAGTTTCCTTCATGAAGCCAAATTGTAAAACATCCAAGAGGCTGTGGCAAGGCTGTTCTGGGGAGTTTGACTGACCTGGGCACTGGAATTAGATTTATAAAGTCCAGGAAAAGAAGTGTAGCTCCATAATTAGAGTGACCTGGGTCCAGAGGCCAGCTCCATTGTCTATTAATGCATGGCCTTCAGCAGAACTATTTTATCTGAACTTCCATTTCACCATCTGAGGAATGGGGGCAGGGGAAGGAGGACTGATCATACCAGCCTGGAAGGATGGTTGCAGGGATTACATAATGCATGTAAAAGCAGCTGGCACGGAGTAGGTGCTCAAGTAATGTTTATTTCTTTCTTTCCCTGCTTTCCAAAGGGCAAACTGCTCCTATTAGTAGACACCAAGAAAATAAATCTCTGCGATTGGCATGAAGCAGATATTGGTGTAAATATTGGGATAATTCAGGCTAAAGTTGAAAGGGGTTGAAGGGCATAGTGAGTAGCTCCAGTTACCTGTATTCTCACCTTTGGCAGATGAGAATTTGACATTGCCTGGTGCAGACACCCTTCCCTCCCAAACTCTCATGCTGTTTCTTTTTGAACCTCAATATTACCATCAGGAATCAGAGTTCATGGTACTGGAGATCGAGCGGATGCAGGAGAGCAGGTTAACTGTTGGGAAGAAGACATAAGAAGCAAGTCTTCTGGAAAAAGACATTTGGCCTTTCATTCATTCATTTGAATTTACTGAGCACTTCCTATGTGTCTTAGTTCAACCTGCTATAACAAGTATGCCTTAGATAGGGTGGCTTAAACAACAGAAATTTATTTCTCACATTTCTGGAGGCTGGGAAGTCCAAGCTCAGGGCGCCAGCAGACTCAGTATCTGGTGAGTGTCTGTCACCTCTCTTTCTGCTTTGCAGACAGCCACTTTCTAGCTGAATTCTCATATGGCCATGAGGGACAGAGAGCCCTGGTCTCCTCATCTTAGAAATGAACTAATCCTTATCGTGGGGGCCCTATCTTTATGATTTCATTTTAACCTATTTAATTCCCAAAGGCTCCACCTCCAAATGTCATTACATTGGGGATAAGGCCATTAGCATATTGATTTAGGGGGGACACAGCCATTTGATCTATAGCACTACACATGCGGTAGACCTTGTGTTGGGTGCTGGACTACTATAATATGATAAGTCTCCTGCCCCAGTAATGGCAGCCTAGCAAGAGACATCTGCAGGTAAACTACTACCATCCATGCCATGTGGTAAGTTCTTTGGTGGGGGGATGTCGGAGATCTATGGGACCTCACGTGGATGTGTTTAATTCTCACCAGGGGTGGTCAGTGAAGGCTTCCTGGAGCAGGTAGCATTTGAACTGGCCCTGAAGGGGATATGACAGGTACCAGCAGCCAGAGGAGAAATTTCTACAGTAGGATAGGGAAAATCCTGAAGGCTTCACTCTCAGAACACATCACACCCCCGCGGAATTGGAGAGAGGAAACAGAGGAGCGAGTGGGAGGAGAAAGTAGGCAGGTGCACATGCTCACGCTCAAAAAAAAGATAATCTGTCGGACCTGCCTGTCCTCCCTGCTCTCCCCTGAACTTCACGGGCTGGGTAGATGAGAGCTGGAACAAAGGACTTTAAGCCGCTGTGTTCGCTATTGTCCACTAGAGGTTGTGATGACACCGAAGGAATCTTCTCAGAAGGGAGCGAGGCCCAGCTGCTGAGCACAGACAGCATCACACAGCCCTGGGTAAACACTGCTTTAGTGGATTTGCATGTTTGCATAATCCTCTGGTTACTGTAGTTCCTTAGAAGCATCCCTTTGGTGGCTGTGACAATAGGGAGCAGGGCAGGGAATAGGACTGCTTTGAGTAAAGGGTAAAAGGATGGTGAGTTGGGAGGAGGTCAGTGGACGCACGTGATATAATTTACTAGAACATGGCAAGGACTGAGTTTAAGCAATGCAAACAGCATTTATTGAGTGTTGATTTTGTGCAAAGCCTTATAATAAGTGCTTTATATAGATATGTGCAGAGAATTCTCACAATAGCCCATGAGAGAGATGCAGTTGTTATCTGCATTGTATGGACTGGGGAAACTGAGGTACTGAGAGGTTAAGCAATGTGTCTAGCATCACAAAGCCAAGAAAGGGATTGAAGTCCAGCCTCAGATCCAGGCTGGTGTCAGAATCATAACATCAAGTCCCACTGCTACCTTTTATATCCTGCATTCCCCAAGACCATGTGCAGATTCTGATGGTTCATAGGAAGGGATGGTGTGTGTTTGCCAGATGCGCATGGGATGTGTACTCAATGCCTAACACAGTCCCTGGCACACATAGCAAGCATTTAAGTAAAGCTGGTCAAATTGAAATGAGTCAAAACAGGTTACAATTTTATTTATGGGCAATTAATTCACAATCATTACAGTTAGTGAGCATTTACTATATCTCAGGCACTTACATTGGTTATTTTAATTAATTTTAACAATATCATTTCATTTTATGGATGAGGAAACCAAGGCTTAGAGAAGCTGAGTTATGCATAGGTAAGGTTTAAATCCTTGGTGCCTTCCAAGCTGGGTCCTTCTGTATTTCTAAATAAAATGTGTGAGAAAGACCGTTTCACCATTAATGTGCAGATAGTCTGGATGGGTAAGTGTACCAAACTCCAAAGACTGACAGGACAGAGACCAAAACCAACCCTCAGTAGTTCCCAAAAAAGATGAACATAGGGATTATTCTTTCCAGTTGAGGAAAGGAGAAGACCTCATAAAAGAGAGTGAGCAGTCCAGCTGGTTCATTGGTTGGCACTGAGTTTATGTGACTGTTGGCAATTTCTCAAGTTTCCAGGTCACCCAACCATTAATGGAGAACTCACATTGTATAAAATTGGTTCTGTAAGCCCCTAAATTCAGGACCTAAGCTAAACCATTTCCTATCTATGAGTCTCAATTTTTCCTTCTGTAAAATGGATCACAGTAATCACTACCACATTCATCAAGCTGTCCTCACAGGGCGGGGATGGGACAAGAGAGTTAAGACGCTTTGCACATACCAAGAAATCAATCCTTGAGGAAGTAAGTGCCAGCATGGAAGGCTGAAGACCTCAAACACCCCCATGTGTTTCTTCCTGGGCTTGTTATAGCCAGCGTTATAGCAAATATAACACTGCTATTTGCCATTGATTGTGGGCCTACTCTGTGCCAGGGGGCTGTCTTTGTGCTTATCCTGTATTCAGGTATTTGATCCTCATGTGTTCCTATCAGGTGGTATGATAAACTAGATTTTACAGATAAGGCAGCTGAGTCAGAACGGTACAAGCACTTGCTCACGGTCTCATGGACAATGAGCGGTGGAGTCAGGATTCAACCCCAGAACTTTTTGATTCCAAAGCCCACGCTTGTTCTAGATACTGGGGCATGAAGATGTGGGTATCACATAGCACAGAGCAAAATGGAAATGGAGAGCTGATGCAAGCCTGGAGATCAAGGTGGCTTGACAGGACTCCAAGAGGGGAGATGCTTTCTCATCTAGTGGCAAATGCCAGGTGTCCGAAGTCAGCTTTCTGAGACAGAAAACAGTTTATCCCAGGCTCTTTCATACCTGCTTTGATGGCTTGTGCGTGAGCCTTATTCTCATCTTACTCATGCTATTCCTGCAGCCTGGACTGTCATCCTAGAGGAGCACATAGCTGGTTGTGTAGAGAGGACTAAATCAAATTCCCAACTGGCTGATTTTAACAGTATGATCTTGAGCTATTTACTTTAGTTCTCTAGGCCTGTTTTGGCCTGATATATAAAATGAGAGGATTAGATTTACATTACAAGATTGTTAAGACTCATCAATGTATGAGCGTATTCATAGCTCATTGCAAGCACTCAATAAAAATTTGCCATTATTGTTCTACTATTAACCTGGTAAACTTCTATTCATCCTTCATAACCCAGTCCTAATTCTCCTTTTCTGTGAAGTCTTCTCTTGCTTCTCTCCTCTCTATGCCAATTATGAATGATCCTCTTGGCCCCTTATCACATTTTATCCCTCTACTATGGGTAATTCATACACTGATAATGCCTGAGTTGCCAATTTGCACAACTCCCTCCCCCTAAACAATGAACTCATAGAAAACCTCAACTGAATCTTACTCATTCATATGCCCCTTAGCCTGTATCTAATCCAGTATAAATTCTCAACCCATTATGTTAAATTACTTTTCCTCTTAATCTTAGTTTTGGGGAGGTGAAGTTAGAGTCCTGACATCTGAATTTAATTCCTGACTCTCCTATCCTGTGTGGTCTTAGGCAGCCTGTATAAACCTTGATTTTTTATCTGAAAAATGGGAATAATAATAGTGTCCAACCTCATAGGATTGCTGTAGAGGAAAACCAATGAGATAATAGATGTGAAATCACTGCGTAACTCTACAAAAAAGGAGGAAGAGAAAGAAAGATTAAAAGGTGGAAGAAAGAGAGAAATACACTTTGTAAAGAGAAAAGAAAAAACCTTTGTGCAAACACAAAACCACAAGATAGGCCATTCATCGGGTCCTCACTAAAGCCATCTTTCTTTCCAAAGGAAATATTGGATGCAATTGTTTGCCCTGTGTCTAAGCTCATTTCAAAGCAGAAACCTTCTGGATGTCCTACTGCTTATTGTAGAATCTGCCTTCTCTTAGGTCTCTGGCAGCTGCAAAAACAGCAAATGTCCAGCTGAAAACTGGGACAGTATAGCAAAGTGAATAAAAACCCAGGCTCTAGAGTCAGAGCAGCCTGGGTTTCAGTCTGTTGCTTCTTATTAGATGTGTATCCTTAGTCAAGCCACTTTGTCACCTTGAGCTGGCACCAGCCCTTGCATAGGAGTGAGGGTCTACGCTCTGCCCACTTCTCAGGGATAATATGATATGGGAGAGAGGTTGTATAGTTAGAGTAGGCTTCCTTGGTGTCTATAGTATTAATCAGATTCTAGCAGTTATTTGGGATTCTTATCTGCCTCAATCCTCTCCCTGATATTTTCATTTTATTGGGGAAAGAGACCCAGAGACAAGAAAGGGCTTACTCAAAGTCCCAACTGTGAGTGGCAGAGCCAGGACTTGAACCCCTCACTCATGTCTTCTGACTCCCATGCTAAAGTGACTTCCACTTACTTTCAAGAAAAATGGAATCCCTACCCCTCTCAAGTTTATGTCCTGAGACCCAAGGAGTGTGGCAATGGAAGTTTTAAGGGTATCTGTTTTCAGTAAACCACTGGCGTCTATTACCCATATGGGACATTTACATTATGTGGCCATGGAAGACTGAATGCATGAAAGAGGCTTTGGTAGAAGTGTAAATCAAGCCATAGCTCCCTCCCTGCTGACTTGGCACTTGAATCTTCAAGGCACAAGCAGATAAGCTTGCACCTGGGAATGGTGCCATCCAAGCATCTGGCTTGAGTCAAGCAAGAAAGAGTTAAATGAAGAGGCTCAAGGAGACCCAGGGCCCAGGCCAGGTATCCCTCCTAGGCTTCCTCACTCTCACCATGGGTCATGGATAGTGGCTGATTGAGAAACCCACTGGGGATCTGGGGTGTGGAGAGCCGGGAAGGACTGAGTGAGGCATAGCTAATGTAGTTGGTGCCAGCCCGGAGCAAGTAGTGGACACCGGGGATGTTTTGGGGCTGGAGATTAGAACAAGGTAGGTGGATACAGTATAGCACCTGGAGTCTGAAGCTCAGGACAAGTCTTAGTGGGTATAAGCCTCTGGGTGTCAGTTTTCTTGTCTGGTCTCACCTATTCCCAGTTTAGCTTAGTGTCATAAATTGGTGAGTTCATGTTGCCAAAATGGAATGGGCTCTTCAAAGCCGTACACCATAATAAAAAAAAAAAAAAAAAAAAAAAAAAAAAAAAAAAAACACAGACCCTGGAGTCCAAGAGATGTGAGTTCAAACCTAATGCTGTGATCTTGAACAAGTCACTTAACTCTGAGATGATGGGAGTGGGTGGTAGTGATGAGGATGAGGAGGGGAATTAAGAGTTGCTGTTTTTACTGATGGACCGAGCTGATTCTCAGGTCACTGATGGCTTCCAAGAGAGGAAATAGTATATTCTAATGTGATTTTTGTGGTATAGTGCTATGGTTGGAATATTTGTGTCCTCTCCCCCGAAACCAATGTATAGGTTGAAATCCAACCTCTCTGCTGATGGTATTAGCAGTGGGGCTTTGGGGAATTGATTAGGTCATGAAAGTAGAGGTCCCATGAATGGAATAAGTGCTCTTAAAAAAAGAGGCTTGAGGCCAGGTATGGAGGCTCGTGCCTGTAATCCCAGCAGTTGGGAGGCTGAGGCAGGAAGACCACTTGAGGCCAGGAGCTCTAGACCAGCCTCGGCAACATGGCAAAACCCCGTCTCTACAAAAAATTCTAAAAATTAGCCAGGTGTGGTGGCATATGCCTGTAGTCCCAGCTACTCAGGAGGCTGAGATGGGGGGATCCACTGCAGCCCAGGAGTCCAAGGCTGCAGTGAGCTATGACTGCACCACTGCACTCTAGCCTGAGTGACAGAGCAAGACCTTGTATTTAAAAAAAAATGGAGAGACACACCTTACCCCTTTCACCATGAGAGGTAGAAATGTTGAAGCAAGAAGCTGTGATATATAAGAAACAGGCTGTCGCCAGACCCTGAATCTGCCAGCACATTGATCTTGGACTTCCCAGTCTCCAGAACTGTGAGGAATAATGTCCAGTTGCTTATAAGCTACCCAGTTTATGGTATTTTGTTGTAGAAGCCAAAAAGGGTCTAAGGCATTTAAAACAAAGACTCATTCAGGATAGCTGAAGAATAAGAAGGTTTTCTCTAAGGACACTGCAAATATTGAGCCAAGAACATTCCAGGACTCTCTCCACTTCTCTCTTGCATGCATCTGCTTCTCCCCACGCATCTGTTCATTCTGGCTTCCTCTCTATTGCCTAACTCCTCTGCTCACTCACCATAGATCTCTCATCACCTCCACTTACCCATTCGCTATTATGGCTTCTCCAGCACAATCACCACGTATGCACTGTCTAATATGATAGCCGCGAACCACATGTAGATATTTAAATTTAAATTAATTAAGACCAGATTGAATTAAAAATTGAGTTCCTCAGTCCTACTAGCCACGTTTCAAGTGCCCAGTAGCTATGTGTGGCTCATGGCCGCCATATTGGACAGCATGGAGACAGCACAGATGATTTCTGCCCAGTCCTTTGCACTGGGCAACTGGGCAATAGGTTGGTTCTTCATACGTAATCCAGTCATCTGCAACTGGTATGGGAAGCATGCCATGTGACACAAAACCAAAGCTTGGGATACAGCAATCACCACTGATGGTGTCTCACACACTTTCACTGCTGGCCTTGATAGCTGCTTCTCAACTCTTCTCATTTTTAGGATGTGGCTCTGCAACCCTTTTGCCAGTAAGACTCATATTCATCAAGATGTGGCCTGTCTGATAATCACATCCAAGAAAACTGGGAAGAATCCTATCATCATTGTAACTATCTGTTGACTTGCCTCCCTCTGTGCTGTACAATGAAATTTTCGGGGTTAGGAGTTGACTTTAATTATCTCTCTATTCTTAGCTATTCTGTTGAATAAATGAGTGAATGGATGAATCAATGAATGAATGATATGCAGTCTTCAGCTATGACTCAAGGTGTTTGGACATAGAACACAAAAGCCTTTGCAAAAAATGTGCAATCTTCACATTATTTGGGTAAATGACTTAGGAAAAAATAATTTAGGGTAGGAGTTGTGGGTGATAGAGAGCTAGAAAAGAGGGAGCCTCATAAATTCGTGTATTTAGACATTTAAAAGTGATCCAGGCATTGAAAATCAGGTTGGAGTGGAAAATGAAGAAAAGCCTCAAGGTGGGGTCCCAGGAGCTCTCCTCTTTTCCAATGAGAGATTCATCTGGAATGATGACAGTGGATTTAAGAGCAATAAGGGAGGTTGGTAGGAACACAGAATGTGGCTCCATGCATGGTTTTGGTAACCATTTTTTCTACAAAGTTTTAATGTTATGGAAACAGGGAGAGGAGATGTTTAGAACAATGTACTCAGAGTGAGCATTCTGAATGGGGGACTCAGCACAGGATTAGGACTGAGGTAGGACTGACTGTGGATCCCCACTCTGCCAATTCTGTGTTGTGTCATGCTGGAGCA
Source organism: Pongo pygmaeus (assembly GCF_028885625.2). Lineage (NCBI taxonomy): Eukaryota > Metazoa > Chordata > Mammalia > Primates > Hominidae > Pongo > Pongo pygmaeus. Next base: position 37,023,190 of record NC_085931.1, read on the forward strand.
AGTCACTGAATCTCCTCAAGCCTCAGTTTCCATCTGCAAAATGAGAATAGCATTCTTCCCTTGCCTCTCTCTGCAGGGTGGATAGAGAGAATGTAATGCATGTGACTACTATCCTGCACAACTCCAGAGGGAGCTATTTATACTACAGTGTATGTGAATGGTACCCTTGGAATTAAGCAGTATACAACCTATGCTGCCATATGTGGCAGCCCTGAATATGGAAGTATGCCACCGAACTATGAATCAATTTGCAGAGGAAGAAGGACAGAGCTCCCAAGACTTTTCATTCCCTAAGGACTTCTGATCAGGCCTCCACCTTCTATGCCCCCTTTTAAAGCAGGTTTAACAGAGTGGAAAGCTAATTCGGGGCCAACCACCTTGGAAATTAATGTAAAATATGTGGAATCAAGCCAGTTTTCCAGGGCTTCAGGAAAGGAAATTTGCATAATTTATGGCATAAATAAAAAATGATATGCCAGGTTAATTTGCATACTTTAACTTCAGTTGGGGTTAAAAACGAAGTTTTTGTTGTTGTTGCTATTTGTAGTTGTGGTTTTTAAAGGAAGCCTCTCTTGTTAATCCGACTGTGTAAGCTTGAGTAAATTACTTAACCTCTCTAGGCCTCGATTTCCTCAACTGTGAAATGAAAATGATAAATGGACTTACATCCTGGGATTGTGGTGAGGAGTTATGAGCTGACTCTGTAAAACTTGTAGAATAGTGGCTGGTACGTAGCAGAAGTTCAATAATTATACACTGTATGTAATATACAATAACATATCATTATCATTAAGTATGCAATGTATCTTGTCCACTTGATATTACAAGAAATTCTAAAAGATGCATATCATTGTGTACCCACATGAAGTTATTTTGAGCTCAGGACCTAGAATTGTGCTAGAACACAGCAAGAGCTCAGTCGTGAGATGCATGGCTGCCCTACAATGAATGCATTATTATCATTATTAATCACTGCCCCATAGGTGCATGTGTTTGAAAGCCTTTCTCCCCTCTAGACTGAAGTCCCTCCAAGGCAGGCACTGATTTATCTCCCTCCCAATCCCCACCTCTCAACACTACATCTCCCAGATAGTAGAAACTCAATAAGTGCAGACATGTTGAATGAATAAATGCTGAAGTGTTATTGTTCTTAATTAGTATGCAAGAAATGATTCTTATTAGCATGCATATGAATGAATGGCTGTCTTCCTTGCAGACTAGAAACTCCTCACGTCTAGGTCACCAATGTTTGGCTCAGTGCTTGGCATATCAGGTAGTCAGCAGGTGCTCATTTGGTGTATGATGGTGCCTAAGACCTCAGAATTTAAGGTCCAAGGCCTGACTCTGCATCCCAGCTTTATAATTTACTGGCTGCATAACTTTGGGCAAGATATTTGTGCTTTATGGAAATAACATGTGCAAGGAAAATAACTAACTGTACCTTTTTCATTGAGTTGATGTGAGACAGAAATCAGGAATTTTTGATCAAGAGCTTAGCACAGTCCCTGACACACAAATTAGGTACTCAATATAGATACTACTGTGAATAAATGAATGCATGGCCATTCCCAAGTGTCTTGATACAGGAAAGAGGCCTTGGTGTATAATAACCAGCTAGAACAGAATTTACAATTTTATGATCCCCATAGAGAAAACATTCTGTGGGAATTCAACAAGGAGCATTGACTTTACAACAACCACATCTATGCACACCCTCCCAATTTAAGGTATGTTATTATCTCATTTAATAAAATGGAGGTTCCAAGCAGAAGGCAGGGGTCCAAGTGAGTAAGTCCATCATTCTCTGGCTGTTGTTTTATAATCAAATTTTATCTCAGATCAGCCACAAAACCCTAGAGGAGGCACCACATGGGCGTGGCCTGTCTGCCGGGAGCCTTTCCATCTGTGAGTGAGTGACATCAGGAGCAACTTCTTAGCAAGGGGCTTCCAGAGAACAGTGCTTGTGTCTCTACCAGACTCCTTCCCTGTTTCTAAAGAAAGCTGAGGTTTCTAAAGAAACCCTGGGAAGGCTGAGAAGGAAACAAACTCCTATATGCACTAGAATCCCTATTAATGGCTTCATTTACAGAATCTTGCTTAATTATCAGCAGAACCTTCAAAGGTGCCTTACAGCCATTTGATTATACATAAAGAAGCTGAGGTCAGATGGCTAAGCAATGCTGGAGTTATGACTCATTCATTCTTTCATCCAAGACCTACTTTCTCTTTATTTCAGACATTCTACTCTGTACCAATCACTTGATAAGTACTAGGGATACAGAGAGAAACAAAACATATCCTTGCCCTCAAGAACTTATCTAACCATTCTTCAAACTCAGGTAGGACCAAGTTCTTTTCTTCTGTCCTCTCCTCACTTCTACGTTGTCCTGATGACTTCCGGGCAGGGGGCAACTTTCTCCAAGGGACCAGGGTTGGGAGCCATGAATTTCTGGGACCACTCCCTATAGCCCTAGTTGCCTATTGAAACAAAGCAAGCTCGTTTGATCTTCCTTATCTTCAACTAGAAAAAAAATCTAGTTGATGTTCCTTTAATGGGTGAAATAAATGTGTCACTTTAAGAGAACCTCCAATAACCATCCCAGACTTCACAGAGGCAGAGAACTCCAGCGGGGCCTGCTGAGAGCGACGTTGCTGCCTTCAATTATTGCAACAATATGTTGGCATTTCCTTCTTTTGTGAATGTGGGAAAATATATCCTGAGCAGAACTGCACAGAATTATACAGATGCAGCTGAGCATGTGTATAGATATAAATAATATGCACACTATTTCCATAAAGCATAAACTTGGACAATCAGTTAATGAGGTTTGGCCAGAAACAAATTAATTCCTTTGGGTCCTGGGGTAGTTGTATTCTAAGTAATAATAAAAATAAATAGTCATTTCTTATGCTTAGCACATGGCAGAGGATATCCATTATTGCATTTGATTGTCAAAAACAACTCCAAGGACCTAGTACTATGGAAAATTAGTTCTGTTTTTCAGCAAACTGAGGGTCAGAGAAACTCCACCATGGAACAGTGCCTTGGTTTTTATTTATCCTGACATTGACATTTTGGAAGAGTACAGACCCATTATTTTATAGGATGACCCTCAATTTGGGCATATAGACTTTTGATTCTTACAAAATGTTAGCATGCAGCCCATATTGGCCTATCACTTACCTTTCTCCTTCTTGGGTGTCTTTGCTATGATTGAAACAAGGCCTAGAATTCCCCCAAGTCAGGCTGTCTTCACTGGTTCCCTCTACCCCAGTGTCTAGTACCAAGCAAGGGTGCCCCTCTAACCCACTTCTGGGATCCCTAACCAGATGCCTGCCTCCTTCTCCACCCCACTTCTGCCACAATGCTTCCACGGCACCAGGCTGCTACCCTTGCTATAGTAACGAGCCTGCTCTATTCTTAGTATTTGTTTATGCATCTCTCTTTCCCACTAGGCCATGGGAAATTCAGAATCTGATTCACTGATTCAACCCCAAGAAGCAAATATTTAATAAATGTCTACTTTGTGGGCTCTGCTGTAGGTGCTGGAACAAAAACTGATAGTGCCAGCCCTCAAGAAATGTATGCTCCCTGTGATCTTTCATTCGTTTACTGACCCGAAACATCCATTCATTTATTCAATAAATATTCATTAATATTTTGTGTGCTGGGCTGCATACCCCAAAGCATGCGGATCATTCAATGTTTGCATAATGGGGTAGAAACAGTGGTCTACTCCTACAATAAAAGAAAAAAAGGTTAGGCTTATTAATCGCTGATAGAGGCTAGCTGTGGTGGCTCACGCCTGTAACCCAGCACTTTGGGAGGCCAAGAAGGCAGGTGGATCACCTGAGGTCAGGAGTTCGAGACCAGCCTGGACAACCTGGTGAAACCTCATCTCTACTAAAAATACAAAAATTAGCCAGGCATGAAGGCATATGCCTGTAGTCCCAGCTACTTGGGAGGCTGAGTCAGGAGAATTGCTTGAACCCAGGTGGCAGAGGCTGCAGGGAGCTGAGATCGCTCCACTGCACTCCAATCTGAGCAACAGAGCAAGACTCTGTCCAAACAAAACAAAACAAAACAAAACAAAACAAAACAAATCTGTGATAGTAAACAAGATTAAGGGCTTCCAATGAACTTCAGACATTCTAATGCACACTATGTATGTGAAGGGGTTAAAAAGAGAGCTGGGGGATTCTGAGAGCATCTAGAATCTCAAAGAGAATGGGAATCCTTCTGTCACACTGCCCTTGGGGGCACCAGCCACAGCCAGACACCTTGATCTGACATATAATTTCTCAGCATGAATTACCAGAAAGACCACCCAATGAGAGTCAGAGACCTGAGTTCTGGAGATGACACGGTTGCCAAAAATATGCTGTGTGACCTTGGGCCCATTTCTGTCCCTCTCTGGTCTTTAGTTTCTCCATCTCTAAATTTAGTGGCCTGGGCTGAATCATAGTTTCCAAAATGGACTATGAGTTAAAATCACACGAAGAGCTTTTAAAGACCCAGAAACCCAGCTATACCCCTGCCTACTGAGTCGGACCCATGATTGAGCTATACATGCTGCCTTCTGGATTTTTCTGAGGCCATCCGTAAACTTCACCTGGATGATTCGACCCCCAAGCCATGACCTTTTATGATTCCTTTGTTCATGATAATTATGTCCACCATTTATATGCCAGGCATATGCTAAATCCTTTACTCACATGATCTCATTTAAGCCACATATGAGACCAGTGGGGTGGGGCCTGATACTTCCATTTTACAGCAGGAGCCACTGAGGCTTGGAGAGATTAAGCAGTTCTCTCAAGATCACACAGCTAGTAAGATCCTGCATGCATATCTGTGTCTATGTCACTTTAAAAGAATTTGCCACCTCTCTGTAGTATGAATAGGGGTGGGAATCTACTCTTAGCCCACCATATTCCCTCCCCAGAGGTAGCCCTGTTCTCCTGGCTCCTCTCTTCCCTGAAAATCTAGTTAACTCTTCTAATGAGCCAAATAAATGTGCCCTGTGAAGTGTGTGATCGATCACACCCTGGCTGCCCATGAACCAAGCACAGGTTTGCCGCCCACCGGGGACAGCCTCCCTGACATGAATTATTGCTACCATCAGCCCTCCTTTCTGCTCCTGCACTTGCAGGGGAGTGGCTGAGCCAGGGACCTGTGGACACTCAGGATTCCACTCTGGGCTTGGCCAGAGATAAGTCCCTAGAGTTTGGGGCATTTGAAGAACTGACAAGAAGCCAGTGTGGCCAGAATATCCTGAACAGAGAAGGAAGTTGGCAAAATGAAGTTAAGAGAAAGTATTAAAGAAAAACAATGATTCAGTTGTTATACTTGTTAAAGCATAATAAGGCAAACTTTATTCAGGACCATCACATTGATGGGGACCACTGCAATGGGATTTTGCAGTGGGGGAGATTGGGCTAACCCCAAATACGAATGGGAAAGTTGGAATTTATAGCCAAGATGCAGAGTAGGGGTGGGGAGGTTAGTGGATGGAAAACTACTGAAAGGAAATATCAGGGGTAAGGGAGATTCTCCTAAATCCACCTAACAGGATTCTTGCTGAAGGCACACCAGCATGATCAGACATCACCTGGAGATGGTGGAGGATGAGGGACCTGATCAGATATGGAAGGTGATCAGATATCCAGAGTGTAGGGTTCTTGTTAAAGTGACTAGCAGGGTTCTTTGCTAAAATTGGAGATTCCACAAAGAAGTGCACAAATTGGCCTAGAAGAAGGTTCAGGAGCCTGATTGAAGTTTGATCAGGCAGAGAATCATTGTCAGTGGCCAGGCCCAGATCCTATAGCGCAGGGAGGACTTGCTGGGAGGTGTTGGGAGTTTATTCTCAGCTGTGCTTAGGAGCATGGGAGGGGATTTTTGGGTTTGATAATGCTGTCTATGAAGTGAAAATGAGAGCATTAAAGACAAAAGAGGAATCATTTAGGAGGTCCTCGCGGATAGGATTTGAAGGAGTTAATTCTACCCCACACCTCCCAGCTTAAGATAGGTTCACCTCTTCTAGCCTCTCCGCTAAGGTTAGGGACAATTTGTGTATTAGTTTGTTTTCATGCTGCTATGAAGAACTACCCTAGACTGGTTAAATTATAAAGGAAAGAGGTAATTGACTCACAGTTCTGCATGGCTGGGAAGGCCTCAGAAAACCTACAATCAAGGCAGAAGGGGAAGCAAACATGTCCTTCTTCACATGGTGGCAGGAGAGAGAAGTGCCAAGTGAAGGGGGAAAAGCCCCTTCTCAGACCTTGTGAGAACTCACTCACTATCATGAAAACAGCATGGGGGAATCACCCCCATGATCTAATCACCTCCCACGAGATCCCTCTCCCAACACGTGGGGAATACAATTTGCCTTACAATTCAAGATGAGATTTGGGTGGGGACAATTTCATTCCACCAAGCCCACTGCTCCCGGTGCAATTTCTCTTCAATTGCAATGGAAGGGAGACTGATGCTCTGCACTTGCTAAAACATCCACAGGATTCCCAGCCTTTCACCCTTTGGCTGTGTCTAAAACCTCCAACTCATTTGCAAACTTGCCATCTTAAACATGGCTGGGTGCTTTGAAAGATTTTCTCTGTTGCTTCCCCATAGTGTCTAGAATACAGAAAAAGCAGCAGAGAGGAGAGGAAAAGAATATAAATTTGGGCAAATGATGATTAAATCCACCCCTCCCCGCCTCCCAAACCCTGATCAGACTGTACAGAAAGAATCTTATATATATTATCACTGGCTCTCAGTTTAATGTAGGGCCAACATTGCTGGGTAAATTAAACAACATTTATAATATAGCTGACCTATAAAAATGTGCTTGGGGCAGAAATTAGACATATCAAGCTTTTTCCAGCAAAAGACATTTTTACAAATGCATGAGAACCTGAACCAATTTGGAAGCCCTGTCATTTTGATTTAAAGCCGGGGAAGTGGGGCTGATCCCTAAAGAGGAGAAACAATTACCCAGGTGAGAGGAGATTTTAAAATTCTGGTCCTCATTACTGACCTAACTTGGACTCAAAATGTATCATGTAGAGAAGAGGGTTGACCCATAACTGAGAACTGGGACCCTTCCTTCTTCACCTGCATAACCAGCAAATCTCATATGATTTCCACATGTACCCTCTTCCAGGGAGCCTTCCCTGCCTGTCTCAGCTGAGTTAGGGGCATCGCATTGGAGTACCCACATCCACTTTGTTTTAGTTAACTATTGTTGTGTAACAAACCATCCCTGAAATTTAGTGGCTTAAAATAACAAATATTTACTAACATCTCACATGATTCTGTGGTTTGGCTGAGTTCAGCTTGGAGATTCTTCTGCTCAGCGTGGTGTTGAAAAGAGCCAAATCATCTCTGAGCCTCCAAGGGGCTCAACCGCATGTCTGGTAGCTTCAGCTGCTTGACACCCGAGCATGTAAGTTTTCCCTCATGTGACTTGGGCTTCTCCCACCATGGGAGGTGGATTCCAAGAGAGAGTGTCCTAAGAGCAAAAGTGAAAGCCGAAGCTCTCTAAACGTGACTTGGCAGCCATCTATAACCTACCACTCCCTTGTACTAAGTCATGATATAGTGTTGTTCCCATGTGCTGAGCGGGTACTATGCTAGGTATTCGGCACTCTGTACTCCATCGTTGGTTTATGTCTGTGTCTCCTTGCACAAAGGAACCCTTGTCTAATTCATTTCTGCAACGAAGGAGGTGCAGTTAGTTCAGGTTCAACAGAAAAGCCATGGCTCTAAGTGTTCACACCAAGTGTGGTCACTCTTAACCCAGGAGATTATGGTGAGAGAATGCAGGAATCTAAGGGCCAGCATCAGTATTCTTTTATGGTACCAGCAGTAAAAATAATAGCGGTAGTCATAATGATGATTAATAGTAGTAGGAAGTATTAACAATAGTATAATTTCTACTGCTCTAGCACTAATACATGTAATTCTGCCTTACACTTAAGAGGCATTTGACCACTTACACAATAATTTTTTTCCATTACCTTACTTTGCTATTCAACAACTTTGTGAAATGGCCCAGGAGGATTTTTGTTATAAGTCATAGTTTATAAATGAGGAAACTAAGTCTGGGAAGGAACAAAAACTTGTCAATAGTCAATTAAAATTGACATTGTCAAGTACCTACTATTTGCACTTTACACCAATGACTTAATTTCCTCCTTGCAGCAATGTTGTGAGGTAGATACCATTATTGCCACCATTTCACAGATGAGGCAACTGAAGCTCAGAGAGGTGAAGTCCTTGACTTGTCTGGGATTTTATGTTTCCTGGCTAGGATTTGCATCTGGATCAGTCTAACTCTTGAGTCAAAGACTCTTTCCACAATGCTACACTCAATTCCTCCCAGATTACCATTTTCTAAATTACTTTGAGCTGAGAAAACATTCACATAAAAATACAGTCAATCCTCCCCTCTGTATCTGAGAGCTTCTCATCTGAGTATTTAACCAACTGTGGATTGAAAGTATACTTTAAAAACAATGAAAATAACAATACAATGATAGAAAATAATACAAAGTTAAAATTTAAAAACCAATATACTATAACAACTATTTACATAGCATTTACATTCTATTAGGTATTATAAATAATCTAGAGATGATTTAAATTGTATGAGATGATGTGCATAAGTTATATGCAAATACTACTCCATTTTCTATAAGGAACTTGAGCATCCGTGGATCTTGGTATCCTGGGGGTCCTGGAACGAGTCTCACATGGATACTGACAGATGACTGTAATATGAAAAATCAGAATGAGGGACTCTTCTATGAAAAACTTCCGCCGGGTGCAGTGGCTCACACCTGTAATCCCAGCACTTTGGGAGGCCGAGGCAGGCGGGTCACGAGGTCAGGAGATCGAGACCATCCTGGCTAAGATGGTGAAACCCCATCTCTACTAAAAATACAAAAAATTAGCTGGGCGTGGTGGCAGGCACCTGTGGTCCCAGCTACTCAGGAGGCTGAGGCAGGAGAATGGCCTGAACCCGGGAGGCGGAGCTTGCAGTGAGCCAAGATGGCGCCACCGCACTCCAGCCTGGGCGACAGAGCAAGACTGTGTCTCAAAAAAAAAAAAAAAAAAAAAAAAAAGAAAAGAAAAAAGAAAAGAAAAACTTCCACCAGTTTTAAAGCCTGCTTTGACCATTTGGAAGTTTTTATTCTTCACCCATTGTTAGTTCTTGGTGGTTTCCACATAGCTGAGGTTACCAAGAAGCAAATTTTCAGATAAACAAGTTGTCATATGTGTAAAGTTACATGAGGTTATTGAGTCCAATTTTCCCAGGGATTAACTCACTTTGAAGTTATAAATTATGCACTTGATGGGAGCAAAGATATATATGTATATATTTTAGCACCTATAAAACCCATCAACTGGTATTTTTGGAGGACATAAATATACTAAAAGGCAGGATGATGATAGGTTAAGCACACTGACTTAAAATCAGGCTGCCTGAGTTCAGATCCCATCTCTGCCACTTAGGCAAATTATTTCATCTCTCCGTGCCTCAGTTTTCTCATCTTTAACAGGGATTTATAATAGTACCCATTTCACAGGGTTGTGGAGGGGATTAAGTATATAGTCGGCCTTGGTTCATGTGCTCATCTTTGAACAAGTCGCTGGGGCTGGAACCATGTAGGACCCTGATTGGCCAGCTCTGACCTCCCCCAACACATGGACTGAAAGAGAGAGGTGGGGACTTGCCAAAGGAATGTCAGGAGATGTTCGCCAAGAGAAAAGTCACAGAGAAGTCCAGCATGTTAAGGAACTAAGAGTTTTCTTTTTATTTTTTTCCTGCCACGTCTCAATCAATATCTGAAAGACTAATAAAGGAACTGAGTGTGTGCTAATAATAAAATGACCCAATTGTGAATTAAGCAGATATGTTTCTCCCCAGCAGGGTTAACAAAGTGGCTTGCATCTAGACCCAACACTGCCATTTACCACCTTACCTTCTGCAGGAGAAAGCATGGAAAGTGTGCATGGAAGGTGTGGCAAGACAGAGGCCTGTCAGTTTAGCAGTGAGTTGTCATTGGTTGTAAAACATTATCCTATAAGTGTAGGATGTTTGAGCAATAGGTCCATGTCAGGTCTGTCTAAGAGGCAAACATTTAAGCAACAACCTCTTGTTTAATGAGAATAAAGAAAATCTGCCACCCAGAAATAGCCTTTGACCCAGCAATCCCATTACTGGGTATACATTCAAAGGAATATAAATCATTCTATTCTAAAAATACATGCATATGTATGTTCAATGCAGCACTATTCACAATAGCAAAGACATGGAATCAACCTAAATGCCCATCAGTGATAGACTGGATAAAGAAAATGTGGTACATATACACCTGGAATACTATGCAGCCATAAAAAGGAATGCAATCGTGTCCTTTCCAGGGACATGGATGGAGCTGGAAGGCATTATCCTCAGCAAACTAATGCAGAAACAGAAAACCAAATACTGCATGCTCTCACTTGTAAGTGGGAGCTGAATTATGAGAACACATGGACACATGGTGGAGAACAAAACATACTGGGGCCTGTTGGAGGGTTGGGGGGTGGGAGGAGGGAGAGCATCAGGAAGAATAGTTAACGAATGCTGGGCTTAATATCTAGGTGACAGGATGATCTGTGCAGCGAACCACCATGGCACACATTTACCTATGTAACAAACCTGCACATCCTGCACATGTATCCCTGAACTTAAAATAAAAGTTGGAAATAAGAAATAATCTGCCATCAACTAAGTCCTTTCCTGTCTCTGAGATTCAGTTCCCTAATCTGCAAAATGAGCAAGTTGTACCATCTGGCCTCACAGGACACTTCCAGTCCTTGTGTTCAAGTGATTATGACTAAATTTAAATGTCTTTAATGACAGCTTGAAAGTCAGGAGTCAGGGCACATCCACTAACTCACTGAATGATATTAAGCAAGTCACTCCATCCATCCATCCAACCATCCATCCATCCATCCGTCCATCCACTCATTATCCCCTGTCCATCCATTCATCAATGCATCCAGTTATCTGTCCAACCATCTACCCACCTCTTCATCCATCCATCTGTCCATTCATCCTTTCATCCATTCATCTGTTCATCACATCCTGTCCATCCATTTATCAATGAATCCTTTTATCTGTCCACTCATCCACCTGCTGATAAATCCATTCGTTCATCTGTCCACTAATCCATCCTTCCATCTCTCCATCAACCTGTCCATTCATCAACCCATCCTATGCAAAGCCATTTTAAGACCTTGGTTTGATCTAAGCAGTATTATTCTGGAGTCTCACACTCACATCATAACATATAAATTTAAAGAATTCTTATTGTAACATTTAAGAAGAAGCACTAAAGTTATGTTTTTGAAATTATATTGTTACCAGTAACTCTCTCAATTTATATATACCTGTAATTTCTTGAAAATCATCAAGCATACTCAGGAATTCTTGTGAAATGAGACTCTAACTCATCAACTTTTTTCAAATATAATGAAACTTTTATGAACACTAAATTTAAAAAACACTGAGGTTGATATAACGGCATGTTGTGGAGGCATTTAATTTAAGCCTTTATTAATTTTGCTTTTGCAGTTTTCTTTTACTGTTTTGGAGCCAATATATTACTTTCAGCTCTCAGGCATTTTCATGGGCTCTTAAAAAGCTTGTAGGCCTCAGGGCCTAATGGGTAAAATAGGCCCATTTCCAAAGTCTTTTAACATCCCTCCTGCATTTCCCGGATCCTAATTGGATGAAGACAGACAGATTATGTAAAAGGCCTATCTGGTCAACCCAAGATAATAAAATAGATGTGTAAAGGAAACATACATGAAGCATCAACCTCACACTAAGGAGACTGCTTCATGTTTGCCCTCCATCCCTTTAGGTATTCCTGTCCTGAATAGAAACAATAATTCTGGACAGATGCGGGGTGAAGATAAAGATGATTTCAAGGGCTCACTGTAAATCGTAATGAGTACCTACTCTAGCAGGGAGTGTTTTGATTACTTTTTGAAATGTGAAATTGCAGATTTATCTCCTGTGATCACATTGGGAACATTTTTTTTCCTATACAAAAAGAGGTTTCAATAAGTGCTGAAAGGTTTAGGATAATGAAGGCAAATTGCTTTTACAACAGCAGGGAATTGTGAGCAGTTTGTGTGTCTTTGAACATGGGAAAATAAGAGAATTCTCCAGGGAGAAAAACTCCCAGTTTGTCACTGGAAAAAGTTCATATGAGACAAATATGGCTTAATGCTTCAGCATATATATGAATTGGAGCCCTTGGTGAATATCCTAGCCTGTCTCCCTTTTTTAATGATGAAGCATGTTCAACACAGGGAGTGGAGGTAACATACTCAAGATCACAAAGTAAGTTTGTGCCTAGACAGACCAATGGCTGACCCTGGCCCAATGTGGTTCTGCTATCACATGGTGTACCTTGTCCTAAAATAGTGGAAAATGCATAAATGAGAACGGTATTCTTTTTTACAATTTGCTTTTTTTCTTTATTAGACATTTTTGAACATTTGGGAGATGTGTTGAGAAAGTTAATTAACCCATCCTCATCCCACTGCACCAAGGAATCCTCTGTTAACAGCCTGTGCAAATCTTTTCCTTCTTTTGTTACAATTTTGAAAAGCAATTTTCTCTTTATGTTTCTATATGCTTCTTGAGTCTCCATGATATACAGGCTTCCCATGGCATTCAATTCTGCTCAATTGTCTGTTGCTATTTGGACCAAATTCTTCCAGGAATAATTACCATGCTGGAGTTCACGGTGACGTGTATGCAGTACACTCATGTTGGGTATCCCCTGGATATCAGGAATTGTGCTAGTTAATGAGGGAAAGAAGTTAACCAGAATGGAATCACTGCCTGCAAGAGACTTAGAGGCTTGTGGGAGGTTCTGTGTATAAACAATTTTGACAAAGAGCAATGTGTCCTGTGATAGGGATAAGACACAGAAGTCCAGGGATGCACCGACCCAGACTGGGAGTCAAGGGAGGCTTCCTGCAGGAGATGATCCCTCCTAGATCCCAAAGGATGAGTAAAACTTAGCAATGTAAAGATGGGAGAGAGAAAGGCATTACAAGCTCAGGAAAGAGCAAGCTCAAGGCTTGTAGGCAAGAACTTTGGGGCTGAAAGCAACCTTACATGCCACCATACTCCCATAATTCCTATGTCACAGCTGGGAAAACCAAGGTCTTTTTGAAGCCCTTGGTGCCATTACACAAGATAGCACATTCTGTTGTTCTTTTTGGCCTTTACAAAAGCAAACGTTATTTGCAGTGGGATGCAAATGGAAGACAATGGTATTGTCTAGCATGATTATCCTGCAGATCTTTGTTATAACTAGGGCATCCTGAAGTTAAGAAGATGTAGATTAAATGTATGCATGGAGTGCTATCCTTACCCCAGAATTCAGAAGGCCTGGCGCTACAGTCACTGGTTGGCAAGACTGGATTGCAGGTCAACTGTTTGTGATCCACTGTAACTTTAATCCTGGCTGAGCTGATGACATTTTGGAATCAGCAATGAACCAACCATTGGACATAATATGCACTAGGCTCTTAGAAAAGAGTTGAGGGATCATGGGGAAGAGATGTTCCTGGTAGTGTAGGAAATAGAACACAATTGTCAAGAGCTTGCACTCTGGGCTTGTACCTACCTTGATTTGAATCCCAGCTCCTCCACTTATAAGCTGTGCAAACAAAGCAAGCAACTGCATTTCTCTGTCTCCTCACCTGTCAAATGGGAGCTGGAATAGCTCCCACCTGGAGGGACTTTGTGTAGATACAAAAGCATGTAAAGATCTTACTTAAGTGTTCAGCACATCCTAAGTGCCCAGCAAATGGTGTAGTTTGAATTATCTTATTTTAATCCAAACCAAGTTCCCTCAGCTTCCAGAACTGGTTGGGGTCAGCTTTATCCACTGACATATTCCTTTTAATAACAGTTTTTGCTGGACAGGACATAAAGAAATAGAAAGATGCTCTGTGCTGCAAAGCCTCCCAGGCACAACTGGGAATGACTCAGTGTGGGGAGTTATTTTGGTTCACTCTTTTGTCTGCTCTGCTCTGGTTGTTCAGATAACTGGACTTTGCCTGACTTTGCAAGACCAGCCAGACTGGGCTTACCTGAAGTGCCACCTCAAACTCTCAAGCTGTCTTTGATACACTGCCAATGAGTTAAATATTCCTCATATGATAAAGCAAAGAGGGGGTGATAAAAGTGTGGTAAAACTCTTTGGAGTATTAGGAATTATATAGTGACTTAAAAGCCCAGCTTGGAAAGTCAGAGGAAGCTTAGTTCTAATTTCAGCCTCACCACTGCCTACCTATGTGACCTTGGTCTTACCAGCACCTCTCTCCTAGTCTCAGTTTAGTCATTTCAAAAATGGTGGTACTCATGCCTGTCTCATTGGGTTACCATAAAGATTAAATGAGATCATAATATGTAAAGTGGCACTGTGCTTGGAATGTAGTAAGCACTCAATATATTCTAGATATTCTATTATGTTGTATTTATTCACTTATTTAGCAAAAAGAAATATGTAAAAATTATCACTATGTGTCAAGTCCTGGGGTGGAAGCTGATGATACAGTGGCAAAATGGATATGGTCTCCATGCTCAATCTATCACAGAAGAAAGGCAATAAGTAAGTTAATATGTGTGTGTATGTATATGTATGTGTATGTGTGTGTGTGTGTGTATATATATATAGTGTGTGTATATATATAGTGTGTGTATATATAGATATATAGTTTGTGTGTGTGTGTGTGTGTGTGATTACAAATAGGAATAAATGCTGTGAAAACATCAATCAGGGTGCTGAGATCAGGTGGTCATGGAAGGCTTCTATGAGGTATTGACCTTTAAACTAAGATCTGATGGATGAATAGGTAGTTATCGGGCCAAGAGCAAAGGAAACAGCATGTGCAAAGCCCCAAGGAAGGAATGAGTGATATAGTTTTGATCTGTGTCCCTGCCCAAATCTCATGTCAAATTGTAATCCACAATGTTGAAAATTGAGTTGGTGGGAAGAGATTTGATCATGGGGGTGGTCCTTCATGAACAGTTTAGCACCATCTTCTTGGTATTGTTCTCATGATAGTGAGTGAGTTCTCCTGATATCTGGTTGTTTAAAAGCATGTGGCACCTCCCCTTTCTCTTCTTGCTCCTGCTCTGGCCATGTAAGATGTGCCTGCTTCCCCTTCGCCTTCCACCAGTTTTGTAAGTTTTCTGAGACCTCCCCAGAAGGAGAAGCTGCTATGCTTCCTATACAGCCTGCAGAACCATGAGCCAATTAAGCCTCTTTTCTATATAAATTACCCAGTCTCAGGTATTTTTGTATAGCAGTGCAAGAATGCCCTAGTACAATTATCTCACTCTGTCTGAGTAAGAACTAAGGCCAATGTAGCTAGAGCATGGCAAATGAGGGCAAGCCTGCTCAGAAATGGGGTGGAAGACAAAGTCAGACTCCAGAACACACACAGCCTTGCAGCAAAATTTGGAGGCAACTTAAGAACAGTGGGAAGGAAGCCACTGAGAGGTGTTAAGCAGAGGATTGTGTGATGGGGTCTGAGCTTCAATTTTCAAAACTCACTTTGACTGCTGGGTGGAGAATGAATGGTAGGGAAAGACCAGGTAGAAAGCTGGACTCATCTCAGTGAGGCAGAATGGTGGCTTGGACTTGAGTGGACCCTGTGTGGATAGGGAGAAGCAACAGGTTCAAGGTGTATTTTGAAGTTAAAGTCCATAGACTTGCTGATAGATAAAATGTGGGGAAATGGGAGAAAATAGATTCAAGGACGTCTCCCAGGTTACTGTTTGAGTGACTGGCTGGATCAGATGGTACCTTTGCCGCAATAGGGAAGGCTTTAGAGAGTAAACAAGATCAGCTGCAAGGCTCTTGCAACACTAACGTTGAATGGAAAATCCCTATTGACAGCAACACAGTGCATACGGCATGTGGATGCATCTTGTTTGCTGATACATTTTAGAGAGGTGCATGTAGATAGCTTTAGGTATAGATACACCCACTTCCATACAGACACTACTTCTTTCACATCATCTTATTTTATTTCCTTCAAGGCACTCACCACAATCAGAATTCTTTATTTTTTTCTTGTTATTTATTTCTTTTCATTCTATCTCTCCAATTAGAATGTAAGGTCCACGAGTGTGAGGCACTTACTATCTTGTTCCCTATTGATTCCCAGCACCTAAGCCTGGTACTGGCACGTAATAGGCGCTCCATAAATGCTCATTGAAAACATAATTTTTTCACATTGCTACGTGTACATTTACCTTCTATTGCATGACAGGTGTTCAGTTTCACATAACTAAAATGGCCAAGTGGGTTTTCGCAGGTTGGGGAAAGCCTGAGCCTGGTCTTACTGGGCGAGTAAGTAACATTGTGCATATGTTGTCATCCTTCCCAGGAGGAGAGAACTGCAACTCTGCTGAGGAGACAGACAGGAGGGGTCCTGGCATAGTGACAAATGAAAGGCATGAGCTTTCTGTTATGGAAATGGGGTGGCTGGTGGCCTTCCAGGAAGACTCAACAATGTTGATTGACTGTAGGAAGAGTTAATAACTACTCCCAGCCCAGTCAACTGGGCTCAGTTGCTAAGCAACTACCTCCCCGGGGTTATATAATATGTAAGAGAAACACTTTTTTTTCTAGATGGAACACAGGCTTCCTTCCTAGGTGACAGAGACTTTTCACCTTGATCTTTCCAATCTCCAGTAGACTTGGGTGACTTAGACATGCAAGTGGCCTTTGGGTTGCTTTCAAGCTGCTACCAAAGAGAATGCCGCCATCCAATAAAGGATGGATTTAGAGAAAGGGGTAAATGGGCAATCTGTGTAGCTTCCTTTACTTGCATGGAATTCCTAGGCAACCCTGGCATGGTCGTCTCTCTCTGTAGATTCTCTAGAGGGCTTTGGTGACACCAGATCTCCCTGAAGATTTGACCAAACTTACAAATGGACTGGGGCAAAAGGAGAAGCTACTGGTCTACCTAGGGTTTTCTTAACTCATGCAATTATCCATCTCTTTGCTCTTTGAGACTACAAATGTGTACGAATCAGACACAACTGAGTTCAAATATTGGCTTCCATTGGGCAAGTTATTTAAACATGCTAAGCCTCTGGTTTTGCTTCTGTGAAACAGAGGTGATCAGAATGATGACAATTATCATGATGATGACAATGAGGCTAGTCTTAAAGGCTTAGCAAGGCTCTGGCCAAGATCTAATGGATAATACATGTAAAAGTACTTCAGAAAGTCCATAAAGCTATATAAATGTTGATTGTCACTGAGATTATCCAAAGACTGTAAGCTTAGATTCAGGGATTCCTTTGAAAACTTGTGGTGTGGACAGTCATTGCAAGAGCACAGATGTACAGAGAGACAATGGGGACAACAAGCATAAAATAAAACCAGGAAATATCTTGGTTAGTTTATGCTGATATAATACCAGCATATACACAGACTGGGTAATTTATAAATGATAGAAATCTGCTTCTCACAGTTCTAGATGCTGGCACTGGCCGGTTTGGTGTCTGGTGAGGGCTGTTCTCTGCTTCCAGGATGGTGCCTGTTGTTGCATCTTCCAGAGAGGATGAACACTGTGGCCTCACATAGCAGTAGACAGAATGGCCAACAGGGCCTCGCTAGTTCCCTGGAGCCCTTTTATAAGGGCTCTGATCCCATTCATGGGGGAAGAATCCTTGTGACATTTCCTTTAGGACCTGTGAAGCTGAGACTGCTCCCGGTAGACATTCCCACCTCCTCCTGTCTTTAATAACAAAATCTTCACATTAGCTGGAGATGTGGCCACCTGGAATATACTGCAAGTCTCTGCCTCCCTTGTGGTTGAATGTGGCCATGTGGCATGTTCTGGCCAATGGGAAGCTGGTGGAAATGTTCCCAGTAACTTGGAGAGACGACGGGATAAGCAGAGTCATTGGAAACTTCATGACACATCCAGCTTACTGAGGACAAGTCAGAGATTATCAGCTCTGGACAGGTCTCTAAAATAATCTTCTGCCCATTGAGAAGATGAGAAGATTGAGGCCTAAAGAATGGAAAAGGATGGTCCAAATCACTTACAAATTAGCAATGGAGAAACTTAGCCCATTACCAATCACCAACCAACCTTTTGCACCAATTACTGAGTTAAAGCCTACGGTGCAAAAATGAAGAACCATACCCAGCGCTCAAAGAACCCAGGGCCTGTTGCTTAGTAGAGACTGCACACAGCTCCCCAGGGCCTGTTGCTTAGTAGGCACTGAACACAGCTCCCAGGGCCTGTTGCTTAGTAGGGACTGAACACAGCTCCCAACTTCCAACTACTGTTTACCTTCTGGGCTAATCTTTAGTCTGTTTTTTTCAGAATAGAAAGCCTGGGAGGGAAAGGTTTTTCTGAGAACTGATTTAACTTGTATCTATTTGTCTGAGAGAAAACCCACAGTTTGATGATGCTGGGAGCCACTTTATACAAAATGACAACTTAAAGGAGAGGCAAACGTAATCTCTTTAATTGCATTGGTTCAATTTGTCTACCTGATGCTTTTGGGGAGAGATTAATTTAATTGATTCTCTCATATGTGAAGTTCCATTACCTCTCGATGTTTCCAAAGCATATTTATGCAGCAAAACTTAAGCAAAGAGAAGTACATCCAGGACTAGAGGCAAGGATTCATTTCAGACTGTCAGTGCAGCTTTTTAGCAGTTTGGTGAATTCCCTTCTGCTAAGTTATACTCTCAGCAAATGGGTAGAGTCCTCTTTCAGCATGCCAAGACTGGAAGTTGTAGATTCAGTTCCACAAGACTTGAGGCTGAACTAAACAAATGAAGAGGAGGAAAGGGAGCTGACAGCTCTAGAACACCTCCCATGGCCAGTGAGTCTCATACATCTCATATTCACCACCTTACATCTGTGTTTATCAGGAGTCAGGTGCTTGGCTGAGCATTTCACATGAGTTGGCCCCTTTAAATCTCACAACAGCCCTCCAACTTGGTACTGTTATTTTACAGGTGAGGCACTGAGACTACGTAGCTAAGCTACTGAGCAAAGATCACACCAATAGGAAGTGGTGGGGATGGGACTGGAATGTAGCACTGCTTCCCAAGCATTCCTGAATTCCCCTCCTTCCTTCTCCCGGCCTCAAACCACTTCCTCCTCCTAATGTATATATTTCCTTTTAACTTCCCTTCTTTCTTCCAGTATTGAACTTTGGAAGTGTGTGTATGATGGTGTGTGTATATGTTTGTGTGCATGTGTGTGTTTGCATGTGCATGCCTGTGTATGTGTGTTTGTGTGCATATGATCCATCCTTTCAGTAATTTTTTTTGAGCGCTGACTATGCACCAGGCTTGGTGGCTGGTGCAAGAGGCACCACTTCTGCCTTCAAGGGGTGCACAGGCTGACAGCAAGTCCTTCTTTCTTCAGTCCCACCTCAAGTTAGTGGACAGAACTTGTGGAACCCCCACCAGCCACCTCCTTCCCTACCACCCCACCTTCCTGGGCTGAGATCTCACTATTTCTGAGCTACTTGAGCTCCTATTTGAGAAGGGGTGGAAGGAGATGAAGAAGGCAATGTGGTGCAGTGGGCATAGCCCAGGCTTTGGTCTCAGTTAATATGACTTTGAAGGCCAGCTTGCCCACTGCTCCCAGTGTGCCATCAGCCTTCTCAGCCTCCAGCCAGTTGCTGGATTTGTCATTTTAAGGACTTCTCTCATCATGCCTATCCCCTTATTAAACAGACTCTGTGCCTCTGTCCAGTTCCAGCTTTCATCCTGGGGTTCTGGGTAACATATCTAACCTCACTCCTACAATCGATCTTTGCTTGAGCCACGTGGATGACTCACTATCCCCTAAACACATTCCCCACCTCTCAGCCTTTGTTCAAGCTGGACCTTCCATATGACTTACCTCCTCCAGTCAAAACCCCAACCAGTCAAAACCCCATGCAGAATCCCAGCCCAATCCAAAGACTCCTCCGGTTCCCCCAACAGGGCTGGTTCCCCCAACAGGCCTTCTTGAAGCCTTATGGGTCCTTGTACTCTTTTTCCCATCTCATCTAGGTTTTGCTCCTCAGTGAACTTGTCTTTTCTCTCAGCTGAACTGTAAGCTCTTCAGAGAGAGCACGTTTTATGCAGCTCAGAGCCCGAGCCTCTGGCAGAGGTTGGCATACAGTAGACACTCAATAAAAGTTAACGTAATTGATTAAAATGTCTCTGGAGTCTGGGCATGGTGGCTCACGCCTGTAATCCCAGCACTTTGGGAGGTGAGGCTGGTGGATCAGTTGAGGTCAGGAGTTCAAGACCAGCCTGGCCAACATGGTGAAACCCTATCTCTACTAAAAATACAGAAATACAAAAAAAAAAAAAAAAGGAAATTTGCCGGGTATGGTGACTTGTGCCTATAATCCCAGCTACTAGGGAGGCTGAGGCAGGAGAATTGCTTGAACCTGGGAGACAGAGGTTGCAGTGAGCCAAGATTGTGCCACTCTACTCCAGCCTGGGAAACAGAGCAAGATTCCGTTTCAAAAATAAAAAATAAAAATAAAATAAAATAAAACGTCTCTGGAGGCGGTAGAAGGGTGGGAAGTTAAAAAGCATAGGCTTTAGCAATGACTACTTATATTTAAAGCCCATACTACCACTGTTTGTGACAACTGCCTTAATTTCTCTGAGCCTTGGTTTTCTTACCTTTAAAATGAGAAAAATAATATCTGCCTTCCAGGGTAGTTGATGTTGGTCAAATAAGCTAATACCTCCAAAAACATTTTCACAGCCCTGGCCCAGAATAGGAGACCAATACATGGTAACTGATATTATTATTATTTTATTATTTTTCTAAAAGGAAGACAACAGCTGAGTCAGATCTTTTGTTGTTGTTTGTTTGTTTGTTTGTTTGTTTCCTTGAGATGGAGTCTGGCTCTGTCACCCAGGCTGGAGTGCAGTGGCGCAATCTCCGCTCACTACAATCTCTGCCTCCCAGGTTCACGCCATTCTCCTGCCTCAGCCTCCCAAGTAGCTGGGACTACAGGTGCCCGCCACCACGCCCGGCTAATTTTTTTGTATTTTTAGTAGAGACGGGGTTTCACTGTGTTAGCCAGGATGATCTTGATCTCCTGATCTCGTGATCCGCCTGCCTCGGCCTCCCAAAGTGCTGGGATTACAGGCGTGAGCCACCGCGCCCGGCCAAGTCAGATTTTTTTATTCTCTGTCATACCTGCATCTATCTCCACATACATTCCTTTAAACAAATGGTTAAATCTCTGAATCGTGTAAAAGCAGAATCTATTGCTAGATGATCCCATAGGAAAATGAAAAGGTCACTTCCCCATCCTCCTGAGCCACAGGAAGGTACAGCTGAAGCAGCACA